>NC_056730.1:18886347-19486347 GCF_019279795.1 Protopterus annectens
AATACTTAGTTGTACTAGAATTACTCCAGATTTTGTTTGCCTCCTTTCTGGATTTGGTAGCTTAGGTTTAGGAAGTATTTTCATTTGCAGTCCTTTACCACCTTGTGTGCATTAGGGTTTTTCACTGCTGTTTTTCTTTTAGTAGGATAATGTGTGTGTTTTGTGCAGTTGTTGTTTTATTGTTTAATAGTTAGTGTTGATTTTTTATGTGAAATGTGTGGTGTGCTGCCACAAACTCCCTTCTCAAGACATGCACAACTGATATGTTTATTGTCTTTGGGCCACTCACCTAGATTTACAGTGTGCTATCTGCATCTGTCTGTAAGAGTTTTTGCACCAGTACTGTGAATGAGAGGTGGGCCGAGTTGGCCCTCAAAACATCTGTTGCTGGGTGGTGATTTTTCTTTCTCTTTTGCACCTTTTGGTATCGTTGACAAAGGAGACTGGGGTCATAAGGAGGGATCTAAGAATACTAACCCTTGTAAAGGGGACTGAAAACAGTCATCTCCCTCTTATTCCTGTCCACCAGATTCAAAGGTCCAGAGATCTTCGGATCCTCTGGCAGCTTCAGCACCATCATCATGTCCAGCAGCGATTGCCCATACTGCTGACTACAGGTAAAGGCTCCTTTCCCTGTGCTAAGCGTCCAAGTTCTTTCCTGTCGAAAGTAGTTCCTTTGCTCAGAACCATTTTGCCCTTCTCCTCCTCCATTCCGTGAGAGTTGGGTCTGGAATCATCTCCTTCTCTTTCCCAGATCTGAGCCTTTCCATTTCAAATCAGGTCCTTGTAGCCATCAACTAGGTGGCGAGTCTCCAAGCCTCCATTGTTGGCTTTGTCGGCTCAGACGTACTGTTCATTTGTGAGTTTAACACTCACTGAATTGGTCTAGCTGGTGCTGGCCTTCCTACAAAAGACTAGTTAGGACTGATCCATCAGCTTCGGTTCCTTGGCCTGAGGTTTTGGCTTCATCAAGCTTGTTTATTGCCTCAATTCCTACGGTTCCAAGGGTATTGGAGCTGGTTGCCTTTTCCATCCCTAAGGTCTGACCCTCAGTTTGCAGAGTTTGACTCTTAGCCTGGGCTTGGTTTCCTTGACTCTGGCAGTTTTATAGCCTAATAAACCACGGGACTGATGTCGAGCAGGGGTTTTTAGGTTGAGTTTGACATTTCAGGTTTCAAAGTCATCCCTTCCATTTGATGCCTCTGCTCTCGATAGTTTGTCTCTGATTTCTGTTATCAAGGCAGGCTGAAGTTGCTCCTGAGTCTGGTATATCTTTAGTATCTCTAGATCCTAGATATGCAAGCTCCGGGGTGTCAGCTTCAGCCTCTGCCTTGACCTCATAGAGAAGATGTTCTCCCTTCAGGGAATGGAGTGGTCAGCTGCAGCTGGTATCCCTCCCTTTTTGACATTTGTGCTTGTGGACATGCCTCAGCTTGCTCTGGCATAGCCCACTTTGGGTGGTCCCTAATCTGCCCTGCCTTCAGGGCCCACTGCCTTTTCTGCTTCCCCCACAGATTCCCCAAGGTGGGAAGTCTCTGGCAAGAGGTGGTACAAGAGGAAGCACCTAGATCCTGCAGAGGAATTCCTCACGAAGGACACTGACCTTGATGAAGAAAAGGAGTCCCCTAAATCCCCTCACAATGATGCCTCTTTTGGCATTCTTTTGGAACTGTTTCACCAGCACTGGGATTGGACTGCTGAAGCCCCATCTCTGGAGGAGTTGTTATTTTTGGGGTTGGCCCATCCACGTCCTTGGAGTTTCCCCTTCTAGATGTGCTTATTGACCTGGTGTCCTGGAGGGCATAGAAAGAGCCCAATTGACCTGGTGTCCTGGAGGGCATAGAAACAGCCCAATATGGTGGAACCAGTTTTGAAGAAAGAGACATATTGGAATAAAATTTGTCAGTTTATCTCCCAATAGGGAGTATCTGGCATTGGATTGGTTAGGGAAGTGCCCCTATGCCTCAGCCATGGTTGCACTGAGAATGTTAAACTCCCTCATTCACTCGATGAGACTTCAGCTGGACATTGTGTCAGAAGTGTCAAGTATGGTTAAGACACACCAGACTCTGGAGTCTGAAAAGACTGTTGAGAGACACTTGTTCACCTTGCAGTCTATTGTTAGCTTGTCTATGTGTCTGCTTTTTAATGTGGCTGATGGCATAACGTTGTTCGTGTTTCACTGTTGCAGTCATCACACTTTGGTTATCTGCCTGCAGGTAGCATTCAGTCAGCCCGAATACCAGAGACTTAGTATTTCTGCTTCGGATGCTGTCGCTCCAGGACTGACATCAGGTCGTCAGGGGTATAAAAACAGGCAGCCAATACCATTACATCAGTCTTTCTTGCCGAGGAGCCCGAAGCAGAAGCAGCTCGCAAGTGCTGGTCAGCCACTACCTGAATTTTTGTTTACCAATTGAATAATCCAGAAGTCTTCTAAAGCTAAGTACCCCATTGGGGATCCTTTTTTCTTGCTCTAACCGATGTCAGAAAAAGTTAACAGTTGTCTTGCCTGTGGAAAGCAAATACCTCACAGAGATTTTCATTCTTACTGAGTCACCTGTTTAGGCCCTGACCAACCATGTACCTTGCTGTCGGTTTTGTGCCTTAACGCCCGAACCATTCATCGCCAGGCTCTCTTTGTCACTAAATTATTTCGCTGTCGATCTCCGTATTCTGAAATGGCTTCGGTAAGCCATCCGACTACCGATGTTCTGAAAAAATGTAAGGCTAAAGACAGAGACAGATCGCATAGGTCCAAAACTGCCGACAACGCTTCCGTTAAGCTAGTTGCCAGTCCGCTGCTCATCAGTGAGGTGCTTTCGCAGCCCCTGATGCCTACCTCAGTAGATTCGCAGGCCTCTACCGAGACCCATTTGGAGTCTGATATGCCGCAAGACTCTTCTTCGACTATGGCACCTGCGGATGTCTTTACTGTGAATGGGTCCGGAGCTGCTGTGCAGGCACCGGCATCTGAGGCAGTTATTCGCTCAACCTATGTTCGACTGAATCCGATGACTTATTTTTTAACCAAAACTACCGGGTTTCTTAGGCCCAGAGTACGCACTACACCTAGAAAACCGACGACCAAAGCACATGCACCTGCTCCCATGCCACAAAAAACAAATGCTTTGAATGGTCAAAGACCTTATTATGCTGATTATGGGAAGTCAGACTTCCCTTGCTAAGAGACAAAGAGTCCAGTCCCCTTTAGCTTCTACAGAACAGGAGTCCAATGACTCTGAGATTTCTGATTATGAAGACATGCCCTTATCTGCTTATGAGGATTCATATGCAGAGGAATCCGTTCCCTCTGCCTCCCCTCCAGAGGATTTTTCTTTTGGTGAAACCTTGCATACCTTAAGAGAGCATTTCCTCTGGGAATGCCAAGACTTTCCTCAGTCCAAAAAGAGACTCAGAAAATGTCTAGAGTTGCCTCAGCACAGGCCTTTAGGAATATCCCATGTCCTGGATGTTGTAGATGATGTCTTTATGGAATCTAGTCTTACTCCTGACACTTACCTCCTGCCCCTAGGAAACCAGACAAGGTACTACAGAGTACCTGAAACTCACAAATTTCTTTTCAAGAATCCTACTGCTGACCAGAGATCATTTCCCAGGAGCCTAACGGTATCAAGGCTACTACAGCCAAGAATCCCACCCCTTCGGACAGGGATTCCAGAGCTTTGGACAGATGGGGTAAGAAGGTATATATCTCTGCAACTCTTGCTATTAAGGCATTGAATTGTCAGTTTCACATGCTGAAGTACCAGCAGCATGTTATGGAACTTATTAAACAAAAAGTGGCAACTTTTTCAGACTGTGCATAAAATAAAATATTGCAGGAGCTTATGCACTCTGCAAGCCAAGTCAGCAAGCATACTTTGCAGTGTGGCTTTGATGCCCTAGAAGCATCTTGCCAGGCAGCAGTCACTGACTCTGTACCAAGAAGACATTACTGGCTGAAGGAGCAGACCTTGCCAGACCATGTCAAATCAAAGTTACTAGACGCTCCTTTGAATAAGGACTGTTTGTTTGGCACCAGAGCAGAAGAGGTTCTGCAAAAGATGGAAGAAAAAGCTAAATCTATGCAGACTGTTAAAGAATTCTTACAAGTGCAACCCCCTAGATTCAGTAGGCATTGCCCTTCCAAACATTGGTCCTTTCCAGCCCCCTCCAGGCCTTCTCAAACCAGACCCAGGGGAGACAGACCACCCAGACTACAGTCTCAGGGTATGCAGAGATCTAAGCAATGGAGTGCCCCCACCCCTAAAGCAGGGAGTGGTAAGCCACCTCCTTACGGAAAAAGCTCACAATGACTTCTTTACTCCACTCCCCAGCTCTGCCCGATTGCTTGTGCCCCTAGGAGGAACACTTGCCCTTCATGCAAAAAAATGGATGTCCATCACTCAGGACTGGTGGGTCCTCAACATTGTATCCCAGGGGTACAAATTTTATTCCATTTCACTGCCAACCCCAAGAGGGTTTCCAGACCTTCCTCCAAACCAGTGGGCAGAGGCTCAAAACCAAGTAGTTTCCCTGCTCAATATCAGAGCCATTCAGCCGGTTCCAGTAGAAAAGAGGGGCTAAGGATTCTACTCCAGACTCTTCCTGGTACCCAGGAAAGAGGGCTCTTGGCACCCAGTCCTGGATCTGTCAATTCTTAACACCTTCCTGGTGGTACCAAAATTCAGAATGCTTTCCCTGCAACAGTTTCTTCCTATACTAGCCAAGGATGCCAGGTTAGTCACCCTAGATTAAAAGAAGCCTATCTGCACATCCCCATAAGGGAATCATGCAGGAAGTATCTACGTTTCAGGACAGGATCAATGCATTATCAGATGTTCATCGTGTTACACTGCTGCAGTCATCACACTTGGGTTATCCTGCCGTCAGGCGGTCCCGCAGTCGGCCAGAGTTCCAAAGTCTTGGTCCGGCGTCGGTTGCTGTCGCCTCCTCCCTGACGTCAGTGCAACAGGGGTATAAAAGATGCAGCCGATGCCATTTTCTTCAGTCTTTTTTGCCGTGCAGTGCCTGAAGCAGAAGCAGTTCGCAAGTGCCGGTCCGCCTACTCCTGAGATTTTCATTCCGAATCCAGAACCGAAGTCTTCTAAAAAAGCTAAGTACCCCGTTGGGGAAACTTTTTCTTGCCTCAGACCGATGTCAGTAAAAGTTAATAACTGTATTTCTTGCGGGAAGCAAATACCTCATAAGGATTTCCACTCCTATTGTATTCCATGCCTAGGCCCTGACCAGGACGTCACTGGTTGTCGGTTTTGTGCTAGGTTTAACAAGCGCACTATTAAACGTCGGTTTGATTTTGCCCGACATTATTTTGGTAGAAAATTCAATTACACCATGCCGTTGGAAATTCCGACGACCGCAATGCATAAAAAGTGCAAGGCAAGGACAGGCATCCGAGGCCCAAAACTGACGACGAGGCCTCTTCTAGGCCGGTCGCCGGTTCTCCAGTTTTCAGCGAGGCGCCTACACAGCCCCTGATGACAACCGCTTCCACAGTACCACAGACTGCATCCGACTCCCACGTGGAGCTGGCTGGGCCTTCGGACGCACTAGGCCTTCAGCTTACCGATCCTAAACCTGCTGAGGGAATCGAAGTAGCTGAGCAATCCACAGTTACAGAGGGTGTTTTCAGACCTACCCAGTTAACCATTAAACCCTCTGTTAAGTTTAAGCCCCCGTTAAAAGCAAAGAAACAGACACAACTCTCTCCAGGGCAGGCTTCCATGCCTAAGAAACAAATGCTAAAAATGGCCGAGGACCTAATCACCCTGATCAGGGGGTCCCATCCCCCTCCTGATAAAAGGCCCAGACAGGATGCAGACTGTGAATCTTCTGACCAGGTGTCCATTTCCTCTGACTCTTCCTCGGACCTAGGATATTCTTTACCCCCTTATGAGGATTCTGATGCTGAGGAATCAATTCTGTCAGCCTCTCTGCCTGAGGATTATTCCTTTGGGGAGACCTTACATACCATGAGGGAGCATTTCCATTGGGAAGGTCAGGATTATTCAGAATCCAAGAAAAGGCTCAGAGACTTCCTTTTATTGCCTCAACACAGACTCCTTGCTATCCCGCCAGTTCTTGACATTGTGGATGATGTGTACACTGAATCCAGTTTGAACCCTGACTCCTAACCCCCAGCCCCAGTTAAACCAGATAGATATTACAGAGTCCCTGACTCTCACAAGTTTCTGTACAAAAGCCCTGTTGCTGACCCTGAAACTATTTTTCAGGGATCCAAAGGGATTAAGGCTTCATCAGCAAAAAACCGAGTTCCCTCTGACAGAGATTCCAGAGCTTTAGACAGATGGGGGAAAGAAGGTATATATGTCTGCAACTTTAGCATCGAGAGCCTTGAATTTGCCAATTTCACATGCTAAAATATCAGCAATTTTTGATGTCTCAGTTGAAACAAAAGATGCTTCCAGATTCTGATCCTCCTAACTTAAAAGAAATGCAGGATTTATTGCATGCTGCTGAACAAGTGGGATAACATACTTTGCAATGTGGGTTTGACTCCTTAGAGGCCTCCTGTAGAGCAGCAGTTACAGGCTCTGTCATTAGAAGGCATGTTTGGTTAAAAGAACATACATTACCAGATCATATTAAGGTAAAATTATTTGATGCACCTTTGCAGCGGGATGTGCTGTTTGGAATTAAGGCAGAGGAGGTATTAAAGAAGATGGAGGATAAGGCAAAATCTATGCAAACGGTGAAAGAATTCTTACAGGTTCAGCCTCCTCGTTTTAGCAGAAATTGGCCAACAAAGAATTGGTCCTTTCCAGTCACAGACAGACCTCAAAGGGGCAGATACAGACGTCCAAGAGGTAGAGGTCAGACACAAGGCCCTTACAGGCCTCGACAGTGGGGCATACCAGGCCAGAAAGAAGAAGACAGGCCTCAATCTTATAAAAAACAGACTCAATGACTTTCCACTACAGCTGCCAAACAGCTATCTCTTGGCAGCCCCCTTAGGAGGAAAACTAGCACTTTTCTATCACAACTGGCATTGCATCACCAAAGACAAATGGGTTCTCAACATTGTATCTCAAGGTTACATGTTCCATTTTCACACCCTGCTAAGGCTAAAGGAATGCCAAATATGCCACCAAATCAATGGGCAGAGGCTCAAAGACAAATTACAGCACTAATGGGCATGAGAGCTATTCAAAAGTTACCACCACAGGAACAAGGACAAAGATTTTACTCAAGACTCTTTCTGGTTCCCAGAAAGGACAAAGCCTGGAGACCCATTCTGGACCTTTCTACACTTAACACTTACCTGGATGTACCGAAATTCAAGATGTTGACACTACAGCAGCTTCTTCCCATGCTGGGCAAGAAAGCTTGGCTCGTGACATTGGACCTCAGAGGAATACCTGCATGTCCCTATCAGACAAAACTGCAGAAGATGCCTCAGGTTTTTGGCTGGTTCAATGCATTATCAATTCTCTGCATTGCCCTTTGGCTTATCTTCTGTGCCCAGGGTCTTCACAAAGTGCCTGGCACCAGTAATTGCATTTTTCAGGCAAAAAGGAATTCAAATTTATCCATACCTGGACGACTGCCTGATTCAAGCAGAGAGCAAGGACATTCTACTAAAGCATCTGGCGTACGTAAAAAAGGTATTAAGTTGCCTGGGGTACATAGTAAACGAAAAGAAATCAAAACTAGTGCCCTCACAACAGATAATATTCCTGGATGCTAGCTTGAACACAAAGGCCCAGATGACTTATCTCACGCCAGACAAGCAAGGACAACTGACTCAATAGTTTCAATTAATGGCAACAAAGATCCAACTCCCTGCAAGAAAAATTCTGCAGGCCTTGGGCTACATGGCATCTTGCATACTATTAATTCCATATGCCAGACTGCATATGAGGAAACTAAAATGGTACCTAAAGAGTGTATGGTCTCAACACTGTCAAAGTTTGGAAACAGTTATACCACTAATTCCTTGCCTACAACAGGAGTTTCGATGGTGGGCACAAGCTTGTCACCTCAACAAGGGACAGCCTTTCACTCAACCCACAGCCAGGAAAACACTGACAACAGATGCAGCGGATTACGCCTGGGGAGCACACATGGCAGGAAAATGTATTCAGGGCGAGTGGCCCACAGAGCAAAGACATCCCCACATCAATCAAAAAGAGATGCTAGCTGTACAAAGTGCTATTATAGCTTTCAAGGACCTACTGCATCCAGGGTAATTACTACTAAAGACAGACAACACCATAGTTATGTGGTACATAAACAAGCAAGGGGGCACACACTCCTACCCCCTCTGCAGACAAGCCATGAACTTGTGGAACACAGCTCCTAAACTACCAAGTTCATCTGCAAGCACAATTCCTGCCAGGAGAGCAAAACACTCTGGCAGGCGACTTAAGCAGAAATATTATGGACCCACACGAATGGGAACTGAACCCACAAATATTCAGAATGATAACACAAAAATGGTGGAACCCGGACATAGATCTGTTTGCTTCCCCAAGGAACTGCCAATTACAGAAATTCTGCACAAGGAGCTACCACCCACATGCATGGAAAGTGGATGCCCTCTCATTCAGCTGGAAAAAACTACAAGTATACGCCTTCCCTCCTTTACCTCTCCTTCCAAAGGCAGGAAGAGCCAAAAATTATCCTGATTGCACCGGACTGGCCACGCCAGCACTGGTACCCAATCTTAAAGAACTTAACACAAGAACCACCCTGGATTTTGCCTCAAATCCCACAGCTGCTGACACAGCACAACAATCAGATACTTCACAGCCAGCTAAAGACCTTAAATCTAGCTGCATGGAAAATTCCTTAGCCAAGCAAGCAATGCCTCTCTCCAAAGCTGTTATGGATGTCAAACTGGAGGCCAGAAGGCCTAGCACCAGGAAAGCATACTCGGATAAATGGAAGAGATTCTGTGCCTGGAACCAAGCACACAGCCTTGACCCTCTTGTCCCAAACATTCCTCAGATACTGCAGTACTTAACTGAGATGCTACACAAGGGCCTCTCTTTTTCATCCATCAAGATCCACGCCTCAGCTATCTCTGCTCATTACAACATGGATCCACCATTTTTTTCTAATCCTTTGCTCAAACAATACCTCAGAGAGACTAAAAACATAAGACCGTCCCGTAAAGCACCCACACCAACTTGGGACCTCAACTTTGTTTTGGAAAAATTAACTTTACCTCCTTTTGAGCCAGCTAACACAGCAGAATTAAAATACATCTCTTGGAAAACTGCTCTGCTACTGGCAATAACATCAGCACGAAGAGTTTCAGAATTACAGGCACTAATGGCAGTGGAACCTTTCCTCATCTTCCACCATGGTGTCTTGACGAACTAACCCTACGTTTATGCCAAAGGTGGTATCAAGTGTGGCTCTAAACCAAACTATTCACTTGCCAGCTTTCTATCCAAAACCGCAGAAGAAAGGGGAGAGACTACTACATTCTTTGGACATTCACAGACAGTTACGCTTCTACTTGGACAAAACCAAAGCTTTCAGAAAAACTGAACAATTATTGGTAGCATATGCTGCAGGAGCACAGGGAAAAGCCATTTCAAAGCAGACTATTTCAAAATGGATAGGACACTGTATACGTTTCTGCTATACCCACCATGGGAAGCCTGTACCTAGCAGCATCAGATCTCACTCCACCAGGGCAACAGCCACTTCAACTGCCTACCTCAGAGGAGTACCTGCCAAGGATATTTTGGAAGCAGCCACATGGAGTTCTGTGCATACTTTCACCAAACATTACCATTTACCTTTATACTCCAAATCCAGAGCTGGCTTCGCCACTGCTGTACTGCAGGGCCTTATAGCCACCCCTAATGCTTTATAGATCCAGCCTCCCTACCTCAGCTTTGGGACTCCAGCCAAGTGTGATGACTGCAGCAGTGTAACACGATGAACATAGTACAGTTTTGTACCTACCATAAATGTAGATGTTCGAGTGTAAACACTGCTGCAGTCCAGGTTACCCTCCCTCTTTCCCCTCTTACTTTCTGGTACTTACCTAGGGCATCTACCCTTTATTACCTATGGGGAGTATTTGCTGGTAACTAAAAGTGGTTGTTTGCTTTGCTTTTGTATTTTTACTAGCAATTTGAATTGCCTACCTATTTGGGGGCACCTGACATCTGGGGCAAGAAAAACTGAAGAAAATGGCGTCGGCTGCATCTTTTATACCCCTGTCGCACTGACGTCAGGGAGGAGGACTTTGGAACTCTGGCCGATTGCAGGACCGCCTGACGGCAGGATAACTCAAGTGTGATGACTGCAGCAGTGTTTACACTCTAACATCTACATTTGTGGTAGGTACAAAACTGTACTTTCTCTGCACTTCCCTTTGGCTTATCTACTGCGCCCAGAGTATTCACAAAATGCCTAGTTCCAGCCATCGCATACTGCAGGCAGAGAAATATCCAAATTTACCCCTACTTGGACGACTGCCTGATTCAGGTGGACAGTCAGGAGTTGCTGCTGCAGCACCTGACATTCGTGAAAAACCTTCTCACCTCCTTGGGGTACACCATCAACGGAAAAAAATCTAAATTGGTACCTCGTCAAAAAATTGTATTCCTGGGAGCAAGCTTGGACATGACTTCCCAGATGGCATTCCTCACTTCAGAAAAACAAGTCTATCTGACAGACTACTTTAAACAAATGGCCACCAGAACCCAGCTATCTGCAAGAAAAATACTGCAAGCCTTAGGTTTCATGGCCTCATGTATACTGCTAATTCCATATGCAAGACTGCATATGAGGAAACTTCAAAGGTACTTAAAAAAGTCTTTGGTGCCAACATTCTCCGGACCTGGAAACGGCCATTCCTATCATATCCTGTCTAAACACAGGGTTCCTTTGGTGGACAGAAGCATGCTACCACAACAAGGGACTGCCTTTTACTGAACCCCATGCCACCCAGACCCTAACCCCAGATGCATCAGACTATGCCTAGGGGGCACACATGGACAGTAGATGTATTCAGGGCCACTGAAGCCCAAGTAAGATTCATCTTCACATCAACCAAAAAGAGATGCTAGCTGTACAGAATGCCCTGACAGCTTTCAGATCCCTACTCTTTCCAGAATAACTGCTAATAGAAACATCAACAAGCAGGGAGGAACCCATTCTTACCCACTCTGTAGGTTAGCCATGGCACTGTGGAGCACAGCATTGGACATTCAAGTCCATCTGCAAGCTCAATTTCTGCCCGGCAAACAAAACTCTCTGGCAGACGACCTAAGCAGAAATCTCCTAGACCCACACAAGTGACCCAGCACCTTCAACTTCTGATTCAGAAATGGGGGACTCCAGAGGTGAATCTCTTTGCCTCCCCCTACAGCAACCAGCTCAACAAATTCTGCACCAGGAATCCTCACAGCAGGGTCTGGAAATCAGATGCTCTATCTTTTCAGTGGGTAAATCTCTCAATCTATGCCTTTCCCCCTCTGCCCCTTCTCTCAAGAGTGTTACTCAAGATAAATCAGGACAGACCAAGGAGAATTCTGATTGCCCCGGACTGGCCACGCCAGCACTGGTACCCTCTCCTGCGCAGCCTGACACCGGTCCCATCCTAGCACTTGCACCAGAACCCAGCCCTGCTCTCTCAGCAGGAGGGACAGATTTTGCATCCACAACTGCAAACCCTAAATCTTGAAGCCTGGTTTATTCCTTGAATTCTCCCCCGCAACCCTAAGCAAGCAGGTGCTGGATGTCATGCTTGAAGCCAGAAAACCCAGTACAAGAAAATTCTATGCTGATAAGTGGAAAAGGTTCTGCTCATGGATTCAGTCTAAAGTAGAGGACGCAGCACTGTCCCCCTGCCTCTAATCTTGGATTACTTAGCAGATCTACTCCACAAAGACCTGTCCTTCTCCTCAATTAAGATTCATGCCTCAGCCATTTCTGTTCATTACAACACTGAGCCACCTCTCTTATTGCACCCTCTTATCAAACAGTTTCTGAGAGGGGCAAACAACTTAAGGCCTCCAAGAAGAGCACCCACCCCTGCTTGGGACCTTAACTTTGTACTGGAAGACCTCGCACTTCCCCCCCCTTGAACCTGTTGCGTCAGCAGAGTTAAAATTCCTCTCTTGGAAAACAGCCTTGCTCCTAGCCATCACTTCAGCCAGAAGAGTCTCTGAGCTACAAGCACTGATGGCCATGGAACCCTTCATTATTTCCCATGCTGACAGGGTTTCCCTCAAGACTAACCCTTCCTTTATGCCTAAAGTGGTGTCCAGTGTGACTCTCAACCAATCCATCCATTTGCCAACCTTCTTCCTTAATCCTCAAAATAAAGGGGAAAGGATCCTGCACTCCTTGGACGTGCACAGACAGCTCAGATTCTACCTTGATTAGGACTAAGCCCGTCAGAAAATCTGACCAGTTATTAGTGAGCTTTGCATCAGGGGCAGAAGGCAAGGCCATTTCAAAACAAAGTATTTCCAAATGGATAGCACACTGCATCCAGTTCTGCTACAAGTACCATGGGAAACCAACCCCTTAGGGGGTCAGAACACATTCCACTAGGGCAACATCTACCTCTACAGCATTTCTCAGGGGAGTCCCTACCAGGGACATCCTGGAAGCTGCTACCTGGAATTCTGTGCACACCTTCACCAAGCATTACCACCTGCCTATCTTTTCTAAATCCAGGGCAGGTTTTGCTACAGCAGTCCTGCAAGGCATATTATCCAGCCCTAACTCTTCTTGACTGCCTCCACCCTTCTTCAGCTTTGGGAATCCACCCAAGTGTGATGACTGTAACAGTGAAACACGAAGAACATTGTACACAACACTTGCCATAAATGTAGATGTTCGAGTGTATTCACTGTTGTAGTCCTGGTTTCCCTCCCTCCAGCCCCCTGGTCTCTCTCTCTCCTCTATGGCTATTACTCTCCCCTTCTGGGGTATTGGTATTGGTAGTTACTTTTTACTGGTGGTCTTTTCCACACCATAACTTAGCTCCCTATTTGGGGGGGCTTCTGACATTTGGGGCAAGAAAAACTGGTGTAATGGCATCGGCTGCCTGTTTTTTATACCCCCGATGACCTGACATCAGTCTTGGAGCAACAGCATCCGATGCAGAAGTACTAAGTCTCTGGTATTCGGGCCGACTGAGGGCTACCTGCAGGCAGATAACCCAAGTGTGATGACTGCAACAGTGAATACACACGAACATCTACATTTATGGTAAGTGTACACAACTGTACTTTATGAGCCTATGGCACTGGCATTACCATGCTTTGCCACACTGGGATGAAATTATGTGATTTTGAGGACTGCTTCAAGGCATCCTTTTATTAATACCTTCTATGATGGCACTTCACTTTTTGGACCTAAAGTTAAGGACATTTTGACTAGGAATGAGTAGGATGAAAATAGGTTGCCTGCCATTGGAATATATTTTGCTTCCCCTCAACAGACCTGCTGTGGAACCAAAAGGGAGAAAACATCTCTTCTTTAGAAAAGTGTAGCGGCCTTTTCAAGAAGCTCCTTTGGAAGGTTCCCCCTGCCCTCGCTGTAGGGGGGAACCACAATGTGCGCCTCCCACGGAGCAGGGATGATCCACTGGTTCAGGACTTCAGCAGACCTTTCTTCTGAAGGCCCTTCCAATGATTCTGAGGGGTTGCTTGACTGTTTGACTCTGGAGGTAGTTAGGGGTCATTCAGCTGTACACTCAGAAGCTTGGGAGGCCATCACTTTGGATGCATCTGTGTTGAGATTTATATCCAGCGGTTACATAATTCCATTTTTAGATACACTGATGGTAAACCCCAAATATCTTCCAGATGTGCTATCCCATCAGAGAAGGGATGCAGTCATCAAAATTTAGAAGCTGTTTGTAAATAGAGTTATCCAAGATGTCCAGCCAGACTAATGCAGATCTGGGGTGTATTCATGGGTTTTTTTGGTTCCAAGAAGAACAAGGACCTCAGGACAGTTTTGGATTTGAGCAAGTTGCATTGTTTTGTCAGACAGACCAGGTTCTGGATGGTCATTGTGTTTTCCAGTCTGCCTCTCTTGAAGAAGGACAGCTTGATGTGCTTGATCAACCTCAAGAATGCCCATCATATGAAGATATCAAGGCATTCCAGGAGGTTTCTGCATTTACAGCTGGGAGCCAATCGTAATCAGTTCCGAGCACTGCTCTTTGGTCTTTCCACCGTCCCGGCTGTTTTCCAAGTGCATGGCAGTGATAGCAGCCTGGCTGAGGCTGCAGGGGTTCCAGGTCTTTTCATACCTGGACGATTGGCTTCTAACCACCTCTGTGAGAGCATTGTTAGTCAGGACCAGGTGCTTCTTTCTCCAGCTGTGCTGTTCCTTGGGGATCATGGTCAGCTATTAAAATTCCAGTCTTTACCCCATTCAAATTCTAGAATTCATAGGTTGTTACTTAGTCTCTCAGATTGCAACACTTCCAGCTTCTTGAGTATATACCCTTCGTTGCCAAGCAATTTTCTTGCAGTCTTACAGAAAGCCCCCAGTGTTGCGTGTTCTCAAGCTCTTAGGGCACATGGCAGCTGCCATCTGCTTAGTACCCCTGGCAACATACCACTTGAGGGCACTGCAGTGGACACTTGTGATGCAGTGGTCTTACCTTGACTCATCCAGTGGAGTTTCCAGTCATGTTGACAAATGTGTTGAGATCATATCAGGTGGTTGTTGGAGTCTTCCTTGGTGTCCACCAGGAGACATTTTGCACCCCGGTACACTGGGAACAGTCATGATGATGTACATCTGTCTTCTTAGAGTCTGAGAGGGGGGGACATTTTAAAGGGAGGACTTTCTAAGGGGACCTAGTCCACAACTGAGGCCAATCCAGTCTTCACAAGAGTGCCTTGGAGATGAGAGAGGTTTTTCTTCTATTATAGGCTTTTCAAAACTGTCTCTACAAGGGTGTGAGCTCAATTCAGTCAGACAGCATTTCTGTATAGTATCTGAACAAACAGAGAGGAGCCCATTCTTACTCCTTTGTTGGGAAACCACGAGGTTTTGGCATTGGGTGATTTTTGTCTCAACGGTTTCTTGTTGTGCATATCGTGGCGAATTCCAACGTTTTAGCAGACAATCTGAGCAGGAACATTCTTTTTCCTCACAAGTGGCCCCTGAATTGACGGGTTGTTGTTCAGATTCCACATTGCGACCTCTTTGCTTCCCCATCCAACACCAAGTGCAGCAACCATTTTGGTTTAGTTCTGCTCAGGAAGAGTCACCCAGGGATGCTGTTCTCTATGCATGGACCCCAAGTCTCCTGTATGCGTATCCTGTGACCCCAGTGATACTAAAGTTTCTTCAGAAGGCTGCCTATTGCAGAGTGACTGTGATCCTCATTACTCCTTTTTGGACCTGTCAAGTGTGGTTCTCCTTTCTTTGCCTGTTCTGAGGTACCCTCCTTGGTTCCTGGATCCCATTCCAGATCTGATTCCTCACCCAGCAGGCTTGGATCTCCCAGCTTTCAGATGATCAGGTTAACCGCATGGTTTCTTCAGTTACTTTGATGGCCAGGGATCCCAAGATTTCACACAGCGAGTGGTGCATATTTTGTCCTTACATCAGAAGGTGTCTGCTCGTAAAGTATATGGATAGTAAGTGGAAATGTTTCACCTTTTGGGCTAATTCTAAGGGTTTGGACCTTTTCTTCGCTCATTTGAAAGTTTTTCTTTACTTTTTTGCTGACTTGTTTTGCTCAGGATCCAGTTACTCTATTACTAAGTACAGTTGGAAGCAGTTTCTAACTTGCACATTGGCAAAGATATTATTCCATTCTTCTTTCGTGTTTACACACCATGTGTTACATTGGGCAATGAGCTCCTTTCAGTGCTTGTTGTTTCTGTAGCAGTTACAAGTTTTATGGGCTCAGGTTGCTAGCCCAAGGCCTTAATATGCCATTGCCAGCACTAAAAATTTCAAAAGCCTTTCTGAAGGGAACCTTTTTTGTTGCCTTCTCTGGTCTGGGATCCTTTTCCACCATGGGACTTGCCTTTTTTTGCTGCAAGTACTTGACACACCTCCATTTGAACCATCAGCTACGGTTGACTTGAAGTTGTTGTCATGGAAGACTTTATTCTTGGTGACTGTTACCTCCACCAAGTATGTCAGAACTGCAGGCCCTATTCCAGGTACCTCTGTATTTCTTTTTTTTTTTTCATAAAGATAGGGTGTCTGTCCAAAAAAACCCTACTTTATTCCCCAATGGTGCCAACAGAGAACAGTTTAAGTTGGACCATTCACTTGCCAGTGTTCTTTCCCAAAATTTCCAGTAAAGGAGAGTATTTATTGCATTATCTTGGTGTCCATAGAGAATTGAAGATGTTAAGTTGTCTTTCTCGCCTTCATTCTTGCTGGTTGGTTCGGAGCCGATCTTCGGCTCCGACTCGGCCATCTTCTAAAGCTCGAGAGCTACATACTGGCTCGAGGTCTCCCCATATCCCATGATGCCTGGCGCTAGAAACACAGATCTCGTTTGCCGCTTCAGCTGCGAGGTTGCTCTACTGGCTCAGGTCGTATAAAACGTTTATATTGTGTCTTTTTCTGTCTTAAACTAGTTTAATTTTAGCATAGAGTTATCGTTAGAACAGATTTTGATAATCGTAGTGTGTTCGTGTCTGTATCCTTGTTTTTTCCTCAGAAACTCAGTCATTTAGAGAGTTCCCCTCCCCCTTCTCTTTAGGTTTCCGTTTAAGTTAGAGGATTACCTTACATCTAAAAGGTATCCATTTAAGTTAGAGGATAACCTTTTTTTCTTCCTTTCTCTTTTAAAAAAAAAAAAAAGTTTAAGTTAGTTAGTTAGTTTTGCTATAGTTCAGTATAGTTTTTGTAGTGTAGTGCTTCTGGTAACTGTAAGGTATTTTACTGTAGTTTGTTACCTTAACCTTTTTGTGTGTGTGTTTTCCTTGGATTTTTCTTTTGTTAGGATGTCCAAGGACCCTAAGCCATCCGGATTCAAGAAGTGTGACTCATGCTGTCAGAAGATGTCTCTGACAGATGGTCACACTTCTTGTGTTTATTGTCTGGGCGCCGTGCATCTGCAGGACTCTTGTTCGATTTGCCATGCGTTCAGTCCAAGAGTCTGCAGGAGCGCAAAAACAAATTAATCTTGAGGGGTCTACTTAAACCCCAAGATTCAGCCGGTGAAATCTTCTAGGCCACCTAAACCTTCGGCTCCCAATTCGGAGCCGTCGTTGGGTGAAGCCATACCATCCATCTCGGCTCTGGTTGGAACCGATGTTCCTCCCTCCCAGTCGGCTCCGACATGTTCTTCGGAGCCGTCTGAGAGTCAAAAAAGGTCAAGGTCCCCTTCTTTGGAGTCTGTACATTCGGCTCCAAAATCGCCTCTGCTCCAGTCAGAGCGTAGTCACCGCTTATCACACTCTTCTCGGTCCTCAAGACTTTTGGACCATGACTTGGAAAGAGTGGTCAGTAGGCTGCTAAAATCACAGGCCCTAGCCAATATGTTGTCCAGGCCCCCTCATCAGGCGTCGGCAACGTCCACAACTATAGAAATTCCTCCTCCGACTCATCCTTTGAGCTCGGAGCCGGAGTTCGTTGGGGTTCGAGTCGTGGAACCGGCGGCTCCGATACCTTCTTTTTCTTTTCTGTCGTCGGCTCTGATCCCTTCCATGGTACCGACCCTGGAGGGATCTGGGTGCCGGGACTCCCTGGTCGGCTCCGAGGGGGCGAGTGGCATCGGACCCTTGTCCGACCCCGCTCTCCCTCTCGGTGCTTCAGCGCAGGTGAGCTCGGCTCCCACATCTGCCTTGGAGCCGTCTCCCTCGGTGCGGGGAGGGCTTCTGGTTTCTTCAGAGCCTGAGCCTTCTCTGTGTCTGAGCAGGGACGCCTTCGAGGTGATGAGTGTACTGGCCCCAAAGTCAGTCCCACGATCGACCCCATCGGCTCCTCCCCCTAGGGTGCCTGCGTCAGCCTCTGCCCCTTTTCCAGACCCTAAGCGTGGGGATCCAGCGCTCCAGGACACCCCTTTGGGTGTATCCTCTTCTTCCGAGGCCTCCCCTGACCATTCAGAGGAGCCAGCTCGCAAGAGGAAATGCAAGAGGAACCATGTTGACTCCCCTGAGTCTGTCACGTCGGATACAGACTTAGAGGAGTCGGAAGGGTCCCCAAGATCCCCCTCTGAAGATGTCTCCTTCTCAGACATCCTTGAGATGCTTAGGCAGAGGGGGAACTGGACTGCCCTAAGCCCTTCTGAGGATGAGTTGGTATTCCTGGACGCGTTTGGATCCTGACCTTCCACCTCCTGGGTGTCTCCGCCTTTCGACCCACTGATGTCTGTTGTGGCTCGGAAGGCATGGATGGCTCCAGATACAGTGGAACCGACCCCTAGAAGACCGACTAAAATCATTACTGCACCGCAGGACAAACAGTTCTTGACCAAAGGTGTCCCCGTTGATGCCATGGTGGTAGCGGCGGCCACAAAGAAGGAGTTGGCTGAAACTTCTTCATCTGTCCATCCCCCTAACAAGGAGCCCAGGACGATGGACAGATATGGGAAGCGAATGTTCTCTTCAGCGACCTTTTCTATGCGGTCCCTGAATTACCTGTGCCACTTTACCTGCCTTCAGAGGGATCTCCTGAAAGAGCTTAAAGATACCCTCCAAGATCCATCAGCTGAGGGGGCCCAGGCTAAGGCAGCCTCCCAGCTGGCGACTCTTAACTCAGTGGTAAACTCCTCCATGAGGCTCATTTCTTATGCAGCCGATGGAGCGAGTAGAGCCGCAGGCACAGGCGTGGCCCTAAGGAGGCATGCTTGGATGCGGTTATGTAACTTTGCAGAACCCTTCAGAGCGTCTTTCACCAACACCCCTTTTGATGGTTCCTCTCTCTTTGCATAACAGGTGAAGGATACCCTTACCAGGTGTGAGCAGGAAGGCAAGACTCTCTCTGCCGTAGGAGTCCATTTTTCCACTCCTTCCAGAGCATATCCCAAGGGTCAGAAGAGTGGAAAGATGTGATTCCGGAAGTCCCAGGGAGCCTTGCCGGACACACGTGGTGAGTTTCCCTCCAGGGGCAGAGGAGGGAACAACAACAGACGCCGCCCTTGTGGCAGAGGGGGTCCACAAAACCAGGGCAGCAGAGAATCTTTCTCTGACAAGCCCTTCCAGCATCCCTGAAGGGTTGCCCGGCTGCCCACCTCTGGAGGCAGTCGGGGGAAGATTATCACTGTACCCAAGAGCCTGGCAAGAAATAACACAAGACAAATGGGTACAGTCTGTTCTATCCGGAGGCTACAGAATTCCCTTTGTTCACGCTCCTTTATTGTCAAACAAGTCCCTTCCAGACGTTCCACCCAATCTAAGGGATCAAGCAGTTCAGGAAGTTTCAAAACTGCTAAGAAAAAGGGCCATCCAGCAAGTCCCAGCAGACCAGCAAGGATCTGGAATTTACTCAAGGTTCTTTTTGGTACCAAAAAAGACAGGGGACTGGAGACCCATTTTGGATCTCAGCAGACTAAACAGGTCTGTACAAAGAACGAAGTTTCGGATGGTCACGCTTCAGTCCATTTTGCCCTTCCTGGGTCAGGACAATTGGATGTGCTCCATAGATCTTCAGGATGCGTACTACCATATCAAAATGGACAGGCGCTCCAGAAGATTCCTGCGCTTCCGGCTGGGAGCCAGCCATTATCAGTTCAGAGCTCTGCCCTTTGGTCTCACCACAGCCCCCAGGGTGTTCACCAAATGTATGGCAGTAGTTACTGCTCACCTGAGATGGCAAGGATTCCAGGTGTTTCCGTATCTAGACGACTGGCTCCTCACTGCTACCACCAGGCATCACCTTCTGCAAGCCAGAGACTATACTATCCAGACGTGCTCCAGACTAGGTATCACTATAAATTTTGAAAAATCTGCTTTGTCGCCTTGTCAGTCTATCATCTTTATAGGCGCAAACTTAAATACAAAGGACAGCTCAGCCAGCCTTCCACCAGACAGGGTGTTATCCATTCAGCGGCATGTCCAAGTCTTGTTACAATGCAGTAGAATTCAAGCCAGGTTTGTCCTTCAAACCCTAGGTCTCATGGCAGCAGCAATCATACTCGTCCCACTGGCACGTTTTCACATGAGGATCCTTCAATGGCTTCTTTTTACCCAATGGTCCTTCCAGCAGCTTCCCATGTCTCACATGATTATCATCACAGAATCATGCAAGAAGTACTTTGCATGGTGGATGGTCTCCTCATCAGTTCCCCTGGGCAGGCCATTTGTACTTCCCCCTCCAGTTGCTATGGTGACCACGGATGCCTCCCTGATCGGGGGGGGGGGGTGGCATTATCAGGGCAGAACAGTCCAGGGTACCTTGGCAACCTCAAGAGTACCATCTGCACATAAACGTCTTGGAGATGAGGACTGTGCTTTTAGTGTTGCAAGCTCTTCAGGACTCTCTTCCTACCGGGACAATTGCAATTCAAACGGACAATATGTCAGTCGTGTGGTACATCAACAAGCAGGACGGAACCTGGTTCTACCCCCTATGTCGTGAAGCACTCAGACTCTGGTAATGGGCGATCTCTTCCCAACGGTTTCTGACCGCAACGCACATCCCTGGGAAATCCAACGTCATAGCAGACAGGCTGAGCAGAGCTATTCTCATTCCTCACGAGTGGTCTCTGAATCAAGTAGTAGCAGACCAAATCTTCTGCAAATGGGGACAACCTTGCTGCAACCTCTTTGCTACCCCCTTCAACAGCAAATGCAGCAACTTCTTCTTTCTCCTACCACATCCAGAGCATTCCCCCAGAGATGCTCTAGTCCACGATTGGCCTCAGAGACTTCTGTACGCATTCCCTCCCTTTCCCCTAATTCCCAAGCTGATTCAGAAAGCTACTGTATTGGTTTGCAGAGTGATCCTTATTGCTCCGTACTGGCCTCGACAAATATGGTTTCCGTTCCTTCATCATCATCTTGTTGAGCAGCCTTGGACTTTGGACCCAACTCCAGACCTCCTGATCCATCAATCGGGCGGGCTGCATCATTCCCTACAATCTCTCAACCTCACAACTTGGTTGCTCCACTTCCAACCCTAGCCAGGCTTCCTGATATCTCTCAGTATCGGCGTGAAATCATTTTATCATCACACAAGTCTACCACTAGAAAAACTTACGCTAATAAGTGAAAACGTTTTTCTTCCTGGGCAGAGGCCAAGAATATAGACCCCTTTTCAGCCCCTGTTCACCATATCCTGGAATTTCTTGCGGAGCTCTTTCATTCTGGGTCCGCTTCCGCTACAATTAGAGTGCAGTTAGCCGTAATTTCAAATTTTCACATTGGCCTTTCAGAAAGTAGCATAATGTCTCATAAGCTTTTTAAGGCCTTCCTCAAAGGAACCACTCTGCTCAGGCCCCCGATTAGGGATCCTGCACCTCCGTGGGATGTGAATTTGATTCTATCCTCTCTAATTTTGCCACCCTTCGAACCTGCAGGTTCCTGTCCTTTGAAGTTATTATCTTGGAAAACACTTTTTCTGGTAGCAATTACTTCAGCGAGAAGTTTCTGAACTGCAGGCTCTTTGTATCCGTCCCCCATACCTAGTGTTCCACAAAGACAGGGTTGCTCTTAGGACTAACCCTTCCTTCCTTCCTAAGGTCTCTTCTGAGAATAATTGGAACCAGTCCATTGACCTTCCTGTATTTTTTCCTAACCATTCCAACAGGGCAAAATATAAATTACATCAACTAGATGTTCACAGGCAACTGCGCTTTTATTTGCATAGGACTAAGGACTTCAGAAGATTGGTTCAACTTTTCCTCTCTTATGCAGAGGGCAAACAAGATCTATCAGTATCAAAAGTAACTTTATCTAGGTGGCTGACTTCTACCATAACCCTTATTTATCAGCTCAGGAAGAAAGAATTGCCTGTTAAACCTAAGGGCCACTCCACCAGAGCATTAGCCACTTCTGTTGCGTTTCAAGCCAGGTTGCCCATGGAATCTATCTGTGCAGCGGCCACTTGGGCAAATCCTCATACTTTCATCTCCCATTATAAGCTGGACGTGGTTTCCAGGAGCAGAGCTGATTTTGGTTCCACTGTTCTGAAGAGTCTGTTCCATTGAGCCACCCAGGATATTAGGTGCTAGGTATGCTGTCCCAACCAGCAAGAATGAAGGTGAGATAGACAACTTAACATAAAGAAGTTATGTACCTACCATAACGTTCCATGTTAGTTGTCTCCTCTCGCCTTCTTTCTTGCATCCCACCCTCCTTCCCCCTATCCTACTAGACCGAGAAGAGTTTCTCTATGGTTCTACATTGGCTGAGTCTTCTCTGACTATCCCACTCTACCTAGTAGTCTCTATAGTTGGGCTTAGGTATGATAGGATAGGATACCTTCATTACTCTGTCTGATGATGTTCTCACCAAACGAGATCTGGGTTTCTAGTGCCAGGCATCATGGGATTTGGGGAGACCTCGAGCCAGTATGTAGCTCTCGAGCTTTAGAAGATGGCCGAGTCGGAGCCGAAGATCGGCTCCGAACCAACCAGCAAGAAAGAAGGCGAGAGGAGACAACTAACATGGAACGTAATGGTAGGTACATAACTTCTTTTTTTATTTCGACAGAGTCAAATCTTACAGGATGTGTAATCAGTTATTTGCCTCTTTTTTTCTGAAGCCCAGTTGGGTGCACCACTGTCTAAGGTTACTCTCTCCAAGTGGCTGATTGTGTTTCATTTGACTATAATTCTGTATGAAAGGGAAGGCCTTCCCTTGTAAACCAAAAGGTCTTTCTGCTAGAAGTATGGCTGCCTCTACAGCTTTTTTCTCCAGAGCTGCTTTGGATGATTATGCTGCTCTACTTGGGTGGGTCCTCACACATTTGTGTCCCACTTCAAATTTGACATTCCATCTAGGTCTAAGGTCTCCTTTGGTTGTATCATATTGCCCAGTATGCTTTCATAGGACCTTCCTAAGGTTTATGTGGCTGGGGACTCCGTCTCACGGGTTGAACCCAAACAGAAAGACATTGGATCTGAAAGTTATGTACTCACCATAATGATAGATTTATGTTGTCTCTTTCCTTCTGGTTCAACCTTGCCTCCCACCTGCCCCTGCCCTGTAAATGTGTATCTTGATCATGGAATGACAGAGTTTGGGAGGATCATGCTCTTCATTTTTGGGGGTCCTCAGTGTTTTCTTTTGGGATTAAGTGGTGGAAACTTTTGCAGAGAGAAAGGCAAACTTGATCTGAGGTAATCCTAGTAGAGCAGGGTATTATGGATAGAGGAGGCAGTGCTCGGGGCTGAAGTCTTTAGAATATGGCTGGTCTTTTATTTGAGTCGGATCTGCTAACCCACAGTTTGAACCGTATGGAGAGAGACTACATGGATCTGTCATTATGGTGAGTACATAACTTTTGTTTTTGGCTGTCCTGTTCAGTAAGACATGAGATTTCCTTTTCTTCAGTCCCCAGTTTTATTATATTTTCTTTACAGTCTCAAGGTTATGTGCATGTCCTTTTGGCTTACGCTCTGACATCATGTGCCAGACTAGGAGTGTGTGTCTTTTCATCTACTATTTCTTTTCTGACACTCTCACACTTTGAATCAGTCAGTCTAGATATTTGTTGTGCAAATGCTTTTGTATTTTGTGCCAAAAATAGTCATGCTCTGGAAGTGTTTGTGTGGCTGCCATGTGATGAACCAGGACCAGTTCCAGCATATTTCATGCTTTTCATTAGAGGTGAAAGTATTGCGTTAGATGTAGCATCATGTTGATCTATTCACAGCTGTTACACTGAATGCCAGTAGGCTGAAAAAAATTTTGGCAAATCTTAGAGGTTTTTATTTTGTACAGGGCGAGCCCTACTGCACTTTCCTACACTCCCCAAACTAATATATACTAATTCTGTGGTCATCCAGTGGTGGAGAAAATAGAAAATTACTCTATCAGTGAAAGTTGTTTCAGCAATATTTATTCTTATTCTGTCTGCTAGCATTCGTTAAAATGTTTGTTGATAACCTTACATGTTCCAAATAAATGCCAGAATTTCAAACTATCTACCCAAAAGAGTGAAATTCTAGGCCTGTCTTATGATCTTGCATTATTTTGGCAGTTGAATGACCATGGCAGCGGTTAATAGAAGAGTCCCTTGCACAAGCCTAGGCTGATGTCAAGAGTGCAATGGGAAGAAAAAGTGCATGGAAGGCAAACATTAGTTGCACCTTTCTGAAGACAGTTCTGTTCTCAAGGTTACCTTGCAGGTGCCAGGTGTGACCATATCCCCATCTATATGCAGGGAGTCAAGTCTGATACGTATTCTCTGCTTCAGCAGATGATTAGCCCACAAATTTGCACCCCTGGTAGCTAACTTGGAAGGTTACCTTTCGGTTTAACCAACTTTGTGGTCAAGCAGCCAGGGCTGTTTTACATTCAGCCTGCATGCAGCCTTGCTTTTCAGACTATTAGAGAGCCAGCAGTCTAAGACCTTTTATGTATCCACAAGTCAGATAGTCCAGTGAACAGTAGGACTAGAGATCTGAACCTACTTCAGCCAATAATCAGCTTGGTGCAGAGACAGACCCCTTCTCTGGAACTAATTCCCACTCCAGATCAAGCTCGGTGACATACTATCTTTCTTTAAAAATGAGTTGTACAACTGAATAGGTATTCACAAATTCACCCCAGACATGACTGGTACTGGTCTGTCCCTTCTTGAAAAAGCAAGATAAGTTCAGTGGGTAGGTGCTTGTAAGGTATAAATGGCCACATGACCCAGTTGCCTTATATTTTCTATGATTTGTGTTATGTCTGTGAACAGCCTATGGAGTCCCCCAGACAGATGCTTAATATTTAGCCATACAGTATGGTGATGAATGTTTGTCTACTACAGAATACTTCAGCACTGTTTGATTTTTTAAATTGGTTTTGTCTGTTCTCTGAATTTTTCTGAATGGGTGTTAAAGAGTTATTTGTAATGATCCGATGTTCTTCGTGTTTCACTGTTGCAGTCATTACATTTGGTTATCTGCTTGCAGGTAGCCCTCAGTCAGCCTGATTAACAAAGTCTTGGGTCATGTGTTGGATGCTGTCCCTTCTTCCATGACGTCAGGTCGTCAGGGGTATAAAACATGCAGCCGATGCCATTACATCAGTCTTTCTTGCTGTGCGGTGCCTGAAGCAGAAGCAGTTTGCAAGTGCCGGTCGGCAGACTCCTGAAATTTTTGTTTTCGAGTTTTAGAACCGAAGTCTTCAAATTCCTTTCCTGGAAAACAGCTTTCCTTTTAGCAATCACTTCTGCAAGAAGAGTATCTGAATTACAGGCCTTTATGACAGTAGAGCCTTTCATCATCTTTCATACGGACAGGGTGTCCCTCAGAACCAATCCCTCCTTCATGCCCAAGGTGGCATCCAGTGTGGCTTTTAATCAGTCCATTCATTTGCCTACCTTCTTTCCTAACCCACAGAACAAAGGGGAACGGATACTGCGCTCCTTAGATGTGCACAGACAACTTAGATTTTACTTGGACAGGACTAAACCTCAAAGGAAATCTGAACAACTGCTGGTGGCATTTGCTGCAGGGACAAAGGGGAAAGCTATTTCAAAGCAAACCATTTCAAAATGGATAGGCCACTGCATTAATTTCTGCTATAAGCACCATGGAAAACCTATCCCACAGGGCATCAGACCCCATTCAACCAGGGCTGCATCTACCTTCACAACTTTTCTCAGGGGTGTTCCTACCAGGGACATCCTAGAAGCTGCTACCTGGAGTTCTGTACATACTTTCACCAAGCATTATCATTTGCCAGTTTTCTCTAAATCCAGAGCTGGCTTTGCCACTGCAGTCTTGCAGGGTCTTTTAGCTGGTCCTAATTCTATTCATAGGTTCATAGGTTCATACTAGGCTATCTGCCCTAGGGCATTTACAAACCTAGCCAGAGTGTGTTTGGCTTTCGCCACCCATTTTAAATGAATTTTGCTATTCCCTTTTTCGAGGTTAGTATACTGTGCCTCTGTCTAACAGTGACACAGAAGTGATACCCAGAGTAAATCTACTATCTCCCATCCACTCATCAAGATTCCTCTTGAAGAGAGTCAATGAGGGACTCTGCCTAACCTGGACTGGGATTTTATTCCAGAGTGAAGGGAGCCTCTGGGTTATGAATCTGTCCCTCCAGCATGTCCTATTTATTTCAGTGCTGAGGTTCAAGTCTCTCGAGCGCGTAGCTCAATGGGATTTGGATTTTCTGAGGTGCAGCATGTCCATTAATTCCGGTTGGACATGGCTTTATCGTCAGGCACAGATCGCCTCTGAGCAGGTGGTATGCCACTGAGTAGAGCTGGAGTTTCTTTGACCAGGCAGCATATGGCATCTGTTTGAGCCCTTTGATCCTCTTGGTGAGGTACTTTTGGGGTCTTTCCAGTTGCTGCAGGTGTCTGGTAAGGTACATCCCAAAAGGGGCATTGTACTCAATTATGGGCCTGATGAGGGATGAGTAAAGAGGCACGATGATCTCCCCTGATCTAGATGTGAATCCCTTCATGATTAGGTGGGCTATATAAAATGTTTTTCTAACCACTTTGGCCACATGGTTGTCGAATGAGAGATTGCTATCAACTTGGGTCCCCAGGTCCCTAATTACTTCTTCCGTACTTAATGGATTACCACCTATGTGGTAATTTGTGGGCACTTTGGTTTTGCCGAAGGGGATGACTATACACTTTTTGGCGTTTAGCTTGAGGCCATGGCTCTGGCACCAGTTGTCTGTTTCTATGAGTCCCTTTTGTAGGATGCTTGTGTCGGCTGGAGAGTCGATTATGGCACCCAGTTTGCAATCATCTGTGAACTTGGTCAGCCACAGTCCTTCCGTGTTGGCCTGTACCTCCGAGAAATATATACCGAACAAGAGAGGTCCCAGGACTGAGCCTTGTGGGACGCCACTTGTAACTGGTTTGGAGTCTGACATGGCTCCAGCAATTCTAACCATGTGGGTTCTGTCCTTGAGCCAGTTTGCAACCCATCTAGTGACATAGGGGTTTATATTTAAGCTGGTGAGCTTATCTATAATGCCCGAGTGGGGTATTGTATCGAAGGCTTTTGCGAGGTCCAGGGAGGCTGTGTGGACCACCTTCCCCTCGTCAATGGCCTTGGTGACTGTTTCAAAGAAATCGACCAGGTTTAAGAGGCAGGATCTGCCCTTAACAAAGCCGAACTGGGCAGGATGCAGTGTCTGTAGGTCCCCAATGTCTTTATTTATGAGGTCCAGGATGATCCTTTCCATAGCTTTGCAGACCAAGCTAGTCAGGCTTATGGGGCAATAGTTTCCAGGATCTGTTGAGGCACCACCTTTGTGGAGAGGGACCACTGTTGCTGTACACCACTCTTTGGGTACATGTCCTGTAGTAAGGCTGAGATTAAACAGTAGTTTTATGTTTAGGTTTAGTTCTTCTTGGAGTTCATGTAGGACGCAGCCCGGGACACCGTCTGGTCCCATTGATGCTGTGTTTTTTTGCTTTGGAGAGGGCGGCTCTTACCTGAGCATCTGAGATGTCAGGGGGGCAGCACTCTGCTGGGATAGATATTTGCCCTTTTGGTGGGGAATGGGGGGAGAAGTTTGCGCTGAACCTGTCAGCTAGGATATTGGCAGTGTCTGTGGGTTTGGTGTATTTTTTGTCATTTTGGACTAATTCTCAGCATATCTGGGAATTCCCACCCAGGTTCCTAACATAACTAAAGAAAGCCTTGTGATTATCCGTAGTGTCCTGTGCAATTTTTCTCTCGAAGCTGGCCTTAGACGATTTTATGAGTGCCCGTAGTTTTTTGCTAATACTGATAGAGATGCCTTCCCTTTTTGGGATTTTGCTCTGTCATGTAGTAGCTTCCTCCTTCTATTGTATAATTTGTTTATGGCTGGGGTCCACCAGACAGGACGCCTGCCTTTGGAGGATTGGGTCTTGGTTTTGTTTGGGATTGCATGATTCATGCATTCCTGAAGGTGTTCATAGAATGCGTTTATAAAGGATTCTGCGGTCTGGGCCGTATTTTCCACAGGCCTGGGGGCTTTGAAGGATTCCACCTCAGTTTTGAGGAGTGTGAAATTTGCTTTAGAGAAGTTTTTCACTGTGGTTTTCTGGGCAGGGGCTGGGGTCGGGATGTAAATATCTAGTGAGATTACTTTATGGTCTGATCTTACTAGTGAGGGATACACTTCTGGTCTGGAGCATAGAGTCCCCATGTTGGTGATGATCAGGTCCAGTATGTTTTCCCCTCTTATGGGAGTGGTAACAAGTTGTTCCATAGCATTTGAGTTTATAAATTCTAGGAACCTTTGGGCTAGGGTGTTGTGCTAGAGTAATGCTCCCAGTCTATGTTTGGGTAGTTGAAGTCGCCCAATATAATGGTGTTTGGAGAGACCTTCATATTTTCCAGTGTTCTCAGGAAGGCCGAGTGGGGTTCCTGGGTTTGGGAGGGTGGTCTGTAGCAGGCTATAAACTGGAAGGCAGTTTTACCCACTGTTAGTTGCACGTGGATAGTCTCTGATGCTTCGTGCTGTGCCACCAACCTGGAGGTGTGGGTATCTTTGATGAATATTGATACTCCCCCTCCTTTTGTGGTTCGGTCCAAGTTTTGGGGCCGAAAAACATGGTATGAGGTATAACCTGGTAGTGCTGGGGTGCTCTCGGAGCCTTGAACCAGGTTTCTGTTACTGCACAGATATCGATGTTCTCCATGCTAAGGAGAGTTTTGAGTGCGTGCATCTTGAGGTTTAGATTTCTAGCAATGAGTAGCATTACTCTTAGTTTCTTATCCCTTGTGATACCTATGGAGGTGGGTTTGTCTTTTGAGCCTTGCCTAAAAAAGGCACTATGGGGGTGGCAAGAGCCTTTGCCAATATCCAAAAGCCCAGGGGTGACAGGTGCAAGCCGTCCTTAGCGAAGCATCGTCGCTTGTCGAGCATGTCATCCCAGGCTGACAGGCATTGGACCCCCTTTGAATTACACCAATACTTAAGAAAATTGTTGAAATTGATCATCTTGTCTTCATATTGTGGCATCATTCTTGGTGAGGGTAAGATGCTACTCAAGGTCAGGGTCATACCGGCCTGGGCTACATGCTCAGAGAGCTCCTCTATGTCTCTTTTCATGTAGTCCAGGGAGGTACGTCTCAAGTCATTCACACCAGCATGGACAATGACTGAGTCATATTTGTACTTGCCTTGGAGTGACCTGAGAGCTTGTGTTATGTGGCGGATCCTAGCGCCCGACAGGCAGCTCACCGTGACCTTCTCCTTGTTCTGCCTGGTGAGCGGGACGGCAGTGTGCCTGACGATAGAGTCACCTATTACAAGTGTATCAGGTGTGTTGTTTAGCCTTAAGGGCTGTGACTGTTCGGCACACTGGCTTTGTGAGCTATGTGTTGCACGTGTTTTGCTTTGGGGTAGTGGTTGCTTGGGTGTCTGCTTTGGAGGTCTCTGTTGCTTAGGCAGCTTTTTATTTAGAGCCTCCGAGTATGTTTTTGTGTGTTTATGTGTTTGGTTTGCTGTCGTGGTAGGTCTATGTGAGACTGGAATTATAGTGAGTGTGGTTTCCTTCTCCTCCTGACTGGTTACGCCAGTACTGAGTTAAGAGAGCTTAGCCTCCAGTTTGGCTATATGGTTGCATCTCTCACATGTGTTGGAATTTGTTGGGAGGAGGAGAGGGTTGTCTGTGTACATGAGGCAGTTGTAACATTGCCTCAAGATTCCCAGATTCACCAGCTGGACCGGAGAGGAGATTGACAACTGACCTTTGGACATGCTAGAATAGTATTGGGAATTCCTTTATAATTGAAAAAAGGCCAGTGGGGAACAAGGTACTCAAGGGGAGTTTGTGAGGGTGTAGTGCTTTTAATTTTTTAGTGCTGACTTATATAATTGCTTTAGTGAGCAAGTGCTAGGATTTAGAGTAGGAATAGGGTGTTTATTATGAGAACTAGATCAGTTCTAAGGGAAAAAGTGAAGAGCAGTCTTTGTGGAGCCGAGAATGGTTTAAACCCAATTAAGCGGCGTTGCCCGATGCTGCGCTATGCGCAAAATCACGCTAAAGTGGGTTTTATACAGGGGGGGACTTGAAAGAGCTAGAAATTGGCCCAAAACGGCCAATAGACTACCAGATTCTTGTGCTGGGAACACTCCTCCAGGGATAGATAGGCTGCTTTAAGCTCCCCACTGCTACTGGTGAACAAAGAAGCCTCCCTTTATCCAAGAAAGGAAATGGGCAACACAGGAACTTTCCAAAAGTCCAGAATACAGCAAAGCCTGTATTTGGACTACTCTAGGTCAGGAAAGACGGGAAACAAGGATTATTTTTTTTTCTTTTTTGCAACAAACAGCAGGAAAATGCAATAAATATGTAACATAGGCTAGCGCACTTGAGTGTGTAGCCTCAACAGGTAAATGCAACAAACAGGACAAACTTTAAAAGTGCAGGTGCAAAAACAACTTTAAACAGTTTAAAACAGTTCAAGAATGCAGAAATACTTGCAGTTTAGCTAGATCAGACAGTCGCCTAGGTAGTAGCAGGAAAAAAACACTTTTATCAGGTTAGCAGTCGCTCTTCTAGCCTCTCTACTTCTAGCACCACTCTGCAGGACCACGAGGAGCTTGGCTGAGTAGTAACATGCACAAAAACCGCGCCAAAGCGGGTTTTATACAGGGGGACTTGAAAGAGATAGAAATTGGCCCAAAACGGCCAATAGACTACCAGATTCTTGTGCTGGGAACACTCCTCCAGGGATAGATAGGCTGCTCTAAGTTCCCTACTGCCACTGGTGAACAAAGAATCCTCCCTTTATCCAAGAAAGGAAATTGGCAACACAGGAACTTTCCAAAAGTCCAGAATACAGCAAAGCTTGTATTTGGACTACTCTTGGTCAGGAAAGACGGGAAACAATGATAATTTTTTTTTTTTCTTTTTTGCAACAAACAGCAGGAAAATGCAATAAATATGTAACACAGGCTAGTGCACTTGAGTGTGTAGCCTCAACAGGTAAATGCAACAAACAGGACAAACTTTAAATTACAAGTGCAAAAGCGAGCTAAAGCTGGCTTTAAAGCAGGGGGTTAGAAAGAGATAGGAAATGGCCCAAAATGGCCAATAAGCTACAGGTCACTCGGCTGGAACCACTCCTCAAGGGACAGATAGGCTGCTCAGAGCTCCCCACTCTCACTGGTGAACAAAGAAGCTTCCCCCTATTCAAATAAGGATATGGGCAACACAGGAACTATGACACAGCCCAGAGATCAGCAATACCTGAAGACTGGACTATTCTAGTTCAGTAAAGGCCTCCTCCTCCCAGTCTTAGCTTTGGGAATCTGCCCAAATGTAATAACTGCAACAGTGAAACATGAAGAACATAGTACAGTTGTGTACACTTACCATAAATCTAGATGTTTGAGTGTATTCACTGTTGCAGTCCTGGTTACCCTCCCTCCAGCCCCCTTTCTTCTTTTGGCTATACCTCTACTCTCCCTTACTATGCTCAAAAAGCTTTTTGGTGTGTTTGCTTTTTTGTTGGAGGTATACCCTTGTAATTATAGATTTAATTGCTTCCCATTAGGGGGGCACCTGACATCTGGGGCAAGAAAAAACTGATGTAATGGCATCGGCTACATGTTTTATACCCCTGACGACCTGATGTCATGGAAGAAGGGACAGCATCCGACACAGGACCCAAGACTTTGTTAATCAGGCTGACTGAGGGCTACTGCAAGCAGATAACCCAAATGTAATGCAACAGTGAATACACTTGAACATCTACATTTATGGTAAGTGTACACACAACTGTACTTTTTCTGTGCCCACCTTTGAAGATTTCTTTATGTTAAGTTTGAGTGTTCTTTTGTAGGATTGTTTGCTGGATGCTAAATGCTATCAAGAGATCATTTGCCTTGCAGCACTTGCATCCCATCTGTTTTACTTACTACATTTGTTCCTGATGCTGCATTTTGCTTTTTTGAATGATTGTTTGGCCAGCTGGATAGTAATTGATGTGTGGAAGCTATTTCCATTGATGTCTGAGGCAAGGCATTGATATTTTTGAGTGTTAGCACCCTGCTGCTTTTTTGCAGCTATTACCATTGGTGTTCACTAGTTAGCCGATGGCTGCCTGTTTGTGCCTGCAGAAGGACCTTCATTGAAGGTTTAAATGGCTAGATGTTGCCTACTGCTTAGAATTTATTTTCAAAGATGCTTTTAGAGGGACATTGATGTCAAACTGCATAACTAAATGCTGCATTCCTGTGAATTTAGGTGTCCTAATGCTGAATTTCTTGTCTTTTTTTGTTGCAGGCCTGTTGTGAAACATTTGAATTCATGCAGTGATGCATTTCCACTGGGTGCATACCTCTCAACCTCCTAGTGCAAGAAATCTGGACAAAGGGCCCAAAAATAGGGACAGATTTTTAAATATTGCTCTTATAAACTTAGAAAGTTGCTAGAGTAACAGGATATGTTTTAATGTGCATTTTCTGAAGGATCTGAAGTCTGAAACTCAAATGTATGTCATTATTTAGTGACTTCAGTCTAGATCATCCCAGTGATTTGCCAGAAAACCACAAATGTTATGAGGAACAGGCCAAAAATATGAGCCAAAAATCTGGATATTCTGCAAAAATCAGTAGAGTTGAGAGGTATGACTGGGTGGTGGTGAACATCATTGCGATTTTACTATTTTAACATTGTTTCCATTGTTTGGCTGAACGCAGGGACACTTGATTTATTTGTTTTATTATGTTAAAATAGTTTACTTTGAAATAACCTGTTGGATTATAGTAGTGCAGTCTTAGATTGTCTCTCTTTTTATAGTAATTCTTGACTTGTATGTTATCAGTTTGTTATTTTCTGGTTTTATTATCTGTATTACTTGTTAAATTTAGTACTTTTAAGTGCTTAGATAATTAAGCACTGTTTTAAAACTTCTGAACTTGACAAAGAACCCTTAACTCGGAGACAGATAAAGACAATGAGAACTCTGCCTTTAGTTTCCCCTTGACCTCTCATACAAAGAAACCTTTAGGCTTATAAAATCTTGGACTGTTTTTTTCATGAGGGAGGCCATCCAGGAGAATAAACTTGGGACTGTGTCCTGCTGTTAATGAATCTCCTCGTATGAAAGTCATGTTCTTAACCATAGTAATAGATCTGGATGAACAGGTCCATTCCCATTAAAATGCCTTTTCACCTTTTCACAACTGTGTTATTGACCTGATGTAGAGGCTTGTGAGTACTTCTTTCTACGTTGTACTGTATACTAAAATTTAGACAGCAAGGTCCACAGGCACAGCATTATGCTTAAAAGGGGGGAGGAGTTTAGTAACCCGAGAGTGGTTCAGATGCCAAGTTGCCTAATGTCTGATATCGTTAGTCCTGTTGTTAATGAGCATAGGCACTGCTCATCTATTGCTTACATTACGGTAAGCATGTCAATTTCATTTGTTTTTTTTTCTTTTTCTTTTTAGCAGATGTTTCCTTTCTTTTGTTTAATTGTTCCTTAAGAAACGGCTGAGGTTTTCTTCCTTGATTTTAATGTGAGCATTCTGTCAGGATTTCTTGATGCTGCTGTTGAAGTTATAGCTGTGTTCTGTTTTGCGTTACCTTTTGTTCACTTGTTTGTTGCTTTGTTGGAGAATTCTGTTGCCATTTCGATCGTTTTCTTAACCGATAATGCCTATATTTTTGTTATTGTATGCAGATTTATATTTTATGTACAATGGACTTTGTGTTCATGCACCTTTTGTATAGATATTTTTTAAATTGCACTCATCTTTTTATGGATATGGGACTTAAATGAAGTGCTTGATGCTTCCATTTTTATTTCAGTATTTGTTTCATGTTTACTGTATATGTACTGCATTTCATCGTGTAGACGTTCATCGTGTTACCCTGCTGCAGTCATCACACTTGGGTTATCCTGTCTTCAGGCGGTCCCGCAGTCGGCCCGAATTCCAAAGTCTTGGTCCGGCGTCGGTTGCTGTCGCTTCTTCCCTGACGTCAGTGCGCCAGGGGTATATAAGACGCATCCGACGCCATTTTCTTTAGTCTTTCTTGCCGCGCGGTGCCCGAAGCAGAAGCAGTTCGCAAGTGCCGGTCGGCCGACATCTGAGATTTTCTAATCGAATTTCAGTCCGAAGTCTTCAAAGCTAAGTACCCCATTGGGGAACCTTTTCTTGCCTCAGTCCGATGTCAGAAAAAGTTAACAATTGCATTTCTTGTGGGAAGCAAATACCTCATAAGGACTTTCATTCTTATTGTATACCTTGCCTAGGCCCAGACCACAACGTCACTGGTTGTCTGTTTTGTGCTAGGTTCAATAAGCGAACTATAAAGCGACGCTTTGATTTTGCACGACATACTTCGGTAGGAAATTTAATTACACTATGCCGTCAGAGCAATCGACTACCGGCGTGCATAAAAAACGCAAAGATAAAGATAGGCAGCCTAGATCCAAGCCAGACTCCGAGGCCTCGGCTGGGCTGGTCGCCGGTTCTCCGGTTTTCAGTGAGACGCCTACGCAGCCCCTGGCGACCGCAGAATTGCAACCCCAGACCGCTTGGGATTCTCAAGCAGAGAGTTCTAGGCTGACACAGCCATTTTTTTTGGGCCCTACCGACAACATTGCAGAAGGAGAAGCCGGTGCTGTGGAAACACCTTCAGTTACAGAAGGTGTCTTCATACCGACTACTCTCACCATAAAATCTTATGCTAAGCTTAAGACTCCTCTAAAACCAAAAAAAGACTGCACACCAGTCTCCAGTTCAAGGCCCCATGCCTAAGAAACAGATGCTTAAAATGGCTGAAGATTTGATTTCTTTAATCAGGGGTTCCCAACCCCCCCCCCCCCCCTGACAAAAGGCCTAGACAAGAGGAGGATTATGCCTCCTCTGATCAAGTGTCTATTTCCTCAGGCTCCTCTGAGGAGCAGGATTACTCCTTTCCCCCTTATGAAGATTCTGATGCTGAAGATTCCATTCCCTCAGCTTCTCCCCCTGAAGACTATTCCTTTGGGGAAACCTTACATACCATGAGGGAACATTTCCACTGGGAAGGTCAGGACTACTCCGATTCAAAGAAAAGGCTCTCAGAGTTTCTTTTGCTCCCCCAGCACAGACCACTTGCTATCCCTCCAGTTTTAGACATTGTGGATGATGTTTACTTAGAATCTAGTCTAAATCCAGATTCTCTGCCTCCTGCTCCAGCCAAACCAGACAGATATTATAGAGTGCCTGACTCATGCAAATTCCTTTACAAAAGCCCTGTTGCTGACCCAGAGACAATCTCCCAGGGTCCCAAAGGGGCTAAGGCTTCTATGGCTAAAAATCCTGTACCCTCTGAAAGGGACTCCAGAGCACTAGATAGGTGGGGGAAGAAGGTTTACACCTCAGCTACTCTAGCTATGAGAGCATTAAATTGTCAATTTCACATGCTGAAATACCAGCAATTCCTAATGTCTCAAATAAAACAAAAGATGAGCACGCAACCACAACAGTCTGAATTCAAGGAAATGCAGGATCTGTTGCATGCAGCTGAACAGGTGGGCAAACATACTTTACAATGTGGATTTGATTCCTTGGAAGCTTCCTGTGGAGCAGCTGTTACTGGGTCTGTTATACATAGGCATGCTTGGTTAAAGGAACAAACTCTGCCTGATCATGTTAAAGCAAAGTTACTAGATGCACCCTTAGAGCAGGATGTCTTATTTGGAGTTAAAGCAGAAGAGGTTTTAAAGAAAATGGAGAATAAGGCAAAATCTATGCACACGGTCAAAGATTTCTTACAAGTACAACCCCCACGCTTCAGCAGAAATTGGCCAACAAAAAATTGGTCCTTTCCAGCTTCTGACAGACCACAGAGGGGTAAATACAGATGCCCAGGTGGCAGAGGTCAAGCACAAATCCCTTACAAACCTCGCCAATAGGGCTCTGCAACACAGAAAGGAGGAGAAGACAGGTCCCAAACTACTAGAAGACAAACACAATGACTTAAACCTCAAACTGCCAAGCAAAGCTCTCTTGGCAGCTCCCTTGGAAGGAAAATTAGCACTTTTTGCAGACAACTGGCACATCATCACAAAGGACAAATGGGTCCTAGACATTATCTCTCAAGGATACAGATTCCATTTCCACACCTTGCCAATGAAAAAAGGAATGCCAGACCTGCCACAAAATCAATGGGCAGAGGCACAAAAACAAATTACAGCTCTCATGGACATGAGAGCCATTCAACTGGTACCTACACAGGAGCAAGGCCAAGGATTTTACTCAAGGCTCTTTCTAGTCCCCAGAAAGGACAATGCTTGGAGACCCATTCTGGACCTTTCGATTCTAAACACCTTCTTGCAAGTACCCAAATTCAAGATGCTAACACCACAGCAGCTTCTTCCCATGTTGGGCAAGAAAGCTTGGCTAGTAACGTTGGACCTCAAGGAGGCATACCTGCATGTCCCTATCAGACAAAATTGCAGAAGATACATCCGTTTCATTGCAGGTTCAACCCATTACCGATTCTCTGCACTGCCCTTTGGCTTATCTACTGCGCCCAGGGTCTTCACAAAATGCCTGGCACCAGTAATTGCATACTGCAGACAAAGAGGAATTCAAATATACCCATACCTGGATGACTGCCTCATCCAAGCAGAAAGCAAGGACATTCTCTTACAACATCTGGCTTTTGTAAAACACCTTCTAAGTTGCCTAGGGTACACAGTAAACTAAAAGAAATCAAAACTAGTGCCCTCACAAAATATGACATTCCTGGGTGCCAGCTTGAATACAACGGCCCAGATGGCTTATCTGATGCCAGACAAACAACTACAACTAACTCAATACTTCAAAATAATGGCAACAAAGACCCAACTCCCTGCAAGAAAAATTCTGCAGGCCTTGGGCTTCATGGCATCTTGCATACTACTAATACCATTTGCAAAACTGCGTATGAGGAAATTACAATGATACCTGAAAAGCGTATGGACTCAACACAGCCACAACTTGGAAACAATGATACCTCTCATTCCCTGCCTTCAACAGGAGTTTCTATGGTGGTCACAGGCATGTCACCTCAACAAGGGTCAGCCTTTCACCTTACCCCCAGCCAGGCAAACTATGACAACAGATGCATCGGACTATGCCTGGGGGGCACACATGGCAGGACAATGCGTTCAAGGCATATGGACTGCAGATCAAAGAAATCTGCACATCAATCAAAAAGAAATGCTAGCTGTACAGAATGCTCTGACAGCCTTCAAGGACCTCTTACATCCAGGACAGCTTATAATAAGGACAGACAACACCACAGTAATGTGGTACATAAGCAAGCAAGGGGGTTCAAACTCCTACCCTCTATGCAGGCAAGCAATGACCTTGTGGAACACGGCACTGGCTTACCAAGTTCAATTACAAGCTCAATTCCTGCCAGGAAAAAAGAACACACTGGCAGACGACCTAAGCAGGAACATCATGGATCCCCATGAGTGGAAACTGGATCCACAAGTATTTGCAATGATAACTCAAAAATGGGGGCGCCCAGACATAGACCTGTTTGCCAACCCCCAAAACTATCAGCTATCAAAATTTTGCACCAGGACATTTCACCATCAAGCTTGGAAAGTGGACGCACTCTCATTCAGTTGGAAAATGCTGACAGTATATGCCTTTCCTCCATTGCCCCTTCTCACAAAGGTGCTGCTGAAAGTCAGGATGGAGAGACCCCGAATGATACTCATTGCCCCAGACTGGCCACGCCAGCACTGGTACCCACTACTAAGGAACATGGCCCACGGCCCACCATGGATTTTACCACAAATTCCTCATCTGCTCACACAGCAAGACAGTCAGATTCTACACAGCCAGCTCAAAACCTTAAATTTGGCTGCATGGCAAATCACCTAAGCAACCAGCCAGCTCCTCTTTGACAAGCTGTTATGGATGTCATTCTGGAGGCCAGGAGGCCCAGCACCAGGAAAGCCTACTCAGACAAATGGAAAAGATTTTGCGCCTGGAAAGCTAAAGGCCAAAATACCCTTGAGCCGGACATACCTCAGATTCTACAATATTTAACTGAGATGTTACACGAAGGACTTTCTTTTCATCTATTAAAATCCACGCCTCAGCTATTTCAGCTAACTACAACACGGATCCTCCCTTATTTTCACATCCACTTCTAAGGCAGTACCTCAGAGGGGCCAAAAACATTAGGCCTCCCAGGACAGCACCAACACCAACTTGGGACCTCAACTTTGTTCTGGAAAAACTTACGCTGCCACCTTTTGAGCCAGCTTTCTCAGCTGATTTAAAGTTTATATCTTGGAAGACTGCCCTGCTGCTAGCAATTACTTCAGCCAGAAGAGTCTCAGAGCTACAGGCACTAATGGCAGTAGAGCCTTTCCTCATTTTTCATCAAGACAGAGTTTCTCTATGAACTAACCCCTCCTTTATGCCAAAGGTGGTATCCAGTGTGGCTCTAAATCAAACCATCCATTTACCCACCTTCTTCCCAAATCCACAGAACAAAGGAGAACGACTCCTGCACTCCTTGGACATTCACAGGCAACTACGTTACTACTTGGATAAAACTAAGGTTTTCAGAAAATCTGACCAGCTTTTTGTATCCTGTGCTACAGCATCACAAGGAAAGGCTATCTCAAAACAGACCATTTCCAAATGGATAGGACATTGCATACGTTTTTGCTACACCCATCATGGAAAACCAGTTCCTGCTAGCATAAGGCCCCACTCCACCAGGGCAGCAGCTACATCTACAGCCTTCCTCAGGGGGGTGCCAACCAAGGATATTCTGGAAGCTGCAACTTGGAGTTCAGTACACACCTTCACCAAACACAATCACTTACCACTTTACTCTAAGTCTAGAGCTGGCTTCGCCAGTGCAGTTTTGCAGGGCCTTCTAGCCTCCTCTAACCCTGTTTGACTCCACCTCCCATCCTTAGCTTTGGGATTCAACCCAAGTGTGATGACTGCAGCAGGGTAACACGATGAACATAGTACAGTTTTGTACCTACCATAAATGTAGATGTTCGAGTGTATACCCTGCTGCAGTCCAGGTTACCCTCCCTCCATCCCCTCTGACCTAACTGAAACCTGTCAATTCTTTAAAATCTGATGCAACCTTTGTGGTGTATTTGCTTATAGCTGAAGGGATGTTTTGTTTGTGCTAAACTTTTATTACTGGTACTATCTACTGATCGCCTTTTGGGGGGCACCTGACATCTGGGGCAAGAAAAACTGAAGAAAATGGCGTTGGATGCCTCTTATATACCCCTGGCGCACTGACGTCAGGGAAGAAGCGACAGCAACCGACGCCGGACCAAGACTTTGGAATTCGGGCCGAGTGCGGGACCGCCTGACGACAGGATAACCCAAGTGTGATGACTGCAGCAGGGTATACACTCGAACATCTACATTTATGGTAGGTACAAAACTGTACTTTACTGACCAGTTTCTTTGAATTGCATCAGGAGTGAAGCAGAGATATGTGCACATTTGAGTTGCTGGTTAGAAAGTCAATTGACTTGTAGCTTGGTTTATGTCACAAAGTACAAAATAATTGGGAGAACTTATTATATGTGGAAACATTTTTGATAACATGACAAAATGAGGATATCTCTGTTGCAAATTGCAAAAAATGTGACTCATTGTTTTCCAGATGCTTTTTGTGAAGTCCAGTCTGAATGGAGATACCTAAAAATTGTTAAAAATTCAACTTGTTGGCTTGCTTCTTTCAAGCTGGCCTGAATCAATTGCTACTGTGCTTCTCTGTTGTGAAGATGCTTGTATTTTTCCATGAACCTGTGTGAAAAGTGATTGCGGATGAGCTGAGTTTCAGTAGTATGAGCTTTTGTCTCGTGCCAAAACACATTGATTTTGTTTTAGAGGTGTTTATCAGTAATTATTTTCACTGACCCATTGAATATGGGCATTAAAGTCAGCCTGAAGTTATAGGACCATGTCATCAGCATAAAGCACGACAGGAAGATGGAGCAAGTCAAAAGGAAGTTTGTTAATATAGCTAGAAGAAAGGACAGCTACCAGAATAAATCCTTCAAGGACACCTTTCTGCAGAGGGAGTGATGTGGACGTTGATGAATTGAAATTCACTGATAAGGGGAGGTTAAAGAGGTAGTTTTTGAACCAGGGCAGTGTGGTGGTCCAGGAGAATGGAGTAATCGAAAAGATCAAAGGCTCTGGTGAGGTCACTAAAAAATGACTCCAGTTATTAAGCGCATGTTCATTCCAAGAAGAGTGTCACTGAGTGTCCAGGTATCTGTGGATGTGTTGATGTCAGACAAAAAGCCATGCTTTTTGATGTATTGATTGAATTCTTCCTTTTCCTACTGTTGTGCAGCTATGGAGTTAGTATATATACGGTTGTGGGTGTCTGCCCCACATGGAGGAAGCAGGGGGCTTGTCCACCTGCAAAAAAATGCTTATTTAGATGTTCCTTCTTAGGAGATGTGTGTTCTTGCACTGATGTTCTTTGTGTTTCACTGCTGCAGTCATCACATTTGGGTTATCTGCCTGCAGGTAGCCCTCAGCCGGCCTGAATACCAGAGACTTTGGATTTCTGCGTTGGATGCTGTCGCTTCTTCCATGACATCAGGTTGGCAGGGTATAAACATGCAGCCGACGCCATTACATCAGTCTTTCTTGCCGTGCAGTCCCTGAAGCAGAAGCAGTTCGCAAGTGCTGGTCGGCCGACTCCTGAAATTTTCATTTTCGAGTTTCAGACCTGAAGTCTTCAAAAAGATAAGGACCCTGTTGGGGATCCTTTTTTCTTGCTCTAACTGATGTCAGAAAAAATTAACAATTGTCTTGCCTGTGGAAAGCGAATACCTCATAGAGATTTTTATTCTTACTGCGTCACCTGTTTAGGCCCAGACCACGACATCCCCCGCTGTCGGTTTTGTGCCTTGTTCAACGCCCTATTTGCCATCGGTCCATTTTTGTAGCTAAATTCTTCCGTTCTCGATCTCCATACTCTGAAATGGCTTCGTTAATCCATCCAACTACAGATCTTCCGAAAAAACGTAAAGATAAAGACAGAGACAGACCGCATAGGTCCAAAACATCTGACGATGCTTCCATTAAGCTAGTCACCAGTTCGCCAGTACTCAGTGAGGCGCTTTCACAGCCCCTGATACCCACTACTACAGATTCGCAGGCCTCTACTGAGACCTATTCGGAGTCCGTTATGCCACGAGATGCTTCTTCCACTATGGAACCTGCGGATGCCTCTATCTTGGATGGGTCTGCAGCTGCTGTGCAGGCACCGGCTTCTGAGGGTGTATTCAGGCCTACCGATTTTCATATTAAATCGACGACTTTATTTCAAGCTAAGAATACCGAATTCCTCGGGCCTAAAGCTTGCATTACGCCTAGAAAACCGACAACCAAAATGCATTCTCAGGCCCATATGCCTCAAAAACAAATGATTAGAATGGCTGAAGACCTTATTACCTTAATTAGGGGAAGCCAGCCTTCCCCCTCTAAGAGACCTAGAACTGATTTTCTTTCTGATTCTTCTGACCAGGAGTATGATATATCTGTTCCTTCTGACTACCAGGATTTACCCTTATCTACTTATGAGGATTCTGATGCAGAGGACTCCATTCCCTCTGCTTCCCCTCCAGAAGATTTTTCTTTTGGTGAAACCTTGCATACCCTTAGGAAGCATTTCTGCTGGGAAAGCCAGGACTGTTCTCAGTCCAGAAATAGACTTGGGGAATTTTTAAACCTGCCACAGCACAGGCCTCTAGCTATCCCTCCTGTTCTGGAGATTGTAGATGATGTTTTCTTGGAATCCAGCCTTACCCTGGACACTTTGCCTCCAGCACCCAGGAAACCTGACAGGTACTACAGAGTACTTGACTCTCACAAATTCCTCTTCAAGAATTCTACTGCGGATCCAGAGACCATTTCCCAAGGACCTAAAGGCATTAAGGCTACTACTGCCTAAAATCCTACCCCTTCTGATAGGGACTCTAGAGCTTTAGACGGGTGGGGTAAGATGGTATACACTTCTGCTACCTTGGCCATTAGGGCTTTAAATTGCCACTTTCATATGTTAATGTCCTCAAAAGGATGGAGGAAAAAGCGACATCTATGCAAACTGTTAAATATTTCTTACAAATACAGCCACCTAGGTTCAGTAGGCATTGGCTTTCAAAGAACTGGTCCTTTCCAGTTCCTTCCAGGCCTTCTCAGTCCAAACCCAGAAGCAGCAAACCTCCAAGACTTCAGTCTCAGGCTATGCACAGATCTAAGCAGTGGGGGGCTCCCACTCCCAAAGCTGGGAGTAGTAAGCCACCCCCCCATGAAAAAAATGGCACAATGACTTATCCTTAACTCTTCCAAGCCTTGCTCAACTACTTGCTCCCTTAGGAGGAAAGCTCGCTTTGCATGCAAAAAACTGGGAAGTCATTACCCAAGACAGATGAGTTTTAAACATAGTTTCCTTAGGTTATGGATTCCATTTCCACTCACTCCCAACCCCAAGTGGATGGCCAAACTTTCCCCCAAACCAGTGGGCGGAGGCCCACAGACGAGTACTGTCTCTCCTCAGTATCAGGGCTATTCAACCTGTCCCAGCAGATCAAAGGGGACAAGGTTTTTATTCAAGACTGTTCCTGGTTCCCAGAAAAGAAAACTCCTGACGTTCTATCCTGGACCTGTCTATTCTCAACACCTTTCTGGAAGTTCCAAAATTCAAAATGCTAACTCTTCAACAGCTTCTTCCTATGCGAGCCAAGGATGCCTGGCTGGCAACCTTAGACTTAAAAGAAGCTTACCTGCACATCCCAATAAGGGAATCATGCAGAAAATACCTACGCTTCAGGGCAGGCTCCATGCACTTTTAGTTCTCTGCACTTCCCTTTGGCTTATCTACTGCACCCAGGGTATTCACAAAGTGCCTAGCTCCAGCCATTGCATTTTGCAGGCAGAGAAATATTCAGATTTACCCATACTTGGACGACTGCCTGATCCAAGCAGAGAGTCAGGACTTACTTTTACAACACTTGGCATTTGTAAAGAGGCTTTTAACTTCACTGGGGTACACCATCAACGAGAAGAAATCACACCTACTACCCTGCCAACAGATTGTATTCCTGGGAGCAAACTTGAACACAACTTCCCAGATGGCATTCCTCACTCCAGAGAAACAAATTTATTTGACAACCTACTTAAAGCTTCTGGCCACAAAAACCCAGCTATTTGCAAGGAAAATCCTGCAAGCCCTGGGGTTCATGGCCTGTTGCATTCTGTTAATTCCATATGCAAGACTGCATATAAGGAAACTTCAATGGTATCTAAAAAGTCTATGGTGTCAGCATTCTCAGGACCTGGAAACAATGATTCCTATCATTCCTTGTCTATGGGCAGAGTTCCTTTGGTGGGCAGAGGCCTTCTACCACAACAAGGGACTCCCCTTCATTCTACCCCTGCTGCCCAAACCCTAACAACAGACGCATCAGACAATGCGTGGGGGGCTCACATGGCAGGGCAGTGCATTCAGGGCAAATGGAACCCAAATCAGATGCACCTGCATATCAGTCAAAAATAAATGTTAGCTGTACAGAATGCTCTGACAGCCTTCAAAGACCTTATTCTTCCAGGACAATTATTGGTCAAGACAGAAAACACCACAGTTATGTGGTACATAAACAAGCAGGGGGAAATCCATTCCTACCCACTCTGCAGAATAGCCATAGCTCTGTGGAACACAGCCTTGAGCTACCAAGTGAACCTACAAGCTCAGTTCCTGCCAGGCAAACTAAATTCACTGGCAGACGACTTAAGCAGAAATATCATGGACCCACACGAATGGAAACTGGAACCCAAAATATTCAAGCTCTTGAGGAACAAATGAGGGATGCCAAAGGTAGACCTGTTTGCCTCCCCTTACAGCTACCAATTAAACAAATTCTGCACCACAAATCCCCACAGTCTAGCTTGGAAAGTGGATGCCCAGTCCTTTACCTCTCAGTTTATGCCTTACCTCCTCTGCCTCTCCTCTCGAAGGTTCTATTAAAGATCAAACAGGACAAGCCAAGGACAATATTGATTGCACCAGACTGGCCACGCTAGCACTGGTACCCTCTTCTGCGCAGTCTGACAGTGCTTCAACCATGGCACTTGCTTTAGACCCCTTCCCTACTGTCCCAGCAGGTGGGCCAGATTCTGCACCCTCAGCTTCAAACCCTGAACCTTGCAGCCTGGCTAATTCCTTGAGCTCACCTCCAGCAACCCTCAGCAAATAGGTGCTGGATGTCATTCTTGAGGCAAGGAGGCGTAGTACTAGAAAATATTATTCAGAAAAGTGGAAAAGGTACAGCTCATGGAGCCAGGCTCAGGGGATGGGCACAGCGGTGCCCAGATTACATCATATTCTAGACTATTTAACAGAAATTCTCCACAAGGGCCTATCCTTCTTCTCTTCAATTAAGATTCATGCCTTGGCCATATCAGCACATTATAATACTGAGCCTCCCCTCTTCTCTCATCCCCTGCTAAAACAATTCCTTAGAGGGGCCAAGAATTTAAGACCCCCCAGGAGAGCTCCTACTCCAGCCTGGGACCTTAACTATGTATTGGAAAAACTCACCCCCCTCCCCTTTGCACCAGCTGCTACAGCAGAATTGAAATTCCTTTCTTGGAAAACAGCTTTACTCCGAGTCATCAGTTCAGCAAGAAGAGTGTCTGAACTGGAGGCCCTTATGGCAGTGGAGCCCTTCATTGTCTTCCATGCTGACAAGGTTTCCCTCAGGACTAATCCATACTTTATGCCCAAGGTGGTGTCTAGTGTGTCCCTAAACCAGTCCATTCATTTGCCTACTTTTTCCCCTAATCCTCAGAATAAAGGGGAAAGAATACTGCATTCTCTGGACATACACAGACAGCTTAGATTCTATTTGGACAGACTAAGCCTCTCAGAAAATCTGACCAGCTGCTAGTTAGCTTTGCTGCAGGGGCAGAGGGGAAGGCCATTTCAAAGCAAACCATTTCCAAATGGATAGCGCATTGCGTCCATTTCTGCTACAACCACCATGGAAAACCTACCCCACAGGGGGTAAGAACACATTCCAGCAGGGCTGCGTCTACCTCTATTGCATTTCTGAGAGGAGTCCCTACCAAGGACATCCTGGAAGCTGCAACCTAGAGCTCTGTACATACTTTCACTAAGCCTTACCACCTGCCTATCTTTTCTAAATCCAGAGCTGGATTTGCCACAGCAGTCTTACAGGGCCTGATTGCTAACCCTAATCTACCTCCACCCTTCCTTAGCTTTGGGATTCAACCCAAATGTTATGACTGCAACAGTGAAACACGAAGAACATAGTACAGTTGTGTACACTTACCATAAATGTAGATGTTCGAGTGTATTCACTGTTGCAGTCCTGGTTACCCTCCCTCCAGCCCCCTGACTTTTCTTGACTTTTACCTTTCCTTCTTGTTGGGCATATTTTATATCATGTGTATTTGCTTTTTGCTGGGGGTGTTCCATACCATATAATTGCTTCCTATTGTGGGGGCACCTGACATCTGGGTCAAGAAAAACTGATGTAATGATGTCGGCTGCCTGTTTTATACCACTGACGACCTGACGTCATGGAAGAAGCGACAGCATCCGATGCAGAAATCCAAAGACTCTGGTATTCAGGCCGGCTGAGGGCTACCTGCAGGCAGATAACCCAAATGTGATGACTGCAACAGTGAATACACTCGAACATCTACATTTATGGTAAGTGTACACAACTGTACTTTTTGATGATGTATAATGTTTTCGATCAACCATGAGTTTATATGGAAACAAACAAAAATGTATGCACACATAATTGGCAAACTATGGTAATGAGCTTTAATGTGGGTTTTGTGTGTTGGGGGTGGCACGTACTGTTTCCTAGCTTTTATACATGATCTTTTGTCTGAGCTTACAGTTGCTGAACTACAGGAACCTCAACTATGCATATAGCCACACACGTATATAGATATGTGTTTGTATGGATCTACTTCAAAAGCTCGAAGTTTCAAAATTTCAAACTTCAAACAGCCAAGACCATAAGATTGAAGTTTTGAAACTTTGAAAACCTAATAAAAAATAAAAACAAAAAAAAAATGTTATGTTTTTGCAGGGGGGCAAGCACCCCTGCACTTCCCAGGTGGGGGTCTGCACCCTGCACACCCCCTGCTAATTAAATATACCAAGTCCGAGATCACACTGCAATGAGGAAAACTGTAAATATCCCATTCCACACTGTACGGTGATATCCATTCAAAACGTTTGATGTTTCAAAACTTCGATTTTATGGTCTCAGCCTTTTGAAGTTCAAAGCTTTGAAACTTCAAGCTTCTGGAGGGTATCTGGTTTTGTGTGTGTGTGTGTGTGTGTATGAATGTGTGTATATAGATGTAGCTATATATATGTGTGTGTGTGTGTGTGTGTGTGTGTGTGTGTACACACACATATATATATATATATATATATATATATATATATATATGTATATCGAATGCCAGATGTCCAAGGTACTGAAAAACTGAAAACTAATGCCCGAAACACAGAAGGGCAAAAAAATGCAAGTTGCTTTACTGGGAGCAAGTCCCCCCCCTGCACTCCCTCCCCTCCCATAGTCTATGCAAGCCAATGCAATGCTAAGCAAGAAGATGCACATTACACCTGAAAAGTAATGTGCAAACAGAAATATTCTTGCCTAAGGAAGTTAAAATAAAGGTTTTAAGCAGATGAGTGCTTTTAGCTAAACGAGAGCTGAACTACTTTTAACTGAAGATAAAAGTGCCCTGACTGTTTCTAGGTTTCAAGTCTTTGGGGATCAGTGTACATTTTACAGAGTCCTTACAGTTAATATAATACTGTTGAGCTGTGTTCATCTGTGCATGCTGCAGCAGAAGAATACAGTAACTGGTTCCCTAGCAGGTAGAGCAGAAATGGGCTCAACAGTCTGTCTCTAAAAATTCCTAGACAAGATTTCCTGGAGCTTCAGCATGCATTTCAGAAATTTTTTTTTCCACAGTTACATACTTCTGGAAAAGGATCAAGCTCCTGGCTAAATAAGGATTTTTTTTTTGTATTTCTGCTGCTGGCTGACCATCATCTCCTTGGAATCTAGTGGCCAGTTTTTCCTCTCTGAGCAAGAGTAATTTCTGGCCCATTCATTCTCTGAGAGGCAAAAGCCAGTTGCTGAGCTGTTATTCTAGAAGCATGAGGGCTTTTTTTTCCTTGTGGCCCTCATTCTGACCCCTTGTGGCTGGTGTGGGCACCTGTAGATCCACAGAAAGCCAGTCTATGCTTTTCTCCAATATGCGCATGTATCCAACACATGTTGCATTGAGAGACCATCACCAGCTTGGCTGGACCAAGCTTATGTCCCTGGTATGTGGTCTCCTTTGTTGCCTGCAGGCTTCTACCTACACAGTGTTGACTGGGATTTACTTGATGAACCATCAAGAGATGAAACTTTGGTTAAAATGTGCATTTTAAATCGCCTTCACCCAGTTTCTTGTTTTAAAAGAGTCTTTATATTTTTAGTAACAGGGTACCGCCTTTTTGATATTTTTACCCAACATTTCTTTGCCTCATCATTTAATCTGATCCAGTTTACTCAACACTTCCCTAGTATGTTGAACATGTTCTTGTAGTACTTCTTTGATTTCTTGAACCTGCATAAGGGATGGATAGCTGATACGGCAGTACTGCTGTATCCACTGAGTTGTTAGCATCTCTCACTGAGCAGATATACAACTAGCCCCATTCAGTTTCTTCTTGCAGACCATTGGATATATCAAGTAGTAGCTTGTTGTTATGTTGACATATAATTTGTTTTTGTCCTTTGTCTGTCAGCACCACCAGATAGTCAAGAGTCTCTTATTCTTGTATAACAGTGAAAGTTTCCCCACATGCTGCCCATAACTTATTCTGGTGAACAGGATTAAGCAGGATTGCTTTTTATGTCCAACTGTATACTCGTAGGCTGCTGCTGTCGTGTTATACCAAACTTTTTGTTGTTATTGTGCTTGTGCTAGGAGTTCATGGGACTGCCACAGGACTAAGATCCTGAAATTTAGTATGTATTGTACAACAGTCTCCTTTTAGAAATCATATTAATCCTCCCACTCATCATGAATTGATGAGAGAGGCCTCCTCAACTTGTGGCCTTACTGTAGCATGAATTGCAAAAATGCTCTGGATTCTTAGGACACTACATTGTATCCAAAAAAGAGATAGAGGATAGGTATTTATCCTTCCCCAAAAAGCGATGGGGTAGTTGCTTGTTGGTCTACCATTTAAATTTGTCTTCAGATGGTCTAAACATGGTCTTAGAATTATACCTGTTCACCATGCCATTTGTTGATGGTGATGGAGGTGTTTTTTTATCTGCTTTAACTGCAGCATTCCTGAGAAAAGGTCAGCAAGTCTGACATGAAGTTAGCCCCTCTGTCATTATTTCTCAGGAAGAACTTCCTTGTTGAATATTTCTAACAGAGACTCTTTTCTGCCTCAAAATGTGCAAAGTCATTAACTCAGTGTATGTACATCATACCTATCGCTCTTAGGATACTAGAAGCTTTACAATGTACAGTGCAGATCGGATTTATAATCTGCACTTCTTCATGATTTCACCAACCTTAGACTGAACCCATTGCTTTCTAGTACAGTCTTACTAACAGTAATTGAAACTTATCCAGAATTATTTTGCACACAAAAGCATGCATGCATTATATTTTCCAGGAAAGAGGCATAGAGGATGCATTTGAATGCCAGCATCATCTTCCCCACTTTACAGTACACTGCCACTAGACAAATTACTTTGGCAAACCAAGAACACAAATGACTATTTATACTTAAAATAGGCCAACTTTTGCTTGCATCAGTGATGTAGATGGACAGAGGCCTGTCTGACCCAGGTGACCAGAGTCTGAATAGTGACTCAGATGCTTGATGGCAGAAGCAGGTAGGAGTTGTGTGCCCATCACTGAGGAGAAGAAAGAGGCACAAATCCTTGGAGCACATTAATACACCTATTCTCATGTTTTTAACTCAGATATTCTGCATCCTTCTTTTCACAGCTGACTTTCATACATTTTGCCACCTCTGCTATTTACTTTCTCCCGTGTGATAGTAACTTCACATATAACATCATCCTATGTACTAACCTTTCTCTTTCTTTCTTTCTCTTTCTTTCTTTTTCTCTCTCTCTCATAGATTAAGACCTTTGTTTGTAATTATTGAAATATCACTGTTAAACTTGCGTTTTTATTTGCAACGTTGTGTCCTAATTTATATGTATCAACATTGTATTTAAATCTTTTGTATGTATTTTGTACGTTAATTTTAATTTTGTGGAGCTTTTCTCCCCAGGCCTCCACTGCAGATGGGCTCTTCTAGGCCCAGTGGACTTTCCCGGTCAACAAATGCAATAAATAAATAAATGAATAATAAATAAAGCCTCCCACACCCTTGAATTTACATTTGCAAACTCCATGGTTGTATTAACTTGAAGAAGGAAGGCATCTTAAAACAAAAGAGTAACTGCCAGTACACACTTAGAAATTGCACTGGTAGTGATTTCCTACACAAAACAGCTATTGGCATGGTGTTCCTCGGTGTCTTGTGCTTTGAGCAGTTGACACTTGGGGGATTTCATTTTGACCACGTGTAGATACAGTGTGTGTGTGCGTGTGTGTGCGCGCACGCATATGTAGTATATATCTATATAAATATGTGTATATATATATATATATATATATATATATATATGTATATATATATATATATATATATATATGTGTGTGTGTGTGTATATGTCTCTCTCTATGTAACTTGACCTTAGTATTAGACCTTATAAGTGAAGTGAAAGAAAAGAGAACAAGAGGGGTTTACCAACATATTTTGGGAGGCTCAGTAGGAGCAGATAGCCTCTACAGTTATTCTACTGAGGTTCAACCTAGCATTAATGTGGAGAGGGATACTCATTCATCAAATTTCATAACTACTTTCAGTGTGGATGGATATGGAATTAGGTCTATTATTTATAAAAATTGGGAACTAGTAAAATCTGACTATAGCCTGTCCTCTATATGGAGAGATGTACCCAGGGTCACCTTTAGAATAGGTGCCAATTTAAAATGTATACTACAAAGAAGCTGGAAACCTTTAAATCCAATGAGTAGAAATGGAATGTGGAAATGTAATATGTGTTCATATTGTCCACAGGTAGATGCTGGCCAAAATTTTACAATTAGAGATGTCAGTTATAAAATCAACAAGAAGTTCGACTGTAATTCAAAGGGAGTGGTCTATCTCGCTCAGTGTAATACCTGTACTGCCTTTTATATAGGCAAAACGGACAGGAAACTGAGGGAGAGAACCTATGAACACTTGTACAGTATTAGAACTTTAAAAAAGGAAAACGCATTGGCCAGACATGTGGAAAGTTTCCCACAGCATTCCTTTAAATTTAAAGCCATAGACAATCAAATTTGTGACTTGAGGGGCGGTCCAACTTCTTTATTGTTGGAGAAAAGGGAGTTGTTATGGCAACTCCAAACTGGAGCCTGTTGTCATCCGGGCTTGAATGAAATTTATTCTATTTCTTGTGTACTGAAGCTCAAAAGCCTCACGAGGTAAATCACTGTGTTCCTTTACTTTTTATTTATAATATTATATATATTTTTTATTACTATTTTAGGAAAAATGTTCACTAATTCATATATATATATATATATATATATATATATATATATATATATATATATATATATATATATATATATACACAACAGCATGGCCTCATAGACCAGGTCATTTTGCATATGGTTGGGCATGGCCTCCACCCCCCCACTCATACAATTTCCTTTTGGAAGTTTATTTGGGTGATACAACATGTTAAACCATTGCAACTTGTGTAGGTATATACCAACAAACAACACTAGGTGGTGATTTAGGGTAACTACACAAGCAAAGAGCAATGGAGGCTTGAATAAGATGAACTAGCAGACAATTTTGGAAATTGTTTCAAGGATGGAGTAACAATGGAACTTAATTGGACATTTAGTGATTTATTTCCACCACACTGGGGCCTTTAATGTGGCAACAAGAGCGAGGCGAAATACCTTGAACAACTTTGGGTCACATTAATATGTAGCAACATAAGGTGAGTTCTGGAAATATAAAGATACAGATTTTAATGCAGACATGAGCCATGGAACCTTTATGTATTAGTATATAAGGCAGCTGTATGAGCGATGTTTCTCAGTATTCATACAAATAGGAGAAGTTGCTTAGGGTAACTTTACAAGTAAGGATTGCTGAAGAGCCATTTTAGGTGAGGAAGTAAGTTTAGTCAACATGTCAGGAATAAGTGAAAAAAGGAGGTAAACAAACACACAGTCAGGCACTGTGTGTTGTTTATGCACTTTTTGTATGTTTGAACAGCACTGCTGGTAACTTGGCAATATAGAAGGGAATATTTATCTCTCTTGTTTTTTGTTTTTACTATTTTCATTTCTTACTTTCATGTTTTACTTGTTTACAAAGTCAAATACTATTGAAAGTAGAAAATGTGCTGTGTCTTTTATTCTTGGGGGGGTTGGCCTTTTTAAATCCCGTTACAGGGAACTAAGCATTTTAATTGAAATGTGATTTCAACTGTAATTGAAATGTGATTTTATTTTAAAAAGTGGAAATTTGTTGATTCTTGTTGTTTGTCTGAAGAAGTCCTGCTAGGAGCCAGAATGTGTTTGGCTTTCGCCACCCATTTTAAATTTATTTTGCTATGCCCTTTTTCGAGGTTAATATACTGTGCCTCTGTCTAACAGTGACACAGAAGTGATACCCGGGGTAAACCTACTATCTCCCATCCACTCATCAAGATTCCTGTTGAAGAGAGTCAATGAGGGACTCTGGAATAAAATCCCAGTCCAGGTTAGGCAGAGTGAAGGGAGCCTCTGGGTTATGAATCTGTCCCTCCAGCATGTCCTATTTATTTCAGTGCTGAGGTTCAAGTCTCGAGCGTAGCTCGATGGGATTTGGATTTTCTGAGGTGCAGCATGTCCATTAATTCCGGGTTGGACATGGCTTTATACGTCAGGCACAGATCGCCTCTGAACAGGCAGTATGCCACTGAGTAGAGCTGGAGTTTCTTTAACCGGGCAGCATATGGCATCTGTTTGAGCCCTTTGATCCTCTTGGTGAGGTACTTTTGGGGTCTTTCCAGTTGCTGCAGGTGTCTGGTAAGGTACATCCCAAAAGGGGCATTGTACTCAATTATGGGCCTGATGAGGGATGAGTAAAGAGGCACGATGACCTCCCCTGATCTAGATGTGAATCCCTTCATGATTAGGTGGGTTATATAAAATGTTTTTCTAACCACTTTGGCCACGTGGTTGTCAAATGAGAGATTGCTATCTACTTGGGTCCCCAGATCCCTAATTACTTCTTCTGTACTTAATGGATTACCACCTATGTGGTAATTTGTGGGCACTTTGTTTTTGCCAAAGGGGATGACTATACACTTTTTGGCATTTAGCTTGAGGCCATGGCTCTGGCACCAGTTGTCTGTTTCTATGAGGCCCTTTTGGAGGATGCTTGTGTCGGCTGGAGAGTCGATTATGGCCCAGTTTGCAGTCATCTGCGAACTTGGTCAGCCACAGTCCTTCCGTGTTGGCCTGTACCTCCGAAATATATACCGAACAAGAGAGGTCCCAGGACTGAGCCTTGTGGGACACCACTTGTAACTGGTTTGGAGTCTGACATGGCTCCAGCAATTCTAACCATGTGGGTTCTGTCCTTGAGCCAGTTTGCAATCCATCTAGTGACAGGGGTTTATATTTAAGCTGGTGAGCTTATCTATAATGCCCGAGTGGGGTATTGTATCGAAGGCTTTTGCGAGGTCCAGGTAGGCTGTGTGGACCACCTTCCCTCGTCAATGGCCTTGGTGACTGTTTCAAAGAAATCAACCAGGTTTAAGAGGCAGGATCTGCCCTTAACAAAGCCGAACTGGGTAGGATCCAGTGTCTGTAGGTCCCCAATATCTTTATTTATGAGGTCCATGATGATCCTTTCCATAGCTTTGCAGACCAAGCTAGTCAGGCTTATGGGGCGATAGTTTCCAGGATCCGTTGAGGCACCACCTTTATGAAGAGGGACCACTGTTGCTGTACGCCACTCTTTGGGCACATATCCTGTAGCAAGGCTGAGATTGAACAGTAGTTTTACATTTGGGTTTAGCTCTTCTTGGAGTTCATGTAGGACGCAGCCCGGGACACCGTCTGGTCCCATTGATGCTGTGTTTTTTGCTTTGGAGAGGGCGGCTCTTAACTGAGCATCTGAGATGTCAGGGGGGCAGCACTCTGCTGGGATAGATATTTGCCCTTTTGGTGGGGAGGGAGAAGTTTGCGCTGAACCTGTCAGCTAGGATGTTGGCAATGTCTGTGGGTTCAGTGTATTTTTTGTCATTTTGGACTAATTCTGAGCATATCTGGGAATTACCACCCAGGTTCCTAACATAACTAAAGAAAGCCTTGTGATTATCCTTAGTGTCCTGTGCAATTTTTCTCTCGAAGCTGGCCTTAGACAATTTTATGAGTGCCCGTAGTTTTTTGCTAATACTGATCAGTGATGCCTTCCCTTTTTGGGAATTTGCTCTATCATTTAGTAGCTTCCTCTTTCTATTGTATAGTTTATTTATGGCTGGGGTCCACCAGACAGGACATCTGCCTTTGGAGGATTGGGTCTTGGTTTTATTTGGGATCGCATTATCCATGCATTCCTGAAGGTGTTCATAGAATGCGTTTATAAAGGATTCTGCGGTCTGGGCCGTATTTTCCACAGGCCCGGGGGCTTTGAAGGATTCCACCTTGGTTTTGAGGAGTGTGAAATTTGCTTTAGAGAAGTTTTTCACTGTGGTTTTCTGGGCAGGGGGTGGGGTTGGGATGTGAATATCCAGTGAGATTAGTTTATGGTCTGATCTTACCAGTGAGGGATACACTTCTGGTCTGGAGCATAGAGTCCCCATGTTGGTGATGATCAGGTCCAGTATGTTTTCCACTATTGTGGGAGTGGTAACAAGTTGTTCCTTAGCATTTGAGTTTATAAATTCTAGGAACCTTTGGGCTAGGGTGTTGGAGCTAGAGTAATGCTCCCAGTCTATGTTTGGGTAGTTGAAGTTGCCCAATGTAATGGTGTTTGGAGAGACCTTCATATTTTCCAGTGTTCTCAGGAAGGCTGAGTGGGGTTCCTGGGTTTGGGAGGGTGGTCTGTAGCAGGCTATAAACTGGAAGGCAGTTTTACCCACTGTTAGTTGCACATGGATAGTCTCTGATGCTTCGTGCTTTGCCACCAACCTGGAGGTGTGGGTATCTTTGATGAATATCGATACTCCCCCTCCTTTTGTGGTTCAGTCCAAGTTTTGGGGCCGAAAAGCATGGTATGAGGTATAACCTGGTAGTGCTGGGGTGCTCTCGGGAGCCCTGAACCAGGTTTCTGTTACTGCACAGATATCGATGTTCTCCATGCTAAGGAGAGTTTCGAGTGAGTGCATCTTGAGGTTTAGACTTCTGGCGTTGAGTAGCATTACTCTCACTTCCTTATCCCTTGTGATACCTATGGAGGTGGGTTTGTCTTTTGAGCCTTGCCTAGAAAAGGCACTATGGGGGTAGCAAGAGCCTTTGCCAATATCCGAAAGCCCAGGGGTGACCGGTGCAAGCTGTCCTTAGCGAAGCATCGTGGCTTGTCGAGCATATCATCCCAAGCTGACAGGCATTGGATCCCCTTTGAATGACATCAGTACTTAAGCCAATTGTTGAAATTGATCATCTTGTCTTCATATTGTGGCATCATTCTTGGTGAGGGTAAGATGCTACTCAAGGTCAGGGTCATACCGGCCTGGGCTACATGCTCAGAGAGCTCCTTTATGTCTCTTTTCATGTAGTCCAGGGAGGTACGTCTCAGGTCATTCACACCAGCATGGACAATGACTTAGTCATATTTGTACTTGCCTTGGAGTGACCTGAGTGCTTGTGTTATGTGGCGGATCCTAGCACCCGACAGGCTGCTCACCGTGACCCTCTCCTTGTTCAGCCTGGTGAGCGGGACCTCAGTGTGCCTGACGATAGAGTCACCTATTACAAGTGTATCAGGTGTGTTGTTTAGTCTTAAGGGCTGTGACTGTTCGGCACACTGGCTTTGTGAGATATGTGTTGCACGTGTTTTGTTTTGGGGTAGCGGTTGCTTGGGTGTCTGCTTTGGAGGTCTCTGCTGCTTGGGCAGAACTTTATTTAGAGCCTCCGAGTATGTTTTTGTGTGATTGTGTTTGGTTTGCTGTCGTGGTAGGTCTATGTGAGACTGGAATTGTAGTGAGTGTGGTTTCCTTCTCCTGACTGGTTATGCCAGTACTGAGTTGAGAGAGCTTAGCCTCCAGTTTGGCTATATGGTTGCATCTCTCACATGTGTTGGAATTTGTTGGGAGGAGGAGAGGGTTGTCTGTGTACATGAGGCAGTTGTAACATTGCCTCAAGATTCCCAGATTCACCAGCTGGACCGGAGAGGAGATTGACAACTGACCTTTGGACATGCTAGAATAATATTGGGAATTCCTTAATAATTGAAAACAAGGGCCAGTGGGGAGTGAGGGTGTAGTGCTTTTAATTTTTAGTGCTGACTTATATAATTGATTTAGTGAGCAAGTGCCAGGTAACTTATACAGGTAACTTAAATGCAAAAACGACAAACAGTAACTTTCTTTCAAGTGAAACAAGGAAATAAGTACAGTAAGCAATGCAGATATCACTAGTGATCCTCAGAAGCGCTGAGAAGCTGCGTATTAGGTGGAATTAGCGTTCCAGGGAAATAACAAGCAAACAAACAACAAGCATATAAATAAAGCTAGATTCAGCAGGCCTGGATCTAGTCTATGCTACAGCAAACAAGGTGTACCAATTTCAGTAAGATACAGTTCAAATATTCAGGTACTATAAACCTTTAACCAGAAATTCCCAGCTCAGAAGGGCAGACTCCAGCCTCTTCTCCCACAAGAGTGCAGACCACAAACCTTCTTAATGTAAAATAACTGGCCTGAAGCCCAAGTGCTTAAACCAGAACTAATACACTTTAAGAATAACAGACACTGGGCTCTCAATCAGCAGTTCCCAACTTAGAAGGATGAAAGCTACCTGTCCTGCCACCACAGTGCATGCCACAAACCTTCCTAATGTAAAACAACTGGTCTGAAGCCCAAGTGCTTAATCCAAAAGACTTAGAATGATAGCTACACTTTAATCAAGTTACTACCAAGCAGTAATAAATACAATTGAATACTTTAGAGGAATGCCTGGATTAGTGCTCAAGTTACACAAACAAAGCTAGATCCAGCAGGCCCGAATCCAGTCTATGCCACAGCAAACAAGGCACACCAACTTCAATAAGAAGCAGTTCAGATATGCATGCACTATAAGCCTTTAACCAGAAATTCCCAGCTCAGAAGGGCAGAGTCCAGCCTCTCCTCCCACAAGAGTGCAGACCACGAACTCTCTTAATGTAAAATAACTGGCCTGAAAGCCCAAGTGCTTAAACCAGAATTAATACACTTTTAGAATAACAGACACTGAGCCCTCAATCAGCAGTTCCCAACCTAGAAGGATGTAAGCTACTTGTTCTTCCACTACAGTGCAGACCACAAACCCTCTCAGAGCAAAACAACTGGTCCGAAGCCCAAGTGTTTAAACCAAAAGGCTTAGAATGAGTTACACCAAGCAGTAATAAATACAATTGAGTACTTTTAAGATGATGCAAAAGTAAAATAAAGTAGGTAGAAACACAAGTACAGTAAAAGCAGATGAAATTTTTTTTTTTCTGAACAAGTGCTGAGATCAAAGAAACAGATTTGAGTGCTGAAACTAGAAAACTGGCTAGTTATAAGAAAAAAAAACTAAGCTAGAAGGCTTCCCTCCAACACAGAAGGGCTTGGGGGCTCAGAAGCCTACAAATAGTCTATACCACTTAACAGGAAAGGCAGGAAACAAGCTTAATTTTTTTTCTGTTTCCCAGATGCTCTCTTTGTACACAGTAGGAGTGCCTGAAATCAGAATATGATCTCACTGCACTCAGTTGAGTGAGCAAATGAGATGGGCCCAGAAGGAGTATCCAAACACAAATTTAGAAGAGGGGCGGGCAGTTTCAAGGCCACTAAGATCAACACCAAAACAAAAACAGGGAGGGTGGGTGGGACTAACTGAAGAGCAGAGTCAAAACTTCCAGTTCAGTTAATATTCCTGCAACACAGTTAAAATCAATTTAAATACTGTATTTTTGGAAAAAAAGTGCAGATAAAGTTACTTAAATTCTCTTATACGTCCAGTTGAATACAGCAAGTTCTTAGCTGGCCAAAGCTGAGGTTTTTAAGCAGAAAATATTTCACACTGGGTGGGTGAGACTAACTGAAGAGCAGAGTCAAAGCTTCCAGTTCAGTTAATATTCCTGCAACACAGTTAAAATCAATTTAAATACTGTATTTTTTGAAAAAAAAAGTTCAGATAAAGGTACTTAAATTCTCTTATACGTCCAGTTGAATACAGCAAGTTCTTAGCCGGCCAAAGCTGAGGTTTTTAAGCAGAAAATATTTCACACTGGGTGGGTGGGACTAACTGAAGAGCAGAGTCAAAACTTCCAGTTCAGTTAATATTCCTGCAACACAGTTAAAATCAATTTAAATACTGCATTTTTTGAAAAAAAGTGCAGATAAAGGTACTTAAATTCTCTTATACATCCAGTTGAATACAGCAAGTTCTTAGCCGGCCAAAGCTGAGGCTTTTAAGCAGAAAATATTTCACACTGGGTGGGTGGGACTAACTGAAGAGCAGAGTCAAAACTTCCAGTTCAGTTAATATTCCTGCAACACAGTTAAAATCAATTTAAATAATGTATTTTTTTGAAAAAAAGTGCAGATAAAGGTACTTAAATTCTCTTATACGTCCAGTTGAATACAGCAAGTTCTTAGCCGGCCAAAGCAGAGGTTTTTAAGCAGAAAATATTTCACACTGGGTGGGTGGGACTAACTGAAGAGCAGAGTCAAAACTTCCAGTTCAGTTAATATTCCTGCAACACAGTTAAAATCAATTTAAATACTGTATTTTTGAAAAAAAGTGCAGATAAAGGTACTTAAATTCTCTTATACGTCCAGTTGAACACAGCAAGTTCTTAGCCGGCCAAAGCTGAGGTTTTTAAGCAGAAAATATTTCACACTGGGTGGGTGGGACTAACTGAAGAGCAGAGTCAAAACTTCCAGTTCAGTTAATATTCCTGCAACACAGTTAAAATCAATTTAAATACTGTATTTTTTGAAAAAAAGTGCAGATAAAGGTACTTAAATTCTCTTATACGTCCAGTTGAATACAGCAAGTTCTTAGCCGGCCAAAGCTGAGGTTTTTAAGCAGAAAATATTTCACACTGGGTGGGTGGGACTAACTGAAGAGCAGAGTCAAAACTTCCAGTTCAGTTAATATTCCTGCAACACAGTTAAAATCAATTTAAATACTGTATTTTTTTGAAAAAAAAAGTGCAGATAAAGGTACTTAAATTCTCTTATACGTCCAGTTGAATACAGCAAGTTCTTAGCCGGCCAAAGCTGAGGTTTATAAGCAGAAAATATTTCACACTGGGTGGGTGGGACTAACTGAAGAGCAGAGTCAAAACTTCCAGTTCAGTTAATATTCCTGCAACACAGTTAAAATCAATTTAAATACTGTATTTTTGGAAAAAAGTGCAGATAAAGGTACTTAAATTCTCTTATACGTCCAGTTGAATACAGCAAGTTCTTAGCCGGCCAAAGCTGAGGTTTTTAAGCAGAAAATATTTCACACTGGGTGGGTGGGACTAACTGAAGAGCAGAGTCAAAACTTCCAGTTCAGTTAATATTCCTGCAACACAGTTAAAATCAATTTAAATACTGTATTTTTGGAAAAAAAGTGCAGATAAAGGTACTTAAATTCTCTTATACGTCCAGTTGAATACAGCAAGTTCTTAGCCGGCCAAAGCTGAGGTTTTTAAGCAGAAAATATTTCACACTGGGTGGGTGGGACTAACTGAAGAGCAGAGTCAAAACTTCCAGTTCAGTTAATATTCCTGCAACACAGTTAAAATCAATTTAAATACTGTATTTTTTGAAAAAAAAGTGCAGATAAAGGTACTTAAATTCTCTTATACGTCCAGTTGAATACAGCAAGTTCTTAGCCGGTCAAAGCTGAGGTTTTTAAGCAGAAAATATTTCACACTGGGTGAGTGGGACTAACTGAAGAGCAGAGTCAAAACTTCCAGTTCAGTTAATATTCCTGCAACACAGTTAAAATCAATTTAAATACTATATTTTTTGAAAAAAAAGTGCAGATAAAGGTACTTAAATTCTCTTATACGTCCAGTTGAATACAGCAAGTTCTTAGCCGGCCAAAGCTGAGGTTTTTAAGCAGAAAATATTTCACACTGTACCAGTTAAATAGGCAAGGACAGGAAATCAAAGAATGTGGCTACCCCACACCTGTAATTACTAGCAAATAACAAAATTCAGCAAACACTGACTAACTTCCATTAACATTTGTCTCAGTAATTTTTCCATTCTATATATTCCTTTATTGCATGTTATGTAATTACTTCAGAAGTATGTATACTTAAAATGTGATCTGTGTTTATCTTTGTTCTTACAATTTGTTTACTTAAAACTTTTTTTTGGGAGCTTTTCTCCTTGGGTCTCTGCTGAAAAAGGGCTTCTAAGAACCCAGACAGACTAACCCTGTTAACAAATGTAAAAATAAATAAATAAAATTTTATATGTATGTATATATCTATATATATATATATATATATATATATATATACACACACACACACACACACACACACACACACACACATGTAGCTGTAGAGCAGTGTGTATATAGATTTAAGTATTACATCCCCTAATAGAGATGCCTGCAGTGTGGAAACTTCACTTATAAACAAATGCCCAATGTTGTTGGTTTATACTTTCATAGTACAACCCTGTGCATAGAAACCAGAATTTGCATCCTTTATTATTGATTACTTTTATAACATTGTTTATGTAGTTTCAGAAGAGCATACACTGACTTTTGTGTGTTTCATTTTTTTTTCTAACAGGAAGAAAAAATAATTGGCCTCCCCTTCCTGAGAATTTTCCTGTAGGGCCATGCTTCTACCAGGATATTGCAGTAGACATTCCCGTAGAGTTTCAGAAGACAGTAAAAATAATGTACTACATTTGGATGTGTAAGTATGTGAAGTTTTCTTCTTTAAAGGGAGTCCTTGTTGTGTTGCATTTAAGGGCAACTTCACAGATAAGGTGGTTAGTTGTCAGCAGAAATGAAGCCTAATATTCTATGATGTTCTTCGTGTTTCACTGTTGCAGTCATTACATTTGGGTAATCTGCTGGCAGGTTGCCCTCAGTCAGCCTGATTAACAAAGTCTTGGGTCCTGCGTCTGTTGCTGTCCATTCTTCCATGACGTCAGGTCGTCAGGGGTATAAAACATGCAGCCGACGCCATTACTTCAGTGTTCTTGCTGCGCAGTGCCCGAAGCAGAAGCAGTTCGCAAGTGCCGGTTGGCCGACTCCTGAAATTTTCGTTTTCGAGTTTCAGAACCGAAGTCTTCAACTAAAAGCTAAGTACCCCGTTGGGGAAACTTTTTCTTGCTCCTTACCGATGTCAGTAAAAGTTAATAATTGCACTACTTGTAGGAAGCAAATACCTCATAAGGATTTTCATTTGTACTGTATTCCTTGCCTAGGCCCTGACCACAACATACCATGCTGTCGGTTTTGTGCTAAATTTAATCAATGCACTATTAAACGTCGGTATATTTTTGCTTATAAATATTTCAGTTCACGGTTTAATTAAAACGCAAAGAAAAAGACAGAGACAAGCCGTCGAGGTCCAAAACTGATGACGACACTTCTCCTAAGCCAGTCGCCAGTTCGCCGGTACTCATTGAGGCGCTTTCACAGCCCCTGATACCCGCTACTTCTGATTCGCAGGCCTCTACTGAGATCCATTCGGAGTTCAGTGTGCCGCGAGATGCTTCAATTATGGAACCCGTGGATGTCTCTACCTTAGATGGGTCCGGAGCCGCTGTGCAGGCACAGGCTTTTGAGGGTGTTTTCAGGCCTACAGATTTGTATATTAGACCGATGCCATCTTCAAAACTAAGGCCAAAATCTAAATCTATGCCTAAAAAAATAATGCCTGGGCCACATGTGCAGGCTCCTATGCCTAAAAAACAAATGATCAAAATGGCCGAAGATTTAATTACTCTGATCAGGGGTAGCCAACCTCCCCCTTCTAAGAGGCCTAGGCAAGACATTGATTATGAATCTTCTGAACAGGATTCTATTTCTTCTGACTCTTCTAATGAACAGGATTTGTCTATTCCTACTTATGAGGACTCTGATGCAGAAGATTCCATTCCCTCTGCTTCTCCCCCTGAGGATTTTTCTTTTGGGTAACCTTTGCATACCTTAAGGGAATATTTCCACTGGGAAAGTCAGGACTTCTCTGAATCTAAAAAGAGGCTTAGGGATTTTCTTCTTCTTCCTCAGCATAGGTGTTTGGCTATACCTCCTGTTCTAGACATAGTTGATGATGTTTTTTTTCAGAATCTAGTATGGCTTCGGATTCTCTGCCTCCGGCTCCTTGTAAGCCAGACAGATACTACAGGGTTCCTGACTCCCACAAATTCCTTTTCAAAAATCCTATTGCAGATCCTGAAACCATTTCTCATGGTCCCAAGGGCATTAAGGCCTCTACTGCTAAAAATCCTACCTCTTCTGATAGAGATTCCAGGGCGCTGGATGGATGGGGTAAGAAGGTTTACACTTCTGCAACCATGGCAGTCAGGGCTTTAAACTGTCAGTTTTGTATGCTTAAATATCAACAGCATATCATGGGACTGCTTAAACAGAAAATGATGTTAATTTCTGACTGTGTGGAAAATAAAGATTTACAGGATTTATTGCATTCAGCTGAACAAGTTGGAAAACATACTTTGCCATGTGGTTTTGATTCTTTGGAGGCCTCTTGCAGGGCTGCTGTAACTGGGTCTTTGCTAAGAAGGCATGTTTGGCTCAAAGAGCAAACTTTGCCTGATCATGTTAAAGCAAAATTGTTGGATGCTCCTTTACAACAGGACCGTCTCTTTGGTAATAAGGCTGAAGAAGTTTTAAAAAAGGTGGAAGATAAAGCTAAATCTATGCAACTGTGAAAGATTTCTTACAAGTGCAACCTCCAAGATTTAGTAGGCACTGGCCTACTAAGAACTGGTCCTTTCAAGTCCCTTCAAGAGTCACTCAAGTCAAACCCAGACATTCCAAAGGCTCCAGGTTTCAGTCACAAGGGACTTTTAGAACAAAACAATGGGGTGCCCCCACCTCCAAATCTGGAAACAACAAGGCCACCTCCCTATGGTAAACAGTCTCATTGACTTCCCTCTACACTTACCAAGCACTTACCTTTTAGCCGCCCCTTTGGGGGAAAAACTGGCACTTCATGCAAGAAACTGGCAACTTATAACCCAGGACAAATGGGTTTTAAATATAGTAACCTAGGGATATAGATTTCATTTCCACACATTGCCAATCCCAAACAAATGGCCAGACCTGCCCCCAAATCAGTGGGCAGAGGCCCAGAAACAAGTACTGTCCCTCATGAACATGGGGCCTATTCAACCAGTACCAGAAAAGGGCCAAGGTTTCTATTCAAGACTTTTCCTGGTACCCAGAAAAGGCAAATCATGGTATCCAGTTCTGGATTTATCTACTCTAAACACATTTCTGGACATTCCAAAATTCAAGATGCTGACTCTTCAACATTTACTTCCTATGCTAGGCAAAGATGCCTGGTTGGTAACTCTAGACTTAAAAGAGGCTTACCTGCATATCCCAGTCACGGAATCTTGCAGCAGATACCTCCGCTTCAAAGCAGGCTATTTGCATTACCATTTCTCTGTGCTGCCCTTTGGCATATCTACTGCGCCCAGGGTCTTCACAAAGTGCCTGGCTCCAGTAATTGCATTTTGCAGGCAAAGAAATATTCAGATATATCTATACCTGGACGACTGTCTAATTCAGGCAGAAAACAAGGACATTCTTCTAAAGCATCTGGTGTTTGTAAAAAGGGTTCTTACTTGTCTAAGGTACACCATGAACAAAAAGAAATTACATCTGGTACCCTCTCAAAAAATTACATTCCTGGGTGCAAGTTTGAATACAACTGCCCAGATGGCTTACCTTACACCAGAAAAGCAAATTCATTTGGTAACTTACTTCAAACAGGTGGCCACAAACACCCTACTATCTGCAAGACAAATTCTGCAAGCCTGGGGGTTCATGGCCTCTTGCATTCTTGAAATTCCATATGCAAGACTGCATATGAGGAAACTTCAGTGGTACTTAAAAAGTTTATGGAGTCAACATTGTCACAGCCTGGAAACAATGATTCCTGTCATACCTTGCCTGCAACTATAGTTCCTATGGTGGGCAGAGGCCTGCCACCAAAATAAGGGACTGCCATTCACTCCACCCCCTGCTGCCCAAACCCTAACAACAGGCTCATCAGACTGTGCTTGGGGGGCTCATCTGGCAGGGAAGTGCATTCATGGCAAATGGAGCCCAAATCAAATGCACCTTCATATCAATCCGAAAGAGATGCTAGCTGTACAGAATGCACTGACAGCCTTCAAGGACTACCTTCATCCAGGACAACTAATGATAAAGACAGACAACACCACAGTTATGTAGTACATAAACAAGCAGGGGGGTACACACACCTACCCCCTTTGCAAACTAGCCATGGCATTGTTGAACACAGCATTGACCTACCAAATACAACTACAAGCTCAATTCCTGCCAGGAAAGCTGAATACTCTGGCAGACGAACTAAGCAGAAATCTCATGGACCCACACAAATAGAAACTGAAACCACGGATTTTCAACATTTTGCACTCAAATGGGAGAGTCCAGACATAGATATGTTTGCCTCACCCCAGAACTGTCAGTTGGACAAATTCTGCACAAGAACTCATCACAAAAAATCCTGGAAAGTGGATGCTCTGTCATTCAGCTGGAAAAACCTATCAGTCTATGCTTTTCCCCCCTCTGCCTCTGCTCTCCAAAGTTCTACAGGACAAACCAAAAATGATTCTGATTGCTCCAGACTGGCCTCGACAACACTGTTATCCACTCCTGCGCAATGTGTCACACCTTCCACCGTGACACCTGCCTCAGACACCTTACTTTTACTGTCTCAGCAGAACAACCAAATTCTGCACACTCAGCTCCAAACTTTGAATCTTGCAGCGTGACTAATCACCTAAATTCACCCTTGGCATCCCTCAGCAAACCTGTGATGGATGTCATTTTGGAGGCAAGAAGGCCTAGTACTAGAAAATCTTATGCTGACAAATGGAAAAGATTCTGTGCCTGGAACCAATCACAAGGAATAAAGCACAGCAGTGCCCAGTATTCTTCAGATTTTACAATACTTAACTGAGATGCTTCACAAGGGCCTGTCCTTTTCATCCATAAAAATCTATGCCTCAGCCATTTCAGCTCATTACAACACAGAACCTCCCCTCATCTCTCATACTCTGCTAAAGCAGTATCTCAGAGGAACCAAAAACTTAAGACCACCCAGGAGAGCTCCATCCCCTGCCTGGGACCTCAATTTTGTATTGGAAAAACTCACTCTCCTTCTCTTCGAGCCAGCTGCTACTGCAGACTTAAAATTTCTCTCCTGGAAAACAGCTTTTCTTTTAGCAGTCACTTCGGCTAGAAGGATTTCTGAATTACAAGCTCTTATGGCACTGGAGCCTTTCATTATTTTTCATGCGGACAGGGTGTCTCTCAGGACCAATCCATCCTTCATGCCTAAGGTGGTATCCAGTGTGGCTCTTAATCAGACCATTCATTTGCCAACTTTCTTTCCCAATCCACAGAACAAGGGGGAGCAGATTCTGCATTCATTGGATGTACACAGACAACTTAGATTCTACTTAAACAGGACAAAATCTCAAAGAAAATCTGAACAACTACTGGTGGCATTTGCTGCAGGGGCAGAGAGAAAGGCTATTTCAAAGCAAACCATTTCCAAATGGATAAGCCATTGTATTCGTTTCTGCTATATGCACCATGGTTAAACTATCCCCCAGGTGATCAGATCTCATTCCACCAGGGCTGCATCTACTTCTACAGCCTTTCTCAGAGGTGTTCCTACCAGAGACATTCTAGAAGCTGCTACCTGGAGCTCAGTTCATGCGTTCACCAAACATTACCATTTACCTTTCTTCTTTAAATCCAGAACCGGTTTTGCCACTGCTGTCCTGCAGGGCCTTATAGCTGGTCTTAATGCTGTATAAATCCATCCTCCCAACCATAGCTTTGGGAATCTACCCAAATGTAATGACTGAAACAATGAAACACGAAGAACATAGTACAGTTGTGTACATTTACCATAAATGTAGATGTTCGAGTGTATTCACTGTTGCAGTCCTGGTTACCTTCCCTCCAGCCCCCTGTATCTTCTCTTACTATACTTCTACTCTCTTTTACTATGCTTAAAAGCCTTTTTGGTGTATTTTGTTTGGAGGTATATATTTTTTGTGTTTCATATATATATATATATATATATATATATATATATATATATATATATATATATATATATCTAGCTCCCCATTTGGGGGGCACCTGACATCTGGGACAAGAAAAACTGATGTAATGGCGTCGGCTGCATGTTGTATACCCCTGACGACCTGACGTCATGGAAGAAGGGGCAGCAACCGACGCAGGACCCAAGACTTTGTTAATCAGGCCGATTGAAGGCAACCTGCCAAACGATTACCCAAATGTAATGACTGCAACAATAAATACACTCGAACATCTACATTTCTGGTACGTGTACACAACTGTACTTTCTTAGGAGGCAGGCAGAGAAGTTGTACAGTTAAAGTTTTGGTGGCTTCAGGAAATGGTAGCAAAGAAGGTCACAAAGCAGTAGTGTGGTGTAATTTAGTTAAGGACTGCAGCAGGTTTGTTTGTTTTTATTTATTTTACTGAGTGAAAACAGTGGCCCACAAACCCTTTTCATTTGCTACCCAAGCTTAAGGGTGCAATGAACTTGAATTAGTAACAACATGAATAAGACATGCTAAAACAGCAAAGCATGACATCAGGTGTAATGTACAACCATTATATGCAACTGCAGCTGTTTGCAAATGCTACATTACGTGCATTTGCAAATGTAACTTCATTCTCAGTTATGTACAAGTAATGATGATGCTTTACTGACAAGAAGGAAAAGGCTGATGTGAATTGAGACTTTGCATGCAACAAAGCAGGGTAATGAACCATATCCATAAATGCAAGTAAAAATTTACAGGACCTTATGGTGGATTACTAGTAGAAAGAGACCAAAAGCAGCTAGTTGTTATGGTTAACCAATATCCTGTTAACTCTTTAACTTCTTCACTCTAGCCTTAAACTTTATAGATCATTTCTGATGGGGCTTGTAAGGTTATTTCACCTAGCTTGGAAGGTACTGTCTAGTGTCTGAATTTAGACCTTAGGGAAATTAAGCGTCTGACTATTATGTTCAGAATTCATTGCCATTAGTGGCGGTGTGTTTTCAGATCTCATTCACATTAATAGCCAGCCTTGTTTCTGTAGGTACAAAGCTCATAAGCATTGCTTTATTTTTATTTTTCAAAACCATGGCTAGAACTTTCTGCATGACATTTAAAGGTTGGATAAAATTTATATCTGTAACATAGCCATTTACTTGCCTGAGCTTTTTGGTGTTCCATATAAATGTGTTGTCAGTTTACTGCATCTTAAATAGGAAAAAATAAGTACACAATTTAAGAAGTCATCCTGTATACACTGTTGATCTAGGTCCAAAGAATTTTCATCTCTTAATTAGAATAACAACATCAGTATATAGTGTGAGATGGAGTCCGGTCAGGCCATGTATTATATCAGTAAGTGAATATTGTGAAGACCAGGGGCTCCAAAACTACCCCTGAAGTACACCCTGCAGATAGAGTACCTATTTCATATCATGTGTGAAGTTATTACTACTTTAAAGGAGCAATTGTCCAAGTAAATCTTCATCCATTTGCAGTCTCTTCCCTAAAGCCCCCACTTTTGTACTTTCCCATAAATAAGGTGTGATCATTCATTTTGAATGTCCTGTTTAGGTCACGGATATATGATCTCTCCATGTTCAGTATTCCAGGGAATGTATTAATATTAGCTTGTGTTGTGTAGATTGTTGTGTGCACTTAAGCATTATTTATTTTTTTAACCAGGAAAATCAAACTGGATAACAATAACCTCTTTTCATCAGAGGCCCGGGGAGAAAAGCACCAGTACAATAGTAAAAATGTAGCAAAAATAGTAAAAATTACAAAGGTTTGCTCATATTTGTTTACAACTAAAACATCAAATTTGCAGGTAAATAGAAAGTTTTGTGACCTTAACAACTAAAGTTATCAACTGTTTATGATGTACATAATGTTTTGGTAGACTAATAATGCTGTTTAGCAGAAGCCAAGTGCCAAGGCTGTATGAGGTAGTACTATACAGATTTCTGCAGTAGTGGTAAAATCTAAAGTTAGATTAGCAGGTAGTATCAATTTTGTGAACAGTTAACTAATTTCACAGACTTAAATGACAAAGATGAGCATTTTGATATAGCAGAATTTGGTTAAGTGTAAAGGAAGATGGGAGTTAATTGAAATAATAAAGAACTGTTATAGATGGAAAATGCTGTTGTTCAGACTTAGATATAAAGCAGAGTTGCAAGGGAAGGTCTGAAATATGGAAAAATGTAAGAGTGGATAGGATAGGTTGTATTGTATAGAAAGGAAAATACAATAAAAGTAAGCAGTAGAGTGGAGTAGGGGAAAGAAAACGAAGTGGTTCAATAAGATCGAAAAAGAAATTATGAGAAAGGAATTTGTAGGAAGAAAAGTAGGAGGGACGTGATGGTTCAAAAGCATAAGCGATTGGAATTAAAGGTGTGTGATGTCTAGTCACAGAGGTTACTTCAGTAGTTGTAGTTGTATAGGTAATAGTACTAGGAGAAAAAAAGAGGTGGATAAATTCAGTAGTGAAAGGTTTGATGAGGGGCAGAGGAGCAGGAGTAAAATAGTATCCTTTATTATAAAAGAACACACATACATGGGAGAGAGTAAACAGTAAAAGTCTTGTCTCCTCAAACAAAGAAACTTGGTCATTTTATACTGTAAAAGCTTATGAGCAAACATTGTATCTATCAGACTGTAGCCACTGACCAATTAAAACCAAATGCATCTGTTTTGCTTACTAAGAATCTGCAGACCCCTTATCTGTGTCTTTCCTTTTTAGGCATAAATTCCGATCTTCCTCGTTAGCACTAGGAAATACCAAGACATTGGAAGAATCTCAAGACAGGCCTAAGCTTTCAGTATCCATCCTGAAACAAGATGGATTCCATTTCTAAAGGAAAAACTGTTATGCAAAACACTTGAACATTCATTTCTCCCTTCTGACCCCCTCATTTGATGCCCTGAAAACATCACTCAGGTCAAGTAATTTTTAATGACCAGACAGTAATATTAAGTTTTCAAACGGGCAAGACACTTTTTCACATATAATGAGACATTCTTTACATGTTGTTTCCTTCTGTCCTTTACGTGCATAACGTTTATACAAGTTCTTAGTAAAAAGTTTTATGAGCAGTAAACATGCCTTTGCTTAGATGGAATTGAGAGACAATTTGAATACCTTTCAGTTTCACTTTCCCTTTTAAATATATTATACGTGTCCAAAACTCTCTTAGTACAATTTCTTCACTATCCTATTTTTTTATCATGCTTTTCTGTAACTGTGGTCAGTAGCACTTTTTTTTTTTCATTTTTATTTCTAATATGCATATTTTGTCAGTTAATACTTTTTCTAGATGCAAAGGTTGTATGGTCAACATTTTGCATACAAGTAAAATGCATAAAAGAATTATTATACATAAAAAATTTAAAAGACTTCCTTCCTGTCCAGAAAATAAATAATGACAACTGAACCCGTTAAGAGCCGTTTGTTTCTTTAACGCGAGACATCTCAGCAACCTTTGGTGTAATATCTCGATGACTATGAATGGCATGTTCTCTGTCTGATATAAAAGAACAGCATTCCGTTTGTATGAGAATGCACATATCCCATTTTGATCTGGTTTACTGATTCAAAAGTTACATTACTCAACACCTCTAATAATTTTGACAAATTTTTTCAGTTTCCAAATTGATTTTTCTGCTCCATAGGCTGGAAAAGTACCCGCCTCAGGAATGACATAATCACCCAAGTCCATATCCAAAAGTCCCTTGAATGCAGTCTGGTAAATTATTTTATTTTCTACCATTAATAAATGTGCCAGAAATGTTTTTAATGAAACTGCATACCTTACAATGCCTACAAGCAGAAACACCGACATCAGCTTTAGGGCCGCTAGTTAAAGGTATATACAATAGTTCTGGCACATTTATTAATGGTAGAAAATGTACCTGTAGGGGTAATTTTGGGTGTAATTCCTGTGGGGTAGTTTATATTGTGAGGCGTGGATGTGTAAATGTAAAATGGTATATTGGTCAAACAAAAAGAGCAGTAAAGGTTAGGATCATGGAACATTTAAGGGATATTACCAATAGAAACTTAGTCCAGTTGCTGAACATGTTGCGAATATTCATGGGGGCAGCACTAAGTTCCTTTTTTTTTTAAGTATTTTGGCACAACCTGTGTTAGACACCCCACTGGGAGACAGCTGGATGTGGACACATGGCAGTATGGCAGTTTAGCTGCAGTGACAAATACCTGCTGACAATTCCCTGTGGGAATAGAGGAACCCCCTGCACCCTAACCACAGGTGGGAGACACAAACCCCCTACGTGATACACTCTACACCCCCTGTGAAACCACCATGTGCAACTGTCAGTGGAACATGTGCCTGGCATAGGATGCCAAGTGGGCATCAAAGTGGTAGTGTGAAACCTGTGTGCTGTGGGCAAAGCCTTTATTAACACAATATGTAAATTGATGTGTGCAGTGCTTGGTGCATACTAAACCCTGATATAATCATAACTTATAGAAATGTGCCACAGCACGGAGAAAATCCTGCACATCACTGTAGTCACACTTATGTTGCAAGATGTGCTTTAGACGACGCTCCCTTACAACAATAGCCTTCCTACGTGGTATCACAGTCATCCCCCTCAAAAGAGACTCTCGTCGGGTATCTGTCAGGTTCTGTTCCTGTTGCAAAACAGACAAAAGGTCGAATAGCTGTACAGTAGGGAGTCCCAGTAACACCTTCAGCCGAAGATGCCATGCCACTACCTGGTTATTAGTCCGCAGGAAATCCATGTCAGAGACATCATACACATTCCAAAACCTCAAAGGGTAGGATGATGGTAGTCGTTTCTGTGCAGAGCAGTGGGGTGCATACTTGCGTGGTCGGCCTCACATATAATGATGATCCAGAAATACGCCAATAGGCTGTGCACAGTCAAGTAACGTAGCCACAATGTCCAGAAATGCAGGGGCAACATCATCCACTGGTAAGAATGCTAACGCAGTTAGCTTGCGTATGGAAATTGAGAAAGCAGTGTCCGTACCATAGAGGGCCACAAGGTGGTGATGCTAGATCTGGCGCCAAATGATCTGTGTGAAGTGGAAAAGGCACCCCATTCAGAATACTCTTAGGGAATGCCTTACGGCTGGCATGGATCGCTGCCTTCTCAAAATCAGTCATAATATACTGTGGAGCCAGGGTGCACCCCTGTTCTGCAGCCATACCTTTTAGTATCTCCCACATACTGTTGTATGCAGACTCTGACTTCCTTGTCATGAGACAGTACACCAGGGGGACAATCCTTGTTGAGGTGGGGGTGCCAATACAGCCATGTAATGTATACAGCTGGCGACATATATCAGCCCGTGTAGGGAAGGTGCCATCCCCAAGAATGATGTCAGATCAGTTTAGATTCTGTGACGTTGTAAGTAGAACCATGGAATCAGTCCCATCCATATCAGACCTTCTACGGAGGATAAAGCTGCCACTACAGAGTGGATACTGGCTGACATCAATATCCATGAGTGTTACTGGAGGTGTGGTCATGGATGCCCGTGCCCTCTGCCGTACCCTAGTTATGCTACGACATAGGGTGGCACGGCAAGGCATCTCTTGTAATACATTTTCATCTGCTGAGCCTAGGACACTCTGCATTACCAAGCTTGGCAAGTCATTGCCAGTTACTACCCTCTGCCGCAGTGTAGTCAAATGGGCTATTGTTGCATCTGGCCCGTGCTGGTGTTGCAGTGATTTCAGCAGTTCCTCCCCATCATCCTGACGAACAGTGATGGCACGACCTCTGCAGGCCTGTACTCTCCGCTCGATACATGCCCAGTACCGTTTAGGTCCAAATGGTAGAGGTATCCCTCCACTACCAGCATTGGTTTGCCCCGTTGGCTGGACACTGTGCTGTATCTGTAAGCTGACCAGGGCTATACAGGTACATAGATTCCATCATGGTGACGCCACTTGTTGATGGCCTCTCAGTATCCATCACGGCCAGTGTAGTTGGGAACAGGATGTAGAGACGTCACTGGTACAAGTCACTATCAGATGTTACAATACTTGCTGTACACCACCCTGTGTTGTACCCTGTGTTGTAGTGCTGCCTGCGACAGTTCCCTGTGCAGCTGTCTGTACTCCACCTTGCTCTGACTACCCATTCTGCTAGGGTTTCACTATGTACAGTTTACACAGCCATGGGGCTGACAAGTGCTTGTAGTGTGGTAGGCATCTACACGACTTGCTTGCATCACACTTTCTATGTGTACTGAACAGGTCCCCTTTAACTCCCAGCTGTTCCTGCTGGCCAATCAGGGTGTGGGGCCTAGTCTCAGTTTCAGTGACAGAGGTTACATAGGGAAGTTACTCAGTGTTGCACCCTTGTCTGCCTACGTGGGCCTGCATACTTCTGTACCCCAGCTCCAACAAACAGTGGATGGGTTTGCCAGCCCCTGCAATACACACATGCTGCTGTGGACTAGGTGTAGAGTTGACACTCCTGCCTGACAGTGTTCCCCTACTACAGTATTTATTCCCTGCTGTTGGCTTGGTAGTCTGTGTTTGCCTGAGTTCCATGTTCCCACCTGCCATTGCACTAGGGGGGCTATAGCAGAACAGTTGCTGTTTGTTGCAGTCATGCCTCTCCATCACTATGGGTTGGGCATGAAATGGAAATATTCCCAACAGTGGTACTCACTGGCACATTATGTCTATCATGCTGTGACATGCTTGGTTGCTGTTACACTAACATGTCTTACAGTAGCATGTGCTTTCTGAGGGGTAGGAAGTCTGAAACTCATTTGTCTGTTGCACTACACTGCTGGATATCCACATATGTGTGGTATTTAGGTTACATATATTCTGCATACCTCAGGGCTGTTTGTGCTATGTTATAATCGTAGACTGTATTGGCAGGGACATGCTATTTGAAAATGCGCATGTACATACACTCTGCTGCAGCTACTATGGATTATATTACTTGCTTCCTGGGAGTGTTTAGTGTGCGGGTTTGTGAGGACTTCTGGTGATCTACAGGTAAGTTGCTTTACTTTACTTATTGGATTTATTTCTGTGCTTTGTGTGTACATGTGGAGCGGTTGTGGTTTTACAGATTTACTTGTGTTTATTTGGCTTGACGTGTTGTTGGCATTCCGTGCCTGTTTACAGTATTGGTTTGCAGCCCGCATAGCTGCTTTAGGGGTTGTCTCTCTTTCTTTGTTTTCCCACCGACGTGGGCTCCAATGGCGTATGTCACTTTCGGCCGCACCGCTCTACGGTCTAGCGGTGCCGCGGCCTTCTTGTTTCAGCGTTGTAGCTCACGGGCAATCATCTCGCGATCTACATGCCGGAACCCGGGGTGGGGGGGGTGATATGGTGAGAAGGTTGAATGAGTTAGAAAGTAAGTTCATTCTCAGTTATGGAACATTGTTTCCTAGGGGTCTCAATCTTGAGGTTATTATATGAAATTTTATTAAAATAATTATTTTTCATATTTATAAATTTATAAATGTTTGAATTAATGAGACTTTTATTGTCATGCTTATTTAGTCTGTTATAAAGAATATATTTCATAAAAACGTTTAGTAAAATAGTTCTTTAATCAATTTTGGATAGTTTGTATTTAAAATTAGTTATTTAAAATAAGTTACTTAAAATGTTTAGGATGGCTGTGTTTAATAAAATGTATATGTAGTACTTTAAAAACGTATATGCAGCATTTTAAACAAGATGTAATTTGTCAGTTAATATTTAATTGGATTAATTGGTGTTTGAACCTATGTATATAAAGATGGTTGTCTGTAATTGTATATTGTCCGCTGAAGGCGAATGGCCGAGGTACCAGTGTGTTAAAGTAAAGAAAATTCAAACAGTTTTTGCTGTGTTTCTGCCTTTTTTGTTTTTTGGTATTATTATATATTTGCATGTTAATATTACAGTCAGTCTACCCAACAGAAAGTGTTTTTAGTGCAACACATATATTCCTTTACAGTCATTTATAATTGGAGGGCGCACATCTAAAGGAACTAACATTATGCCAAGAAATTATATCTGCCGGTTTTGTTTTGGATTACCAAAATTGTTCCAAATGCTGTTCCTACTTATGTCTCTGTTGCTGGTACTAGAAACAATGGAATGCTGCAGTCATTTGCCATTGATGTAGGTGCACACACCCAACAGTTACTGACATTCATTGTTCTGGCATAAGTATAGCATGTGACACAAGACGTAGTAAACTTAGGATGCCAGTCTGGTGATCTCTGTGTTCAATTTTAACCAAACATTTATTTTCTGATTAAAAAAAAAAAAAATGTTCAGTACTTAGAGTTCTGATGGCTTCTGATGAATGAAGGAAATGCAGTAGAAGGGTGATGATTACCAATACCGCTGTTGCAATGATAAACCCATACAGATATTGAGGCAGCTGTGGCTGGAGAGGATTCTCAAATCATTAAACAAGGATGATGCATTTTCTTTTTGTAGTCCATATAGTGTTGATTTCTGAACAGATTCCAAACTGGGTCCTATGTTGGTGTACGCCTTCTGAGCCACACTTGGTCACATGAACTATTTTCTGATTTCATGAGCTGATTCCCCACTCACTGCCCATTGTAGATGACATTGTTGGATTGGAAGGACTCATTTTGGGCCATGTTGGTCTCCTGTTTTTTTCTTCTGTTATGAAGTGATATTGGTTTGTAATCGATAATGGGTGGAATGACATTGTCAGTGCCTCATTGGTATATGTTCTTCGTGTTTCACTGTTGCAGTCATCACATTTGGGTTATTCCTGTCAGGGTAGCACTTAGTCGGCCCGAATACCAGAGGCTGAATATTTCTGTGTCGGTTGCCGTTGATCCAGGACTGATGTCAGGTCATCAGTAGTATAAAATAAGGCAGCCGACGCCATTACATCAGTCTTTCTTGCTGAGGAGCCAGAAGCAGTTCGCACGAGTACCGGTCGACCGCTACCTGAGTTTTCGTTTCCGAATTGAAGTTGAAGTCTTCTAAAGCTAAGTACCCCATTGGGGATCCTTTTTTCTTGCTCTAACCGATGTCAGAAAAAGTTAACAATTGTCTCACCTGTGGAAAGCAAATACCACACCGAGACTTTTATTCTTACTGCGTCACTCGCTTAGGCCCAGACCATGACATCCTCCACTGTCGCTTTTGTGCTTTGTTCAATGCCAGAACTGTAAATCGTCGGGCCCTTATTGTAGCTAGATATTTTCGCTCTCAGTCCTCGAATTCCGATATGGCTTCGGTAAGCCATCCAACAGCAGATCTTTCAAAAAAACGTAAGGATAAAGACAGAGACAGACTGCACAGGTCCAAACTTACCAACAATGCTTCCGTTAAGCTAATCATCAGTTCTCCGGTCCTCAGTGAGGTGTTTTCGCAGCCTCTGATGCCCACTTCAATGGATTCGCAGGCCGGTATGGCACGAGACTCTTCATCGACTAAGGATCCTGTGGATGTCTCTACCTTGAATGGGTCCAGAGCCGTTGAGCTGGCACCGGCTTCCGAGGAAGTACTTCTCACTACCGATTCTCGACACAGACCGACAACTTTTTTCGCATGTACTGTTCTTTTGAAAACTACCGAGTTTCTAAGGTCCAGGGTACGAACCACACCAAGAAACCGAAGACCCAATCTCGGGCACCTGCTTCCTTGCCTCAGTCTCAAATGCCTAAAATGGCAGAAGACCTTATAATGCTGATCAGGGTAAGCCAGGCTACCCCTTCCAAAAGAAAAAGAGATTTGTCCCCAGTAGTTTTATCTGAACAGGAGTCCGATGACGCTGATGCATCTGAATATGAAGACATGCAACCCCTGTCTGCTTATGAGGATTCTGATGCAGAGGAATCCATTATTTCAGCCTCTCCACCCGAGGACTTTTCCTTTGGAGAAACCCTACATACTTTAAAGGAGCATTTCCAATGGGAATGTCACGACTACCCTCAGTCTGAAAAGAGACTCGGGGAATTCTTAGATCTTCCACAGCACAGACCTCTGGCCATCCCTCGTGTCCTGGATATTGTGGATGATTTTATGGAATCCAGTTTGACTCCTGACACCCTCCCTCCTGCTCCCAGGAAACCTGATAGGTACCATAGTGTCCCTGACTCTCACAAATTTCTTTTCAAAAGTCCTACTGCTGTCCCCGAGGTTATTTCTCAAGTTCCTAAAGGAATTAAAGCAACTTCTGCTAAGAATCCCACCCTTCAGATAGGGATTCCCGAACATTAGACAGATGGGGTAAAAAAGTATACACCTCTGCTACTCTTGCTATTAAAGTACTAAATTGTCAGTTCCATATGCTAGCATTTCAACAACATACCATGGAACTCCTCAAACAAAACATATCATATTTTCCTGCTTGTGCAGAAAATAGAGTTACAAGAGTTAATGCATTCTGCAAGTCAAGTAACTAAGCAGACCTTACAATGTGGTTTTGACGCCCTAGAAGCATCTTGCAGGGCAGCAGTCACTGGTTCTGTCCTTAGAAGGCATGTTTAGCTTAAGGAACAGGCCTTGCCAGACCATGTCAGTTCCAAATTATTCAACGCACCCTTGCACAAAGACAACTTATTTGGCACCAAAGCAGAGGAGGTGTTAAAAAAGATGGAAGAAAAAGCTAAATCTATGCAGACAGTTAAGGACTTCTTGCAGGTCCAGCCACCCTGGTTCAGTAAGCATTGCCCCTCCAAGCACTGGTCCTTTCCTGCCCCCTCCAGGTCAGCTCAGCCCAGACCCCGGGAAAGTAGGCCACCCCAGACAGCAGCCCCAGGGAATGCAGAGATCTAAGCAGTGGAGTTCCTCCTCTTCAAAACCAGGGAGTGCTAAGCCACCCACTAATGGTAAGAACTCACAGTGAATTTCCACTTCCACCCCCTCCCTTTGCCCACCTGCTTTTGCTCCCAGGAGGAAAACTCTTCTTCCACGCAAGCACCTGGGCCACCATTACCAATGACCGCTGGGTCCTCAACATAGTGTCCCAGGGATACATATTTTATTTCCACACTCTACCAACCCCAAAAGGGTTGCCAGATCTTCCCCCAAACCAGTGGGCAGAGGCCAAAAAGCCTTTCCCTGCTCTCTATGAGGGTAATAGAGCATGTTCCTGAGAACAAATAGGCCAAGGTTTCTACTCCAGACTCTTCCTGGTACCCAGAAAAGAGGGCACCTGGCACCCCATCCTCGATCTATCCATTCTGAACACCTTTCTGGTGATACCAAAATTCAAAATGCTTGCCATCCAGCAACTACTACCTATGCTTTCCAAGGATGCTTGGTTAGCCACCCTAGACCGAAAAGATGCCTACCTACACATCCCAATCAAAGAATCATGCAGGAAATATCTACGTTTCAGGGCAGGATCACTGCACTTTCAGTTCTCTGCACTTCCCTTTGGCTTATCTACTGCTCCCAGAGTTTTCATAAAATGTCTGGCTCCCGCCATTGCTTTTTACAGGCAAAGAAATATTCAAATTACCCATACTGAGACAACTGCCTGATTCAGGCAGACAGGAAAAGCTGCTAAAGCACCTATCCTTGGTAAAGGACCTGCTGACCTCCCTGGGTTGTACTATCAGTGAAAAGAAATCCAAAGTAGTACCCACACAAAAAATTATATTCCTGGGAGCAAGCCTGGACACAGCATCCAAGACGGCATTCCTTACACCAGAAAAACAAACCTACCTGACAGCCTACTTCTCTGAACTAGCCACCAGACCCCAGTTATCCGCAAGGAAAATCCTGCAAGCTCTGGGGTTCATTGCTTCTTGCATTCTACTCATTCCATATGCCAGACTGCATATGAGGAAACTACAGTGGTACCTGAAAAGCCTTTGGTGTCAACACTTTCAGGACCTGAAAACTCTTATACCAGTGATGCCTTGTTTAAGGAAAGATTTTCTTTGGTGGGCAGCAGCATGCTACCACAACAAGGGACTACCCTTCTCACAACCCCTCGACGCCCAGACCCTCACCACAGATGCATCAGACTATGCCTGGGGTGCACACCTGGACCGCAGGTGTATACAGGGCCAATATAGCCCACATCAAATGCATCTGCACATCAACCAAAAAGAGATGCTAGCTGTCCAGCACACACTGACAGCTTTCAGATCCCTATTCTCCCCAGGGGCTCTTCTGATCAAAGCAGACAACACCACTGTGATGTGGTATATCAACAAGCAGGGAGGGGCTCACTCCTACCCTCTTTGGAGGCTCGCCATGGCCCTTTGGCACATGGCCTCAGCCATGCAACTACACCTGTTAGCACAATTCCTGCCAGGCTCTCTAAACTCTCTGGCAGACAACTTAAGCAGAAATCTTCTTGACCCACATGAATGGCAATTAGACCAAAGAACCTTCACCCTTGTAACTCAGGAATGGGGCACCCCGAAGGTAGACCTCTTTGCTTCCCACTCCAACCATCAGCTCAGCAAATTCTGCACCAGGGAACCTCACTGCAAGGCCTGGACAGTGGATGCTCTATCCTTCCAGTGGGTCATCCTCTCAGTCTATGCATTTCCCCCTCTTCCGTTCATTACAAGGGTACTGCTCAAAATATGGGAGGAAAAACAGAGGACAATTCTGATTGCCCCAGCGTGGCCACACCAGCACTTGTACCCACTGCTGCGCAGCCTGTCACTTCTGTCACCATGGCATCTCCCTCAGATCCCAACACTGCAGACATCTCCCTCAGATCCCAACACTCCAGACCCAGAGGAATGGAGAATTCATGCATCCCCAATTGCAGACCCTCAATGTGGCAGCCTGGCTTATTTCCTGACCACTGCACAAGCTGCCAATCTCAACAAACAAGTTCTAGATGTTATACATTAGGCTAGACGCCCTAGCTCTAGAAAGTCTTATGCTGACAAGTGGAAAAGGTTTTGTACCTGGATACAGGATAAGGGAGCCGGGACGGCACAGCCATCCCTACCTCTCATCCTGGATTACCTTGCTGACGTACTACACAGGGATCTATCCTTTTATTTTATTAAAATTCATGCCTCTGCTGGTTTTGCTCATTTCAACACAGAGCCAGCTCTTTTCTCTCACCCTCTCATCAGACAGTTCCTAAGAGAGGCTAACAACTTGAGGCCACCCAGAAGAGCACCTACCCCAGCTTGGGACCTTAACTTTGTGTTGGAAAAGCACACCTTGCCCCCCTTTGAACCAGTAGCTTTGGTAGAGTTAAAGTTGCTCTCTTGGAAGACAGCCTTGCTTCTGGCCGTCACTTCAGCAAGACGAGTATCTGTGCTACAAGCACTAATGGCTGTAGAGCCCTTCATCATTTTCCATGCTGACAGGGTATCCCTGAGGACTAACCCATCCTTCATGCTAAAAGTGGTTTCCAGTGTGTCTCTCAACCGATCCATTCATTTACCCACCTTTTTCCCTAACCCACAAAACAAGGGGGAAAGGATTTTGCACACTCTAGATGTGCATAGACAGCTCAGATTCTACCTAGACATGACTAAATCATTTAAAAAGACTGATCAATTGTTAGTCAGATTTACTGCAGGAGCAGAGGGCAAGGCCATATCCAAACAAACCATTTCCAAATGGATTGCACACTGCATCCATTTCTGCTGCAAGCAACATGGGAAACCTCCCCTCATGGGGGTCAGGACACATTCTACCAGAGCAACCTCCACCTCTGCAGCTTTCCTCAGAGGGGTTCCCACCAGAGACATCCTGGAGGCTGCAACATGGATATCTGTTCATACCTTCACCAAGCATTACCACCTGCCTATCTTCTCCAAATCAAAGGCATGCTTTGCCACCGCAGTCTTGCAAGGCATCCAAGCCAGCCCCCAGTCTTCTTGACTGCCTCCATCCTTTTCTTCAGCTTTGGGAATCAACCCAAATGTGATGTCTGCAACAGTGAAACATGAAGAACATAGTACAGTTGTGTACACTTACTATAAATGTAAATGTTTGAGTGTATTCACTGTTGCGGTCCTGGTTTCCCTCCCTCCATCCCCCTTGTTTCTCGCTCAGTCTCTCTCTCTCTCTCTCTCTCTCTCTCTCCCTCCTTACAAGGAACTTTTGGTATTTACTTTCTACTGGTGGTGTTCTTCCACCATAACCTAGCTCCCTCTTGCCGGCTCCTGACAGGGCAAGAAAAACTGATGTTATGACGTTGGTTGCCTTATTTTATACAACTGACAACCTGACGTCAGTCCTGGATCGACGGCAACCGATGCAGAAATACTAAGCCTCTGGTATTCAGGCCGACTCAGGGTTACCCTGACAGGGATAACCCAAATGTGATAACTGCAACAGTGAATAAACTCGAACATCTACATTTATGGTAAGTTTACACTGTACTTTGTCACTAAGGAGGGCCTTCATAACATGTGAAGTATGAGTCCAGGTAGTAGAATCTTGACATTGAATGGCAGTAGCTATCGTGAGGAGAACCAGGAAGGGTTCTTTCCATCTTGGTTGGGGGCACGGTGTCTGGAGAAGGATTTGATAAACAATCTCCAGGGATGATCTCATGGTTGGAGGTGGGATCCAGTTTCTGTAGGGCTGCAATGACTTGCAAATGAATATGCTGCAAAATAAAAATGAGAGACTTGCAATAAAAAAAATTGATTCATCAACACCTTCTAAGTAGAAATTCAGCAATTTGAGCTAACACATTCCAGTTCATTTGTCCAGTTAATAATGCTTGGATGTTCTTCATGTTTCACTGTTGCAGTCATTACATTTGAGTTATCTGCTTGCAGGTAGCCCTCAGTCGGCCTGATTAACAAAGTCTTAGGTCCTGCGTCGGTTGCGGTCTCTTCCGTGACGTCAGGTCGTCAGGGGTATAAAACATACAGCCGATGTCATTACATCAGTCTTTCTTGCCATGCGTTGCCTGAAGCAGAAGCAGTTCGCAAGTGCCAGTTGGCCGACTCCTGAAATTTTTATTTTCGAGTTTCAGAACCGAAGTCTTCAACTAAAGCTAAGTACCCCATTGGAGAAACTTTTTCTTGCTCTAAACCGATGTCAGTAAAAGTAAATAATTGCATTTCTTGTGGAAAGCAAATACCTCATAAAGATTTTCATTCGTACTGTATTCCTTGCCTAGGCCCTGACCACAACGTACCTCGCTGTCGGTTTTGTGCCTTATTTAAACCACGAACTATCCGTCGTTGGTATATTTGCGCTTCTAAATTTCTTGGTGCTCTGTTCAATTATCCTGATATGTCTTCGGTAAGCCATCCGACTACCGACATTCCGAAGAAACACAAAGATAAAGACAGAGACAGGCCGCCCAGTTCGCCTTTACTCAGTGAGACGCTTTTGCAGCCCCTGATACCTGATTTCAGATTCGCAGGCCACTACTGAGACCCATTCGGAGTCTGGTATGCCGCGAGATGTTTCAACTGTGGAACCTACGGATGTCTCTACCTTGGATGGGTCCAGAGCCGCTGTGCAGGCACCGGCTTCTGAGGGTGTATTCAGGCCTACTGACTTGCATATTAAACAAGCGCCATCTTCTTCTTCAAAGCCTAAAACTCAAACCATACCTAGAAAACTGACGTCCAGACCGCATGGTCAGGCCTCTATGCCTAAAGAGCAAATGATAAGAATGACTGAAGACCTTATTACTTTAATCAGCCAACCTTCCCCCTCTAAGAGACCTTGGACTGAGTTTGCTTATGATACTTCTGCCAGGATTCTGAAATTTCTGTTTCCTCTGATGACCAGGACCTTATCTACCTATGAGGATTCTGATGCTGAGGACTCTACTCCCTCTGCTTCCCCCCCAGAGGATTTCTCTTTTGGTGAAACCTTGCATACTCTCAGGGAGCTTTTTCATTGGGAAAGTCAGGATTTCTCTGATTCTAAAAAGAGGCTTAGGGATTTCTTACTCCTGCCCCAGCACAGGCCTTTATACCCATACCCCCTGTACTGGACATTGTTGATGATGCCTTTTCGGAATCTAGCATGGCCCCTTACTCTTTATCTCCTGCTTCCAGAAAAGCTGATAAGATATTACAGGGTTCCTGACTCTTACAAGTTCCTTTTCAAAAATCCTACTGCAGATCCTGAAATCATTTCACAGGGACCCAAGGGCATTAAAGCTACTACTGCCAAAAATCCTACCCCCTCTGCTAGAGACTCCAGGGCGCTGGATAGATGGGGGTAAGAAGGTATACACTTCTGCAACTTTGGCCATTAGGGCCTTAAATTGCCAGTTTCATATGTTAACATATCAGCTAAAGTATCAGTATTGGATTGCTTAAACAGAAAATTATGTTGGCTCCTGATTGTTCTGAAAATAAGGATTTACATGATTTTATGCATTCTGCTGAACAAGTTGGTAAACATGCATTGCAATGTGGTTTTGATTCGCTAGAGGCATCTTGCAGGGCTGCGGTAACTGGGTCTGTACTTAGAAGGCATGCTTGGCTTAAGGAGCAATCCTTGCCAGATCATGCTAAAGCGAAATTACTGGATGCTCCCTTAAATCAGGGCCACCTGTTTGGAAACAACGCAGAAGTTGTTCGTAAAAAGATGGAGGAAAAAGCTAAAGCTATGCAAACTGTTAAAGGCATTTTACAAGTGCAGCCTCCAAGATTTAGTATGCATTTGCCTTCTAAGAATTGGTCCTTTCCTGCCTCTTCCAGACCTTCTCAGTCCAAACTCAGATCCAGCAGAGCACCCAGGCTTCAGTCCCAGGGGACGCACAGGACTAAGCAGTGGGGGACCTCCACTTTCAAATTTGGGAGTAATAAAACTCCTCCCTATGGTAAACTGTCTTAATGACTTCTTTTTAAAACTACCAAGCACTTCTCAACTGACTGCACCTTTGGGAGGAAAGATTGCACTTCATGCAAAGAACTGGGGACTCATTACCCAGGACAAATGGGTTTTAATTATAGTGTCCCAAGGATACAGATTTCAGTTCCACACATCACCAACTCCAAGCGGTTGGCCGGATCTACCTCCAAAGCAGTGGGCAGAAGCCCAAAAGCAAGTACTCTCTCTCTTAAGCATTCAATTGGTACCAGAAGAGAAAAAGGGACAAGGTTTCTACTCGATATTTTTCCTGGTACCCAGAAAAGACAATTCATGGCGTCCTATCCTGGACCTGCCAACTCTAAACACCTTTTTGGTGATTCCAAAATTCAAGATGCTGACTCTTCACCAGTTGCTTCCTATGCTAAGCAAAGATGCCTGGTTGGCAACACTAAATTTAAAGGAAGCATACCTGCACATCCCAATCAGGGAATCTTACAGAAAATACCTACGCTTCAAAGCAGACTACACACAATTTCACTTCTCTGCACTGCCCTTTGGCTTATCTACTGCACCCAGGGTACACACAGAGTGCCTAGCTCCAGTCATTGCATTTTGCAGGCAAAGAAATATTCAAATATACCAATACCTGGACGATTTTCTAATTCAGGCAGAAAATCAGGACATACTTTTGAATCATCTGACTTTTGTACAGAGGGTGCGAACTTGTCTGGGGTAGACCATAAATGAAAAGAAATCACACCTGGTACCCTGTCAACAAATTACATTCCTGGGAGCAAGCTTGAATACAACTTCCTATATGGGTTACCTCATGCCAGAAGAGCAAATTCATTTGACAACCTACTTCAAACAAGTGGCCACAAAAACCCTGCTATCTGCAAGACAAATACTGCAAGCCTTGAGGTTCATGGCCTCCTGCATTTTTCTAATTCCATATGCAAGATTGCATATGAGGAAACTACAGTGGTATCTAAAAAGCCTATGGAGTCAACATTCTCACAACCTAGAAACAATGATTCCTATCGTACCTTGCCTACGCCTAGAGTTCCTCTGGTGGGCAGAGGCCTGCCACCAAAACAAGGGACTACCATTCACACTACCCCCTGCCACCCAAACCCTAACAACAGATGCATCAGACTATGCATGGGGGGCTCACCTGGCAGGGAAGTACATTTAGGGCAAATGGAACCCAAGTCAAATGCACCTGCATATCAATCAAAAAGAAATGTTAGCTGTACAGAATGCTCTGACAGCCTTCAAGGACTACATTCTTCCAGGACAACTAATGGTAAAGACAGCCAACACCACAGTTATGTGGTACATAAACAAGCAGGGGGTACACATTCCTACTCCCTCTGCAGACTAGCCATGGCATTGTGGAACACAGCCTTGCGCTACCAAGTTCACCTACAATCTCAATTCCTGCCAGGAAAATTAAATACACTGGCAAACGGACTAAGCAGAAACCTCATAGACCCACATGAGTGGAGATTGGAACCAAGGATTTTCAACATGTTGACAAGCGAATGGGGGAGCCCAGACATAGACCTGTTTGCCTCCCCCCAGAACTACCAATTGAACAAAGTTTGCACAAGGACTCCCCACAAACAAGCCTGGAAGGTGGATGCTCTGTCCTTCAGCTGTACAAACCTATCAGTCTATGCTTTCTCCCCATTGCCTCTGCTCTCCAAAGTTCTACTAAAAGTCAAACAGGACAAACCAAGGATGATTTTGATTGCTCCAGACTGGCCGCGCCAACACTGGTACCCCCTCCTGCGCAGTGTGTCGCAGTTGTCTCCATGGCACCTGCCTCAGACCCCTTTCCTGCTGTCTCAGCAGGAGAACCAGATTCTGCACCCTCAGCTTCCAACATTGAACCTTGCAGCCTGGCTAATTACTTAAACTCTCCCTTATCATCCCTCAGCAAACCTGTGATGGATGTTATCTTAGAGGCAAGGGAGGCCTATTACTAGAAAATCTTATGCTGAAAAATGGAAAGGATTCTGTGTTTGGAACCAATCTCAATGGATGAGCACAGCAGCACCCCATTTACCTCAGATTTTGCAATACCTGAGATCCTTCACAAGGGCCTGTCTTTTTCCTCCATTAAAATCCATGCCTCAGCCATTTCAGCTCATTATAACACAGAACCTCCCCTCTTCTCTCATCCTCTGCTCAAGCAGTACATCAGAGGTGCCAAAAGTTTGATACCACCCAGGAGAGCTCCAATCCCAGCTTGGGACATTAACTTTGTATTGGAGAAACTCACTGTACTTCCTTTCGAGCCAGCTGCTACTGCAGACTTAAAATTTCTTTCTTGGAAAACAGCTTTCCTTTTAGCAATCACTTCCACTAGAAGGATATCTGAATTACAGGCTCTTATGGCAGTGGAGCCTTTCATCATCTTTCATGCGGACAGGGTGTCGCTCAGGACCAATCCATCCTTCATGCCCAAGGTGGTATCCAGTGTGCCTCTTAATCAGTCCATTCATTTGCCAACCTTCTTTCCGAATCCACAGAACAAAGGGGAACGGATTCTGCATTCCTTGGATGTGCACAGACAACTTAGATTCTACTTGGACAGGACTAAACCTCAAAGAAAATCTGAACAACTGCTGGTAGAATTTGCTGCAGGGGCAGAGGGGAAGGCTATTTCAAAACAAACCATTTCTAAATGGATAAGTTTCTGCTGTAAGCACCATGGAAAACCTATCCCCCAGGGGATCAGACCTCACTCCACCAGGGCTGCATCTACTTCTGCAGCCTTTCTCAGAGGTGTTCCTACCAGGGACATCCTAGAAGCTGCTACCTGGAGTTCTGTACATACTTTCACCAAGCATTACCATTTGCCAGTTTTCTCTAAATCCAGAGCTGGCTTTGCCACTGCTGTCTTGCAGGGCCTTATAGCTGGCCCTAATGCTATATAAACTCCTCCTCCCCAACCATAGCTTTGGGAATCTACCCAAATGTAATGACTGCAACAGTGAAACACGAAGAACATAGTACAGTTTTGTACACTTACCATAAATGTAGATGTTCGAGTGTATTCACTGTTGCAGACCTGGTTACCTTCCCTCCAACCCCCTAACTTATTTTGGCTATACCTCTACTTTCCTTTACTATGCTTAAAAGCCTTTTTGGTGTATTTGCTTTTTTGTTGGAGGTATACCTTTGTGTTTTTATGCTCATTTGCTCCCCATTAGGGGGGCACCTGACATCTGGGGCAAGAAAAACTGATGTAATGGCGTCGGCTGCATGTTTTATACCCCTGATGACCTGATGTCATGGATGAAGGGACAGCAACCGACACAGGACCTAAGACTTTGTTAATCAGGCCGACTGAGGGCAACCTGCAAGCAGATTACCCAAATGTAATGACTGCAACAGTGAATACACTCGGACATCTACATTTATGGTAATTGTACACAACTGTACTTTTTCAGTGTACATGGAAAATGCTGATTCTTAAGAGCCATCTTCTCTTCGAACACAGAGTCCATCGACAAATAAATACAGTTCAGATTCTGGTAGCAGAACATCTATTAGGTATGTTCTATGAAGAAGCACATTTTTAACTACAAACATACAGTCGTGGGGTTTGCCTTCATCTGCCATAGAGATTAAAACAGGAGGGGGATATCTAATAGCCTGCAAAGAAAGATTGTTAAGTAAAGACAATTCATATTTAGACAGTCTGGAGGCTGACAAATACTACATCCATGGTCTCAACAGCAGTTCTACAGAATGCAGAACTGTCACAGAAGACTTGTGCCCGAGAATTAGGGCAGCTGGCGTGTCTACTGTACGAGCCGTTGCAGACACTGTTGTAAGACAATGGAGGAGGGCTGTAGCTACAAGATCAAGTCTAGTACTGTGATAAGCAGCCAGTCTAAAGCCATTATTTCTGTGTTGTGCCAGTAATCCTAATGCTGCTTTATTCCTTTCACAATAAAGTAGAATTTCTTTGAGTAATTGGGTAGTCCAGGAGTGGGAGGTTTTGACAGTAAAGTTTTTAATTGAACAAAAAGCCTGTTCATGGTGCTTTTGCCAAGGCAAGGGCTCAGGCGATGATTTTTTTCAGTAATTCTAACAAAGGATCGGATGTTGTTAATCTTCATTTATTCCTTACTCTTGGGATTCTTCATTTATTCCTTACTCTTGGGATTCAGTTCCAACCTCGGAAGCTAGCCAGCCTTATTTTCAAGCTTGCGTCAGCCACAAACCTCTCGAGCTAAGATTTTACCCATCATGCCCTTCTCCCTGTTACCTCAGATCTTGTTTGCCCCGTTACCGTTCAGCCATGTCGAGCTGTTCTTCTCCAGCTAAGTGCATATTTTTGATAACTTTTGAGTTTTTTTTTTTCTCACAGAATTCTTAGTTTTTCGACGTTAAGTCGTATCTTCTTATTCTTTATTACTTGTACTTTTTTGGTATCTTCTACTACCTTTGTTGGTAGTCTTTCCTTGCCCTTCCTTGGGTCTTGCTACAGTGTGTGTCTAGTTTTTGAATATTTTGTGGTTACAATGTCTGAGAAGAAAGAGTCCAGGCTTTAAGAGACGTTTGGAGTGCGGACACAAACTGCCTCACTCTGACATGCATTACTTGTGTGTTTACTGATGTTCTTCATTTTTCACTGTTGCAGTCATTACATATGGGTAATCCTGATGGCAGGTTGCCCTCAGTCGGCCTGAATTCCAAAGTCCTGGGTCCTGTGTTGGCTGCTGTTGCCCCTTCCCTGACGTCAGGGGTATAAAAGAAGCAGCCAACGCCATTTTCTTTAGTCTTTCTTGCCACGCGGTGCCCGAAACAGAGGCAGTTTGCAAGTGCCGGTCGGCCGACTCCTGAGATTTTCGTGTTCGAGTTTCAGATCCGAAGTCTACAATAAAGCTAAGTACCCCGTTGGGGAAACTTTTTTTTTTGCTCCAGACCGATGTCAGAAAAAGTAAATAATTGTATTTCTTGTGGAAAGCACATACCTCATAAGGATTTTCATTCTTACTGTATTCCTTGCCTAGGCCCTGATCACAACGTTTCTGGTTGTCGGTTTTGTGCTAGATTTAACCAACGCACTATTAAGCGTTGGTATGATTTTGCTTTAAGCTATTTTGGATGCCAGTTTAATTATCCAGAAATGTCGTCGGATAGCCATCCGACTACCGGAGTTCACAAAAAACGCAAAGAAAAGGAGAGAGATAGACAAGCGAGGCCCAAAACCGACAACAAAGCTTCTCCTAAGCCAGTTGCTGGTTCACCGGTTCTCATTGAGGTGCTTTCACAGCCCCTGATGCCCGCTACTTTAGTCGCAGGCCGCTACTGACTGCCATGTGGAGTCAGCCATGCCTCTGGAAACTCAAGGTGTTGGAGCCACGGATACTATTCCTTCAGATGGGTCCGGAGCCGCTGAGCATGCACCGGCTTCTGAGGGTGTATTCAGACCTAAACATCTTTACATTAAACCGACTACAGCTTCAAAGGCAAAGACTAAAGCACCTTCTAAAGCAAAGAAACAAAATCAAGAGCCACGTGGTCAGGCATCTATGCCCAAAAAAAACAGATGCTCAAAATGGGCGAAGACTTAATTACCTTGATCAGGGGTTCCCATCCCCCTCCTGATAAGAGGCCTAGGCAAGAGACTGACTATGAATCTTCAGATCAGGTTTCCATTTCTTCTGATTCCTCTTCTGATCAGGAATATTCTCTTCCCCCCTATGATGATTCTGATGCTGAAGAATCTATACCTTCAGCTTCTCCTCCAGAGGACTATTCTTTTGGGGAAGCCTTGCATACCATGAGGGAGCATTTCCACTGGGAAAGCCAAGATTTTTCAGAATCTAAAAAGATGCTCAGGGATTTCCTGTTACTACCTCAACACAGGCCACTAGCCATTCCACCTGTGTTAGACATTGTAGATGATGTGTTTTCAGAGTCTAGTCTTAACCCTGACTCCTTACCTCCAGCTCCTGTTAAGCCTGACAGATATTACAGGGTTCCTGACTCTCATAAATTCCTTTTTAAAAACCCTGCTGCAGACCCAGAAAGTATTTCACAGGCTCCCAAAGGAGTTAAGGCTTCCACTGCAAAAAACCCTACCCCCTCTGACAGAGATTCTAGGGCACTGGATAGATGGGGAAAAAAGGTTTACACATCTGCTACCTTGGCTATAAGAGCCTTAAACTGTCAGTTTCATATGCTCAAATATCAGCAACATGTCATGGCATTGCTTAAACAGAAAATGTTGTTAAACTCTGAATGTGCAGAAAACAAGGAAATGCAGGATTTATTGCATGCAGCTGAACAAGTTGGAAAGCATACTTTGCAATGTGGTTTTGATTCTTTGGAGCCCTCCTGCAGGGCTGCAGTAACGGGTTATGTAATTAGGAGGCATGCTTGGTTAAAGGAACAAAATCTGCCTGATCATGTCAAAGTTAAATTATTAGATGCACCTTTATAGCATGATACTTTGTTTGGTGTTAAGGCAGAAGAGGTGTTAAAGAAAATGGAGGACAAAGCTAAATCTATGCAAACTGTCAAAGATTTTTTTACAAGTACAGCCACCTAGGTTTAGTAGACACTGGCCAACAAAGAATTGGTGCTTTCCTGTGTCAGACAGACCTCAACGGGGCAGATCCAGACGCCCTAGAGGCGGATCCCAGGCGCAAGGTTCATACAGGTCAAAGCAATGGGGTGCCTCTACCTCCAAAGTTGGAGAAGACAAATCACAACCATACAGGAAACAGTCCCAATGACTTCCCCCTGCCTGCACCAGGCACTTATCTCCTGGCAGCAACCTTAGGGGGAAAATTAGCACTTTTTTCACAAAATTGGCACAATTTAGCCCAGGACAAGTGTGTTCTAAATATCGTGTCACAAGTTCCATTTTCATACCCTGCCAAAGGCAAACGGCAGGCCAGATCTGCCAAAAAACCATTGGGCAGAGGCACAAAAACAAGTCTCATCCCTCATGGACATGGGGGGCCATTCAACAAGTACCAGAGCAAGAGCAGGGACAAGGATTTTACTCAAGACTGTTCTTGGTACCCAGAAAGATCAAGGCCTGGAGGCCAATACTGGACCTATCTATTCTGAACACATTCCTGGATATACCAAAATTCAAGATGTTGACTTTGCAGCAGCTTCTGCCCATGCTGGGCAAGAACGCTTGGATTGTGACTTTAGATCTAAAAGAGGCATACTTGCATGTCCCAATCAGACAAATATGCAGAAGATACCTCAGATTCAAGGCTGGCTCAATGCATTACCAATTCTCTGCACTGCCCTTTGTAAAGACCCTGGGCACAGCAGATAAGCCAAAGTGCTCGGCAGCAGTAATTGCATTCTGCAGACAAAGAGGATTACAAATATATCCTTACTTGGACGACTGTCTAATTCAGGCAGAGAACAAGGACATTCTTCTACAGCATCTGGCATTTGTGAAAAGACTTCTAACATGCTTAGGGTACACAGTCAACGAATAGAAATCAAAACTAGTACCCTCTCAAGATATAATATTCCTGGGTGCAAGCTTAAATACAACTGCCCAGATGGTTTATCTCATGCCAGACAAACAAAGGCAACTGACTACCTATTTCAAAATGTTGGCAACAAAGGCCCAATTATCTGCAAGAAAAATTCTGCAGGCTTTGGGCTTCATGGCATCCTGCATCCTACTAATTCCATATGCAAGACTGCATATGAGAAAACTTCAATGGTACCTAAAAAGTGTTTGGACTCAACATTGCCACAGCCTTGAAACTATGATTACTCTCATTCCCTGCCTGCAACAGGAGTTTTGATGGTGGGCAAAGGCTTGTCACCAAAACAAGGGACAGCCATTCACATTACCCCCAGCCAGGCAGACACTAACAACGGATGCATCAGATTATGCCTGGGGGGCCCACATGGCAGGAAGATGCATTCAGGGCACATGGACCTCAAACCAAATGCATCTACATATCAATCAAAAAGAGATTGCTAGCTGTTCAAAATGCCCTGACAGCCTTCAAGGACCTACTTCATCCAGGACAACTACTGATAAAGACAGACAACACCACGGTCATGTGGTATATAAACAAGCAAGGGGGCACACATTCTTACCCCCTTTGCAGATGAGCCATGACTTTGTGGGACACAGCACTGACTTACCAAGTACATCTGCAGGCACAATTCCTGCCAGGAAGGAAAAATACTCTGGCAGATGAACTAAGCAGAAACCTCATGGATCCCCACGAGTGGCAGCTGGATCCACAAGTCTTCAGCATGATAACAAGGAAATGGGGATGCCCGGACATAGATCTATTTACCTCCCCTCACAACTACCAACTAAAAAGATTCTGCACAAGGATTTATCACAGACAAGCATGGAAAGTGGACGCCCTATCTTTCAGTTGGAAAAACCTATCAGTATATGCCTTTCCCCCACTGCCTCTCCTCCCCAAGGTACTCCTAAAGGTCAGACAGGAGAAGCCAGTGATGATACTGATTGCCCCAGACTGGCCCCATCAGTACTGGTATCCAATACTAAGGAACTTGTCTCAATGACCAGCTTGGACCTTACCTCAAATACCTCGTCTATCATCCCAGCAAAACAATCAGATTCTGCACAGCCAAGTCAGGACTTTAAACCTGGCAGCATGGCGGATAATGTAGTCATACAAAACACACCTCTCAGTAAAGCTGTGATGGATGTCATTTTGGAAGCCAGAAGGCCTAGTACTAGAAAATCTTATGCTGGAAAATGGAAGAGATTCTGTGCTTGGAACCAGACACAAGGAACTGATACAGCTGTGCCAAATATTCCTCAGATTTTGCAATACTTAACTGAGATGCTGGACAAAGGCCTATCTTTTTCATCTATTAAAATTCATGCCTCTGCCATTTCGGCTCATTACAAAACAGAGCCACCAATCTTGTCTCATCCCTTATTAAAGCAGTACCTCAGAGGAGCCAAAAATGTAAGGCCTTCAAGGAGATCACCAGTGCCTGCATGGGACCGCAACTATGTCTTGGAAAAACTCACCCTGCCTCCTTTTGAGCCAGCTGCTACTGCTGATATAAAGTTTTTATCTTGGAAAACAGCTCTTTTCCTAGCAATAACTTCTGCAAGACGAGTTTCAGAGCTACAGGCACTCATGGCTGTGGAACCTTTTATCATTTTTTATCTAGACAGGGTCTCTCTGAGGACAAACCCAACATTTATGCCTAAGGTGGTGTCCAGTGTGGCTCTTAACCAAACTATTCACCTGCCAACTTTTTATCCAAATCCACAGAACAAGGGGAGAGAATTCTGCATTCTTTGGACGTACACAGACAGCTTAGATTCTACTTGGACAGAACCAAAGTTTTCAGAAAGACAGAGCAATTACTAGTGACATATGCTGCAGGATCGCAAGGAAAGGCTATCTCAAAGCAGACTATTTCAAAGTGGATAGGCCACTGCATTCGTTTCTGCTATGTACACCATGGCAAGCCAGTGCCTAAGGGCATTAGGCCACATTCAACCAGAGCTGTAGCCACTTCAGCAGCCTTTCTCAGAGGAGTACCTACCAAGGACATTTTAGAGGCTGCTACTTGGAGTTCAGTGCACACCTTTACAAAGCACTATCATCTACCACTCTACTCTAAATCCAGGGCAGGCTTTGCCACTACAGTTCTGCAGGGCCTCATAGCCGCTCCTAATGCTGTTTAGCTCCGGCCTCCCAACCATAACTTTGGGACTCTACCCAATTGTAATGACTGCAACAGTGAAACACGAAGAACATAGTACAGTTGTGTACACTTACCATAAATGTAGATGTTCAAGTGTATTCACTGTTGCAGTCCAGGTTACCCACCCGCCATCCCCCTTTTCTTCTGATGGAACCTATCTTTCCTTCTCTGATTTATACAACCTATGTGGTGTATTTGCTTGTAGATGAAGGTAAAGTTTATATTGGTGCATGTAATTTTATTTGTATATATAAATTTTGGCTACCCTTTTAGGGGTCACCTGACATCTGGGGCAAGAAAAACTAAAGAAAATGGCGTTGGCTGCTTCTTTTAAACCCCTGCCGACCTGACGTCAGGGAAGGGGCGACAGCAGCCGATGCAGGACCCATGACTTTGGAATTCAGGCTGACTGAGGGCAACCTGCCAGCAGGATTACCCAAATGTAATGACTGCAACAGTGAATACACTCTAACATCTACATTTATGGTAAGTGTACACAACTGTTCTTTTGGACGTGCCTCATCTAGCAGTGAAGCTGCACTGTCAGATTTGTAAAGTTTTTTTCTGCCAGGACTTTGAACGAACGTAAAAATCGACTTGTACTAAAGGGTCTCCTTAAGACCCCTTTCTGCGAGGCTATTTCTGGGTCGCAGGAATCTTCTCCTCCTTTCAAACAACATAAAAGGTCTATGTCTCTTCCATCATCGTCCTCTGGAGACCCTAAGGATTTGAAACATAAAAAGGCTAAATTGTCAGAGCCATCGGTGCCAGCGGCTGCTTCGGCACCAACTCACTTGACTCTATCTCCGATTATGTATGCTGGTCCCTGTACACCACTGCTTTCAATGCAGAGATTAGCCTTCATGGTGCAGACTACTATGGAACAGACTAGTTCGGTGTAGACTTCCTCAGCACCGATTGGTATATTGACACAGTCATCTTTGGCACCGACTGAAGTCTCGGTGCAAAGTCCTTCATCACCATCCAGTTTCTCAGTGCAGACATCTTTGGCGCCGACAGTTTTCTCGGCACAGAACCCCTTGGCACCGACAGTTTCTTCGGTGCAGGCCTTTTTGACACTGATGGTTTCGGTACAGACAACTCCAATTTTGACGACACCGTTCTTGGTGCAGGAACCTTCCACACCGTTGATTTTGGTGCATACAGCTTCTGCGCCGGCTTTAGTGGCACAGACTATACAAACACCGCCAGTTTCGGTGCAGACATCATCTATAAAGACATCTTTTTTCAGTAGTTGTGCTAGCCCTTTTTTGGACAGGCCCGAATCGCCTTCAGGGCTTTCATTGAGGTCTACCAGAAGCCATTCTGAACAAGATGTGGTGCATCTTATATACCAGCCGCTTTTGTCCAGAGGAATTTCTGCCCCTTCAAAAGTGTCTCTCCCCTCTGGAGTTGATCACCCTTCTCCACAGACCCCTACCTGTACTCCTTCGACCTCTGTGGAGGTTTCAAGGCATCCCTTCTCAGGCGAGCCGGCCTTCCAGGCGTTGGAGAGGACACTGGCTGCTGCTTCTCAGCCACCTCTCTCGGAGACTACTACTTCCTGTGAGCCTCAGCTGTCTCATGTCGCAACTCCCAGACACCGGGTGCAAGAGTCTCAGGCCATACTCCCCCTGGAGACCCCGTCCCCAGAGCCTCCCACTGAGGAAGTCCACTGCAAGACTATGTGTAAGAGGAAGCACATGGACTCCACAGAAGAGTCATTCACTGAAGACACAGATTAAATGATGGGGAGGAGTCCCCGCATTCACCTTCTGATGAGGTTTCCTTTGGTGACATCCTTGAAATGTTAGAGCAGAGAGGTGAATGGAAGTCCTCTAACCCTTCCTCAGAGTAGACTGTGTTCTTGCAGGCTTTTCATGCCTGGCCCCCTACCTCCTGGGTTACCCCACCTGCCGATGAGCTCATCAGGCTCATCGTGCAGCGTGCGTGGAAGGAACCGGACTCTGTGGAGGCCATACCTCGTAGGCCGGACAAAATCCTTTCTCCTCCACAAGAGTGCCCCCATTGGTTGAAAGGTCTCTCAGTAGACACCATGGTGGTGGCTGCTGCTACAAAGAAGGAACTGGCAGAGGAGAGTCAAGACTGTTCACCCGCCCAATAAGAAATCCCGGGTGGTAGACAGATTAGGAAAACGAGTCTTTGCGTCATCAACCTTTGCTGTTAGGTCCTTGAACTACCTGGCACATTTCACAAGGCTACAGAGAGACTTGGTGTCCGAACTCTCTGAGGAAAGCCGCAGCAATAGAGATATCAGAGCTGCTTCAAAAAAGTGTCATCCAAACAGTCCCCCCAGACCATACATGATCTGGCTTCTATTCAAGATTCTTTTTGGTGCCAAAAAAGACAGGGGACTGGAGACCATTTCTGGATCTCAGCGCCCTAAACAAATTCGTAAAGACAGAAAAATTCCAGATGGTCGCAGTTCAGTCTACACTTCCACTTTTGGAAAAAGATGATTGGATTTGCTCCATAGATCTTCAAGACTTGTACTACCACATAAAGAAGGAAAGATGCTCAAGAAGATATCTTCCCTTCCAGGCGGGAGACAGTCATTACCAGTTTTGTGTACTGCCCTTCGGACTGTCTGCAGTCCCCAGAGTGTTCACAAAGTTAATGGCAGTAGTCACAGCTCACCTGCAACTTCAAGGATTCCAGGTGTTTCTCTACCTAGACAAAGTGGCTCATTACTGCCCCAACAAGATGTCTACTGGATCAGGCCTTGACTTCCACCCTAAACACTGCACAGCAGCTCGGAATATTGATAAACTGGAAGAAGTCAAACCTTAGTCCGAGTCACTCATTGGAGTACATTGGAGTGATTCTGGACACAATGACTTGTACAGCCTCTCTACCAGATCACAGAATTCAGAGGATCAAAGAACAGGTTCAAGCAATATTTTCACAAAATCTAGCCTCAGCTTGATCCGTTCTTCAACTGCTGGGATCAATGGCAGCCTCCATCACCGTAGTTCCTCTAGCAAGGCTACACATGAGGCTTCTTCAGTGGCTGTTTCTTACTCAGTGGTACTCACCCTAGCACCCCTCATCTTTTCCGATTCGAGTAACCAAGATTTGCAAACAGGTCTTGCTCTGGTCTTGCCCCTTCAACCCTTATCAGCCCAACACCACAGTGACCACAGACGCCTCCCTGATTGGGGGGGGGGGTTGTTTCAGGAAAAGACAGTCTAAGGCATTTGGTCACAGATGGAGGCCCATCTGCATATCAGTGTGCTAGAACTGAGGGCGGTGCTACTAGCGTTGCAAGCTTTCCCATCGATCCTTCCGTCAGGGACTATTGCAGTTCAGTCGGACAACATGTCAGTAGTCTGGTACATCGACAAACAAGGGGGAACCAGATCATACCCACTCTGTCGAGAGGCCATGAGAATATGGCAATGGATGATAGCCTCCAACCATTTTCTGATAGCGACACACATTCCCGGGAGCTCCAACGTGACAGCTGGCAAGTTGAGCAGATGCATTATACAGCCTCATTGCAATCGATCCTTCCATCGGGGACTATCACAATTCAGTCAGACAACATGTCAGTAGTCTGGTACATCGACAAACAAGGGGGAACCAGATCATACCCACTCTGTCGAGAGGCCATGAGAATATGGCAATGGACGATGCCCTCCACCCATTCTACAGCCTCACGAGTGGTCTCTCAGTCCTCCAGTGGCGGCGAAGATTTTCGACCCTGGGGCCAGCCTTGCTGCGACCTATTTGCATTTTCATCCAATCACAAGTGCAGCAACTGCTTTGCTCTGATCCTCCCTCGGGGACCGTTATCGAGAGATGCTCTAGTCCATGATTGGCCCTCGGGTCTGCTATATGCCTATCCTCCGATACCCTCATTCTCCTGTTCATCAAGAAAGCTCGTCAGTTGAAGAGCAAAGTGATCCTTATTGCTCTATATTGGTCTCGACAAGTTTGGTTTCCCTTCCTGTAACCTTATCTGCTAGATCAACCATGGGTTCTCAATCCAACTTCAGAGCTGATCTCTCACCCGCAGAATCTGGTTCATCCAAACCTATCCAGCCTGAAACTGACAGCTTGGTTTATCCACTTCCAATGATTGCCAGGCAGCATGACCTATTTTCCCCTGTGCGTGACATTCTGATTGCCTGTCGTAGATCATCCACCAAACCACTCTACCGCAGCAAATGGAAAAGGTTTTCTCTCTGGCTACAAGATAAACAAATAGACCCTTTTACAGCCCCTGTTTCTATTGTACTAGAATATCTTTCAGACCTTTTTAAATCGGGGGTAGCAGCCTCCACAGTTCGTGTTCATTTGGCCGCAATTTCTAATTTTCATAATGGCTTCCAGAGCTCTTCCTTAATGTTGTACAGACTTTATAAGACCTTTCTGAAGGGCATAACCCAACTAAAGCCTCCATTAAGGCATCGGCTCCTGAGGGTGTATTCAGACCTAAACAGTTATATATTAAACCAACTTCAAAGACTAAAACACATTTAAAAGCAAAGAAACAAGTTCACCAGTCACAAGGACAGGCCTCATTGCCCAAAGAACAGATGCTCAAAATGGCCGAAGAATTAATTACCTTGATCAGGGGTTCCCATCCCCCTCCTGATAAGAGGCCTAGACAAGAGACGGACTATGAATCTTCAGATCAGGTTTCCATTTCTTCTGATCAGGAATATTCTCTTCCCCCATGAGGATTCTGATGCTGAAGAATCAATTCCTTCAGCTTCTTTTCCTGAGGACTACTCTTTTGAGGAAACCTTGCATACCATGAGGGAGCACTTCCACTGGGAGAGCCAAGATTTTTCAGAATCTAAGAAAGGCTCAGAGACTTCCTTATACTACCTTAACACAGGCCTCTAGCTATTCCACCTGTGTTGGACATTGTAGATGATGTGTTCTTGGAGTCTAGTCTGACCCCTGACTCTTTACCTCCAGCTCTTGTTAAGCCAGACAGATACTACAGGGTCCCTGACTCTCATAAATTCCTTTTCAAAAACCCTACTGCAGACCCAGAAACTATTTCTCAGGGTCCAAAAGGGGTCAAAGCTTTTACTGCAAAAAATCCTACCCCCTCTGACAGGGATTCTAGGGCTCTGGATAGATGGGGAAAAAAGATTTACACATCTGCTACTTTGGCTATAAGGGCCTTGAATTGCTAGTTTCATATTCTCAAATACCAGCAATATATCATGACACTACTTAAACAGAAAATGATGGCAAATTCTGAATGTGCAAAAAACAAAGAAATGCAGGATTTATTGCATGCAGCTGAACAAATTGGAAAGCATACGCTGCAATGTGGGTTTTATTCTCTGGAGGCCTCCTGCAGGGCTGCTGTTACAGGTTCTGTCATTAGGAGGCATGCTTGGTTAAAGGAACAAAGTCTGCCTGACCATGTTAAAGCAAAATTATTACACGCTCCTTTACAACATGATACCTTGTTTGGTGTTAAGGCAGAAGAGATGTTAAAGAAAATGGAGGACAAAGCTAAATCTATGCAAACGGTCAAGGATTTCTTACAGGTACAGCCACCTAGATTTAGCAGACACTGGCCAACAAAGAGTTGGTCCTTTCCAGTCTCAGACAGACCTCAAAGGGGCAGATCCAGATGCCCTAGAGGCAGATCACAGCCGCAAGGATCCTACAGGTGTAAGCAGTGGAGTGCTTCTACTTCCAAAGGTGGAGAGGACAAATCACAATCATACAGGAAACAGTCCCAATGACTTCCCCCCTGCCTGCGCCAAGCACTTAACTTCTGGCAGCACCCTTAGGGGGAAAACTAGCGCTTTTTTCTCAAAATTGGCACATTATAACTCAGGACAAATGGGTTCTAGACATAGTGTCACAAGGCTATAAGTTTCATTTCCATACCCTGCCAAGGGCAAATGGTTGGCCAGACCTGTCAAAAAATCAGTAGGCAGCAGCTCAAAAACAAGTTGCAGCTCTCATGGACATGAGGGCTATTCAGCAAGTACCACAGCAAGAGCAGGGACAAGGATTTTACTCAAGACTATTGTTGGTACCCAGAAAGGACAAAGCATGTAGACCAATACTGGACCTATCTATTCTAAACACTTTCCTGGATATACCAAAATTCAAGATGTTGACCTTACAGCAGCTTCTGCCCATGCTGGACAGCAAGGCCTGGCTCGTGACTTTAGACCTAAAAGAGGCATACCTGCATGTCCCAATCAGACAGTCATGCAGAAGATACCTCAGATTCAAGGCTGGCTCAAAGCCTTACCAGTTCTCTGCACTGCCCTTTGGCTTATCTACTGCGCCCAGGGTCTTCACAAAGTGCCTGGCACCAGTAATTGCTTACTGCAGACAAAGAGGAATACAAATATATCCTTACTTGGATGACTGCCTCATACAAGCAGAGAACAAGGACATTCTACTACAGCATCTGACTTTTGTGATAAGACTTTTAACATGCCTAGGGTCCACAGTCAACAAAAAGAAATCAAAACTAGTACCCTCTCAAGAGATAATATTCCTGGGTGCAAGCTTAAATACAACTGCCCAGATGGCTTATCTCACTCCAGACAAACAAAGGCAACTGACTACCTATTTCAAGGAAATGGCAACAAAGGCCCAGTTATCTGCAAAAAAAAATCTGCAGGCTTTGGGCTTTATGGCATCCTGCATCTTACTAATTCCATATGCAAGACTGCATATGAGGAAAATTCAGTGGTACCTAAAAAGTGTCTGGACACAACATTGCCACAGTCTGGAAACAGTGATTACTCTAATTCCCTGCCTGCAACAGGAATTTCGATGGTGGGCAAAGGCTTGTCACCAAAACAAGGGACAGCCATTCTCACTACCCTCAGCCAGGCAGAGCCTAACGACGGATGCATCAGATTATGCCTGGGCCACACATGGCAGGAAGAGGCATTCAGGGCACCTGGTCCACAAACCAAAAGCATCTACATATCAATCAAAAAAAGATGCTAGCTGTTCAAAATGCCCTGACAGCCTTCAAGGACCTACTTCATCCGGGACAACTACTGATAAAGACAGACAACACCACGGTCATGTGGTACATAAACAAGCAGGGGGACACTCATTCTTATCCCCTGTGCAGACCAGCCATGGCTTTATGGGACACAGCATTGACTTACCAAGTTCATCTGCAGGCACAATTTTTGCCAGGAAAGGAAAATACTCCTGGCAGACATACTAAGCAGAAACCTCATGGATCCACACGAGTGGCACCTGGATCCACAAGTCTTCAGCATGATAACAATGAAATGGGGACGCCCGGACATAGATCTATTTGCCTCCCGTCAAAACAATCAACTAAAAAGATTCTGCACAAGGACTTATCACAGACAAGCTTAGAAAGTGGACGCCTTATCTTTCAACTGGACAAACCTATCAGTATATGCCTTTCCTCCACTGCCTCTCCTCCCCAAGGTACTCCTAAACGTCAGGCAGGAGAAACCAAAAATGATTCTGATTGCCCCAGACTGGCCACGCCAATACTGGTTTCCGATCTTAAGGAACTTGTCCCAATGCCCAGCCTGGACCTTATCTCAAATACCTCATCTACTGTCCCAGCAAAACAATCAGATTCTGCACAGCCAACTCAGGACCCTAAACTTGGCAGCATGGCGAATAATGTAGCCATACAAACCACACCTCTCAGTAAAGCGGTGATGGATGTCATTTTAGAAGCCAGAAGGCCTAGTACTAGAAAATCCTATGCTGGGAAATAGTGTAGTGGTTAGAGTCCTGGCTTTGCATGCAGACATTCACGGTTCAAGTACCAAGACATGCACTTTATAGGGCTAGGCTTATAAATGCCCTTGGGCAGATAGCCTAGTATGAACCTATGAACCTAAGAGATTTTGCGCTTGGAACCAAGCTCAAGGAACTGATACAGCTGTCCCAAATATTCCTCAGATTTTGCAATATTTAACTGAGATGCTGGACAAAGGCCTCTCTTTTTAATCAATTAAAATCCATGCCTCTGCCATTTCGGCTCATTACAATACAGAGCCACCACTCTTTTCTCATCCTTTATTAAGGCAGTACCTCAGAGAAGCCAAAAACTTAAGGCCTCCAAGGAGAACGCCAATACCTGCACGGGACCTCAATTATGTCTTGGAAAAACTCACCTTACCTCCTTTTGAGCCAGCTGCTACTGCGGACATAAAGTTCTTATCTTGAAAAGCAGCTCTGCTCCTAGCAATAACTTCTGCAAGACGAGTTTCAGATCTACAGGCTCTCATGGCTGTGGAACCCTTTATCATTTTCTATCCAGACAGGGTTTCTCTGAGAACAAACCCTACTTTTATGCCTAAGGTAGTATCCAGTGTAGCCCTTAACCAAACAATTCATTTGCCAACCTTTTATCCAAATCCACAGAACAAGGGGGAGAAAATTCTGCATTCTTTGGACGTACACAGACAACCTAGATTCTACTTGGACAAAACTAAAGTTTTCAGAAAGACAGAGCAATTACTAGTGGCATATACCACAGCATCACAAGGAAAGGCTATCTCCAAGCAGACTATTTCAAAGTGGATAGGTTACTGCATTCGTTTCTGCTACTCACAGCATGGCTGCAGCCACTTCTGCAGCCTTTCCCAGGGGAGTACTAACCAAAAACATTTTGGAGTCTGCTACTTGGAGTTCAGTGCATACCTTTACAAAACATTACAATCTGCCTCTTTACTCTAAATCCAGGGCAGGCTTTGCCACTGCAGTTCTGCAGGACCTCATAGCTGCTCCTAATGCTGTTTAGCTCCAGCCCCCCAACCATAGCTTTGGAACTCAACCCAAATGTAATGACTGCAACAATAAAACACAAAGAACATAGTACAGTTGTGTATACTTATCATAAGTGTAGATGTTTGAGTGTATTCACTGTTGCAGTCCAGGTTACCCACCCGCCATTCCCCTTATTTTTGCTGGAACTTATCTTTACTTCTCTAATCTATACAACCTAGGTGGTGTATTTGCTTATAGATGACGGTAAAGCTTATTTTGGTGCATGTATGTTTTATTTACATAATTTTAGCCTACCTTTTTGGGGGCACCTGACATCTGGGGCAAGAAAAACGAAATAAAATGGCGTAGGCTGCATCGTTTATACCCCTGACGACCTGACGTCAGGGAAGAGGCGACAGCAGCTGACGCGGGACCCGGGACTTTGGGATTCGGGCCGACTGGGGGCAGCCTGCCAGCAGGATAGCCCAAATGTAATGACTGCAACAGTGAATACACTCGACCATCTACATTTATGGTAAGTGTACACAACTGTACTTTTTGTGCCTTAACGCCCGAACCATTCTTCGTCGGGCTATCTTTGTCGCTAATTTCTTTTGCTCTCGTTCTCCATATTCTGAAATGGCTTCGATAAGCCATCCGACTACCGATCTTCCAAAAAAACGTAAATATAAAGACAGAGACTGACCGCATAGGTCCAAAACTGCTGATAATGCTTCCGTTAAGCTAGTCGCCAGTCCGCTGGTACTCAGTGAGGCGCCTTTGCAGCCCCTGATGCCCACTTATACAGATTTGCAGGCCTCTGCTGAGACTCATTCAGAGTCCGGTATGCCACGAGATGCTTCTTTGACTATGGAACCTGCGGATGTCTCTACCTCGGATGGGTCCGGAGCCGCTGTGCAGGCAGCGGCTTCTGAGGGTGTATTCCGACGTACCGATGTTCGAATTAAACCAACACCTTCATTTTTAGCTGAAACTGCCAAGTTTCTGAGGCCCAGAGTACGCACTACGCCTAGAAAACCAATGACCAAACACATGCTCAAGCTCCAATGCCACAAAAACAAATGCTTTGAATGACTGAAGAACTTATTACACTAATTAGGGGAAGCTAGCCTTCCCCTGCTAAGAGACAAAGAATTGAGTTTCCGTCTGATTCTACAGACCAGGAGTCTGATAACTTTGACCCTTCTGATTATCAGGACATGCCCTTATCAACCTATGAAGATTCTGATGCAGATGAATCCATTCCCTCTGCCTTCCCTCCGGAGGATTTTTATTTTGGTGAAATATTGCATACTTTAAGAGAGCAGTTCTGCTGGGAATGCCAAGACTACCCTCAGTCCAGAAAGAGACTAGGAAAAATTTTAGAGTTGCCTCAGCACAGGCCTCTAGCTATACCCCCTGTCCTGGATGTTGTAGATGATGTTTTTATGGAATCTAGTCTTACTCCAGATACTTTACCCCCGGCCCCTAGGAAACCTGACAGGTACTAAATAGCACCTGATTTCCCCATATTTCTCTTCAAAAATCCTTCTGCGGCTCCAGAGACCATTTCCCAGGGACCTAAATGTATTAAGGCTACTACAGCCAAAAATCCTACCCCTTCAGACAGGGATTCCAGAGCTTTAGACAGATGGGGTAAGAAGGTATATACCTCTACAACTCTTGCCATTGGCATTGAATTGCCAGTTTCACATGTTGAAGTACCAGCAGCATATTATGGAACTAATTAAACAAAAAATGGTGTTACTTCCAGATTGTGCAGAAAATAAAGACTTATAAGAGCTAATGCGTTCTGCAAACCAAGTTAGTAAGCATACTTTGCAGTGTGGCTTTGATGCCTTAGAAGCATGCAGTCATTGGGTCTGTATTGAGAAGGCATGCTTGGCTGAAGGAACAAACCTTGCCAGATCATGTCAAATCCAAATTACTAGACGCTTCTTTAAATAAGGACTGTTTATTTGACACCAAAGCAGAAGAGGTTCTTAAAAAGATGGAAGAAAAAGCCAAATATATGCAAACTGTTAAAGAATTATTACAAGTGCAACCACCTAAATTCATTAGGCATTGGCCTTCCAAAAACTGGTCCTTTCCAGCCCCTTCCAGGCCTTCTCAGACCAAACCCAGGGGAAACGGGCCACGCAGACTACAGTGCCAGGGTATGCAGATATCTAAACAATGGAGTGCCCCCACCTCAAAAACAGGGAGTGGTAAGCCACCCCTTATGGAAAAAGTTCACATTGACTTTTCAGTTATCTTTCCCAGCCCTGCCCCATTACTTGTGCCCCTAGGAGGAAAACTTGCCCTTCATGCAAAAAATGGGATGTCCATTACTCAGGACAGATGGGTACTAAACATTGTATCCGAGGGGACTTTTTTCTCACCCTCTCATCCAACAGTTCCTGAGAGGAGCTAACAACTTAAGGCCCCCTAGGAGAGCACCCACCCTTGCCTGGGACCTTAACTTTGTACTGGAAAAACTCATGCTTCCCCCTTTTGAACCTGCAGCTTCAGCAGAGTTAAAATTCCTGTTTTGGAAAACAGCCCTGCTTTTAGCTATAACTTCAGCAAGAAGAGTGTCGGAGTTACATGCACTAATGGCTGTGGAACCCTTCATTATTTTCCGTGCTGACAGGGTTTCCCTCCGGACTAACCCGTCCTTTATGCCTAAGATCTTGTCCAGTGTGGCTCTAAACCAATCCATCCATTTGCCAACCTTCTTCCCTAATCTTCTGAATAAAGGGGAAAGGATCCTGCACTCCTTGGACGTGCACAGACAGCTCAGGTTCTACCTTGACAGGACTTAACCCTTCAGAAAATCTGACCAGCTGCTAGTCAGCTTTGCTACAGAGGCAGGAGGGTAGGGCCATTTCAAAGCAAACTATTTCCAAATGGATAGCACACTGCATCCATTTCTGCTACAAGCACCATGGAAAATGTACCCCACAGGGGATCAGACCACATTCCACTAGGGCTACTTCCACCTCTACAGCATTTGTCAGGGGAGTCCCTACCAGGGACATTCTGGAAGCTGCTACCTGGAGTTCTGTACACACCGTCACCAAGCATTACCACTTACCAGTCTTTTTCTAAATGCAGAGCTGGATTTGCTACAGCAGTCTTGCAAGGCCTGCTAGCCAGCCCTAACACTTCTTGACTGCCTCCACCCTTCCTCAGGTTTGGGAATCAACCCAAGTGTGATGACTGCAACAGTGAGACACGAAGAACATAGTACAGTTGTGTACACTTGCCATAAATGTAGATTCTGTATTCACTGTTGCAGTCCTGGATGTTCTTCGTGTTTCACTGTTGCAGTCATCACATTTGGGTTATCTGCCTGTAGGTAGCCCTCAGCCGGCCTGAATACCAGAGTCTTCGGATTTCTGCATCGGATGCTGTCGCTTCTTCCATGACGTCAGGTTGTCAGGGGTATAAAACATGCAGCCGATGCCGTTACATCAGTCTTTCTTGCCGTGCGGTGCCTGAAGCAGAAGCAGTTCGCAAGTGCCGGTCGGCCAACTCCTGAAATTTTCGTTTTCGAGTTTCAGACCCGAAGTCTTCAAAAAAGATAAGTACCCCATTGGGTGATCCTTTTTTCTTGCTCTAATTGATGTCAGAAAGAATTAATAATTGTCTTGCAATGGAAAGCAAATACCTCATAGAGATTTTCATTCTTACTGTGTCACCTGTTTAGGCCCAGACCATGACGTCCCTCACTGTCGGTGTTGTGCCTTGTTCAACGCCCAAAGTATTCGTCGTCAGGCTATTTTTGTAGCTAAATACTTTCGTTCTCAATCTTTGTACTCCGAAATGGCTTCTTTATGCCACCCGACCTATCGAACTTTCGAAAAAACATAAGGATAAAGACAGAGACAGACCGCATAGGTCCAAAACTGCTGACAACGCTTCCGTTAAGCTAGTTGCCAGTCCACTGGTACTCAGTGAGGCACTTTTGCAGCCCCTGATACCCGCTACTACAGATTCGCAGGCCTCTACTGAGACCCATTCAGAGTCCGGTATGCAGCGAGATGCTTCTTCCACTATGGAACTTGCGGATGTCTCTACCTTGGATGGGTCTGGTGCCGCTGTGCAGGCACTGGCTTCTGAGGGTGTATTCTGACCTACAGACTTTCATATTAAACCGACAGCATCGTTTCCAACTAGAAGTACTGAATTCCTCAGGCCTAAAACTCGCAATATGCCTAGAAACCCGACTACCAAACCGATGACTCAGGCCCATATGCCTCCAAAACAAATGCTTAGAATGGCTAAAGACCTTATTACCTTAATTTGGGGAAGCCAGACGTTCCCCTCTAAGAGACCTAGACCCGATTTTCTTTCTGATTCTTCTGATCAGGAATCTGATATCTCTGCTCCTTCTGATTACCAGGATTTGCCCTTATCTACTTATGAGGATTCTGATGCAGAGGATTCCATTCCCTCTGCTTCTCCTCCAGAAGATTTTTCTTTTGGTGAAACTTTGCATATCCTTAGGGAGCATTTCTGCTGGGAAAGCCAGGACTATTCTGAGTCCAAAAAGAGACTTGGGGAATTCTTACTCCTGCCTCAACACAGGCCTATAGCAATCCCTGCTGTTATGGCTATTGTAGTTGATGTTTTCTTGGAATCTAACCTTACCCCAGACACTTTACATCTAGCTCTCAGAAAACCTGACAGGTACTACAGAGTACCTGACTCTCACAAGTTCCTCTTTAAGAATCCTACTGCGGATCCAGAGACTATTTCCCAAGGACGAAAAGGCATTAAGGCTACTGCTGCCAAAAACCCTACCCCTTCTAATAGAGATTCTAGAGCCTTAGACAGATGGCGTAAGAAGGTTTACACTTCTGCTACTTTGGCCATTAGGGCTGTAAATTGCCAGTTCCATATGTTAATGTATCAGCAGCATATTATGGGACTACTTAAACAGAAAATGATGTTTCCTGACTGTGCCGAACACAAATACTTGCAAGATTTAATGCATTCTTCAGAACAAGTTGGTAAACATACTTTACAATGTGGTTTTGATGCTTTAGAAGCATCTTGCAGGGCTGCTGTCACTGGGTCTGTACTTAGAAGGCATGCTTGGCTTAGGGAACAAAACCTGCCAAATCATGTTAAAGCTAAATTACTGGATGCACCCTTAAACCAAGACCGCCTTTTTGGCAACAAAGCAGAGGAAGTCCTCAAAAAGATGGAGGAAAAAGCTAAATCTGTGGAAACTGTTTTCTAAAAGTACAGCCTCTCAGATTCAGTAGGCATTGGCTTTCAAAGAACTGGTCCTTTCCAGTCCCTTCCAGGCCTTCTCAGTCCAAACCCAGGAACAGCAGACCTCCAAGACTTCAGTGTCAGGCTACGCACAGATCTAAGCAGGTGGGGGGGGGGCCCATTTCCAAAGCAGGGAGTAGTAAGCCACCGCCCTACAGAAAAATGGCACAATGACTTAACCTTAACCCTTCCAAGCCCTGCTCAACTACTTGCTCCCTTAGGAGGAAAGCTCGTCCTGCATGCAAAAAACTGGGAACTCATTACCTTGGACAAATCGGTTTTGAACATAGTTTCCCAAGGATACAGATTCCACTTCCACACACTACCAACCCCAAATGTTTGGCCAGACCTCCCCCCAAATCAGTGGGTGGGGGCGCAACAGCAAGTTCTCTCCCTTCTCACTGTCAGGGCTATTCAACCTGTCCCAGCAGAATTAAGGGGACAAGGTTTTTATTCAAGACTGTTTCTGGTACCCAGAAAAGAAAACTCCTAGCATCCTATCCTGGACCTCTCTACTCTCAACACCTTTCTAGTGGTTACAAAATTCAAAATGCTACCTCTTCAACAGCTTCTTCCTATGCTAGCCAAGGATGCCTGGCTGGTAACCCTAGACTTAAAGGAAGTCTACCTGCACATCTGAATGAGAGAATCCTGCAGACAATACCTACATTTCAGGGCAGGCTCCATGCGCTTTCAGTTCTCTGCACTTCCCTTTGGCTTATCTACTGCACCCAGGGTGTTCACAAAGTGTCTAGCTCCAGCCATTGCATTTTGCAGGCAGAGAAATATTAAAATTTACCCATACTTGGACGATCGTCTGATTCAGGTAGAAAGCCAGGACTTGCTATTACAACACCTGTCATTTATAAAGAAACTTCTATCCTCACTGGGGTACACCATCAATGAAAAGAAATCTCACCTAGTACCCTGCCAACAGATTGTATTCCTGGGAGCAAGCTTGAACACAACTTCCCAGAATGGCATTCCTCACTCCGGAGAAACAAGTTTATTTGACAACCTACTTCAAACTATTGGCCACAAAAACCCAGCTATCTGCAAAGAAAATACTGCAAGCCCTGGGGATCATGGCCTCTTGCATTCTGCTAATTCCGTATGTGAGACTGCATATGAGGAAACTCCAATGGTATCTAAAAAGTTTATGGTGTCAACATTCTCAGGACCTGGAAACAATGATTCCTTTCATTTCTTGTCTAAGGACAGAGTTCCTTTGATGGGCGGAGGTCTGCTACCACAACAAGGGACTCCCTTTCACTCTACCCCCTGCCACCCAGACCCTAACAACAGACACATCAGACTGTGCATGGGGGGCTCACATGGCAGGGCAGTGCATTCAGGGCAAATGGAACCCGAGACAGATGCACCTGCATATCAACCAAAAAGAAATGTTAGCTGTACAGAATGCTTTGACAGCCTTCAAAGACCTTATTCTCCAAGGACAACTATTGGTAAAGACAGACAACACCACAGTTATGTGGTACATAAACAAGCAGGGGGGAACCCACTTCTACCCTCTCTGCATACTAGCCATGGCTCTGTGGAGCACAGCCTTGAGCTACCAAGTGCACCTACAAGCTCAATTCCTGCCAGGCAAACTAAATTCACTGGCAGACGACTTGAGCAGAAATCTCATGGACCCACACGAATGGAAACTAGAACCCAAAATATTCAACCTCTTGAGGAACAAATGGGGGACCCCAGAGCTAGACCTGTTTGCCTCCCCTCAGAATTACCATTTGAACAAATTCTGCACCAGAACTCCCCACAGTCAAGCTTGGAAAGTGGATGCCCTGTCCTTTACCTGGGAAAGCCTGTCTGTTTATCCCTTTCCCCCTCTGCCTCTCCTCTCGAAGGTTCTACTAAAGATCAAAAAGGACAAGCCAAGAACAATACTGATTGCACAAGACTGGACACATCAGAACTGATACCCCCTCTTGTGCAGTCTCACACTGCTACAACCATGGCACCTGCCTCAGACTCCTTCCTTGATGTCCCAGTAGGCGGGCCAAATTCTGCACCCTCAGCTTCATACCCTGAACCTTGCAGCCTGGCTAATTCCATGAGCTCTCCTGTAGCATCCCTCAGTAAGCAGGTGTGGGATTTCATTCTGGAGGCATGGAGGCCTAGTACCAGAAAATTCTATGCTGAAAAGTGGAAAATATACTACTCCTGGAGTCAGGCGCAGGGGATGGCCACAACGGTGCCTAGCGCATTTCATATTCTAGAGTACTTAACAGAAAATATCCAAAAGGGCCTATCCTTCTCGTCAATTAAGACTCATGCCACTGCCATTTCAGCACATTATAATACTGAGCTACCCCTCTTCTCTCACCCCTTGCTAAAACAATTCCTTAGAGGGGCAAAAAATTTAAGACCCCCCCCCCCCAGGAGAGCTCCCACTCCAGCCTGGGACCTTAACTTTGTATTTGAAAAGCTCACTCTTCCTCCCTTTGAGCCAGCTGCAACAGCAGAGTTGAAATTCCTTTCCTGAAAAACAGCCTTACTTCTAGCCATCACTTCAGCAAGAAGAGTGTCGGAATTACAGGCCCTCATGGCAGTGGAATACTTCCATTGTCTTCCATACGGACAGGGTTTCCCTCAAGACTAATCCTTCCTTTATGCCCAAGGTGGTGGCCCTAAACCAGTCCATTCATTTGCCTACTTTTTTCCCTAATCCACAAAACAAAGGGGTACGGATACTGCACTCTCTGGACGTGCACAGACAACTTAGGTTCTATTTGGACAGACCTAAGCCTCTCAGAAAATTTGACCAGCTGCTTGTTAGCTTTGCTGCAGGGGCAGAGGGGGAAGGCCTTTTCAAAACAAACCATTTCCAAATGGATAGCCCATTGCATTCATTTTTGCTACAAGCACCATGGAAAACCTACCCCACAGAGGATAAGATCACATTCCACCAGGGCTGCATCTACTTCTATGGCATTTCTCAGGAGTCCCTACCAGGGACATCCTCGAAGCTGCTACCTGGAGCTCTGTACATACCTTCACCAAGCATTGCCACCTGCCTATCTTTTCTAAATCCAGACAGCAGTCTTGCAGGGCTTAATAGCTGGCCCTAAACGTCTTTAACTACCTCCTCCCTTCCTTAGCTTTGGGAATCAACCCAAATGTGATGACTGCAGCAGTGAAACATGAAGAGCATAGTACAGTTGTGTACACTTACCATAAATGTAGATGTTCGAGTGTATTCACTGTTTCAGTCCTGGTTACCCTCCCTCCAGCCCCCTGACTTCTCTTGGCTCTACCTTTCCTTCTTGTTTAGTATATGTGTATATATATATATATATATATATATATATATATAAAATATATATTTATATATGTATTTACTTTTTGATAGGGGTGTACCATACCATATAATTGCTTCCTGTTGTTGAGGCACCTGACATCTGGGGCAAGAAAAACTGATGTAATGGTGTCGGCTGCCTGTTTTATACCCCTGACGACCTGACGTCATGGAAGAAGTGACAGCATCTGATGCAGAAATCCTAAGACTCTGGTATTTGGGCCGACTGAGGGCTACCTGCAGGCAGATAAACCCAAGTGTGATGACTGCAATATTGAATATACTCGGAACATCTACATTTATGGTAAGTGTACACAACTGTACGTTTTATCCCCTTCTGGTGCCGGAGCCCTTGCTTCGTCATCTCCCATTAGTCTTCCTCCTCTGACCTCCACTGAAACATTAGAGATTCCAGCTCTGACCATACCAGTGCCGGCTGCTTTGGTTCTGGTTAGATTTCCATCTCCAGTACCAATTCCTACCCAGAGTTCTTTGGCCTTTTCAGATCCAGAGACCTCTCGGGGTTGGGGTTATGCTTTCGGTTACAAGGGGGTGACTCGACTCAAAATTTTTCAGAGTTGTCTCTGCATCTTGCGGCTTTGGCACACATTAGCTCGATGCCAGCTTAGGATTTGGTTGCTGTCTGTTCGGAGTTAGGGGCAGGCCACAGTTTCGAGGCAGTCCTTCTCTGTTCTGGGATCTCTTCACTCTTTGGGGGCCAGTTTTCCAGGCCATGGAGAGGGCTGTGCCCTCCATGTGCATTCAGTTGGCTGCAGAGATGTCCGAGCAGATTTCCGGTCTTCCCTCCTCGTCCAGAGCCTTGACCAACTCCAACATCACGACAGCGGGCACCGAAGCTGCATGAGTCACCTTTTCAGGTTTTAGCCTCTTTTGACATCTCTTCAGGTCATCCCACTGAAGAGTTTCCTCAGAAGAGGAAGTGTAAGAGGAAACACCTAGATTTCCACAGAGGAATCCATCACAGAAGGCACTGATTATGATGGAGAGGGTTCCTCACGGTCACCCTGGGAAGATGTCTCCTTCAGGAACATCCTTGAAATTCCTAAGCAGAGGGGTGGCTGGATGTCTCAAAAGTCCTCCTGAGATGAATCAGTGTATCTGCTCCCAAGGGTCATCAGTTTTGGGCAAAGGGATTGGCGGTAGATGCTATGGTGGTACCGGTGGCCATAAAAAAGGAACCAGCAGAAGAAAGTTCCACCATCCATCCTTCTAATAAAGAGTCTCAGGTGATAGGTTTGACAAGCGGGTTTACGCTTTATCGAGCTTTGCATTACGATCTTTGAACTTTATGGCACATTTCACCAGACTTCAAAGGGATCTGATTAAAGAGTTACCAGATACCATGGCAGGAGCCATATCTGACAAGGTCCAAGGTAAGGTTGCTTCTCAGTTGGCCACCTTAGAGTCTATTTCAAATTCATCCATGAGGCTTCATAGCAGATGCAGCAGAAGGGATGACAAGAGCAGTGGCATTGAGTATAGCCATAAGGAGACAAGCCTGGATGCACTTATGCAAATTTGCGGGGCCATTCAAGTCTTCATTCATCAATGCCCCCTTTGATGGATCGGTTCTTTTTGGCCCTAAAGTTCAAGAAGCTTTGTCCCCGGTATGAAAAAGATGGAAATACCCTTTCTGTAGTGGGCTTATGTTTTTCTACTCCTCAGCAGTTCTATTCTAGGAACCAGAGGAGCAAGAAAATGTGGTTCAAAAAAACTCCCACGGGCCTTTCCAGGACACACATGGCTCCCCCAGGGGCAGAGAGGGAGCTTTAATGGAAGATGCCGGCCATATGGCAGAGGTGGCCTTCAAAATCAAGGTTCAAGGGACACTTGTCCTAGGACACCTGTCCTGGAAAACCCTACCAGCGCTCCTGAAAGGATGCCCGATTATTTTCCTCTGGTAGCAGTTGGGGGGCTGTTTATCCTTGCACCAACACACCTGGCTCCAGATAACTTTAGATGTTTTGGTGCAAAGGATTATAACCAGAGTATACACCATACCCTTCCTTTCTCTTCCACACAACTCCAACAAAATCCCTGACAATTCCACCCAATCAGAGGGAACCAGCAGTTCTAGAAATTCAAAAAGTGCTAGAAAGAGTCATCCAGGCGGTCCTGCCAGATCAGATAGAATCCTGAATTTACTCAAGATTCTTTTTAGTGCCAAAGAAGACAGAAGACTGGAGACTAATTTTGGATCTAAGTGTTTTGAACAAGTCTGTTCGACAGACAACATTCCGGATCGTCATGGTTCAGTCTTTTCACCAGTTTCTAGGGAAAGATGATTGGATGTCCTTGATAGATCTCAAGGACACGTATTACCATATAAAAATGGACAAGTGCTTCAGGAGATTTCTCCACTTCTGTCTGGGAGACCGTCATCATCAGTTCAGTGCTGGCTTCACCAGAGCCCCCAGGGTGTTCACCAAATGCGTGACTGTAGTAGCAGCTCACCTGAGACTGCATGGATTTCGGGTGTTTCCATTCTTAGACTGGTTCATTACTGCTCCCACCAGGCATCTACTAGAACAAGCAAGAGACTATGTTCTCCAGACCTGTGCCAACCTGGGGATTACTCTGTGTTACAAAATATCACAACTGACTCAAACACAGACTTTAGAATTTATAGGAGCGGTACTAAACACCAGTACTTGCATAAACTCCCTATCTTATTTAAGAATGGAAAAGTTCTAGGCCCAAGTGAAAAAGATTCAGAAACGAGAGTAGCGGCATGACTATTCTTACAGGCCTTAGGTTCGATGGCTGCAGCCATTATGTTAGTTCCCCGAGCAAGATTTCACATGAGAATTCTACAGTGGCTTCTAGCATTTCAGTGGTCCATACTGTATCAGCCAGTGTCAGATCATATTTTGATGACCAACCATTGCAAGAAAGACCTAGCTTGGTGGATTCAGTCATAGGAAATTCTCTTGGGCCGTCCCTTCATCCATTGTCAGCTCCAAGCCAGTAGTGATCAAGGACGCCTCCCAAATGGGGTGGGGGGGGGACATTTTCTGGGCAAGATGGTCCGAGGCACTTGGTCCCCCATGGAGGCCAGCTTGCCTGAGGGCAGTGCTGTTAGCATTGCAAGCCTTTCAAACTGCTCTCCCCTTGGGAACAATTGTGATTCAAATAGACAGTATGTCAGTGGTTTGGTACATTAACAAGCAGGGAGGAACCAAGTGTTACCCCCCCCCCCTGCTGATAAGCTCTGAGTTTGACAGTGGGCGATCTCTTTCAACCACTTTCTGATAGCAATGCATATTCCAGGGAGTTCCAGTGTGATGGCAGACAAACTGAGAAGATGCATTCTCCTGCCTCACACATGGTGTCTCAATCTCAAGGTGGCGGAAAAGATTTTTCATCACTGGGGCCAGCTTTAATGCGACCTGCTTGCACCACTCCTGAACAGCAAGTGCATCAGCTACTTTGCCGTGGTTCTCCCTCTGCGGGAGTCCCTGAGAGACACTTTCCTGCACAGTTGGTCCTCCGGACTTCTTTATGGTTTCCCCCATTTCCATTAATTCCTCAATTTCTAAAGAAAGTGATCAGGTTGAAGAGCAAGGTAATCCTCATTGTTCCCTTCTGACCTCGACAAATTTGGTTTCCCTTCCTTTGACCTTATCTGATTCAGCAACTGTAGACTCTGGACCCAGATCTCCTATCCCATCCAAAGAGATTAGTTCACCCAAACTTTCAAAACCTGAAACTCACGACTTGGCTCATCCAGTTCCATTGATTGCTAGGCGTAATAATCTTTCTTTTCCATTTCATAAGATTCTGTTGGCCTGTCATAAACCTTCCACCATTAAACTTAATAACAAATGAAAAAGATTTTCCTACTGGGCACGTGATGATAACATTGGGACCCACCTTCTCTGCTTCCCTCGACAAAGTCTTAGTATTTTTAGCTTTGCTCTTTGAGGAAGGAGTCTCTTCGTCTACTGTCAGGGTTCAATTAGCGGCTATTTAAAATTTTCATAATGGGTTCAAAAATGACTCCTTAATTTCTCCAAAACTTTGCAAAGCTTTCTTAAGAGGAACCTTGATGTTAAAGCCTCCATATAAGGATTCATTTCCACCTTGGGGTCTAAATTTAGTGTTACAAACAATAAATAGTACGTTCTCCCTTTGAGCTTGCTGCCAACTGCAACTTGAAATTCTTATCTTGGAAAACTGTATTTCTGATCCTGATTACTTCTGCCAGAAGAATTTCAGAAGCTTGAGCCGTGTCTTGCAAACCACTATATTTTATATTTCACAAAGACAGGGTCTGCTTGAGAACAAACTCTTCCTTTCTACCAGAAGTGGTGTTAGAAACAAATATCAATTAGACAGTCAATTTACCAGTATTCTTTCTCAATTTCTCAAATAAAGGTGCATGCTGTTTGCATTTATTGGATGTTCATAGACAATTGTGCTTCTGTCTTCATAGAACAAAAGACAAGAAAATCTGACCAACTGTTTCCTTTTCAAGTACTAGAATGGATAAGCCAGTATCCAAGGTTACCTTGTCAACATGGCTTAAAAGATTGTTTATCCTTCGCCTACATCAAGAGAAAAATCAAATTACGTGGGCCTTTCAGGACACACTCTATTAGAGCCATAGCTACTTCAGCAGTTTTTCATTCTAAGGCATCCATCCATGTATGATGTTTGTGCAGCAGCAACACGGGCTACCCCACATACCTTTATTACTCATTACAAATTTGTTTTGGTCTCTAGAGAAAGAGTGTAATTTGGTTTTATGTTGCTCAGGAGTATCCTTCCATGAGTCCTCCCAAGATCTAAGGTAGCTGGGGACTTTGTCCCATATGTCAAGGATTAAATGAAGATTGACAACATCAGACAAAGAAGTTATATACTTACCATAACATTTTATCTGTGTTGTCCATCTTCATTTAAACTTGACCCCCCCCCTTTCCATTCAGACCTCTTGGTGAAATGAATTATGGTCCTAGTTATGCATTTTTCCACATGTGACACCAGATGTGGTCTCTATTAAGATGTTATTAGGATTATATTTTCTGTCTTTTTGTATCTGCAAACTCAATCTGAGGTAAATTGGAGAGGAGCATTCTGGGTGGGACTTGAATTTGAGAGTTTTTTGATTTTCGTGGGCTGTAGTAACAGCAGAGTCAGTTCTGATGTTAGGAACCAAACCCATATGTCAACAATAAATGAAGCCTGACAACACAGATGGGATGTTTTTTTTTTGTACACAAATTTTTCAGTTTTAAGAAAAGAAAAACATTATTTTGAGTAGATTTCTCACATATATACTTGGAAAGAAGAAATAAAAAGTTCCTTCCTGTTTTCACAGACATCAGGGACACACTTTGACCTAGATTTTCTTCAGAACAGTTCAAGGAGCAGTTGGGAAGCAAGGCAAGCAAGAATCAATCACTTTCACAGAGCTGGAACATTCTTTAGTTGTCCAGCTTTTTAAAGTGTAAATTGCTTTATAAATGACCTGTGAAAGGAATGTGTGTTGTACAGGAACAAAGAAAACAAAATCACCATCATTTTCACGCTTCTAATTAGCAGATTAGTTAGATCTGATATTCAGTTACCCCAGCAATGCACATACTAAGTAAAGCTAAACAAATAAAATAACATTCTTAACTTATGTAATCTTAAAGTTACCAATTCTGTTGCTTATAATTTTCTTACAGAAAGTATTTAACATTTAGAAATGCATTTATAAGTTAAGTTAACTGAAATATATTAAGTCTTTCACTGTAAATATAGTAAAACAGTAAAACTAGCCATTTATATTCCTTGTGAAAAATGTTTTAGCTTAAAAATATAAATACATACTTGCATATATTTTGAAGCTTAAAGTCCAATACAAACATTTTACTTAGAGAGTAAATTTATTATTTCATAAAATAAAAGCCATGCAGTCAGAGAGTAAAAGTTACTTCTTTTTAAGATTTTTAATTTTAGTAGTAGTTTTCCAGGAATTCAGCTCACTCTTGTCTTCTGTGGGACATAATGTTACAATCTATTTCTTCAGTATTCTTAAGGATTTTATTTTTAACAAAAGTGGATTCCTCCTCTGGTGGTCAAATATTTTTGTTCCTTCAGAAAGAAATAATTTCACCTTTGCAGGAAACACCCAAGTGTCGATAATTTTGCTCTTTTTAGTTCCTTAATCAGTGGTAAGTAGGATTTTGTTGTACTCATTACTTTACTGGAATAATCACTGAGAATCTGACTACATGTTCACCTATTTTAATAGATGGGCTGAACCATGCTGTTCTTAATATTTTATCTTTTTCTAAGCTGGTCATAAACTTAACTATAATTGAACATGGTAATGATTTTTCTCTCTTTGAATGTGCTGTCAAGGATCAATGTGCCCATTCAGTTCCAAAAGATAAAGTTTCAGGTCAGTTTAATGCTTTGTGTACCAGACGTTTAGTGTATTGTCTTTATCATACTTTTCAGGTATACCATAAAGGTCTGAAGTTATTTTGTCTGTCTATTTTCTAAATAATCAGCTTTATATATGAGACAGTTATTTTGTTTTAAAAAAATTTAAACTGAGACTCTCCTTCGGTTATTCTCCCTTCAAAACCATTTAAAGCTTCTTCCATACTGCTGATTTGTGCATTTTTTTGTTTCTTCGGAATTTCTAAGTGTTCCATCTTCTTTCTGGATTCTTCTTTGAAACGTTCTATTTTGGTATCCAGTTTGTTCATTTTAAGTAAAGCATCCTGCATACTAGATATTAGTGACTGGACGTCTTTTCTTTTTTTAAAACAAGAATCCTGAGTAGTATTTCTTAAGTGGCTCGTGCTGAAATGTGTTCTGTTCTTTCTCTTAACCAAGCAGTTGAAATTCTTATAGGAAAAATTACATCTTTTGAAGCTTGAAGCTATAAATCTTTCCTCTGACCATTAGTGAGTAAAATTAGCTAACAAGTATCTCCATATTATAATTTTTTGATTATATTTTCTGTCAGACAAAAGTTTTCAATTACAGAGCTTTCTCCAGTTGCTGCTGTCAGTTAGCCATCTTGGCCACTCTCCACTACTACTGCTTCCTGACCGTTTATCTATGTGCACATTTCCAAGTCAACATTTGCCATTTACAAGAGGAAATCATTTTGCAATATAAGTTCAAAAGCCTTGATGCCTGGGTGTCTGAAATATGCCTTCCAGTTTCTCTCTTGTAAAGGCGCTGAAAATCCCTTAATACATTGTAATGAGAAAGGTTAGATATGGTAGTACTGCCAGAAGCAGAGTTAATCTGCTGTAGGTCCATCATTGATCTCACCATGGAGAAAAGTTGAAGAAATAATATGATATAATTATTAGAAATGGCATACTCCACAACTAATTCTTCGAAACCTTTCACTTTGCTTCCTTAGTATAGTTAGAAAGTTAAAAACCAGGCCTTTCTCTCACCTGGTGGTACATGGAAATCAATGTCTAGCAATGCTAAAAGGAGAATGGACCCCTAGAGGGAATATCGTAGCAACAAGTGAATTAGTGGGGTAAATACTTCGACTTGGTGGAATTTATTTTATAGTCTGAGGTGGGTTGCCACCGGTTGAGAATATTCCAAGCAGTCGGTAAAAATGTTCACAGGGTCAGTTAAATAGCAGGATCATCAGCAAACAGAGCAATACCACTGTAATCTAGGCCATCTAGGACTATTTTCCTGGGACTGATAAATACCTACAAAGGGTTTCTGCTAGTGGCTTGATGACCAAAATGAGGAGCAGCAGTTCTAGTGGACAGTCTTGCTTGACTCCTTTGGACATTTCAAGTGACCAAGAAATAAAGAAGCCTATATGGACTGCAGTTGTAGAGTCATGGTAAAGAGTTAATGCTGCATTTATAAAAGATCATAGAAAATTAAAAAGGTAAATAGTTGTGAAAGGTATGGCCAGTTAATGCTGTCAAATGCTTTTTCCATATCTACTAAGAAGAGTACCCTAGGTAAACTATGGAGATGACCTTTTTTCAACCTTTGAGCTGCCCTAAGTATGTGGTACCACAACTAATTCTTCAAAACCTTGCTGTCTGCATTGCCATGACCCTACATAGTCTTCCTTCCCTTTATGTACCCTCAAAAGGACCATACTTGGTACCTCATTACACCTCTCTCTCCAATGTGTCTACTATACATTTGCACAATTTTATACAAACAAAAATGTTTATTGTTGACCTATTGAAATATATCAGTGTAAAATTGTTACTTAGCTTATTTTTAATGCAACTTTAACTTTATGCATGTAACCCAACATATATGAATAGTTTTGCTATAACTGCTGTTATATATCAATATTGTTTAAAATTGTATTTGTTTTAAAATGTATTACTGGAGCTTTTCTCCTCGGGTCTCCACTGAAAATGGGCCACAAGCCCAGTTGAACAAACCCGGTTAACAAACGCCAATAAATAAATAAATAAATACATACATACATAAAACCTTTCAGTTTGCTTCCTTAGTGTAGTTAGAAAGTTAAAAATCAGGCCTTTCTTTCACCTGGTGGTACATGGAAACCAGTGTCTAGCAATGCTAAAAGGAGGATGGACCCCTAGTGGGAATATTGTAGCAGCAAGTGAATTAGTGGGGTAAAGACTTGTCAGTACAGATTAGGTTGCCTTATGAAAAGTATTCAAATACTGTAAAGGACCATTAGTGTGTAGGTTAGCCAGAAGTCTCATACCTAACGCCCCAAACAAAAGGTAGTTGGTGTATAACTGGTCCACTGTATTGTTGGCCCTTAATAAATCCAGCTTGATTAGGATGAATCAATATTGGTAGCAAGGTTGAAAGTCACATGGCCCATATGCCTGTGTAAATCTTGCTGTTTGCATTCAGGAAAGAAATTTGCTGGGTGAGCTGGGTCTTTATTGTGTTTTAATGTGGGAAGAATGAGAGAGTGTTTCCAAGAAGGGGAGTACAGGTGAACCAGTGGCACTCTTCTGAACATGATGTCCAAAGTAAGCTCAAGGCTAAGGGTGGAAGTAGCTTATAGAATTCTAAAGGGAAACCATTAGTGCCAGGGACATTTGAAATATTTAACTTCTTAATGGTTTTCAGAATTTTGTTTTTGGTAATGGGGATTATGAAGGAATCAGCCTGTTCTGGTGTGAGCCGAGAAAGTTAGAAAAAGAGTAAAATGCCATTTGGATACATCTGGGTTGATTGAGTTCTGAGATGTACTATCTATGGTGCTGTTCCAAGAGCTAATGGGGTAGACTGGACTGCTACTTTCTTTGCATTTCCTGGACAATCTGCACTTTCTGAAAGTTAAGAAAGTTCAGTTACAGATTTGCTGTTCTGAACTGTTTGGAAGTTTCTAGAAGGCCAGTGCTTGCTTGGGCTAAAGGGAAGTCTCTGTGTTCACCAGTGGGAGTGGTTAACACTGAACAGCCTGCCTGTCCCTGGAGGAGTGGTTACTACCTAGAAGCTGTAGTTGTATTGGCCATTTTGGGTAAATTCTAAACTCCTTGATCTCTCTCTCTTAAAACCAGGCTGCCTTGTGGTTTTGGCATCTTTTCAGGCTTGCTAGTTGTTGCTGAAGCACCTACCAAGAGGAGAAAACGCTGAGAGAAGAAAAGGAGCCACTTTTGTGATTTTAAGTATTTTCTTCTGATTTTTTTTGTTAAGTTTTACTGCTTTGCCGCCTACTTTTTGGCATTTTCCGGTTTGCTAAAGTTTATATCTGTAACAGTAACAGTACTTGGAACACATCTAGAGCCTGTTTACTGCATTTCCTGTGTTGCACTTAATTTAAAATCATTTTTTCTAAAACTGCATTTTACCTGATTTTGGCCTAGCACTCAAGTGTGGGGTTATTTATTGCACTGTTGTGATTATTTTGCTGCTTGTGTATCTCTGCTACCTTTAAACTACAACAAAAGGAATAAAAATCTTGCTTTTTTCCCACTTTCTGAAAGTTAAGAAAGTTCAGTTACAGATTTGCTGTTCTGAACTGTTTGGAAGTTTCTAGAAGGCCAGTGCTTGCTTGGGCTAAAGGGAAGTCTCTGTGTTCACCAGTGGGAGTGGTTAACACTGAACAGCCTGCCTGTCTCTGGAGGAGTGGTTACTACCTAGAAGCTGTAGTTTTATTGGCCATTTTGGGTCAATTCTAAACTCCTTGATCTCTCTTTTTGCAAGATTTTGCACACTGAGCAGCGTCGGGCAGCGCCGCCTAAACAGGTTTAAACTATTCCAGGCTCCACAAAGTCTGCTCTTCACTTTTTCCCTTAGAACTGTTCAAACTATCAAAGTAATCACTCAGCTCTTATAAGGAAACACTAACTAACTAAAGCACTACACCCTGCTTGACTTCTCATAAGTATTAGACTCCCGATTGGTCCTTCCTGATCAAGTGAAAAATCAGTTCCCTTCCCTAATCTATACTAAACCTCTCCTAAACCATACTATCACTAGCTAAACAACACAACCCCCCTCCCCTCCAACCCACACCTTCAACTAGTAATCTCCCCACTACCTTCTCTTTTCTCCTGTACCTACCTCCAACATAAAAAAACTCTTAACTAAACTTAAACCCACCAAATTAGCAGCAGACAACCTCCCAAGTGAATACTTACAAATCGCAGCTGATGCTCTGGCCTACCCAGTATCCATCTTGATTAACCGATCTCTGTCAGAAAGTTACGTTCCCACATTGTGGAAAGTCTCACATATAATTCCCCCCCACAAAGGCGGACCCTCTGCACGACTAACCAATTACCGCCCCATAGCTATTCTCTCTCCCCTCCCCAATATACTAGAGATGCATACACTCTCAGGTCTCAGACTACCTCCTTATTAACAACCTCCTTTCCAGTACTCAGCATGGTTTCCGACCAAACCATAGCACCACCACTGCCTTACTCTCCTTTACTAACACTGTCCTTCAGCATAAAACAATGGCTATCTCTCCTCTGCTACTTTCCTAGACCTATCTAAAGCATTTGACATGGTCCCACACAAACAACTTATCTCTGTCCTCAATAACCTATCCTTCTCACAATCAGTCACCAACTGGTTTCAGAGTTACCTGTCTGACCGCCAACAATCCGTTGTATGGCAGAATGACATATCTCCCCAACTACCTGTCTCCATAGGGGTTCCCCAAGGATCCATCCTTGGACCCCTACTTTTCTCTGTTTACACCAATAATTTAGCTTCTGCCACCAAACATGGCACACACTCATCCAATACGCAGATGACTCGACCATCATCTGCTCAGCCCAGTCCCTACCCAAACTGCAAAAAGTTACACAGGAAGCCTTTTCCTCTGTTGAAACATGGTTATCCGATGCCCAATTAATACTCAACCCAAACAAAACTAAACTACTCATCTTCCAACCCACCAAACATACTCAAAACAACTCTCACTTTAACATCACAGCAAAAGACAACACCACTATATACCCAACTGAACACACCAAATTGCTAGGAGTGGAAATAGACAATAAACTAAAATTTGACATTCACATATCCATGACTATAAAAAGTCCACAAAAACTAGGAGCATTATACAGAAATAAACAATTTCTCACCAAAGCAGCAAAGATTTCAATAGCAAATTCCCACCTTATCTCCACCCTACTTTATGCCTCTCCAGTATATACCAACCTAAGGCAATGTGATCTAAACAAGCTAGAGACCTGCTACAACAAAATCGCCAAATTCGACACAGGGGCATCCTACCGTAGTCACCACTGTCTCTCACTTGCTGAACTGGGCTGGCTTGAACTCCCTCACCTCCTTCAGTGGTATCAACTCTCACTCGCCCACAAACTAGTAAACCATCCACTAAATGTCCCATCCGTCCAGAATCTACTCCAACCCTATCGTACCATCAGACCACTAAGATCCAGCAACAAAAATCACTTGCAGATCACTAAAGCCAATAACTCTGCTGGTGAAGCACTATTCTCTTAGCCATAGCCAAATTATGGAACTCACTCCCACCCACAATTACCTCTGTACCATCATGCACCAACTTCAAAACTTTATTAAAAGCGCACCTAAAACATGCTGGCTATGCCCTTGCAACTCCCACTCTAATATCATCCACCCCATCCAACTACTACTTTTCTTTCCACTCCACTAACTACCTTGATTATAGCAAGCTCAGATGCTCATAAGCCTAGTACTTATTATACAGCAGGAACTTCTCATTGTTACATTTGTTAATGCCTGTTATGTACTGCACAGATAAAGATTCTAGTTGTCTACTGATGTACTATGTTCTTCATCTGTAAATATGTTGTAAGTAATTTCTATGTTAAATTGTTAATTGCTATGTAATCCAATGTAACTACTGTCTGTTTATTTTACTGTGGAGCTTTTCCCCCCAGGCCTCCGCTGAAAATGGACCCACGTCCAGTCGGACACTCCCGGTCAACAAATTTAAATAAATAAAATAAATAAATAAATAAATCAATAATCTGATCAGTAAAAAAAAAACAGTTCCCTATACTAATCTGGTATGTCCAAGGGTCAGTTTCAAGGTTACTCTCCAGTCCAGCTGGTGAATATGGGAATTTTGAGGCAATGTTACAATTGCCTTATGTACACAGACAACCCTCTCCTCCTTCCAACAAACTCTAATACATGTGAGAGATGCAGTTACACAGCCAAACTGGAGGCAGAGCTCTCTCAACCCAAGACTGGCACAGTCAGTCAGGAGGAAAAGGTAACCACCCACACCACAAATCCAGTCTCACACAGACCTATTGCATCTGCATACCCAACACATAAACACACAAAACATACTCGAGGCTCTAAATAAAAATCTGCCTAAACAGCAAAGACCTCCTAAGCAGATATCCAAGCAACAGCCACCCCTCAACAATACCCACAAATCACATATCTCACAAAATCAGTGTGCATCACAGTCACAGCCCATAAGGCCAAACAACACACCAACTACACTTGTTATAGGGGACTCTACTGTCCGGCACACTGACGTCCCACTCACCAGACTGAACAAGGAGAAGGTCACTGTAAGCTGCCTGTCGGGTGCCAGGATCCGCCACATAACGCAAGCACTCAGGTCACTCCAAAGCAAGTACAAGTATGACTCCATCATTGTCCATGCTGGTGTGAATGACCTGAGACATACCTCCCTGGACTACATGAAAAGAGACATAGAGGAGCTTTCTGACCATGTAGCCCAGGCTGGTATGTCCCTGACCTTGAGTAGCATCTTGCCCTCACCAAGAATGATGCCACAGTATAAAGACAAAATGATCAGTTTCAACAATTGGCTAAAGTATTGGTGTCATTCAAAGGGGATCCAGTGTCTGTCAGCCTGGGATGACATGCTCGACAAGCCACGTTGCTTCGCTAGGGACTGCTTGCACCTGTCACCCTTAGGCTTTCATATACTGGCCAAGGCTCTTGCCACCCCCATAGTGCCTTTTTAGGCAAGGCTCAAAGGACAAACCCACCTCCATGGACAACCCAAAGATAAAAAAACTAAAGGTAATGCTACTCAATGCCAGAAGTCTAAACCTCAAGATGCACGCACTCAAGACTCTCCTCATTATGGAGAAAATCGATGTCTGTGCAGTAACAGAAACCTGGTTCAAGACTCCTGAGAGCACCCCAGCACTACCAGGTTATAACTCATACCATGCGTTCGCCCCAAAACTCGGACCGAAGCACAAAAGGAGGGGGAGTATCTATATTCATCAAAGATACCTACACCTCCAGGTTAGTGGCACTGCACGAAGCATCGGAAACCATCCATGTGCAACTAACAGCGGGCAAAACTGCCTTTCAGTTTGTAGCCTGCTACAGAACACCGTCCCTATTACAGGAACCCCACTTGGCATTCCTGAGAACACTGGAGAATATGAAGGTCTCTCCAAACACTGTGTTATTGGGTGACTTCAACTTCCCAAACATTGACGGGGAAAACTACTCAAGCCCAAACATCCTCGCCCAACAGTTCCTTGAATTTATAAACTCTAACGCAATGGAACAACTGGTCACCACTCCCACAAGAGGGAACAACATATTGGACCTGGTCATCACCAACATGGGGACTCTATGTTCCACACCAGAGGTAAACCCCTCATTGGTAAGATCAGACCATAAACAAATTTCCCTGGACATCCATATCCCGTCCCCACCCCCAGCCAAGGAAATCACTGTAAAGAATTTCTCCAAAGCCAACTTTGCACTTCTCAAGACTGAGGTGGAGTCCTTCAAAGCCCCTGGGCCAGAGGATAATACAGTGCAATCCGCAGAATCCTTTACAAATGCATTCTAGGAGCACCTCCAGGAATGCATGGATCGTGCTATCCCAAATAAAACCAAGACTCACTCCTCCAAAAACAGGAGACCGGTCTGGTGGACCCCGGCCATAAATAAGCTATACAACAGAAGGAGAAAGCTACTACATGACAGAGAAAAATCCCAAAAAGGGAAGGCATCTCTGATCAGTATTAGCAAGAAACTTCGATCCCTCATAAAATCATCAAAGGCCAGTTTCGAAAGAAAAATTGCCCTAGACACTAAAGATAATCACAAGGTCTTCTTTAGTTATGTCAGAAAGATGGGTGGAAACTCCCAGATATGCTGTGAATTGTTGCATAATGGTACAAAATATACCGAACCTACCGACATAGCCAACATCCTGGCAGACAGATTCAGCGCAAACTTCTCCCCCCCCCTTCCCCCCCAAAGGAGCAAACACCTATCCCAACTGAATGTAACCTCCCTGACATCACAGATGCACAGGTGAAAGCTGCCCTCTCCAAAGCGAAAAACACAGCATCTATGGGACCGGAAGGTGTCCCAGGCTGTGTCTTACACGAGCTCCAAGAAGAACTGAACCCTCACATTAAGTCGCTGTTCAAACTTAGCCTTACTACAGGATATGTACCCAAAGAATGGCGTACAGCTACAGTGGTCCCACTCCAGAAAGGTGGTGCCACAACGGACCCCGGAAACTATCGCCCCATAAGCCTGACTAGTCTGGTCTGTAAAGCTATGGAGCGTATTATCATGGAACTCATAAACAAAGACATTGGGAGCCTCCAGACACTGGACCCTATCCAATTCGGCTTTGTTAAGGGCAGATCTTGCCTCTTAAACCTAGTTGATTTCTTTGAAACATTTACCAAAGCCATAGATGAGGGCAAGGTAGTCCTCACAGCCTACCTGGACCTCGCAAAAGCCTTCGACACAATACCCCACTCGGGCATCATAAATAAGCTTACCAGCTTAAATATCAACCCCTATATCACAAGATGGGTTGCAAACTGGCTCAGAGATAGAACCCACATGGTCAGAATCGCAGGTGCCATGTCCGAATCCAAACCAGTTACAAGTGGCGTCCCACAGGTCTCAGTTCTGGGACCTCTCTTGTTCGGTATATACTTCTCTGAGGTTCAGGCTAACACGGGGGGATTATGGCTGACAAAGTTCACAGATGACTGCAAACTGGGGGCCATAATCGAATCTCCAGCTGACACAAGCATCCTCCAAAAGGGTCTCACAGAGACGGATGCTTGGTGCAAGAGCCACGGCCTCAAGCTAAATGCTAAAAAGTGCATAGTCATCCCCTTTGGGAAAAACAAGGTGCCCACAAATTACCACATAGGTGGTAATCCATTAAGTATGGAAGAAGTAATTAGAGATTTGGGGACCAACGTAGATAGTAATCTCTCCTTTGATAATCACGTTGCCAAAGTGGTTAGAAAGACCTTCTATATAGCCCACCTTATCACGAAAGGGTTCGCATCTAGATCAAGAGATGTCATTGTGCCCCTCTACTCGTCACTCAGGCCCATAATTGAATACAATGCCCCTTTTGGGATGTACCTTACCCGACACCTGCAGCAACTGGGGAGACGCCAAAAGTACCTCAACAAGAGGATCATGGGCTGCAAACAGTTTTCCTATGCAGCTCGACTAAAGAAACTCCAGCTCTACTCAGTTGCTTACCGCCTGCTCAGAGGCGATCTATGCCTGACGTACAAAGCCATGTCAAACCCAGAATTAATGGACATGCTCCAACTCAAAAAATCCAAGTCCCTTACAGCTACACGCTCCAGGGACCTAAACCTCAGCACAGAAATAAAGAGGACGTGCTGGAGGGACAGATTCATTTCCCAAAGGCTCCCCTCACTCTGGAATAGAATCCCAATTCATTTTAGACATAGCCCCTCACTGACCCTCTTCAAGCAAAATTTGGACGCGTGGATGGGAAATCGCAAATTCACCCCTGGGATCTCTCCTGTGTCCCTGCTAGACAGAGGCACAGTAAACTAATCTTAAAAGGGTACCTTCTGTGACCTACTTTACAGAGGCACAGTAGGCTAATCTAATAGGGAGGCGGAAGCCAAATACACTCTGGCTAGGCTTATAAATGCCCTAGGGCAGATGGCCTAGTATCTACCTATGAACCTACTGAGAAATACTTGGTAATACTGCGAGCAAAGTCTGTTTGAGGCGCTCTCTATTTTTGCATTAATGATGTGTTAGATTTTTTCTTGGAAGTGGAGCAAAACTGTAGAAAAGGGCTTTTATCCTGATTGGTTGCTAAATGATTGTTAGCGGTATTCCTCTTGCAGTTGGTGAATGTCCGTATTCCACCTTCTCCACTGCGCCACTGATCTGTTGCACAAGACTGTAACTTTTCTTGCAAAAACCCTTTGTAAGAATTCCATAAAATGTGAGGGTAGGCATACGTTTTGTGGGCTTCAAAGAATTCTTGGGTTATGTTGAGGTGCAAATGTGAGAACTCCAGCCTCTTCATATAATATGAGAGATGTCTTCAGGTATTGGGAGGGAGCAGAGACCAATCTGAAAAATCAAATACCAGGGCTTCATTGTCTGAAGATCGACAGGGAGTCACAGAGAAAGAGTAAGAAAAATCAAGTAGGAGAGGTTCAAAATACAGTTGATCTACCAAATCAGGGTGAGCGATGTGTGAATTGCCTGGCCATAGGGTCATCAGCCCCGCAGCATCTATTAATGACATATCTTTATCTCAACTTTTCAAAAATTTGGCAGGAGGGATTAAGCTAAATGACTTTAACATTGTAGTGTCTTGGGGGTGAGTAACACAGCTGAAATTCCCTTTGAGGAAAAGGAAACCTTTTACCTCTTACTGAATAAAAGTAATGAAGTAAGGAGGCACCTAATTACTCTTATGCCAACTTAAGAATATATATACAGAAAGACTAAAGTCTCTGTTCTAGAGTTAAACCCTTAAGATAATACCAGGCACCAACACCCCCCCCCCACCCCAGAGCAAGATGCTGTAAAAAACAATATTTCTCAGATGTCCTTTACAAAGCAATATGGTAGCTCCTTTCCATTTGCTATATGGTGAACAGGGGAGATGACTGTATCATATCTCCACAATTCTAACCTAAGTAGTTCAGAGTGGGGTAGGTGGGTTTCTTGGAATGCTAAGATGTTTGGGCTATGAATTCTGACCCACATGCAAGCCTGGCACTTTTAATTGGGAAGTTAATCCCATTAACATTAATGCTAAGTAAATCCATTTAATGAAGTAAAAGATAAGAAGTGCCTCCCCATTTGTAGGATTGTAGTCAACTGCAGCCATTCAAAGACCCATCCAAGCTGATTTACAGACATGAAATTTACCATTTTTTTTATTGCCTAAGCCCATCTATGCCTAGGAAATGTACTACTGTAACAATGAACTATATACACAATTAGTAGTCTCCAAATGTCAAGATGTATACTAACCTCTACCTCCCTCTACTGGTATGATTTAGCAAGGGTAGTTATATGGTTTGTTGGGTAAAATGGTAGACTTGCCAGAGGTGTTCACATGGATGCAAAAAATTGCTCATTAAACGATGTGCATCACATTCCAATTAAACCATCAGTGCAGGTGGCAAAACAATCTAAACACTATATACACTATTTGCACTTAACCACTGGAGAGAAAATGGTAATTTCTTCATCGGTTGAAACTAGGTGGTTGAGTAAAGTGTAAATGATACAGAAGTGTTCCCTCTAGGCAAAGGATGCAAGTCTCCAGTATGCCACATCAAAATTAGTAATTTGAGAGACCAGTAAGTCAGAGCTAGAATCATATTCTATTAATTGTTGAACCTATGCCTCTTAGGATCTGATAATGCTTCGGTGGTACCACTTGCCCCTCTTTGCCATAGGGGCGTCCAGATTGGGCAAAGTATGTTGTCTCCTTTTCTCTTTGAAATAGGTCACAGCTTCATCAACATTCTGGAACGTATGAAAACAATTCAGAAGGAGAACACAAAGCTGAGTTGTAGTATTGTGGGCCTAATGCCTCTGGCCTTGAGATATCGAAGGAGCAGGAATCAAGCTTTTCACTGAGTGACCACTAGCCTGGACTATTGTCAAAGTGGATTTTCCTTCCTAAATAAATCGTCCTTTTTCCTCCCCAGGCTGCCAGTTAAACTCCTCCTTTTTGCTGAAATGTAAGAAATCGAACTATTACTGTCTTGGGGGAGGGTGTTATTTAGCTGAGGAGCTAGTGAATTGTGGTCCTGCACCAGCAGTAACTTGGGTGAAGAATCTAGACCCAGAGGGATAGGTGTCCATGACTGAAGGAATTTGATCATATCTTGTTGTTCAACTCCTTCTTGAAGACCAAGGATTCTAACGTTACTCTCGTATTCTGATTCTTTTGATCCTCTCTCCTGCCATGCAAAGTTTGGGTAAAATCCAGGAGAAATGATATCTGGAGCATCACTTTGTCAATTCGTGGAGCCATAGTTTGCATGGATGGGATCAGATCTAAAAAGTTTCTGATGAAGTCTTGAAAACGAAAGAGTTAATCTGAATAAACTTTCTTTGAAGAAAACTAACTAAAGGCAATTTTTTTCCAAAGTTTGTTAAAACTTCTACTGGTTAAGGAACTTTTGAAAGGGATCAATTTTTTTTTCATGTAGAGCTTCTGGCAAGAAGCAAGGGTTCATTTTCAACAGAAACCCAACACTTGGGCTAATTGATTTGGCTTTTGTATTTTCGTTTGTCCTGGTGGTGGTGGCCTATAGGCCCCCCCAGGTTGGTGTTGCTTGATTTGGGTAGACACTGCTTTATGGGGCCTAAGACATGCTGGTGGAAATATTTATTACTCCGTGCTTATCCATACCCTAGAATAATCTTCCTTTACACATAAGAGGGTGATGCCCTCAATTTGTTTAAGGCAGACCACGATGATTAGATAGTAACCTTTAAATTCATTCCATGTCTGACTTGTTTTGTCACTCTAGAGACAAAACGTGCTCTAAGAAAGTGGATTTTGGCAAATGGTTGATTGTGATTCATGGGCTGACTCTGCCTTGTAAAGTCTATGAATGTATGGTTATAATTGTATATGCTGGCCATGCCATCTTCTTCCCCCTTTCTATTATGTTTTATCTCATACTTTTCTTTTAGTGTCTTGTATACCCATACTGTGTAACCTTGTCTCTCTTCATTTTTATTGAATAGAAGACTGCTTCCATTAGAATAACCTTGCTATTCTGACACGTTACTGAGATTTGCAAGAGATGTTGACAGTGCTTCAGTTCTTTCTGTAACCTGGGAAGAATTTAATTAGGAACTCTACATTTATCTTGATTTGTTACTTTTACTCACTTTTTCTGTAAACTCGAAACTGGAAACATGGTAACATGTCTAGACTGGAGTTTCCAGCAAAGCTTTCCCTCCCCATCCCCCAGGTACACACACACACACACACACACACACACACACACACACACACACACACACACACACACACACACACACACACACAAACACAGACACACAGCCATTTTCGTTGGTGTATCTCTAGAGCACATGCTGGCAAGTCTTTGTCATTTCCCTGAGTATTGCAGCTAGACTGAGGCACTTTGCTCTCCTTATTTATTTCCTGTCTTAGTTTAAAGATATCAGCTGTCCTGGTTTCCACCATTTTTTTCCCAGAAATCAATTACACCTGCTCATCACTGTCTGCTTGAAAAAAAATATTTTCTCTTAACTAGGATAAACTTTTTTTTGGCCCCCATGATGCTATGACAATTCACCATTTCACATAGAACCTCCTTTCCCCTTGCCAGAGTGTCAGGCTTGCATTCCCAAGCCGGGGCCTGCAGAGGTGGGGTTGAGGGTCTCAAAGCAGAAACCGCATAGCTAAGTCCGGGCAGCAGAGAAGATGAATTAGCTTCTATTTTATTGTCATTCTTGACACTCCATTGCCATTTTTTTGAATGCAACATAAGCTCTCCATCCTTGAGCATCTTTTGGAAGCTGAAACTAGCCTTGTCCTAAGTCTCCAAAACCACCACCTGTCTGGCAAACATATTAAGCACAAATAGTGGAACAAAGCCAATTTCCTCCTTCAGGATGGGAGAGCTTTCAGTCTGCTGCTTTCACATCTTTCCCTCCTTACCCATTTTGTCTGGCACATGGACCTGCAATTCAAACCTGGACCATCTTGAGTACAGTTATGGATGTTTCCCTCTGTACCATTGAACTGGTTATTATCTAGTTAAAATGATGTCCTTTTGATCTAATGGTCTAATTTCCTTAGATTCCCTTCATATGTCATGCTATCCATTCTTCTTAGCATTGCAGTTGCCCTCCTTTATACTCTTTCCAGCTTAGTGACCTCCCTTTCCCCCCTGTAATGGCTTCTAGAATTGCATTGTTGTCAATGCCTGACATAGGGCATTATCACATTTCTGTTTCTGGATTTCATACCCTTTGTTAAATATCCCGCCTTCTTTTTTCTGCTGCTGTCTTACACTCTGCCTGATAGTGTAGATTTTCCATAATAACAAAAAATATAACATTCAGGGTTTCCTTCTGTGTATTTTAAGTCCATTTCCCCCAAGAATGGAGAAAGGCAACAGTCATCCCTCTGCACAAAGGTGGGCCATCTGGAGACCATGGAAACTACTGTACCCAACCTAGTTTGGTTTCAAAAAGGGCAGGTCATGCCTACTGAACCTGGGGGACTTCTTTGAGAAGGTTACCAAAGCAGTGAGTGAGGGCAAAATCGTTCACACTGCCTACCTTGACCTGGCCAAGGCATTTGACACAATACCCCACTCTGGCATTGTTGACAAACTCAAAAGGTTAGGTACAAATCCGTATCAATTCCAGTGGATAGCCAACTGGCTCACAGACAAGACCCAGGAAGTTAGAATTGGGGAGTCCACCTCTACAAAGAGGTCAGTCACAAGTGGAGTCCCTCAGGGATCAGTCCTTGGACCGTTCCTTTTAGGCATTTACTTCTCAGAAGTAAAGGCCAGTGTCAGTGGTCTCTCACTGACTCAATTTGCAGATGACTGCAAATTAGGAGCTGTCATTGAATCTCACACTGACACAAATGTTCTCCAGGAAGGGCTGACACAAACATATGGTGTCAGAGTCATAGACTTAAAACTAAATGCCAAGAAATGCATAATAGTATCCTTTGGGAAGTCATCCATCCTTGGTAACTGTCATATTGACAACACACCCCTTAGAGTTGACCCAGTAGTCAGGGACTTAGAGGCACACACAGATAGTAATTTGGCCTTTGATCATCACGCGTCTACAGTGTTGAGGAAATCGTTCTATGTTGCGCAATGTATAAACAAATGTATGGCATCTTAGTCCAAGGAAGTTATTGTTCCACTGTATTCAGCATTCATCAGACCTTTCATTGAGTACAATGCACCCTTTGGTATGTACCTATCCAGGCATATCCAACAACTGGAATGTCAGCAGACCCCACTCTGATGGACCTCCTGCATATCCACAAAACAAACAATACCAGAATTACTCGTTCTAAAGACTTAAACCTTACCTGTGATATAAATATGACCTGCTGGAGAGATAGGTATGTATCACAGAGATTACCCTGTCTATGGAACAGGCTCCCCATCCATGTGAAGCAGAGTTCCTCCCTAATACAATTGAAGTTTAACTTGGACAATTGGATGGGAAACCAGAAACTCATCCCTGGTTGGACACCTATGTCTCTGATGCAAACAGGTAACCTGTAAATGGTTTATCTCCTAGGCCCATGCATACACTTATCAAGGGTATCAAAACTCGTCAGAGATTTGGGATGCATGGCTAAGCTTAAAAAGTCACTTGTGGTCGTTAGCCTAGTAAACACCTATGAACCTTTATTCATTTTTCCCACTGCTGCAGTAACCTTTGGCTATTTGGGTTGTTTCCTCCCTAGGAAGCAACAACCGTCCTGCTTCAAAAGTTCTGGATCCCTCCAACATCTTCCCTGGGGATGCTGATTAGCAAACACAAATTATGTAAAAACAGCCAGAAGGAAGTGACGTCAGTACATCTTGCTGTCTCATAGGAAGCACCTAAGGAGCTTCTTAGGACCAGCAATTGGTCTACAGCTTCATTTCTGGCAGGCAAGTCCCCTTTGGGAACCCTTTCACCCAACGCAGTTCATTGCTGTTTTTAGAATTGGAGCATTTTTTATTTTTGACTAAAAGTGGCATTTTTTTTCCTTTAAGAAACCTGTTATTTAAATATTGGCAGCTTCAGAAACTGCCTTACTAGCTTTAAAGCTTATTTCTTTTCTTGAGGGCATTTGTTTTTGTTAAAAGTGTGCTTCTTTTACAACTTTTGAGTTTAGGTGTTAGTGGTTTATATAAAGGGAATGTTAAAAGTGTGGACATCATTTAACTCTTGTGTACTTCATGGCAACTTTGCTGAGCATTTGTTTTCAGTCACAACATTGCAGGGAAAGGAACTACTGATGTCTTTCCAAAATCACTGTTTTAGTACAAGTACAATATGGGACATCCTGCCATGGGTAGATGTATGTCCAGCTGAAATACCAGAGCCTGGGTGACTTCCTCCTTCTTCATATATATAATGTGTGACCCAAGCCCAAATGTGGGAAGTACATAAGAGATGTACAGGCGTTTGGTACAGACCAAAACACTGAAACTGAAAGAGAGATGACTATATACTTATGTACATGTCCCCTAAAGAAAAGGATGAATAAAAAAAAGGGAGAGGACCACTTCAGCCAAGAAAGCCAGAACAAGCCCATAGAGGGACAGGAGGGAGAGACTGATGTAATACTGCAACAGTAAAACATTTACTGTAATGATTGGTAGAACATCTACTGTTATAGTAAGTTCTTAGACAACTAACTTTCAGTCAGGGATTTTATGTACAACACTTGCCATCTACTTTGGTTTTGGGACTGTTTGGGGAAGTGTAAGTGTGTGTGTGTGTGTGTGTGTGTGTGTGTGTGTGTGTGTGTGTGTGTGTGTGTGTGTGTGTGTGTGTGTTTCTGCTGATTGCAATCACTTTGACAACTTAACTGTTGACCCTTTCTTTCCAGCATTGCTTTCTGGCAGCTAAGCTTTTTTCTTTGGTCCCAGCATGGGTACTCACTCTGACCCTTCTGATTCTTCTCCCACTGTACCTGTAAAGAAAAACTGAGTTTCTTGCAGTCACTTTGAGCTTAGTCAGTGCTTAACCCACTGGTGGGGGATCCTGTAGTGTGGTCATTTGTTATTCCTCAGTTCCTCCTGTGGTATTGCTTCTTCTGCTATTGTGAACCAGGGGTGAACATGTCCTGTGTGACTATTCCAGTGTCTGATAATGGCATGGGGGAACTGTCTTCCTGTTTGGGCTTGGGAGATGCTCTAGTATATTCAGCCACCCCCCAATTGGTCTTCTATCAGAGGTAAAAGAAACAAAAGGTTAGATATTGCTCGTCTAAAGATATACTTCTGGTAATAAAGATGATCTTACCTTAGCTATGAGTTTATTGCAGGCAGTTGATCTTGGCACATAAAAAGCCTTACCTGAACACTATTGTGATACAGAAAATCCAGAAGGTAGTCAGTCAGAAAAGGCTGATATTGATAGAGACCGAGTTCCTTCTCCTGTGGATACCTTACGCAAGGATTCTGATTCTGTGGAAGGCACATATACCCAATGTCCATTGGATGAGTTTTCTTTTTTTGGAGTACATTTGCAGAATGAATTATGTATTTTTGTGGGAACACAAAAATACATAATTCCCCCTGAAATGAGGCAATGCTATTAGTTATTTCAAGTGGAGGTCCCACATGTTGCTCCTATTCCTCATGTTTTACCAGCCTTGAAGGATGTCTTTAATGCTTCCTAGAAATAATTCTGATTCCCAGACCTAAGTCCTTAAAAAGACAGATGGACTTTGGAGAGTTTCTCAGGCTAACTATTTTTTGTTGTGTCACTTTTGATGTTCTTCGTGTTTCACTGTTGCAGTCATTACATTTGGGTAATCTGCTGGCAGGTTGCCCTCAGTCGGCCTAATTAACAAAGTCTTGGGTCCTGCGTCGGTTGCTGTCCCTTCTTCCATGACGTCAGGTCGTCAGGAGTATAAAACATGCAGCCGACGCCATTACATCAGTCTTTCTTGCCGTGCGGTGCCTGAAGCAGAAGCAGTTCGCAAGTGTTGATCAGCCAACTCCTGAAATTTTCATTTTCGAGTTTCAGAACCGAAGTCTTCAACTTAAAGCTAAGTACCCCGTTGGGGAAACTTTTTCTTGCTCTTTACCGATGTCAGTAAAAGTTAATTGCATTACTTGTGGAAAGCAAATACCTCATAAAGATTTTCATTTGTACTGTATTCCTTGCCTACGCTCTGACCACGACGTACCTTGCTGTTGGTTTTGTGCTTTATTTAATCAGCGCACTATCCGTCATCGGTACATTTTTGCCTCTAAATATTTCGGTTCTCAGTTTAATTATCCAGAAATGACGTCGGTTAGCCATCCGACTACCGCAATTCCAAAAAAAAAAAAAAAAAAAAAAAAACCACAAAGTAAAAAACAGAGACAGGCTGTCAAGGTCCAAAACTGCTGACGACGCTTCTCCTAAGCCAGTCGCCAGTTTGCCGGTACTCAGTGAGGCACTTTCACAGCCCCTGATACCCACCACTTCTGACTCGCATGCCTCTACTGAGACCCATTCGGAGTCCGGTATGCCGCGAGATGCTTTACCTATGGAACCTGCGGATGTCTCTACCTTGGATGGGTCCAGAGCCGCTGTGTAGGCACCGGCTTCTGAAGGTGTAATGTTAAGTTGTCAATCTCGCCTTCATTCTTGCTGGTTGGGATTGGAGCTGATCCCCTGCTCCGACTCGGCCATCTTCAATAGCTCGAGAGCTGTTTACTGGCTCGAGGCTACCCCTTATCCCATGATGCCTAGCGCTAGCTGCCCAGATCTCGTTTGCCACTTCAGCTGCGAGGTTCGTGGTACTGGCTCATGCTCGTATATTTTTCTTCTACTACCTTTTCAGTCAGATTAGGGATTTTTTTTCTGTCCTTATTGTATTTGTCTAGTAGTCAGTAACTAGTTGTGATAGTTTAGTGTGTTTTTGTGGGCTTTTCAGAACTCGTTTTAGTTAGAGAGTTCTTCCCCACCCCCACCTCCCCCTTTCCCTTATCTGTTAGCATACTCTGTAAAAATTTCTTCCTTTCCTTGTTTTAGGTAGCTGTTTTAGTTAGAAGCTTCCTAATTCCTAAAAATAAATAAATAATAATAATAATAAGATATATCCTTATTTTGTAGTATATTGTGTCTTATTTGTGGTTTGTGTGGTAGTGTTTACTGTTAGTTTAGTGGTATTTCTTATTGTGTATTATGTCTAAGGAATCCAAAGTGTCGGGATTCAAGAAGTGTGACTCATGCTGTCAGAAGATGTCTCTGATAGATGGGCACACTTCTTGTGTCTATTGTCTAGGCGCTGTACACCTGCAGGACTCTTGCTCTATCTTCCATGTATTTAGCCCAAGAGTTCTGCAGGAGCGCAAGAATAAACTTATTTTGAGAGGTCTGCTTAAGCCTCAGGACTCACCAGCCAAGACTTTGCCAGTGAAGTCTCCTAAACTGGCCAGATCATCGGCTCCCAGCTTGGAGCCGTCATCGGCCCAAAGCTTACCTTCCACTTCGGTTCCGGCCGGAACTGAGGAAACTGCTTCCCCGTCAGCTCCAGTAGTCCCCTCGGAGCCAACAAGGACTCAGAAAAGACCGAGGTCCCCTTCATTAGAGTCCATTCATTCAGCTCCTCCTGCAAAGTGACCGTAGTCATAGATCTTCACACTCCTCTCGGTCCTCCAGGCTCTCAGACCATGATGTGGAGAGAGTGGTCAGCAGGTTATTGAAGTTGCAGGCACTGGCCAAAATGTTGTCCAGCCCCCCTCAACAGGGGTCAGCTCCATCTGTTTCTATCGATGTTCCTCCTCCGACTCCCTTGAGTTCGGAGCCAGAGTTTCTTGGGGTTCGAGTCGTGCAATCGTCGGCTCCGATAACGATCTGTCCTTCGGATCCATTGTCGGCTCCGATCCCATCGATGGTGCCTTCCGTCGAGGGATCTGGGCACCGAGACTCCCTCGTCGGCTCCGAGGGGGCAAGTGGCATCGGACCCTTGTCCGACTCTGCTCTCCCTCTCGGAGCATCGGCGCAGGTGAGCTCGGCTCCTACATCGGCCTCGGAGCCATCTCCCTCGGTGCGGAGGAGGATTCCGGTCTCACCGGAGCCTTCTCTTCATCATGGCAAGGATGCCTTCGATGTCATGAGGAGTGTGCTGGCCTCTCAGCCAGCTCCACCTTAGACCCCACTGGCTCCCTGTAGTGCCTGCGTCGACCTCTGCCCCTCCTCTAGACCCCAAGCGTGGGGAACCAGCACTTCAGGGCACCCCATTGGGTGTTTCTTCTTCCTCCGAGGCCTCCCCCGATCATTCAGAGGTGCCCCCTCAGAAGAAGAAGTGCAAGAGGAAGCACATTGACTCCCCCAAGTCTGTCATTTCGGATACGGATTTGGATGAATAGGAAGGGTCCCCCAGATCCCCCGCTGAAGATGTTTCCTTTTCGGACATCCTAGAAATACTTAAGCAGAGGGGGAACTGGAATACCCTATTCCCTACCGAGGACAAATCTGTATTCCTGGATGCGTTCGGTTCCCGACCTTCCACCTCCTGGGTTTCTCCGCCCTTCGATCCACTAATGTCTGTGGTGGCTTGAAGGGCTCGGTCAGCCCCGGATACAGTGGAACCAACCCCGAGGAGACCAGCCAAGTTTATTACTGCACCCTCTGATACGCAGTTCCTTACTAAGGGTGTTCCCGTGGATGCCATGGTGGTAGCAGCAGCCACTAAAAAGGAGTTAGCGGAAACTTCTTCTTCTGTCCATCCTCCTAACAAGGAGCCTTGGACCATGGACAGATATGGGAAGCGAATGTTTGTTTCAGTGACCTTTTCCATGAGGTCACTGAATTACTTATGCCATTTCACCAGGCTTCAGAGGGATCTCCTAAAAGATCTCTGAGATACCCTGCAGGATCCTTCAGCTGAAGGGGCCCAGGCTAAAGTGGCTTCTCAGCTGGCGACCCTTAACTCAGTAGTCAACTCCTCCATGAGGCTCATTTCCTATGCAGCCGATGGGGCGAGTAGAGCCGCAGGCACAGGCGTGGTACTTCGGAGACATGCATGGATGCGGCTGTGTAATTTTGCTGAACCCTTCAGAGCATCATTCACCAACACTCCCTTTGACGGTTTCTTTCTTCTTGGACCACAGGTGAAAGCCACTCTTACTAGGTGTGAACAGGAAGGCAAGACTGTCTCTGCCATTGGAGTCCGTTTTTCCACTCCCTCTAGACCATACCCCAAGGGTCAGAAGAGTGGATAGATGTGGTTTTGGAAATCCCAGGGATCTTCGCCTGACACACGTAGTGATTTTTCCTCCAGGGGCAGAGGAGGAAATAACAATAATAACAGACGCTGCCCTCATGGCAGAGGAGGTCCACAGAACCAGGGCAGTAGAAAATCCTTCTGTGACAAGCCCTTCCAACATCCCTGAGGGGTTGCCCGACTGTCCGTCTCTGGAGGCAGTCTGGGGAAGACTTTCATTGTACCCAAAAGCCTGGCTAAGCATAACGCAAGACAAATGGCTACATTCAGTAATATCCGAAGGATACAAAATTCCTTTCGTTCAGCCCCTTTACCGTCATGCAAGTCCCTCCCAGATGTTCCACCCAATCTGAGGGACCAAGCAGTTATAGAAGTTTCAAAACTGCTAGAAAAAAAGAGTCATCCAGGAAGTCCTGGTAGACCATGAATCCAGAACTTACTTAAGGTTCGTTTTGGTACCAAAAAAGACAGGGGACTGGAGACCTATTTTGGATCTCAGCAGATTGACCAAGTCTGTTCAAAGAACAAAGTTTCGGATGGTCATGCTGCAGTCCATTCTACCCTTTCTGGGTCAGGACAATTGGACGTGCTCTATAGATCTCCAGGATGCGTACTATCACATCAAAATGAACAGACGCTCCAGGAGGTTCCTTCGCTTCTGGCTGGGAGCCAGTCATTACCAGTTCAGAGCTCTGCCCTTTGGTCTCACCACAGCCCCCAGGGTGTTCACCAAATGTATGGCAGTGGTCACGGCTCACCTGAGGCGTCAAGGATTCCAGGTGTTTCCCTATCTAGATGACTGGCTCCTTACCGCTACTGCTAAGCATCAACTCCTTCAAGCCCGGGACTATACAATCTCAATTTGCTCCCAGCTAGGCATTACCATAAATTTCGAAAAGTCTGCCTTGTTGCCCTGTTGATTTATTACTTATATAGGAGCAGACTTAGATATGAGGAGCATGTCCGCAAAGCTGCCCTTGGACAGGGTGTCCAATATTCATCAGCAGGTTCATGTCCTCATGCAGTGCAAAAGAGTGCAACTCAGGTACGTCCTTCAGACTCTAGGTTCTATGGTGGCAGCAGTTCTTCTGATACCCCTGGTCCACTTCCACATGAGAATCCTGCAGTGGCTTCTGTTCGCGCAGTGGTCCTTTCAACAGCTTCCCATGTCTCACATGATCATCATCACAAAAGCATGCAAAAGACACCTTTCCTGGTGGATGGTCTCCCTACTAGTGATTCAGGGCAGACCCTTCATTCAGCCTCCTCCGGTTGCTACAGTGACCATGGACGCCTCCCTGATAGGGTGGGGGGCATTATCAGGGAAGGACAGTCCAGGGCACTTGGCAGGCTCATGAGCACCATCTGCATATAAATGTCCTAGAGATGAGAGCCGTGCTCCTAGCGTTGCAAGCTCTTCAGGACTCTCTTCCCTCAGGGACCATTGCAATTCAAACCGACATGTCAGTGGTGTGGTACATCAACAAGCAGGGGGGAACCAGGTCCTACCCCCTGTGTCGAGAAGCCCTCAGACTCTGGCAGTGGGCGATTTCCTCCCAACGATTTCTGATTGCAACGCACATCCCTGGGACATCCAACATCATAGCGGACAGGCTCATTAGATCTATTCTCATGCCTCACGAGTGGTCTCTGAATCAGGCAGTGGTGGATTTGATCTTCCGCAAATGGGGGTCAGCCTTGCTGCGACCTTTTTGCCACCCTCTTCAACAGCAAATGCAGCAGCTACTTCTCCCTTCTTCCGCTTCCTGGTCACTCTCCCAGAGGCGCTCTAGTCCACGATTGGCCTCAGGGACTTCTTTATGCCTTCCGTCCGTTTCCCCTGATACCGAAACTCATTCAGAAAGCTATGTCGTTGGGTTGCAAAATGATCCTCATTGCCCCTTATTGGCCTTGACAGATATGGTTCCCTTTTCTGCAGCATTACCTTCTCAAGCAGCCTTGGACTCTGGATCTGATTCCAGACCTGCTGATTCATCAATCAGGCGGGCTACATCAATCCCTTCAAATGCTCCAGCTCACAGCTTGGTTGCTCTACTTCCAACCTTAGCCAGGCTTCCCAGTATTTCCCCAGCCATTCGCAACGTTGTTTCCTCCCATAAGTCCGCCACTAGAAGGACTTGCGCTAGTAAATGGAAACGTTTTTCTTGTTTGGCAGAGGATAGAAATATAGATCCCTTCACAGCCCCTGTCCATGAGATCTTGGAGTTCCTAACAGAATTCTTTCATTCGGGGTCCGCTTCTGCTACAATCAGGGTTCAATTAGCGGTCATTTCAAATTTTCATGTCGGTTTTTCTAATGCCAACATTATGTCTCATAAGCTATGTAAAGCGTTTCTAAGAGGGGCTACTCTCCTTAGAACCCCCAGTGAGAGATCCCCTTCCTCCTTGGGACCTTAATTTGGTACTAACCTCATTTATAATGCCCCCTTTTGAACCGGCAGCTTCCTGCTCCATTAAGTTTCTATCTTGGAAGACTCTCTTTCTGGTAGCTATTACTTCAGCCAGACAAGTCTCTGAACTTCAGGCACTATCCGTCCATCCTCCATACTTAGTATTTGATAAGGACAGGGTTGCTCTGAGGACTAATCCTTCTTTTCTTCCAAAGGTCTACTCAGAAAACAATTTGAATCAGTCTATAGACGTACCTGTGTTTTTCCCTAACCACACCAACAAGGCAGAATACAAGTTACATCAATTTGGATGTTCATAGACAGTTGCGTTTCTATCTGCATAGGATGAAGGATATAAGGAATTCTGACCAACTTTTCCTTTCCTATGCTCAGGGCAAACAGGGTCTCCCAGTTTCCAAAGTGACCTTATCCAGGTGGTTGTCTCATATCATTACCTTTTTCTACCAACTAAAGAACAAAGACTTGCCAATCAAACCGAAAGGTCATTCTACTAGGGCTTTAACCATGTCTGTAGCATTCCAGTCTAGGTTGCCCATGGACTCTATCTGTGCCGCTGCTCTGTGGGCAAATCCTCATACCTTTATTTCTCATTACAAGTTGGATGTGGTCTCCAGAGGTAGAGCTAGTTTTAGTTCCACTGTTCTGAAGAGTCTGTTCTAATGAGCCACCCAGGATTGTAGGTGCTAGGGACGCTGCCCCAACCAGCAAGAACGAAGGCGGGATTGACAACTTAACATAAAGAAGTTATGTACCTACCATAACGTTCCATGATGTTCATCGTGTTACACTGCTGCAGTAATTACACTTGGGTTATCCTGCCGTCAACCGGTTCCCCAGTCAGCCTGAGTTCCAAAGTCTTGGTCCGGCGTCGGTTGCTGTCGCCTCCTCCCTGACGTCAGTGTGACAGGGGTATACAAGATGCAGCTGACGCCATTTTCTTCAGTCTTTCTTGCCGCGTGGTGCCCGAAGCAAAAGCAGTTCGCAAGTGCCAGTCGGCCGACTCCTGAGATTTTCATTCCGAATCCAGAACCGAAGTCTTCTACAAAGCTAAGTACCCCGTTGGGGAAACTTTTTCTTGCCTCAGTCCGATGTCAGTAAAAGTTAATAACTGTATTTCTTGTGGGAAGCAAATACCTCATAAGGATTTCCATTCCTATTGTATCCCATGCCTAGGCCTAGACCACGACGTCACTGGTTGTTGGTTTTGTGCTAGGTTTAACAAGTGCACTATTAAACGTCGGTTTGATTTTCCCCGACATTATTTTGACAGAAAATTTAATTACACCATGCCATCAGAACTTCCAACGACCGGAATACATAAAAAGCGGAAAGACAAGGATCGGCATCCGAGGCCCAAAACGGACGACGAGGCCTTTTCTAGGCCAGTCGTCGGTTCTCTGGTTTTCAGCGAGGCGCCTACGCAGCCCTGAAGACCCCTTCCACAGAACCACAGACCGCCTCCGACTCCCACGTGGAACTGGCTGGGGCTTCGGACGCACAAGAGTTTCAACCTACCGAAACTAACCCTCCAGAGGGAACTGACGTAGCTGAACAATCCACAGCTTCAGAGGGTGTTTTCAGACCTACCCAGTTAACCATTAAAGCCTCTGCTAAGTCTAAGGCCCCCTTAAAAACAAAGAAACAGATACAGCATTCGCCAGGACAGGCCTCCATGCTTAAGAAACAAATGCTCAAAATGGCCGAAGACCTAATCACCCTGATCAGGGGGTCCCATCCCCCTCCTGATAAAAGGCCCAGACAGGATGCAGACTATGAATCTTCCGACCTGGTGTCCATTTTTTCAGATTCATCCTCAGACCTAGGATATTCTTTACCCCCTTATGAGGATTCTGATGCTGAGGAATCAATTCCATCAGCCTCTCCGCCAGAGGACTACTCCTTTGGGGGATATCTTACATACCATGAGGGAGCATTTCCATTGGGAAGGCCAGGATTACTCAGAATCCAAGAAAAGGCTCAGACACTTCCTTTTATTACCTCAGCACAGACCCCTTGCTATCCCGCCAGTGTTAGATATTGTGGATGATGTGTACACTGAATCTAGCTTAAATCCTGACTCCTTACCTGCAGCCCCAGTTAAACCTGATAGATATTACAGAGTCCCAGACTCTCACAAATTTCTGTATAAAAGCCCTGTTGCTGACCCTGAAACTATTTCTCAGGGACCCAAAGGGATTAAGGCCTCATCAGCAAAGAACCCAGTTCCCTCTGACAGATATTCCAGAGCATTAGACAGATGGGGAAAGAAAGTATATACGTCTGCAACTTTAGCAGTGAGAGCCTTAAATTGTCAGTTTCACATGCTAAAATATCAGCAATTTTTGATATCTCAGTTGAAACAAAAGATGTTTCCAGATTCAGATCCTCCTAATTTTAAAGAAATGCAGGATTTATTGCATGCAGCTGAACAAGTGGGAAAACATACTTTGCAATGTGGTTTTGATTCCTTAGAGGCCTCCTGTAGAGCAGCAGTTACAGGCTCTGTCATTAGAAGACATGCTTGGTTAAAAGAACATACACTACCAGATCATGTTAAGGCAAAATTATTGGCTGCACCTTTGCAGCGGGATGTGTTGTTTGGAATTAAGGCAGAGGAGGTATTAAAGAAGATGGAGGATAAGGCAAAATCTATGCAAACGGTGAAGGATTTCTTACAGGTTCAGCCTCCTCATTTTAGCAGAAATTGGCCAACAAAGAATTGGTCCTTTCCAGTCACAGACAGACCTCAAAGGGGCAGATACAGACGTCCAAGAGGTAGAGGTCAAGTACAAGGTCCTTACAGGCCTCGACAATGGGGTACACCAGGCCAGAAAGAAGGGGAAGACAGGCCCCAACCATAGAAAAAGCAGACTCAATGACTTCCCACTACAGCTGCCAAACAGCTGTCTCTTGGCAGCCCCCTTAGGAGGAAGACTGGCACTTTTTTATCACAATTGGCATTGCATCACCAAAGACAAATGGATTCTCAACATTGTATCTCAAAGTTACAGGTTCTACTTTCACACTCTGCCAAGGTTAAAAGGAACGCCAAATCTGCCACCAAATCAATGGGCAGAGGCTCAAAAACAAATTACAGCACTCATGGACATGAGAGCTATTCAAAAGGTACCACCACAGGAGCAAGGACAAGGATTTTACTCAAGACTCTTTCTGGTTCCCAGAAAGGACAAAGCCTGGAGACCCATTCTGGATCTTTCTTCTCTAAACACTTACCTGGATGTTCCGAAATTCAAAATGTTGACACTACAGCAGCTTCTTCCCATGCTGGGCAAGAAAGCTTGGCTCGTGACTTTGGACCTCAAGGAGGCATACCTGCATGTCCCTATCAGACAAAACTGCAGAAGATACTTCAGATTCATAGCTGGTTCAATGCACTATCAATTCTCTGCACTGCCCTTTGGCTTATCTACTGCGCTCAGGGTCTTCACAATGTGCCTGGCACCAGTAATTGCATTTTGCAGACAAAAAGGAATTCAAATTTATCCATACCTGGACGACTGCCTGATTAAAGCAGAGAGCAAGGACATTCTTCTAAAACGTCTGGCGTTCGTAAAAAAGTTAAGTTACCTGGGGTACACAGTAAACGAAAAGAAATCAAAACTAGTGCCCTCACAAGAGATAATATTCCTGGGTGCCAGCTTGAACACAACGGCCCAGATGGCTTATCTCACGCCAGACAAGCAAGGACAACTGAATCAATACTTTCAATTGATGGCAACAAAGACCCAACTCCCTGCAAGAAAAATTCTGCAGGCCTTGGGCTACATGGCATCTTGCATACTACTAATTCCATATGCCAGACTGCATATGAGGAAACTACAATGGTACCTAAAGAGTGTATGGTCTCAACACTGTCAAAATTTTGAAACAGTTATACCACTAATTCCTTGCCTTCAACAGGAGTTTCGATGGTGGGCTCAAGCTTGTCACCTCAACAAGGGACAGCCTTTTACTCAACCCACAGCCAGGCAAACACTGACAACAGATGCATCGGATTACGCCTGGGGAGCACACATGGCAGGAAAATGTATTCAGGGTGAGTGGCCCAGAGAGCAAAGGCATCTTCACATCAATCAAAAAGAGATGCTAGCTGTGCAAAATGCACTTATAGCTTTCAAGGACCTACTGCATCCATGACAACTACTATTAAAGACAGACAACATCACAGTTATGTGGTACATAAACAAGCAAGGGAGCACACACTCCTACCCCCTCTGCAGACAAGCCATGACCTTGTGGAACACAGCTCTAGACTACCAAGTTCATCTGCAAGCACAATTCCTGCCAGGAGAGAAAAACACACTGGCAGACGACCTAAGCAGAAACTTCATGGATCCCCACAAATGGGAATTGAATCCACAAATATTCAGAAGGATAACACAAAAATGGTGGAGCCCGGACATAGATTTGTTTGCCTACCCAATGAGCTGCCAGCTACAGAAATTCTGCACAAGGAGTTATCATCCACAAGCATGGAAAGTGGATGCCCTCTCATTCAGCTGGAAAAATCTGCAAGTATACGCTTTCCCACCTTTAGCTCTCCTTCCAAAGGTACTCATAAAAGCCAGGCAAGAAGAGCCAAAGATGATCCTGATTGCACCAGACTGGCCATGCCAGCACTGGTACCCGATCTTAAAGAACTTAGTACAAGAACCACCCTGGATTTTACCTCATATCCCACATTTGCTGACACAACACAGCAATCAGATACTTCACAGCCAGCTAAAGACCTTAAACCTAGCTGCATGGAAAATTCCTTAGTCAAGCAAGCAATGCCTCTCTCCAAAGCTGTTATGGATGTCATTCTGGAGGCCAGAAGACCTAGCACCAGGAAAGCCTATTCGGATAAATGGAAGAGATTCTGTGCCTGGAACCAGGCGCACAGCCTTGATCCTCTTGTCCCAAACATTCCTCAGATACTTCAATATTTAACTGAGATGCTGGACATGGGCCTCTCCTTCTCATCCATCAAGATCCACGCCTCTGCCATTTCTGCTCATTACATAACGGATCCACCAATTTTCTCTAATCCTTTGCTCAAACAGTACCTCAGAGGGGCTAAAAACATAAGACTGCCCCGTAGAGCACCTACTCCAACTTGGGACCTCAACTTTGTTTTGGAAAAATTAACTTTACCTCCTTTTGAGCCAGCTAACACAGCAGAGTTAAAATATATCTCTTGGAAAACTGCTCTGCTACTGGCAATAACATCAGCACGAAGAGTTTCAGAATTACAGGCACTAATGGCAGTGGAACCTTTCCTCATTTTCCACCAGAACAGGGTGTCTTTAAGAACTAACCCTACGTTTATGCCAAAGGTGGTATCAAGTGTGGCTCTAAACCAAACTATTCACTTGCCAACTTTTTATCCAAAACCACAGAACAAAGGGGAGAGACTGCTACATTCTTTGGACATTCACAGGCAGTTACGCTTCTACTTGGACAAAACCAAAGCTTTCAGAAAATGAGCAATTATTGGTAGCATATGCTGCAGGAGCACAGGGAAAAGCCATTTCGAAACAGACTATTTCAAAATGGATAGGACATTGTATACGTTTCTGCTATACAATACACACCATGGGAAAGCAGTACCTAGCAGCATTAGATCTCACTCCACCAGGGCAACAGCCACTTCAACTGCCTACCTCAGAGGAGTACCTACCAAGGATATTTTGGAAGCAGCAACATGGAGTTCTGCGCATACCTTCACCAAGCATTACCATTTGCCTTTATACTCCAAATCCAGAGCTGGCTTCACCACTGCTATGCTGCAGGGCCTTATAGCCACCCCTAATGCCTTATAGAACCAGCCACCCTACCTCAGCTTTGGGAATCCACCCAAGTGTAATGACTGCAGCAGTGTAACACAATGAACATAGTACAGTTTTGTACCTACCATAAATGTAGATGTTCGAGTGTAAACACTGCTGCAGTCCAGGTTACCCTCCCTCCTTCCCCTCTTACTTTCTGGTACGTACCTAGGTCTTCTACCCTTTACTACCTATGGGGAGTATTTGCTGGTATCCAAAAGTTGTTGTTTGCTTTTCTTTTGTATACTTTACTAGCAATTTGAATTGCCTACCTATTTGGGGGCACCTGACATCTGGGGCAAGAAAAACTGAAGAAAATGGCGTCGGCTGCATCTTATATACCCTTGTTGCACTGACATCAGGGAGGAGGCGACAGCAACTGACGCCGGACCAAGACTTTGGAACTCAGGCCGACTGGGGAACTGCCTGACGGCAGGATAACCCAAGTGTAATGACTGCAGCAGTGTTTACACTCGAACATCTATATTTATGGTAGGTACAAAACTGTACTTTAGTTATCTTCATCTCGCCTTCTTTCTTGCGTCCCCCTTCCATCCCCCTATCCTGTTGAACCGAGAAGAGTTCAAATTTTCACTGGCTGAGTGTTTGCTGGTTTGTTTCCTTTGCTGACTTAGACAGTAGGACAGGTATGTTAACCATTTATTTGGAGGGGTTTCTTCCTATAGCTATGTCTGGGTTAGCTATTTCAAACGAGGTCTGGGTAGCTAGCGCTAGGCATCATGGGATGAGGGGTAGCCTCGAGCCAGTAAACAGCTCTCGAGCTATTGAAGATGGCCGAGTCGGAGCCGAGGATTGGCTCCGATCCTAACCAGCAAGAAAGAAGGCGAGATGAAGACAACTAACATGGAACGTTATGGTAGGTACATAACTTCTTTTTCAGGCCTACAGACTTGCATATTAAACCGACTCCACCTTCTATACTAAGGCCTAAATCTCGATCTATGTCTAAAAAAACAACGCCCAGGCCACATGTTCAGACCCCTGTGCCTAAAAAACAAATGATCAAAATGGCTGAAGATCTTATTACTCTAATCAGGGGTAGTCAACCCCCCCCCCCCCTTCTAAGCGGCCTAGGGCTGAGCTTGACTGTGAATTTTCTGATCAGGATTCTGTTTCTTCTGATTCTTCCAATGACCTGGATTTGTCCATACCTACTTATGAGGATTCTGATGAAGAGGATTCCATTCCCTCTGCTTCCCCCTCGAGGACTTTTCTTTTGGGGAAACTTTACATACCTTAAGGGAGCATTTCCACTGGGAAAGTCAGGAATTTTCTGAATCAAAAAAGAGGCTTAGGGATTTCCTTCTTCTACCTCAGCATAGGCCTTTGGTTATACCTCCTGCACTAGACATTGTTGATGATGTGTTTTCAGAATCCAGAATGGCCTCTGATTCCCTGCCTCCAGCTCCTAGTAAACCTGACAGATACTCCAGGGTTACTGAGTCCCACAAGTTTCTTTTCAAAAATCCTGTTGCGGATCCATAAACCATTTCTCAGGGGCCCAAGGGCATTAAGGCTTCTACTGCTAAAAACCCTACCCCTTCTGATAGAGACTCCAGGGCGCTGGATAGATGGGGTAAAAAGGTTTATACTTCTGCAACCTTGGCAGTCAGGGCTTTAAACTGCCAATTTCATACGTTAAAATATCAACAGCATATTATTGGACTGCTTAAACAGAAAATGATGTTGATTTCTGACTGTGTGGAAAATAAAGATTTACAGGATTTATTGCATTCTGCTGAACAAGTTGGGAAACATACTTTGCAATGTGGTTTTGATTCTTTAGAGGCCTCTTGCAGGGCTGCTGTTACTGGGTCTGTGCTTAGAAGGCATGCTTGGCTTAAGGAGCAATCTCTGCCTGATCATGTTAAAGCAAAATTGTTGAATGCTCCTTTAAATCAGGACCGCCTGTTTGGCAATAAGGCTGAAGAAGTTCTAAAAAAGATGGGAGATAAAGCTAAATCTATGCACACTGTAAAATATTTCTTAGAAGTGCAACCTCCAAGATTTTGTAGGCACTGGCCTATTAAAAATTGGTCCTTTCCAGCACCTTCCAGATCCTCTCAAGCCAAACCCAGACACACCAAAAGCACCAGGTTTCAGTCCCAGGGGACTCTCAGAACTATGCAATGGGGGGGCCTCCACTTCCAAATCTGGAAATAACAAGACACCCCCGTATGGTAAACAGTCTCAATGACTTTCCTTTAAAATTACCAAGCACTTAACCTTTTAGCCACCCCTTTGGGTGGAAAAATTGCTCTTCATGCAAAAAACTGGGAATGCATAACCCAATGACAAATGGGTTTTAAATATAGTGTCCCGGGGATACAAATTTCATTTTCACACGTTGCCAACACCAAACGGGTGGCCAGACCTGCCCCCAAATCATTGGGCAGAGGCTCAAAAACAAGTACTTTCCCTCTTAAACATGGGGGCTATTCAAATCGGTACCAGAAGAGGAAAAGGGAAAAAGTTTCTATTCCCGGCTTTTCCTGGTACCCAGAAAAGACAAATCATGGCGTCCTATCCTGGACCTGTCTACTCTAAACACTTGTCTGGACATTCCAAAATTCAAGATGCTGACAACACCAGTTACTTCCTATGCTAGGTAAAGATGCCTGGTTGGCAACTCTAGGTTTAAAAGAAGCTTACTTGCATATCCCAGAAGATACCTACGCTTCAAAGCAGGCTATTTGCATCATCAGTTCTCTGCACTGCCTTTTGGCTTGTCTACTGCGCCCAGGGTATTCACAAAGTGCCTGGCTCCAGTAATTGCATTTTGCAGGCAAAGAAATGTTCAAATATATCCATACCTGGACGATTGTCTAATTCAGGCAGAAAACCAGGCCATACTTCTAAATCATCTGGCATTTGTAAAAAGGGTTCTAACTTGTCTGGGGTACACCATAAACAAAAAGAAATCACAACTGGTACCCTCTCAACAGATTACATTCCTGGGTGCAAGCTTGAATACAACTGCCCAGATGGCTTTCCTCATGCCAGAAAAACAAATTCTTTTGGTAACTTACTTCAAACAAGTGGCCACAAAAACCCTACTATCTGCAAGACAAATACTGCAAGCCTTGGGGTTCATGGCCTCCTGCATTTTTCTAATTCCATATGCAAGACTGCGTATGAGGAAGTCTATGGAGTCAACATTGTCACAGCCTGGAAACAATGATTCCTATCATACCTTGCCTACGCCTGGAGTTCCTATGGTGGGCCACCAAAACAAGGGACTGCCATTCACACTACCCCCTGCCACCCAAACCCTAACTACAGATGCATCAGACTATGCATGGGGGGCTCACCTAGCAGGGAAGTGCATTCAGGGCAAATGGAACCCAAATCAAATGCACCTGCATATCAATCAAAAATAAATTTTAGCTGTACAGAATGCTCTGACATTCTTCAAGGAGAACATTCATCCAGGACAACTAATGGTAAAGACGGACAACACCACGGTTATGTGGTACATAAACAACTGGGGGGGGGGGGTGCACATTCCTACCCCCTCTGCAGACCAGCCATGGCATTGTGGAACACGGCCTTGAGTAACCAAGTGCAACTACAAGTTCAATTCCTGCCAGGAAAACTGAATACACTGGCAGACGGACTAAGCAGAAATCTCATGGACGCACACGAGTGGAAACTGGAACCACAGATTTTCAACATGTTGACAAGCAAATGGGGGAGCCCAGACATAGATCTATTTGCCTCCCCCCAGAACTATCAGTTGGACAAATTTTGCTCAATGGATGCTCTGTCCTTCAGCTGGAAAAACCTGTCAGTCTACGCCTTTCACCCTCTGCCTCTGCTCTCCAAAGTTCTGCTAAAAGTCAAACAGGACAAACCAAAAATGATTTTGATTGCTCTAGAATGGCCATGCCAACACTGGTACCCACTCCTGCGCAGTGTGTCATAAATATCTCCATGGCACCTGCCTCAGACACCTTCCTTGCTGTCTCAGCAGGAGAACCAAGTTCTGCACCATCAGCTCCCAACATTGAACCTTACAGATTACCCAAATGTAATGACTGCAACAGTGAATACACTCGAACATCTACATTTATGGTAAGTGTACACAACTGTACTTTCTGATCCTGCAGCCATTTTTGCCTTCGTGTTAGCTGGCAATAGGCTTTTGGTGAATCTTAGCACTTCTCCAAGGAATAAAGAAGGTAAGACACTGGATAGATTTGGTAACAGAATATATGGGTTTTAGTTAGAATTCTCGGTTACAAGGGTCGTTTGTGAAGGTTTGTTACATTATGCTGAAGCTTTGAGGGAATACTCGATTAATCTGCTGTCAGATAATAAATCCTTTCTTAATCCCATTGTTTTTAATATTCGTCAAGTTACATGCCTTAAAGATGGTGTATGATTGTGCAGACATTGTGCCTATGGTCACTTCTACTGTCTTAAGGAGGTATGCCTGGTTACATAACCAAAGGTTCGCAGATGAAGCTTAGATTTTGAAGTTTGCTTCAGATAGAGGTTGTGTTTGGTCCTTTTTCTGTTTGGGTACTCAAGCAAATGATGACTTTTTCAGATCCCCATTGTAAAGAAAGATGAGATGGCAAGAGGATCAACATTAACAAAACACAGGGATCTTTTCAGAAAAAGGGGATAATCTACACCTTTAGAATGACTGACTGTACCTGCATACCCCCAGTCCTGCCACTATATATATATATATATATATATATATATATATATATATATATATATGTGTGTGTGTGTGTGTGTGTCTGTGTATGAATATATATATTCATAGGTTCATAGGTTGGTACTAGGCTATCGGCCCTAGGGCCTTTGCAAGCCTAGCCATAACAATTCCCTGGATATTTCTTCCCACAATATTTACTTCTCCCGGCCCCTGTCTAGCAGGGTGACTGACATGATCCCCGGGGTGAATTTCCTATCTCCCATCCAATCATCAAGGTTCCTTTTGAAGAGGACCAATGAGGCGCTCTGCTTGACATGTATGGGCAGTCTATTCCAGAGTATGGGGAGTCTCTGGGTCAGGAACCTATCCCTCCAGCATGTTTTGTTCATTGTGATGACAAGGTTTAGATCCCTGGCTGTGGCTCTGAGGGATTGGGATTTCTTTAAGTGGAGCATGTCCAACAGCTCAGGGTTTGACATGGCCCTGTATGTTAAGCAGAGATCACCTCTGAGTAGACGATATGCCACAGAGTATAGCTGGAGTTTTTTTAGACGGTCAGCATATGGCATCTGCTTTAGGCCTGTGATTCTTTTAGTGAGGTATTTCTGTGGCCTTTCCAGCTGTTGCAGATGTCTTGTGAGGTACATACCAAATGGGCATTATACTCTATAATGGGTCTAATGAGGGATGAGTACTGTGGGACAATGACCTCCTTTTTTCTAGATGAAAAGCCCTTAGTGATGAGGTGTGCCACATAGAAGGATTTCCTGACTGTGGTGGCAATGTGGTTATCGAAAGTGAGACCACTGTCCACCTGTGTCCCTAAGTCTCTCATCACACTTTCGATGTTTAGTGTCCTGCCACCTATGTGGTAATTCATGGGTACATGATGTTCTTCATCTCACATTGCTGCAGTCCTTACTTATGGGTAGTCCGCTGTCCTCGGTCGGCCCGAATACCAAAGTATTAGGCTGACGTCGGTCATGGCGCTCAGAACTGACATCAGAGCGTCAGGGTATAAAAGCGCATGACCGACGTCATATCCTCAGTCTTTTTTGCCGCATGGTCCGATGCAGAAGCAGCGTTGCGAGTGCCGTTCGGCGTTCTGAAATTTTCAATTCGAGTTTCAGACCGAAACCAAGTTGGGCTAAGTACCCGTTGGGAATATTTTGTTTTTCTTGCCTCAGTTAATTCCGGATGTCAGAAAAAGTGAATAATTGTATTTCTTGTGGGAAACAGATACCGCATAGGGATTATCACTCTCTTTGCATTCCTTGTTTGGGACGGACCACGGCGTAGTGGGTGTCGGTTTTGTGCTAGGTTTAATAAGCGCACTATAAAAGAAGGTTAGATTGTGCTAGGTTAGTCTTTGGTAAGCGGTGTAATTATAATATGCCGTCGGATCCTCTGATGCCCGCTTCCCTAAGAAGCGCAAAGACAAATCCTTGAAACCTAGACAGGTTGATTCGTCCGTTCGGACGCCGGTCCTGCAGAAGCTACAGTAGAGCAGGGGGATCCGGCTGAAGTTTCTGTTGGGTCTCAGGGCGAAACTTTGATTTTGCAGGATGTGGCCTCCCAGGAGTCAGGTCAGGCTGAAGGGGCTTCTCAAGTTACTGTTCTCCCTTCTATGCCTAAGGTGGTTAGGCCTTCTGCTTCTATTACTAAGGCTTCTTCTAAGGGCAGGTCTGTTTTGCCTTCTTCTGGTGTCCCTCCAGGTACTTCTGGGTCTGTGCCTAAAAGCACATGCTTAAAATGGCAGAAGATTTGATTACTTTAATTAGAGGTTCTATGCCCCCTCCTGATAAGAGGCCCAGGGTGGAGCCAGAGTTGGAAAGTTTGGATCAGGCCTCTGATGACTCAGAGTCTTCTGCTGAAGATATTCTAGATTTTCCTCCTTATTCGGATTCTGATGCAGAGGATTCCACTCCTTCTGCTTCTCCTCCAGAGGATTTTTCATTTTCGGAAACTCTGCATTCCATGAGGGAGCATTTTAAGTGGGAAGGACAGGATTTTTCTGATTCAAGGAAGAGGCTTAGGGAATTCTTGTTTTTACCACAGCATAGACCCTTGGCTATACCTCCTGTTTTGGATGTTGTTCAAGATGTTTTCTGAGGCTTCCTTAATCCAGATTCTTTGCCTCCTGCCAGTTAAACCGGACAGATATTACAGGGTGCCTGAGGCTCATAAATATCTGTATAAGAGTCCTAGGGCGGACCAAGAAACTATTAGTCAGGGGCCTAAGGGTGTTAGAGCCTCTGTTGTAAAGAATCCGGTTCCTCTGGATAAGGAAGCTAGAGCTTTGGATAGATGGGGTAAGAAGGTGTATACCTCTTCTACTTTAGCAATGAGGGCTTTAAATTGCCAGTTTCATATGTTGAAGTATCAGAATTTCCTCCTTTCTCAGCTAAAATCTAAAGTGGATGCTTTGGCAGAGGGCATAGAGTGTAAAGAATTGCAGGATTTAGTACATGTCTCTGAACAGGTGGGTAAGCATTCTTTGCAGTGTGGTTTTGATGCTGTGCAGGCCTCTTCTAGGGTGGCTGCCACTGGTTCAGTTCTTCGCAGGCACGCCTGGCTTAAGGATCAGAATTTGTCCGAGCATGTTAAAACTAGAATTCTGGATGCCCCTTTACAGTCTGACGTTTTGTTTGGTCCCCCTGTGGAGTCGGTTTTGAAGAAAATGGAAGACAAGGCTAAGTCTATGCAGACGGTTAAGGATTTTTTGCAGGTGCAACCTCCAAAGTTTAGTAGAAATTGGCCTACTAAGGGGTGGACCTACCCTTCTTCTGAGTCTCAATCTAGGGGTAGATCTAGACGTGGCAGGGACAGAGCTCACAGTACATTCAGGCCTAGAACTTGGAGTTCGCCTGCACAATCTGCAGGTGAGGGCAGGGGCCAGTCCTTTCGTAAACAGGCCCAATGACCTGCATTTTCAGCTGCCAGATTCTTCTTGCCTGGCAGCTCCTTTGGGAGGAAAGTTAGCACTCTTCCAGCAAAACTGGCTTTTAGTCACCCAGGACAAATGGGTATTGGACATTATAAACCGAGGCTACAAGTTTTATTTCCATACATTGCCTCCTTTCAAAGGCATGCCAGACGTTCCTCCTCGGCAAAGGATAGAGTCTCGCAAGCAGATTTCTTTACTTCTTCAAATAGGAGCTATTCAGCCAGTTCCTCTGTCAGAAGTGGGACTAGGATTTTATTCTCCCCTGTTTCTAGTACCAAAGAAAGGGGACACGTGGAGACCAGTTTTGGATTTATCTATCCTCAACACTTATCTGGACATTCCAAAGTTCAAAATGCTGACGTTACAGCAGCTTTTACCTCTGTTGGGAAAAGATCACTGGATGGTAACTCTGGATCTCAAAGAGGCTTATCTTCATGTTCCTATCAGGCCCAGTTGCAGGAGGTACCTGCGTTTTCGGGCTGGAAATTTACAGTATCAGTTCTCTGCATTGCCCTTTAGCTTATCTACTGCGCCCAGAGTGTTCACAAAGGTTCTGGCTCCAGTGATAGCCTTTTCAGGTTAAGAGGAATACAGATTTATCCTTATTTGGACGATTGTCTAATTCAAGCAGAAAACCAGGCCACACTTCTAATTCATGTGGCATTTGTAAAAATGGTTCTAACTTGTCTGGGGTGCACCATAAACAAAAAGAAATCACAACTGGTACCCTCTCAACAGATTACATTCCTGGGTGCAAGCTTGAATACAACTGCCCAGATCGCTTTCCTCATGCCAGAAAAACAAATTCTTTTGGTAACTTACTTCAAACAAGTGGCCACAAAAACCCTACTATCTGCAAGACAAATACTGCAAGCCTTGGGGTTCATGGCCTCCTGCATTTTTCTAATTCCATATGCAAGACTGCGTATGAGGAAGTCTATGGAGTCAACATTGTCACAGCCTGGAAACAATGATTCCTATCATACCTTGCCTACGCCTGGAGTTCCTATGGTGGGCCACCAAAACAAGGGACTGCCATTCACACTACCCCCTGCCACCCAAACCCTAACTACAGATGCATCAGACTATGCATGGGGGGCTCACCTAGCAGGGAAGTGCATTCAGGGCAAATGGAACCCAAATCAAATGCACCTACATATCAATCAAAAAGAAATGTTAGCAGTACAGAATGCTCTGACATTCTTCAAGGAGAACATTCATCCAGGACAACTAATGATAAAGACGGACAACACCACGGTTATGTGGTACATAAACAACCGGGGGTGGGGGGGTGGGTGCACATTCCTACCCCCTCTGCAGACCAGCCATGGCATTGTGGAACATGGCCTTGAGTAACCAAGTGCAACTACAAGCTCAATTCCTGCCAGGAAAACTGAATACACTGGCAGACGGACTAAGCAGAAATCTCATGGGCCTTTTGAGTGGAAACTGGAACCACAGATTTTCAACATGTTGACAAGCAAATGGGGGAGCCCAGACATAGATCTATTTGCCTCCCCCCAGAACTATCAGTTGGACAAATTTTGCTCAATGGATGCTCTGTCCTTCAGCTGGAAAAACCTGTCAGTCTACGCCTTTCACCCTCTGCCTCTGCTCTCCAAAGTTCTGCTAAAAGTCAAACAGGACAAACCAAAAATGATTTTGATTGCTCTAGAATGGCCATGCCAACACTGGTACCCACTCCTGCGCAGTGTGTCATAAATATCTCCATGGCACCTGCCTCAGACACCTTCCTTGCTGTCTCAGCAGGAGAACCAAGTTCTGCACCATCAGCTCCCAACATTGAACCTTACAGATTACCCAAATGTAATGACTGCAACAGTGAATACACTCGAACATCTACATTTATGGTAAGTGTACACAACTGTACTTTCTGATCCTGCAGCCATTTTTGCCTTAGTGTTAGCTGGCAATAGGCTTTTGGTGAATCTTAGCACTTCTCCAAGGAATAAAGAAGGTAAGACACTGGATAGATTTGGTAACAGAATATATGGGTTTTAGTTAGAATTCTCGGTTACAAGGGTCGTTTGTGAAGGTTTGTTACATTATGCTGAAGCTTTGAGGGAATACTCGATTAATCTGCTGTCAGATAATAAATCCTTTCTTAATCCCATTGTTTTTAATATTCGTCAAGTTACATGCCTTAAAGATGGTGTATGATTGTGCAGACATTGTGCCTATGGTCACTTCTACTGTCTTAAGGAGGTATGCCTGGGTACATAACCAAAGGTTCGCAGTTGAAGTTAAGCTTAGATTTTGAAGTTTGCTTCAGATAGAGGTTGTGTTTGGTCCTTTTTCTGTTTGGGTACTCAAGCAAATGATGACTTTTTCAGATCCCCATTGTAAAGAAAGATGAGATGGCAAGAGGATCAACATTAACAAAACACAGGGATCTTTTCAGAAAAAGGGGATAATCTACACCTTTAGAATGACTGACTGTACCTGCGTACCCCCAGTCCTGCCACTATATATATATATATATATATATATATATATATATATATATATATATATGTGTGTGTGTGTGTGTGTGTGTGTGTGTGTGTCTGTGTATGTATATATATATTCATAGGTTCATAGGTTGGTACTAGGCTATCGGCCCTAGGGCCTTTGCAAGCCTAGCCATAACAATTCCCTGGATATTTCTTCCCACAATATTTACTTCTCCCGGCCCCTGTCTAGCAGGGTGACTGACATGATCCCCGGGGTGAATTTCCTATCTCCCATCCAATCATCAAGGTTCCTTTTGAAGAGGGCCAATGAGGCTCTGCTTGACATGTATGGGCAGTCTATTCCAGAGTATGGGGAGTCTCTGGGTCAGGAACCTATCCCTCCAGCATGTTTTGTTCATTGTGATGACAAGATTTAGATCCCTGGAGCGTGTGGCTCTGAGGGATTGGGATTTCTTTAAGTGGAGCATGTCCAACAGCTCAGGGTTTGACATGGCCCTGTATGTTAAGCAGAGATCACCTCTGAGTAGCGATATGCCACAGTATAGCTGGAGTTTTTAGACGGTCAGCATATGGCATCTGCTTTAGGCCTGTGATTCTTTTAGTGAGGTATTTCTGTGGCCTTTCCAGCTGTTGCAGATGTCTTGTGAGGTACATACCAAATGGGCATTATACTCTATAATGGGTCTAATGAGGGATGAGTACTGTGGGACAATGACCTCCTTTTTTCTGGATGAAAAGCCCTTAGTGATGAGGTGTGCCACATAGAAGGATTTCCTGACTGTTGTGGCAATGTGGTTATCGAAAGTGAGACCACTGTCCACCTGTGTCCCTAAGTCTCTCATCACTTTCGATGTTTAGTGTCCTGCCACCTATGTGGTAATTCATGGGTACATGTTTTTTTCCAAAGGGGATAACTATACATTTCTTGGCATTAAGCTTGAGCCCATGGCTCTGGCACCAGGCATCTGTTTCTGTAATGCCCTTTTGTAGAATATCCACATCATTTGGGGATTCAGTAATGGCTCCGAGTTTGCAGTCATCTGCAAACATTGTTAGCCAGAGTCCTTTAGTGTTGGCCTGTACTTCAGAGAAGTAGATGCCAAACAAGAGTGGTCCCAGGACTGAACCCTGAGGTACTCCACTTGTCACTTGTCTGGAGCTGGATTTGGAGTCAGCTAGTTTTACTGCCTGGGTTCTGTCAGTAAGCCAGTTAGCAACCCATCGAGTGACGTAGGGATTTATGCCCAGCTTAGTAAGTTTATCTATGATTCCAGAGTGGGGGATGGTGTCAAAGGCCTTGGTGAGGTCCAGATAGGCTATGTGCACTGCCTTACCCTCGTCCTTGTAATATATATATATATATATATATATATATATATATATATATATATATATATATATATATATATATATTATATATATGCCTTTATTTACCAGGATAGTCTAACTAGATAATTTTACCTGTTTTTCTTGGAGGCTCCACAAATATAAGAACAGAAGATGTATATATATATATATATATATATATATATATATATATATATATACATAGGTGAAAACTAACTTATTACAATAAACTAGAAGATGTATATATACATAGGTGAAAACTAACTTATTACAATAAACTGTAAATGCAAATTAATACAAATGTTAGTACATGTAATATGTCGAATAATACACATGTACCATCAGAATAACAAGATAAGTACAATATCATGTAGCATTGAAATATTTTGATATGTTATAATGGGAATAGTTTTATTACTCACTCATAAAGCGGTGTCGGAGTAGAACATTTAAGTAGTGGAGGGAGAGAGAAATAAGTGTTTGTTTATAGCGTCATATGTATGCATGTACTAGGCTATTGACCACCAGGATATTTATAAGCCTAGCCATGCAGTCCAACCCAGTTGTGTCCTTATGTATCATAGGCGTATATTGGAAGGGTGTGCTTATGTTAGAAAGTTTCTAGAGGTTATGTGAAGGGGATAGTTAGAGGTGATAAGTGGAGTAGATATGAGAGACAAGAGAAATAAAGGGAAAGCAAGATTAAGAGTACGAGAAATAAAGCAAGGAAAAGGAGAGCCATGGTGTGAATAGGTACTAGAGGAGTAGGTGCTTAAATTATTAGCCAGGAGAGCAACATCTCTAACTCTCTGTTTCAGAAACAGGACCTCAGTCTGTCTCTTTGCAGTCGCATGCTAACCTTACAAATAGTAGATGCAGTGTCTGTAGGCCACAGGGGCAAAGATATTTATTTCATTAGGTTTCTGATTCCAAAGAAAGAACTTGCCCAGAGTTGAGAAATAGATATTTTCTTTCTCAAATTCTCAGTGTCTGGGTCACACTGTCAGTTCTCTGCTTTACCATTTGGATTATCCACAGCTGTAAGTGTATTCACAAATAGCCTAGCCCTTGGAATAGTCCTTTGTGGACTTACAGGTATTGTCATACATGTTCATTTTGACAACTTGCTTATTTTTGCAGTCTTTTCCCAGAAGTTAGGAGTCTTTTAGCAGAATTGTCTTTTTCACCAGTCTGGGATTCTAGATACTTATTCAAAACCTCTCTTTAACTCCATCATACAGTATTGGGTTTCTAGGGTTCATGACGACCCAACGTTATCATCCTCTGGAATTTCAGGTTCCAGTTTTGGGCCTTTTCAAGAAGGAACTTTTTGGGTGGAGACTGCACATAATTCAGAGTTCCGGTCTCCCTTTTTCTTTTTCGTTGCATCCAAGTGTGTACCAACAAATGCATCACATTTTGTGTGCGAGAAGTTTCGATGAGGGACAATATGCAGCCTTTGGGGCATGTCAGAGAGCCCAGAATATATCAGTCTCATAAGGAAACTAGCTGGGATCCTTGCTGTAATCTGTCTCTGTCTCTCTCTCTCTTTATCTGAGGTCTCAGGGACCCTTGCACTTGATTACAGTAATGCAGCACTTCAGCTAGCAGAGGGACACCAGGTCTTTCTGTCTGTGCCATTTGGCTATAATAACTTGGGAAGGTTGCTCTTCATCATTTTTTGGTCCTTCAAGCATCTTACCGCTTACAGAATGTAAGAGGAATATGTAGTGGTAGATGAGCTGAGCAGGACCAGGGTAGACCCTCACTACTGGAAGTTATACAAGAGGGCTTACCTGGGATTGATCTACTTGTGGGGAGCACTTCAGCTAGATCTGATTGTCTCCTTTCAAAACAGACACCTGACCATATTCTGTTGCAGGACTCCTTACAGGTAGAGTGAGGGAACAGATGCATTTCCACCTTTTCCACTGATGTACACAGTCCTTCTCGAGATTCAGAGGGTTCTCTTCAGAGATCTTTGTAATAATTCCCCTCAAACCCAGGTAATAGTGATTCTCCCTTCTTATGAAATTTGCCAGGGTCATTTGCTGCAATCTACCTCACAGATTAGATCTACTCATGAAAGACCAGCAGTGTTGGATACACCCCAGTCTCAAACTACTGAAATTGATTGCCTGAATGATTTAATTGTGATACTTTTTAGGTACTTCTTTTATGGGGGCATGCCGCAGGTACTAAAGGAGGCAAAAAAAAAAAACTGCTTTTAGGAAATCATGTGTTGACAAGTGAAAAAGATTTTGTAGTTGTTGCATAACCAGTAACCCAAGGCCCTAGTAGTGATTCAGTACCAATTGTTTTTATATATTTGTGAGAGTTACTATCCTCTGGCCTATCTTATTTCTATATCATCAACTTTCATGTTACAGTAAACTCTCAGTTAATTGGCACCCATGGAGACTGGTAGATGCCGGGTAACTGTAGTTTCTAGTTGCTTAAGTTACTATTAAAAGTAGGCCTAATACTGTACCCTGTACTATTTGTTTGGTTTGACTTGTTCTGAGGTTGGGGAGAAAGGGAATTTATTCTTATTTTCCTGTTTTAAAACTCTAAAACTCTAAAAAACATAAGGTATGTTTCTGCACGGGGAAAACAGAAAGTGCAACACATGAAAATTGTACCGTATTTCTTCGATATTTTTTGCCAGTTGCTTGAGTTCCGGTTAACTGAGAGTTTACTGTACAGCCATTTCTTCATGCCTGCCCACGATTCCTCCTTGTTCTCTTTGTTTCTTTTTTCAATAGTTTTTATTTTGTTGTTAACGGGGCATTTCTGGCTGGACATTGTCTGTCTGCAGCCAGCAGAGGAGAGGAGGAGACTAATATGACACTCAGACTAAATTTATAATATATAATAAGTAAAAACTAATACTATCTATACAAATAAAAAAAAATAATATGCAAATACGGCCGGCAAAATGTACAAATCTGACTAGATGACAATCAAAATTAGGACTAGGGCAAAATCAATTCAGGCTGAGGAAAAAAAGAAAAGCTCTAAAAAAACAAAAAACAGTTTAAAGTTAAAATAAATAGTCATAGAAACAGACAAAGCAACAAAAGTGGTTAATATATAGTGTTAAACAGTAATAAATATATAGTGTTAAATGGTAAGGTTAAAGAGATAAAAAAGGGTTAGGTAGGAAAAAGAGAGAAATTAGGTAGAGATTATGAAAATAGAAAGTAAATAATATTCTGACAGTTACTGTTTGGACTAAGAATGAGGGTAAAGGACAGGAGGAAAAGGAAGAGGGGGTAAGAAAAGGAGGGGGTAACAAAGATAGGAGGAAGGAAAAAGTGCAGTGGTGATTAAGAAGGAAAAGACAAAAGCACATGGAGCAGTCAGGGGAGTCAATACAGAACTACTAAACTGAGAAGGAGGTTTAAAATCGGAAAGTCAGAAGCTTTTAAGTTGGAGCAAAAGCAAAAACACACAGGAGCAGACTGTAGCAATAATTGCTGAGGAGGAGTCGGAGGATTAGCAGGCAGGAGCCAGGGAGTTAGTTATTAGGTGAGTTTTCATCTGTTTGAAAAAGAGATGGAGAGCCCTAGGAGAGTGCCCTGTGGGGGAGTTTATTCCAGTAAGAAACTACAGTGTTTGTGTAGTAGTTAAAAGTGATGATTAGTTGCTGAAGTAGTATTAGGTTTGGAAGTTCAAGCCAGTTTAGTTTTAGTTTCTTAAGATGAATGATGAGAATAATAGATCTGGCAGCAATCTGGGAGTGGTGGTGGTAGTATTCAGTTTTTTAAGATTAGCTTAGAGATATATTTAAAAAGGAGAGAGATAACACAAATGAAATGAGGAGAGTTTAGCCAGAGCCACCCGAAGAAGGGCAAGGAGGCGCTTAAGTCTGTAAAAGGGCACCATCTTTTATTGACTGACTCGCCCCCTAGCAGTTTAGTGGAAAAGTCAGTTATACAATTCTACATAATACAGTTCTTGTTATACAATTCTTGAAAGGGGGTTTGCACATGACACCACGTAGAATGAAGGTGGCTTCTTCTTGGGACATTAACTTTGTGCTGTAAAAAAAAATCATGTCTCCATCTGAACCTGCTAATGTAGCAGATTTATGTTCCATTGCTTAGAAAACTGTTCTTACTGCTCTGACATCAGCCCAAATAGCCAAAGTGAGAATAATGAACATAGTCCAGTTTTGTAAAACCTTACAGAACAGTACATTTTGGAATTCCACACTGCTGCTGTAGCCACACTTACCTGCCCACCCCCCTTTCTTTCCTTTACATAATTGTTTTGGGGGGATATACAGTGCTTCTGTGTTTGTATCTGTTTATATCAACAACCTCTCCGCTGAATACCTCCAACTTGCATCTACCGCTATAGCATATCCCGTTTCATTACTAATTAATAGCTCCATTATGGAACACTCCGTTCCATCCTTGTGGAAAACCTCATTCATCATTCCCTTCCACAAGGGTGGCCCCTCTATAGACCTTTCTAACTACTGGCCAGTTGCAACCCTTTCACCCCTTTCTAAAATCCTAGAAAGGTCCATTCATCACCAGCTCCTCTCCCACCTCTTCTCCAACAACCTTCTCTCATAACCCAACATGGCTTCCGCCCATCCCATAGCACCACCACTGCCCTACTTAACTTTACCAACACTTAACTCTTACAGGAACCAAGGCAAACTAGTCTCAGCTACCTTCTTAGACTTATCCAAAGCATTTGAAACAGTTTCACACAATAAACTCGTAACCTGCCTCTCTGATCTCAACATTAACAACCTACACTCTTTACACTGGTTAGAATTCTCCATCCTATTAAGGTACCATCAACTCAACCTAGCACACCAAATACTGTACTATCCCGAGAAAACCCCCTGCTCTGATTGGCCTTCTAAACTTCTACAATTCTAATAGACAATTATGGTCCATCAACAATTGAAACCATCTCATGTAAAAACAGCTCTGGGGAATCTCTGTTCGCCCATGACATTGCTAAAACATGGAACAACCTTCTTCCTGACCTCAGACTACAAAAGTGTACACCCTCTTTCAAGAGCCTCCTCAAATCATACCTCTACACCAACCCATTTATGCAACTGCAAAGGAACTCCATGAGGCCTCATCCACCTGTAGGGGTTTATTTCCTACTGCCTCTGGGCAGTACAAGTAATGTGTTCTGCCAAGGCTTCTATATATACTTTCTGTATACTGTTGTACTAGGGAAATGCATTGCAACACTGTTCTCTACTTATCCTCACTGTATATATTGTACATATTATTATTTGTATGTTCATCCTAGGAATGGACTATGCTCACATAATGGCATATTGACTTTGTACTATTAACTGCTGAATCATTACTATAGCACACTCCCTATCCGTTTCTACCTTTCACTTGTAACCTATTTATCATTTGTCATTTTTAACTTCTACTGCATTTATTTTGTAATTGTATGCTTCTATTTTGAAATTGTATGGAGCTTTTCTTCCCAGGACTTGACTGAAAATGGACACTTGTCCAGTTGGACTGTCCTGGTTAACGTTGGACTATTCTGGTTAACAAATGTTAAATAAATAAAATAAATTGTATCTGGTCATAGCTTCAGGATGAGGTTGCAAGAAAGTCACTTCCGTCTGGTTGCTGTTTACCTAATTGGTGCTGGCCAGTCCGTAGCCAGAGGGAAGGTATGGGAGAGAGACAGCTTTTGAAGCAGACTGGTTGTTGCTTCCTAGGTAGGAAACAACATAAATAGCAAAATGCTATTGCAGTGGTGTGGAATTCAACCATCTACTGTTAATGACAAGTTCTTACACAGCTGTACTTTTCCCATTTGTAGCATCTCACACTTGGAAGACTGAAGTGAAGCTTGCACATGTAGACCACACCGCACAACGTTTAGGTCCCTTTTCAACCCATTTCGTGTGGGTATATGTCTCAATATTTTGTGCCATCTGTAAAGGCTGATTCAGTTTCTCATTACCTTTGCGAGATCAAAGATGAGCACATGAAATAGGGCTGCTCTTGTTGCCTTTGGTTTCTTGAATTTCTGAAAACTGTCTATTTTCTTTAACTGTGCAACCAATTAAAGAAATGGAAGGATTTTTCTTCAGTTTTGTAGAGTGTTTATTTGAAGCTTTGCGACTTCCCTTAAAACTTCATAAAGTATCTGTTAAATGCTTGGCTTCTTCCTTGTGGTGTTTTATGGAAGCATTTTCATCTTAGTGAAATTTCTCTTCCTCTTGTGCAGTTGTGGTTTGAGAACATTGGTACTTCAACTTTCTAAAACTATCTTACTCTGACTGATTCTTTTTGTTTTATCTTTGAAATAATATCATTATTAGGGAGCAAAGGGAGGCCACGGTGGTGCAGCAGTTAGCGTTGTCGCCTCACAGCAAGAGGTTCTCTGGTTCGATCCTCAGCTGGGGTACCTTCTGTGCGGAGTCTGCATGTCCTCCCTGTGGTTGCGTGGGTTTCCTCTGGGTGCCCCGGTTTCCTCCTACATTCCCAAGATATGCTGTAGGTGGATTGGACACACTAAATTGGCCCTAGGCGTGAGTGTGTGCATGTATGTGCCTTCTGTGGAAGGTTGGGCACCGGGCTGGCAACTTGACACCATAAAACTCTACTGCCAATCATGAGTGGACAGGTGACCCCCTGTGGCGACCCTTGACCGGGAAAAGCCGAAAGAAGAAGGGAGCAAAGCAAAGATAGTGCTTCTTGCCCTGACATACAACATTCTTTTCTAAGCTGGTTTAGACCTTATAGTTTTAACATCTTCAGAAAGTGACTTCAGTTGTCTGATGTTGCTGTACAATGCAGTTTGTAACTGTGTAGTTCATTGTGTCCATATTTGTCAGTGGTTTGTTTCACTGAATATTACAAAATTGCAGAATGTTGTATTCAGTGAGATGCAGGCCTGTAGACATACCTCTCAACTGTAAATTAGGCATAGTGCTGTGACAGTACATTTCATATTTTGTCTTCCTCTTGTTAGATTTGCTTATTTTTTTTATTTTCTTCATAAAGCTAGAGCTGTCAAGGTATCTAGATTGCTGAATAACTGAAATAAGTCTATGTAAGTATTCCTTATCAATTGCTATATGAGATCTATCATCTATAAAGAAAATTTATTCCGGCAAATAAATAAGTAGTGTTCTTTTGGACCCTCTTTTATGATTATTAAAAGGCCAGTGGTAAAACTTTTAGTGTTCAGAAGTTGAGTGGTAGGGCTATAGCATGTTGCATTGGGTTATGGAGGGAGGGACTTGACCTCATCCTCTTCAAGGATAATAAGTTATACCTTTCCCTAAGTTTTCGTTAGTGAAACAGCTCATCAGTAAATGGAGAAAATGACCATATCAGAATGAGTTTAATTCTGGTAAAATAAAGATGTTAAGTTGTCAGTCTCGCCTTCATTCTTGCTGGATGGGTTCGGAGCCGAACCTCGGCTCCGACTCGGCCTATACTAAAGCTCGAGAGCTAATTTTACCGGCTCAAGGCAACCCTATATCCCATGATGCTAGGCGGTAACTACCCAGATCTCGTTTGCCGCTACGCTAGCGAGGTTGCTCTTTTTACCGGCTCACAGGTTAGTGACTAATTTTTCACTAAAATCTTAGTCTTCTCCTTAGTTTTTCCCCTAGTATACTTTTAATCTTTTATAGGCTAGTTTTCTGGTTATTTTAAAAGTTTAATCCCTATTTTTATCCCTTATCCCTGTCATACTCCCACACCCTAGGTTAGGCCTTAGGCCCTTCCCTTTATTCTTTTTTCCCTCACAGGGATTCTTAGCTGTGTGTGTGTGTGTTCCATCAGTATCCCTGTATCCCTATTTGTTGGAGTGTGTGTGTGTGTCTGTTTTCTTCTTTTCGTTATTTATCCTTTCGACTACAATATGTCGAAGGAGACAAAGGTCTCAGGCTTCAAGAAGTGTGACTCGTGCTATCAGAAGATGTCTCTGACAGACTGTCACACTTCTTGTGTTTATTGCCTGGGACCCCTGCACCTGCAGGACTCTTGCTCAGTGTGCCATGCTTTCAGCCCAAGAGTCCTGCAGGAGCGCAGGAATAAATTGATACTAAGGGGTTTATTAAAGCCCGAAGGTTCCCCGGCTAAGTCTGTGCCGGGGAAGCCTTCAAAACCACCTAAACCATCGGCTCCGAGCTCTAAGCCTTCAGAAGGTGGCTCATCTTCTGCGACATTATCGGCTCCGGCTGGAGCCGATACCTCTGTATTGCAGCTACCTACATCGTCCCAGCCGGAGCCGATACCTCTAAGACTCTGTCTTCAAAGTCGGCTCCGGCTCCATCGGCTCCATCAACCCAGATGCCCTCCACACGCAAAAGGTCCAGATCTCCATCTTTGGAGTCTATTCATTTGGCTCCAAGGTCACCGTTACTCTCGGAGCGGAGCCATTCCTCTCGGTCTGCCAGGCTTTCCGATCATGACCTTGAGAGGGTGGTAAGTAGACTATTAAAGTCTTAGGCACTGGCCCAAATGCTTCACAGCCCGTCTCATCAGACAGCGGCTACGTCCATACAACATACTATTCCTCCTTCGACTCTACCTCAGTGTTCGGAGCCGGAGCTCCTCGGAGCCGTGGCCGTTTTGACGCCGGAGCCGATACCCCCCCCCTTCGGCTCCGTCTGCTCCAATCTCGTCCATGGTGTCATCCTTGGAGGGATCCGGGCGACTGGACTCTCTCGCCGGCTCCGAGGGGGCGAGTGGCATCGGACCCTTGTCCGACCCCGTTCTCCCTCTCGGAGCGTCGGCGTTGGTGAGTTCTGCCCTGACATCGGCTTTGGAGCCGTCTCTGTCGGTGCCGGCTGGGGTTCCTAGCTCTTCGGAGCGGGAGCTCTCTAGCCTGCCTGGCAGGGGCGCCTTCGAGGTTATGAGCGTATTGGCCCCAGTGCCTGCTCTACGGTCAGCTCCATCAGCTCTCCCCCACTGTAGTGCCTGTGATGTCTTTCTTCCCTCTCACGCCCCCGGCCATCGAGATCCAACACCTCAGGTTTCCCCATTGGGAATATCCTCCTCTTCCGTGGTTTCCCCTGATCCGTCAGGTGAACCCCCGCGTAAGAGGACATGTAAGAGGAAGCATGTGGACTCCCCTGAGTCCGTCACATCTGATACCGACTTGGATGAGTCGGAAGGATCCCCAAGGTCCCCCTCTGAGGATGTCTCCTTCTCTGACATCCTTGAAATCCTTAAACGGAACTGGTCTTCCCTTAATCCTTTGAGGACGAGTCGGTTTACCTGGAGGCTTTTGATTCTCGACCCTCCACCTCCTGGGTGTCTCCGCCCTTCGACCCCCTTATGGAAGTGGTGGCACGGAAGGCGTGGACGGCCCCTGACTCGTTGGAACCCACCCCACAGAGGCCTTCTAAATTTATAACAGCCCCTTCTGATAAGCAATTTTTATCCAAAGGTGTCCCAGTTGATGCCATGGTGGTGGCGGCGGCCACTAAGAAGGAACTGGCTGATCCTTCAGTACCTATCCATCCGCCTAACAAGGAATCTAGGACAATGGATAGGTACGGCAAGCGGATGTTCTCGTCAGCGACCTTTGCCATGCGGTCGCTGAACTACTTATGCCACTTCACCCGTCTTCAAAGAGACATTCTCAAAGAACTGGGTGAGGTCCTACAGGATCCATCAGCTGCTGGGTCTCAGGAAAAAATTAACTCACAGCTAGGAACCCTGAATTCCATTGTCAACTCCTCCATGTGGCTTATTTCATATGCAGCCGATGGAGCGAATAGAGCCGCAGGCACAGGTGTGGTTTTGAGGCGTCATGCCTGGATGCGGCTTTGTAACTTCGCAGACCCCTTCAAGGCGTCTTTCACTAACTTCCCCTTTGATGGTTCAGCATTGTTTGGACCTCAAGTGAAAGATACTTTGACCAGATGCGAACAAGATGGCAAGACTCTTTCTGCCATAGGAGTTCGTTTTTCTACCCCATCTAGACCATATGCTAAGGGTCAAAAGGGTGGAAAAATGTGGTTCCGTAAATCACAAGGACAGTTCAGCCCTAGAGGCAGAGGGGGGAACAACAACATCAGACGCCGACCAAGAGGCAGAGGGGGTCCGCAGAACCAGGGTAGCAGAGAAACCCTCTCTGACAAACCCTTCCAGCATCCCTGAGGTGTTGCCCGACTGTCCACCTTCGGAGGCAGTCGGGGGAAGATTATCGCTGTACCCACAAGCCTGGCTCTCCCTCACTCAAGACAAATGGGTGCAGTCGATCATATCCGAGGGTTACAAAATCCCCTTTATCCAAACCCCAACGATTCAAATGGGGTCTCTTCCAGACGTTCCACCCAGTCTAAGGAAACAAGCAGCACTAGAAATATCAAAGCTGCTAAAAGAGAGCCATCCAGCCAGTCCCAGCAGACCAGCTAGGATCCGGAGTTTACTCAAAGTTCTTTTTGGTACCAAAAAAAACAGGGGACTGGAGGCCAATATTGGATCTCAGCAATTTAAACAAGTTTGTAAATAGAACGAGGTTCCTGATGGTCACGCTACAGTCCATTTTACCCCTTTTGGGCGAGGACAATTGGATGTGCTCAGTGGACCTTCAGGATGCATACTATCACATCAAAATGCACAGGTGCTCCAGAAGGTTTCTCCGCTTCAGGCTGGGGGCCAGTCACTACCAGTTCAGAGCCCTGCCCTTTGGTCTCACTACAGCCCTCCGAGTGTTCACCAAATGTATGGCAGTGGTTACGGCTCACCTGAGACGTCAAGGATTCCAGGTGTTTCCATATCTAGACGAATGGCTCCTCCCTGCCACCACCAGGCGTCAACTTCTGCTAGCCAGAGACTACACCATCCACATTTGCAAAGAGCTAGGTATCTCTCTAAATTTCGAAAAGTCTGCCTTGTCAGTCTATTACCTTCATAGGCGCCACCTTGGACACCGTTCAGCTCTCAGCAAAGTTAACAGAGCAGAGGGTCTTAGATATTCAAAGTCATGTTCACGTCCTTCTTCAGAACAACAAAGTTTAGGCCAGGTATGTTCTGAAGGTATTAGGTCTCATGGCAGCAGCCATTACGCTTCTTCCCCTTGCCCGCTTTTGCATGCGGCTTCTTCAATGGATGCTTTTCTCCCAGTGGTCCTTCCAACAGCTCCCTATGACACACAAGATCCTAATAACTCTATCTTGCAGAAAACATCTATCTTGGTGGATGGTCTCCCCTCAAGTCCATCAGGGCAGACCTTTTACTCCCCCCCCGGTCGCCACAGTCACAACGGACGCCTCCCTGATTGGGTGGGGGTGGGGGGTATTTTCAGGGCAGGACAGTCCATGGCAACCCTTCGAATGCCACTTGCAGATAAACGTCCTGGAGATGAGAGCAGTGCTTTTGACGTTGCAAGCCCTTCAAGACTCTCTTCCCCTGGGGACAATTGCAATTCAGACGGACAATATGTCCATAGTATGGTATATCAACAAGCAAGGTGGAACCATGTCATATCCCCTGTGTCGAGAAGCACTCAGACTCTGGCAATGGGCGATCTCTTCTCAGCGGTTTCTGATAGCAACGCACATCCCCGGGAAGTCCAACGTCATAGCGGACAGGCTGAGCAGAGCTGTTCTCATGCCTCACGAGTGGTCTCTCAAGCAATTGGTGACAGACAAAATATTTCGGAAGTGGGGCTTTCCTTGCTGCGATCTTTTTGCAACACCACAAAACAGCAAGTGCCTCGACTTCTTCACTCTCTTCCCCCTTCCAGGCCAACCCCCCAGAGACGCTCTAGTCCACGATTGGCCTCGAGGACTTCTTTATGCCTTTCCCCCCTTTCCATTAATCACACAAACAATTCAGAAAGCTACCGCCTTGAGGGCCAAGATGATCCTCATTGCCCCTTATTGGCCTCGACAGATATGGTTCCCTTTCCTGCATCGCTATCTTTTGGAGCAGCCTTGGCATCTGGATCCAATGCCAGATCTTTTGGCCCATCAATCAGGGCAGCTGCACCAATCCCTAAAATCTCTCAACCTCACAGCTTGATTGCTCCACTTCTGTCCCTAGCCTGGCTTCCAATGATTTCAAATTCTGTCCGCGATATTATCGTAGCTTTTCTTAAGTCTTCCACCAGAAGGATCTATGCTAGTAAATGGCAACGCTTTTCCTTTTGGGCAAAGGCTGGGAACATAGATCCCTTCACTGCTCCAATACACTCGGTCTTGGATTTCCTAGCCGAAATCTTTCACTCCGGATCTTCTTCCTCCACAGTAAAAGTTCAGCTAGCAGCCATCTCAAATTTTCACATAGGCTTGTCGGACTCCAACATCATGTCCCATAAGCTTTGCAAGGCATTCCTCAGAGGTATCTTTTTACTCAGGCCTCCGATCAAAGACCCCCCACCACAGTGGGATTTAAACTTAGTTTTAGCATCCTTGATTCTCCCTCCCTTTGAACCTGCAGCCTCCTGTTCCTTGAATTTACTTTCCTGGAAGACATTATTCCTAGTCGCCATTACATCTGCTAGGAGAGTATCTGAACTTCATGCCCTCTGCATTCGCCCTCCTTATTTAGTGTTCCACAAAGACAGGGTTTCTCTAAGAACTAACCCGTCTTTTTTACCCAAAGTGGCTTCTCAGATAAATTTAAATCAATCTATTGATCTTCCAGTTTTCTTTCCTATTTATTCAAACAGGGCGGAGCAAAAACTACATTGTCTGGACGTTCATCGTCAGCTCTGCTTCTACCTGGACAGAACTAAACAATTCAGGAAATCTGATCAACTCTTTTTATCTTATGCTGAGAGTAAAAAGGGTCTTCCGGTATCTAAAGTAACCCTGTCTAGGTGGCTGTCTTCTGTGATTACCTGTATTTATCAGCTCAGAGGTAAATAATTGCCTTCTAGGCCAAGAGCCCATTCAACCAGAGCGTTGGCTACATCTACACCCTTTCAAGCTAGATTACCAATAGACACTATCTGTGCGGCTGCCACATGGGCCTCTCCTCATACTTTCGTTACACATTACAAATTGGACATGGCCTCCAGAAACAGGGCAAATTTTAGTTCCACCATTCTCAAGAGTCTGTTCCAATGAGCCACCCAGGATGAAGGTGCTAAGGACGCGGTCCCATCCAGCAAGAATGAAGGCGAGATTGACAACTTAACATTGAGAAGTTATGTACCTACCATAACGTTCCATGTTAGTTGTCTTCTCTCGCCCACCATCCCCCTAGCCTGGACAGACCGAGAGGTTTTTCCCCTTCTTTCAGGGGACCTTCCTTGCTCTATTCCTAGCTCAGACAGTTGGTCCTGGGGTAGATACAGCTTCAGGTAGTGATATTTGGGGAGTTCTTCTCCTCCTCCACCTCAGAGGGGAGACTGAATTGGCTATGGTTTCTTAGCTACCAAACGAGATCTGGGTAGTTACCGCCTAGCATCATGGGATATAGGGATGCCTCGAGCCGGTAAAATTAGCTCTCGAGCTTTAGTATAGGCCGAGTCGGAGCCGAGGTTCGGCTCCGAACCCATCCAGCAAGAAAGAAGGTGAGAGAAGACAACTAACATGGAACGTTATGGTAGGTACATAACTTCTCATTTACACCACATTCATTTCAAAGTCTTTTTTTGATCCATAATATTTTTAACTGCTGTTCCATTACTGTGATGGCAACCATGCTTTTTCCCATAAATCTACTAGTTTCGTAGATTTTTATCTCATTTTAATATTTGCACACAGTGTCCAACTCAGAATTTTTTTCTTGTGTTCGTTTCTTTATTTTTAGGCTCCTTCCACTGTCTGCATCTCTTCTGATGTATTTGTTTCACTGCTATACTAGATGATTGATTACAGTTGGTTTTGTTACCTGGTATGTTTCCTCATTCCAGATAAAAAAAAAAATGTTTTTGGACTGGGTCACCAGTGTGTGTGACAAGTGTCAAATGCAGACAGTTCCATCATACTGCAGTTGAAGGAGCTTTGCAGGCCTACCAGCCCCAAGGTATGAAGATACAGTTGCACCATACGGTATTCACACTGTCACTTGCATGTAATATACAAGACATCTGCTCTTCTTTTCTGTATTCAGAAGGTTGACATGTTTTCCACCTGTGTCCACCAGGAGCTGATCACTTGTGGTATTTAGTCTAAAGCCTCCCCCAAGGGATTGACAGGTCCCTCAGCCAATTGCCACCCCCCTCCACACACACACAAAGCTGTGCTTCATTAATAGATGAACGTGTGTTAGTACCAGTCTCTGACAGTGAGATGGACATTTGTATTTCATCATTTACTAATAGGTTAATATATTTTTTGGTGCTTCTGTACTGGATGCTGTAGTACTTGTGCACCCGTGTGTGTGTGTGTGTGTGTGTGTGTGTGTGTGTGTGTGTGTGTTTTTAATGTACACACTTCATGCACACAAGTGTATATCTGTATACATGCACTTGTGTGTGTGTGTGTGTGTGTGTGTGTGTGTATATATTTATATATACACACGTGTATATATACACCGTTGTGTGTATGTATACATTTCTTTATGGTAAGTACAGTGAAATGTGAAGTCTGTCTTGGAAACCTACCTTATGCAATTTAGCTACATATTTTGTTTTCGTTTTCTGCAGTTTATGCAGTCACGTTGTTCCTAAACATATTTGCTTGTCTGGCTTGGTTCTGCGTGGATGCCTCACGAGGGGTGGACTTCGGTTTGGCTATCCTCTGGTTCCTGCTGTTTACTCCATGCTCATTTGTCTGCTGGTACAGGCCACTATATGGAGCATTCAGGTACAGCTTTAATTTTGTCTTCTTTTTTACATGGTCACTGCAGAGATTGATCAAGACCATATTTTGTTAATAAAAATGTTTTGACCCCTGATTTTTGTGGTTAAGCTTAGGAAAAAAAAGTAGGATGGGCTGGACCATCCTTTAATGGTGATGGAGCAGACAGGTCATGCATGCACGTCATTATGTGCCATCCCCACCCCAGTGCTGCTAAAGTTAAGCGGCTTGCATGTACCCTGGCTTTACCCTTTGCCCTCCACTAAGAGGTGTTAAGCTAGGTCAGTAACCCACCCCACAACTGGTTGATGCTCCAACCCTAGCAAATTGTTACTTAAACCTGGGTCACCAGCAGCAGAGTTGTACACACCCAACACATTTAGTCTAAGACACTGGTTTCTTGTCACCTGCTAGTACATATGCGAATGTGTGTGGCAGCAATTAAAGCTTCTTAAAGTACCTTGTTTTGTTCCTTAAGTTGGTAGCATTGGTTATTAGACAAAATAACTGTAAGCTGTTTTTCACTGTTAACATTTCTAGTTTTGTCATTTCACTGTTAAAAGTTACAGATTGGGCAAACAGGTAGTGACCAATCTCAGAACTACACCCTTAGTTAAATTTTCATTACTGACATTTTAGATTTTAATAGATATGAGGAAGACAACAGTAAGATAGAATTTTTTCAAATGCAGTTAGTTGCTGTTGGAACTTCATTACAACAGGACACAGTAAGGCAAAAGTTGTAGTAGATGACTGGAAGGGGATAATGCTCATCATTAGATCACTGTTCCAGTAGCCTAAGCTTTATAGGACATATCCTGCCAAGAATCGGACATCTGGTCAGCTCCCAAAGCTTTACGGCACATTCCATGCCCATACATCTGCTTTTATTCCGGCTGTCCTTTAAGCTCTAGCAGTCGTATGGGTGGCCAGAATAAAAATTTTCAATGCAGCCAGCAGGTCTCCTGATAGTCAACCACAAGGCCCTATGAAATCTGATAAAGTATTGAAAGTTTCACAGTCCCACAAATTTCTCTGTACAGATCCTTGAGCAGATCATCTGTTTGTTTCCCTTTCAAACTCAGTTTCTTTCAAGCAGCTTATGGCTTCTTAAACTGTTCCCTCAGATAAAGATGGGAGAGCTTTTGATACATTTGTAAAGAAGGTGTGTACTACTGCTGCTTCAACTGTCCAAACATTAATTGTAAAGCACATGTGTCCAAGATTCTTCTGGCTTCATTTAGCAGTATGAAAAACAAATTGCTGGTTTTCCTTCTTTTGACACTGTCAAATTATTTGCTTTCTTCAGTGTCTCAGGATACCAAACATTCGCTTAAGTGTTCATATGATACTTCTGATTCTATTTCCAGAGCAGCTGCTACTGGGTCAGTTATGAAGAAATTTGCCTGGCTGCGCTATCAAGTTACCAGAGGATTTTAAGTCAAACTGTTTGAATGCATCTCTGGATAAAGAAGTCCTCTGCTGAGGTTCAGAAGGTTAATGGAAGGGGAAAGTTAATCCAATTCTGAGATTTTTCAGTTTCCTAACTCCAAATGTTTTAGAATTGTTTCTTCTAGCAAAGGGCCGTTCTGTAGGGAATATTTCATAACAATACAATCAAAAGACAGGTAAACAGACTATCTAGAAGCAGTAGCAGGGATGTTCCAAAAAGAAGGGAGGTCCCTCCCAAGCCTAGGGATAATCCAGAAAAGCAGATTGCCAACCTTCAGTTTCTTTTCCTTCCCCACCTTAACAAACCTTGAAAACTTTCTCATAACCTGTGTCTTTATTTCCCCTCTTTAGAACTTGATTACATCAGTCATTTGGGTCCTAAGAATTAGAAAGGTTACAACTGGCAAGTGGGTCTGTCTGCCCTCTTTTTAGGGATTCCTTCCCACCAGTCAAAACTTCATTTCCTTCTGTTCTGGATCATATGCTGTCTCAGGAAGTAATAGAGCCAGTCCCACCAGACCAGACGGAAAGAGGATTTTATTCAAAATTTTTTTCTGGTGCCAAAGAACAAAGGAATCTATTATTTCTAACCTTCACATCAAAATTCAAAATGCCTTCTTTACAGTCTGTATTACTTCTTATTCCTCCTTTCAGTTTCCAGATGCCTATCATTACATTTCAATCCAGAAAGACTTCATGCTTTTTAAGATTGCCTTTATCTGGGTCAGAGTTTCAGTTTTCTGCTTTACCCCTTGGGTTGTCATCAGCACCAAGAGTTTTTACAAAGTGATTGGCACCAGTAATATTTTATTACAGGTTACAGGACATGCACGTTTTTCCTTATTTAGCTGGCCGCCTTATTTTTTGGGTGTATGTTAAATTGTCGAACATTTACATGTTCGAACTTCATATGGTTGACACCATGTGATCAAACATGTAAATGTTCGAACGTTTCAACGGAGATCTCTGTACAGTGCAGAAATGGAAGTTTTCCATTGTCTGCAGTGTAGCGCGATCTCGGAATTAGTATATTTAAAGAGCGGGGGTTGCGGGGTGGGCTTGCCCCCTGCTTAACCTTTCAGGTAGTTTTTTTTTTCTGTTTTTTTTTTTTTAAAATTTTCGAACTTTTTTAAGAGTTCGAACATATGGTGTCGACCATATGGTGTTTGAACTTTTAAATGTTCGATAATCTAATATAGACCCTTATTTTTCAGACTGTTTTCTAGGCTGTCAAGAATCTCTCTTTGTCAAGAATTATCTTCTCAACCTAGGTTTTCATGTGATCCTAGAAAAGTCTTCCCTCATTCCATCTCTTAGGTAGTGTTTTATAGATCATCTCCTAGGTACATCGCCTAGTGATGGCCTTTCTTCCTCCAGGACAAAGTAGACTTTTCCCAAGGTACAGTTTCCAATATTTTCCAGCCAAAATTGCACAGTAGCATGGAAGTATGTCAGGATATCAGGATTTATGCCTTTACAATTCTCATGATTCTTCTACTAGACTACATATGAGAAAAATTCAGAGGTTCCTCAGGTTAATCTGGATCCAAAACCAGCACCCTCTCTCTGTTCACATTCCAGTGCTTAGCTTTATCAAAAGGGAAATTCTCTGGTTGATGAATCCGTTATCTCTCAGTCTGCATCTTCCTTTCTCCCTACCATTCCCTACTCAGTCACCACAGGTGGATCAGATTTTGCATGGGGGGCAGTTTCAGAGGGATGAAAATTCAAATTCTGTGGAACTGTCAGGGCAAAAAGAAGCAGATAAATATCAAAGAAATTATGGTGTTATTAAATCCTCTCAAATCACTAAGCAATATCTGGAGCTCAGGACCACAATTAAGTCATCACAGACACCACAATCATGTGGCGTTTAAACAAACAAGGAGAAACAGATCTTGTACCCTGTGTAGATTATCTGTGATAGCATGGGAACTGGTAGGTTAGCACAGTGTATCCCTACAGGCTATGCATTCCATCACAGCAGAATTTTGTGGCAGACAAGCTGATCAGGACCAGGGCAGACCCAACCCCCACCTGCAGTGATGGAAGTTTCATCTTGGGGTCTGCAAGAAATCATCCACCTGTGAGGAGCTTCTCAAGTAGATCTGATGATGATCTTCATGTTTCACTGTTGCAGTCATCACTTGTGGGTTATCCCTGCTGGGTAGCCCTCGGCCAGCCCAGATACCAGAGTCAGCCACCCAACAGTCCACTAGTACAGCGGACCTCAGTGAGGCACATACAGCTGAAGAGCCATCGCAGGCCTCTACTGACACCCTTTTGCAGTTTGGTATACTGCTGGATCAGGCTTCTCCTACGGAAATGTCGGTCACCAGCCCCACGGTTGGGTCCGGAACCACTTTGCAGGCACCGGCTTCGGCGGAGGCCTTTCGGATGACAGATGCCAGACCAGACCAGTCAAAACCACATATAAGCCCATTGAATCACTTAGACCTAAGACCAAGGCCACCCCTAAGAAAACATCTTCCTTGGAGCCCAGTCACCGAGTTGCACCGACTACCTTCCACCCAACCTACTCAGTCTCAGCAGCTGCTTAGGATGGCTGAGGATTTAATCTCTTTCCTCAGGGGTAATCAGTCTGCTCAGGCTACCCCAGCCAAAAGAAAAGGGGACCTTTCTCCAGAGGTGCTTTTGGAGCCCATCAGAGGACTCTGAATTTCTGGACTCAGACACTGAAGAACAGCCCCTGGCAGCCTTTGAAAATTCAGATGCTGAGGAATCCATTCCTTCCGCATCCCCTCCTGATGACCTCTCATTCAGGTAGACCTTAAATTCCCTCAGAGAGTATTTCCATTGTGAGGCCCAATACTACCCCCAGTCAAAGAAGAGACTGAGAGAGTTCCTGGACTTGCCACAACATAAACCCTTAGCCATTCCTCCCATTCTGGATGTGGTGGAGGATATCTTCCTGGAGTCTGACCTCACCCCTGATGCCCTGCCCACTGCACTCAGAAAGCCTGACAGTATTTGTTTAGGAACCCTGCAGCTGACCCAGAGGTCATTACTCAGGGACCTAAGGGGGCTAAGGCCAGTTCCTCCAAAAATCCCATACCCTCCGACAGGGAGAGCAGAGCCTTGGACCGATGCAGCAAGAAGGTCTACACTTTAGCTACACTAGCCATTAGAGCTCTCACTTGCCAATTCCATATGCTTAAATATCAACAAAACATGCTGGACTTATTAAAGCAGAAAATATCCACTTTACCAGAAAGTACTACTACCAGAGAACTGGGAGATTTGATACAATCCAGCTGTCAAGTGGCCAAGCATTCCTTGCATTGCGGCTTTGAAGCTTTGGAAGCGTCTAGCAGGCTGCAGTTTCTGGCTCAATCATTAGAAGGCATGCATGATTGAGGGAGCAGTCATTGCCTGATCAGGTTAAATCAAAACTTCTGGACACCACCTTGGATAAGGAACAGTTCTTTGGCCCTAAGGCAGAGGAGGTGATTAAGAAAATGGAAGACAAGGCCAAGTCAATGCAGACGGTCAAAGACTTCCTTGCAGGTACAGTCCCCCAGATTTAGCAGGAACTTCCCTACCAAGAACTGGTCCTTTCCTGCACAAGCAAAAACTGTGCAAAGGAAGGGGCGCAGAGATAGGCCCACCAGGCACCAGCAGCAAAGCCAGCAGAGGCCTAGACAGAAGACCTCTGCTATGCCTAGGCAAGGGAGTTCTAAGTCCACTCCCTACCCTACGGACTCAAAGTGACTCCTCCTCTCCCCTCTACCCCCCCACTCCCAAAGACAGGCTAGTAGGAAGACTTTCCCTGTTCCTAGTCAAGTGGCAAACCATTACTGCAGACCATTGGGTCTTAAAATAATTTCCAAAAATACAGATTCACTTTCATAGACAACCCAGATATTCAGGTTTTCCAGACATACCAGCAAACCAGAGGACAGAGGCCATCTGCCAAATTCAAAACCTTTGTGCTCAAGGAGCAGTGGAGCCAGTACCAAAAGAACAAGCCGGAAAAGGATTTTAGTCAAGGTTGATGATGTTAGTGTTTCACTGTTGCAGTCATCAGTTATCCCTGCTGTGGTAGCCCTCGGCTGGCCCAAATACCAGAGTCATTGTTTTTCTGCAACAGCTGCTGTCGCTTGGAGACTGATGTCAGGTCGTCAGTGCTATAAAGCAAGGCAGCTGTCCATTACATTAGTCTTTCTTGCCGTGAAGCCCATAGTAGAAGCAGTTCGCAAGTGTGCCGGTCATTCGCTACCAGAGCTCGGATTACAGCTGAAAACGTCTAAAGCTAAGTACCCCGTTGGGGATCCTTTTTTCTTGCACTAACCGATGTCCGAAAAAGTTAACAATTGTCTCACCTTTGGAAAGCAGATCCCACACCGAGACTTCCATTCATACTGCGTCACTTGTTTAGGCCCAGACCACGACATCCCCCACTGCAGGTTCTGTGCCCTCTTTAACATAAGAACCATTTGTCGTAGAGCTCTTATTGTAGACAGGTATTTTTGTCCTCCATCTTCACAAATGGTGTCCGTCAGCCAACAATCCGTAGACATTCCGAAAAAATATAGGGATAAAGATAGAGACAGACTACACAAGGCTAAACCTTCGACTCTACTGATAAGCAGGTCGTCAGTTCTCCGGAATTCAGTGAGGTGCTTTGCAGCTCCTGATGCCTGATACGATGTCTATGCAGGCCTCTACCAAGACCCTTTTGGAGTCTGGTATGTTGCAGAAATCTTCTTCATCTTCCAAGCCTTTGGTTGTCTCTGCCCCAGTTGGGTCCGGAGCTGTGATGCAAGCACTGGCTTCCGAGGAGGCTTTTTGCATTACGGATTCTAGACAAAAAATGACGTCTTCTCATCTTACTACCGTTTCTCTCAGACCGATGGATACTCTTAGGCCTAGAAGCCAGGCCACTCCTAGAAAATCTACCTTTAGCCACCATCTTACTCCTGCTCCACTAACCCAAGCCCAAATGCTTAAGATGGCGGAGGATCTTGTATCCCTTATCAGGGGCACTCATGCCGCAACTTCTAAAAGGAAAAGGCACCCTTCTGAACTAATGACAGAGCATGATTCTGAGGAATCTAATTATTCAGGTTTTGAAGAGGAACAACAACCTCTCACTGCCTATGAGGATTCAGATGCAGAGGAATCCATTCCTTCTGCCTCCCCACCAGAAGACCTTTCCTTTGGGGAAACCTTTCACACCCTCAGGGAACATTTCCACTGGGAATCTCAGGACTTTCCTCAGTCTAGGAAAAGGCTGAGTGTTTGTAGACCTGCCCCAGCACAGACCCCTTGCCATCCCCATTATCTTAGAAGTGGTAGATGATGTTTTCCATGAATCCAGCTTAGCCCCTGATGCCCTCCCACCTGCTCCCATTAAGCTGACAGATATTACAGAATATTCTCACAAATACCTGTACAGAAATCCTTCTGCAAACCTGGAGATCATTACACAGGGACCTAAAGGAGCAAGGGCTAGTTCTACAAAGAATCCAACTCCTTCTGACAAGGATGCTAGAGCTCTGGACAGATGGGGTAAAAAGGTTTACAGCTCTGCAACCTTGGCTGTCAGAGCACTCAACTGTCAGTTCCATATGTTAAAATATCAACAGCACACTTTGGAACTGTTAAAGCAAAATATTTCTACCTTTCCTGACTGTGCCAATTCTAAGGATTTAGCAGATTTACTGTGCAGTACTTGTCAAGTGACAAAACCCTCTGTGGATATGATGCACTAGAAGCCTGTAGCAGGGCAGCTGTGTTTGGATCTGTCATTAGGAGACTTGCGTGGTTGAAGGAGCAACCTTTCCCTGATCATGTAAAATCAAAATTAATTGATGCACCTTTGGATAAAGACCGCTTGTTTGGAGAAAAAGCAGAAGAGGTGCTTAAAAAGATGGAAGACAAAGCAAAGTCAATGCAAACTGTAAAATATTTCTTTCAGGTTCAACCTCCTGGATTCAGCAGGAATTTTCCCTCCAAGCACTGGTCTTTTCCTGCATCTAGTAGACAGGGGCAAGGTTAGCCCCACAGGGACAGACCACCCAGACCCTATCCCAGGGACAGCAAAGAACGAAACAGTGGACGACTTCCTACCCAAAGGCAGGGAGTTCTAAGCCATCACTATATGGCAAAAACTCTCAATGACTCCCAATCCCCCCGCTGCCCTCCTTTCACCCACTAAAAGCTAGGAGGAAGGCTGTCCCTCTGCAAAGCAAACTGACTGTCTATAACAAAGGACCAGTGGGTCTTAAAGATAATTTTTCAGGGATACAAATTCACTTTCAACGAACTTCCATTTCCTAGAGGATACCCAGACTTACCTCCAAATCAGTGGGTAGAGGCATTAAAACAAGTCCAAACTCTCGTATCCCAGGGGACAGTAGAACCTGTTCCCACAGATCAAACAGGCAAAAGCTTTTATTCCAGGCTATTCCTTGTTCCCAGAATGGAGTGCACTTGGCGCCCCATCCCGGATCTGTCCATTCTGAACAATTCCCTGGTGGTCCCCAAATTCAAAATACTAACTTTGCAGCAGCTGCTGCCTATGCTGACAAAAAATGCCTGGTTAGTGACCCTAGACCTAAAAGATGCCTACCTCCACATCCCCATAAGGGAATCCTGCAGGAAATTCCTACGCTTCAGAGCAGGCTGACAACACTTTTCAGTTGTCTGCGCTTCCCTTTGGCTTATCTACTGCTCCCAGGATATTCACCAAATGTTTGGCCTCAGCTGTAGTATTTTGCAGACAGAGAAATATACAGATTTACCCTTATCTGGACGACTGCCTCATTCAGCCAGAGTGCAAAGAAAAGCTGCTGTAGGACCTCTGCTTTGTGAAAACCCTCCTAACTTCCTTGGGGTTCACCGTCAAGAAGAAATCAAAGGAAACACCCTCCAAGAGGATCATTTTCTTGGGAGCACTGTTGGACACAGCATCCCAAATGGCCTTCCTATCCCCAGGCAATCAGAACTTCCTGCCTGTCTACTTTACCCAGCTGGCATCTACATATCACCTCACGATGAGGAAGTTCCTGTAAGCCTTGGAGTACATGGCATCTTGAATCCTTCTAATTCCTGTGGCCAGGCTTCACATGAGGAAGCTTCAGTGGTATCTAAAGAACCTTTGGTGTCAACACTCACAGCCTCTAGAGACCTCTGTCCCTCTGATCCCCTGTATAAGGGCCGAGTTTCCCTGGAGGGTTGGGGCCTGTGCCAAGAACAAGGGTCTCCCCTTCATCCTCTGCCCTTCTGGGCAGACCATCACCACCGACACCTTAGACATTACTTGGGGCACTCACGTAGCAGGCAGGTGGACCCAAGGTCTTTAGAATGCCCAGCACCTTCCCTTGCATATCAACCAGAAGGAAATATGGCAGTACAAAAGGCTCTTACATCCTTCTAACCCCATCTCAGGCCAGGAGTTCTCCGTATCCTTATCAAAACAAACAACACCACAGTAATGTGGTGCATCAGCAAACAGGGAGGGACCCAATCTTACCCTCTGTGCAGGCTAGCCATGAACCTCTAATAGCCCAATACCTACCGGGGATCATCAACACCCTGGCAGACCACTTAAGCAGAAACTTACTGGACCCCCACAAATGACAGCTCTGCAGAAAGATCTCTTGGCAAGTCACTCAGGAGTGGGGAAATCCAGAGGTGGATCTCTTTGCTTCGCACCTCAACCACTAGCTCAGGAAATTCTGTACTAGGGAGTATCACCACCTAGCATGGAAGGTGGATGCCTTGACCTTCCCCTGGAACTTCATCTTCATGTACGCATTCCCTCCTCTGCCTCTTATTTCCAAGGTACTGATCAACATAAGGGAGGAGGGACCAAAGGCCATCCTCATTGTTCCAGATTGGCCAAGACAGCATTAGTACCCCTTGCTGCTTAGCCAGACATCACAGCCTCCCAGGCAGCTTCCACTGATCTCAGACCTCCTGAATCACCCAGGCTTGCAGACTCTCAAACTGTCAGCATGGCTAGTACTCTAAAGGCAAGCAAGGGGCACATGTTAAGGTCCTAGACATTATCACAGCGGCCAGAAGGCCCAGCACCAGAAAATCTTACGCAGGGAAATGGAAAAGATTCTGCTGTTGGAGCTAGTCCAGAGAGGGCATAATCTCGCAAGCTTCTGTCCCTCTTATCCTGGACTATCTAGCGGAGTTACTCAATAGTGGCCTCTCCTTCTCTTCTGTTAAAATCCACGCCTCAGCCATTTAAGCTAATTTCGATACAGACTAGCCCCTGTTTTCACATCCTTTGATTAAACAATTCCTCAGAGGGGCTTCTAATATCAGACCTCCCAGAAGGCCACCCACCCCAGCCTGGGACCTGAATTATGTTTTGGGAAAACTAACCTTACCACTCATCGAACCTGCTGCTTCAGCAGAACTGAAATACCTCTCCTGGAAGACTGCTTTCTTACTAGCTATCACCTCAGCCAGAAGGGTTTCAGAACTTTAGGCACTGATGGCCATTGAGCCCTTCATCATTTTCCATGCAGACAAGGTCTCGCTTGGGACTAACCCCTCCTTTATGCCCAAGGTGGTATCTAATGTGACTCTCAACCAGGCCATTCATCAGCCCAGCTTCTTCCCTAACCCTCAAAACAAGGGGGAAAAAATTCTGCACTCCCTAGACGTGCACAGACAGCTCAGATACTACCTGGACCGTACTAAACCCTTCAGGAAAAAGGACCAACTTCTTGTCAGCTTTGTCCCAGAGGCAGAGGGGAAGCCCATTTCCAAGCAAACAATTTCCAAATGGATACAAGACTGTATCCATTTCTGCTACAGATTACATGGGAAACCACCCCCTAAGTCGATTTCTACCCATTCCGCTAAGGCAGCATCCACTTCCACAGCATTCCTCAGAGGAGTTCCCACCAGCGACATCTTGGAAGCTGCCACCTGGACCTTGGTCCATACCTTTACAAAGCATTACCATCTCTCTCTTTTCTCTAAGGCTAGGGCAGGGTTTGCCTCTGCATTTCTGCAGGGCTTGCTTACCGATGCCTAGGTCTTTAACTAATACTTCCACCCCTCTCCTCAGCTTTGGGAATCCTCCCACAAGTGATGACTGCAACATTGAAACATGAAGGACATTGTACATTTGTGTACACTGACCAAAATTGTAGATGTTCCAGTGTATTCACCGTTGCAGTTCTGATTTCCCTTCCTTCCTAAGACATACGCTTCTTAGGGTGGTTTTTAACCACCAGAACCACTTTGCCATATTTGCTTGGGCTTCTGACTGGTTAGGGCAAAAAAAACTAATGCAATGGCATCAGCTGCCTTCCTTTATAGCACTGACCACCTGACGTCAGTCTCCAAGCGACAGCAGCTGATGCAGAAAAACATTGACTCTGGTATTCGGGCCGGCCGAGGGTTACCACAGCAGGGATAACCCACAGATGATGACTGCAACAGTGAATACACTCGAACATCTACATTTATGGTAAGTGTACACAACTGTACTTTCTTTGTGTTTCACTGTTGTAGTCATCACCTGTGGGTTATCCCTTGTGGCTGCCCTGGGCCAGCCCGAATACCAGAGTTAGTGTTTTTCATCGTCGGCTGCTGTCACATGCTGTCTGATGTCAGGATGTCAGTGCTATATAGGAGAGTAGCCAACGCCATTACATCAGTCTTTCTTGCTGTGGAGCCCATAGCAGAAGCAGTTCACAAGTGTGCCGGTCGGTTGCTACCAGAGGTTTGATTTACAGCTAAAAACATCTAAAGCTAAGTACCCCGTTGGGGATCCTTTTTTCTTGCACTAACCAAAAAAAAAAAGTTAACAGTTGTCTCACCTGTGGAAAGCAAATACCACACTGAGACTTCCACTCATACTGCGTCACTTGTTTAGGCCCATATCACTGCCCTCTTTAATGCGAGAACCATTCGTCGTAGAGCTCTTATTGTTGCCAGGGAGTTTTAGGCTTCCATCTTCACATTCCGAAATGGCGTCATTCAGCCAACCTTCATTAGACATTCCTAAGAAATGTAAGGATAACGTTGGAGACAGACAACACAAGACCAAGTCCTCCAACGATGCTACCGCTAAGCAGGTTGTCAGTTCTCCAGAATTCAGTGAGGCGCTTTCGTAGCCCATGATGCTCGATTCGATACCTTTGCAAGCCTCTACAGAGACCATTTTGTAGACCGGTATACTGCAGAAATGATGATGTTCATCGTGCATACAGCTGCAGTAATCACAGATGGGTTCTCTGCCGTCAGGCGGGTCCTCGGTCGGCCGAATTCCAAAGTCTAGGTCCGGCGTCGGTTGTTGTCGCTTTCTCTCCTGACGTCAGCGAGGCCGGAGTATATAAGACACAGCCGACGCCATGTTCTTCAGTCTTTTTTGCCGCGCGGTGCCCGAAGCAGAAGCAGTTCGCAAGTGCCGGTCGGCCAGCTCCTGAATTACGAAAAAATTGGAAACCGAAGTCTTCATTAAAGCTAAGTACCCGTTGAAACTTTTCTTGCCTCAGACCGATGTCAGAAAAAGTTAATAATTGTATTTCTTGTGGGAAGCAAATACCGCATAAGGATTTCCATTCCCTCTGCATACCTTGTTTAGGCCCAGACCACGACGTCTCGGGCTGTCGCTTTTGCGCTACTTTCACTAAACGCACTGTTAAGCGTCGGGCGGAGTTCGCCCAACACTATTTTGGTAAAGCCTTTGATTATAAAATGTCGTCGGAGACTCCGACTACCGTTTTGTCCAAAAAACGCAAGGACAAGGGCCGACACGCGAGGCCCGCGGTCCCCACCGACACCACGCCAAAACAGGCTACACGTGGTCCGGTTCTCAGCGAGACGCCTTTGCAGTCCCTGACTACCGACGACACTTCTTTGGCGGTGTCCTCTGTACCCAAGACCGCATGTACCTCGGCCCTTTCCCAGACTACTACCACCGAAGCCATTGCTAATGTTGAGCCTCCTAATGTGGACAGGTCCACTTCCACCCATGGTGTCTTTAGACCCTCATCTTCTTTTTCTATTAAGGCCTTTACTAAATCCAAAGCAGCCAGGCATCCCAAGAGGCCTGTTGCACAGGGCCCATCTTCAGGCCCCATGCCTAAAAAAACAGATGCTTAAAATGGCTGAGGATTTAATTACTCTTATCAGGGGTTCTCAACCCCCACCAGACAAGAGCCCCAGAGTGGAGGAAGATTCTCCCTCTTCTGATCAGGGCTCCATTTTATCAGAACATTCTGATGTAGAGGAACACTCTTACTCCCCTTTTGAGGATTCGGATGCAGAGCAGTCCATTCCTTCTGTATCTCCTCCTGAGGATTTTTCCTTTGGGGAAACCTTGCACACTTTAAGGGAACACTTCTATTGGGAAGGCCAAGACTTTTCCGATTCCAAGAAAAGACTTAGGGAATTTCTTTTGTTACCTCAACACAGACCTCTGGCGATACCTCCTGTTTTGGACATACTTGATGATGTCTATTCGGAGGCTTGCCTTAACCCGGATTCCCTGCCTCCTGCACCAGTCAAACCTGATAGGTACTACAGAGTTCTTGACTCTCACCAATTTCTGTACAAAAGCCATAATGCTGACCCTGAAACCATTTCTCAAGGCCCCAAGGGATTGAAGGCCTCTACTGCCAAGAATCCACTTCCTGCCGAAAGAGAGTCAAGATCCTTAGAAAGGTGGGGAAAAAGGTATATACCTCGGCCACCCTAGCCATGAGGGCCTTAAATTGTCAGTTTCATATGCTTAAATATCAACAGTTTCTGTTATCACAATTAAGGAATAAAATGTCTCAACCTGAACAACCAGATTTGAAGGAGTTGCAGGATATGATGCATAGTGCAGAGCAAGTGGGTAAACACACCTTACAATGTGACTATGATGCCCTAGAGGCCTCAAGTAGAGCGGCTGCTACAGGATCAGTCATTCATAGACATGCCTGGCTTAGGGAACAAAACTTGCCTGATCATGTGAAAGCTAAACTTCTAGATGCTCCTTTACAAAAGGATGTGCTGTTTGGTACTAATGCTGAGGAGATATTACGGAAAATGGAAGAAAAAGCCAAATCTATGCAAACTGTCAAAGCTTTTTTACAGGTCCAACCACCACGCTTTTAGCAGAAATTGGCCTTCAAAAACTGGTCATTTCCAGCCACTGACAAGCCCCAAAGAGGTAGATACAGGCACAAGGGGCAGAGGGCAATCACAAGGATCATATAGAGGCCGACAATGGCAAACTCCAGCACCAAGAGGTGGCGAAGACAGTGCACAACAATACAGGAAACAAACCCAATGACTCCCTCATTTCCATGCCAAGCAGGTCTCAGCTGGCAGCACCTTTGGGAGGAAAACTAGCATTATTTGCAAGAAATTGGCATATTGTCACAACAGACAAATGGATCCTGGACGTTATAAACAGAGGCTACAAATTTCAATTCCACACTCTTCCAAAAATGAGAGGCATGCCAAACCTGCCACACAATCAAAGGGCAGAGGCACAGCTACAAATTTCAAAGCTCATAAGCATGAGAGCTATACAAGAGGTACCTACTCACGAACAAGGTCAAGGTTTTTATTCAAGACTTTTTCTGGTACCAAGGAAAGGAACCGACTGGAGACCCATTTTGGACTTATCCATCCTAAACACATTTTTACTTGTACCAAAATTCAAGATGCTCACATTACAGCAGCTTCTTCCCATGCTGGGCAAGGAGTTTTGGCTGGTAACATTGGACCTCAAGGAGGCATACCTGCATGTCCCAATCAGACAAAGCTGCAGAAGATACCTCAGATTTCTTGCAGGTTCAATCCACTATCAATTCTCTGCATTGCCCTTTGGCTTATCTACTGCGCCCAGAGTATTCACAAAGTGCCTGGCATCAGTGATTGCTTACTGCAGACTTCAAGGGATACAAATTTACCCTTATTTGGACGACTGCCTGATCCAAGCGGACAGCAACCACATACTTCTGGAACATCTGGCTTATGTAACACGGTTACTGCATTCTCTGGGATACACAATCAACAAAGAGAAATCCAGGCTAACACCATCTCAGAAAATAACTTTCCTGGGTGCCAACTTGGACACAAACACCCAGATGGCCTATCTTACGCCAGAAAAACAGGGGCAACTAACTCAGTACTTCAAAATACTAGCGAAATGTACCAGGCTTACTGCAAGGAAAATCCTGCAGGCTCTGGGCTTCATGGCATCTTGCATTCTTTTAATCCTATGTGCAAAGCTGCATATGAGGAAACTTCAGTGGTACCTAAAAAACCTATGGTCTCAACACAGTCACAGTTTGGAAACAATAATACCATGTTTGCAAAAGGAATTTCTATGGTGGGCCCAAGCATGTCAAGCAAATACAGGCCTCCCATTCTGCAAGCCTCAAGCAAATCAAGTCATCACAACAGACGCCTCAGATTACGCCTGGGGGGCGCACATGACGGACAGGTGCATTCAGGGCAAATGGTCCCAAAAGGAAAAGCACCTTCACATCAATCAAAAAGAAATGCTAGCAGTAATAAATGCAATTACAGCTTTCAAGGACCTCCTGCATCCAGGACAATTACTGATAAGAACAAACAACACCACAGTAATGTGGTACATAAACAAACAAGGAGGAACACATTCATACCACTTGTGCAGACTAGCCATGACTCTTTGGAACTTGGCTCTGGATTGGCAAATTGAACTTCAAGCACAGTACTTGCCAGGATTGGAAAACACGCTGGCAGACAATCTAAGCAGAAATATGACAGATCCGCACGAATGGAAGTTGCATCCTCAGGTGTTTACAGAGATAATCCAAGCGTGGGGGAGGCCAGACATAGATCTTTTTGCCTCCCACAGGAATCATCAATTGGAAAAGTTTTGTTCAAGGACCTTTCATCCAAAGGCCTGGAGAGTGGACGCCCTTTCATTCAGTTGGACAGCATGGACAGTTTACGCATTCCCACCTCTGCCTCTTCTGCCCAAGGTGCTTTTGAAAGCAAGAGCAGACAGACCGAAGATGATACTGGTTGCTCCAGATTGGCCAAGGCAACACTGGTACCCGCTCCTGAGGAGTCTAACACATACTCCTCCCTGGTCCCTGCCTCTAATGCCTCTTCTGCTGACTCAGCACAGCTACAAAACTCTTCACAGTCAGCTGAAAACACTCAATCTCGCTGCATGGAAAATTCCTTAACACCACAACAGACCCTACTCTCCAAGGAGGTGCAGGATGTCATTTTGGAGGCCAGAAGGCCATCTACTAGAAAAGCTTACTCCACAAAATGGAAGCGGTTTTGCTCTTGGAATGAGAAAAAGGCCAGGACCCTAGAAAACTGAACTTGCCTCAGGTATTACAGTATCTAGCTGAGCTGCTGAACAGTGGACTTTCATTTTCTTCCATAAAATCCATGCCTCAGCCATTTCTGCAGAATTCAACACCGATCCTCCTTTATTTTCTCACCCACTCTTACGACAGTTCCTCAGAGGGGCTAAGAATATAAGACCACCAAGGAAACAACCAATACCAGCCTGGGATCTTAATTACATACTAGAAAAATTAACATTGCCTCCTTTTGAACCAGCTGCCTCAACAGATTTGCAATATTTGTCCTGGAAAACAGCCTTCCTTCTGGCTATCACTTCAGCTCGTAGGGTTTTGGAACTACCGGCCCTCATGGCGGTGCAGCCCTTTCTCATCTTCCATCAGGACAGGGTTTCCCTTCGTACCAACCCGTCATTTATGCCTAAAGTGGTATCCAGGGTAGCTTTAAATCAAGCCATACACCTACCTACCTTTTACCCCAATCCTCAAAACAAAGGGGAAAAGCTGCTACACTCTTTAGACATCCATAGGCAGCTACGTTATTATTTGGACAGAACAAAGACCTTCAGGAAATCAGAACAACTCTTTGTGTCCTATGCTGTAGGGGCTCAAGGGAAGCCAGTTACCAAGCAGACTATTTCAAAGTGGATAGGCCACTGCATACGGTTTTGTTATTCCTATCATGGGAAATTTGTTCCTACAGGCATCAGATCACACTCCACCAGGGCCACAGCTACCTCTGCATCCTTCCTCAGAGGAGTTCCTACCAAAGATATTTTGGAGGCAGCCACTTAGAGTTCTGTACATACCTTCACAAAACACTACCACCTGCCTTTATATTCCAAAACTAGAACAGGCTTTGCCACTGCTGTGTTGCAGGGCATTCTGGCTCAACCCAGTTCCTCCTAGTACCTACCACCCTGTGCGTAGCTTTGGGACTCTACCCATCTGTGATTACTGCAGCTGTATGCACGATGAACATAGTACAGTTTTGTACTTACCATAAATGTAGATGTTCGAGTGCTAATACAGCTGCAGTACAGGTTTCCCTCCCTCCTTCCCCACTTGGTAAAGGCATGGGGCCTAACCCCCTCTTCATACAACCTGACTGGGTTATCCTTCTATGGTTTATTTGCTTGCAACTACTGATTTTGGATTATATTGCATTGCATGTATATACATATAAACATAATTTATGTATTGCCTTCCTTATGGGGGCACCTGACATCTGGGGCAAGAAAGACTGAAGAACATGGCGTCGGCTGTGTCTTATATACTCCGGCTTCGCTAACGTCAGGAGAGAAAGCGACAACAACCGACGCCGGACCTAGACTTTGGAATTCGGCCGACCGAGGACCCGCCTGACGGCAGAGAACCCATCTGTGATTACTGCAGCTGTATTAGCACTCGAACATCTACATTTATGGTAGGTACAAAACTGTACTTTCTTCATGTTTCACTGTTGCAGTCATTACATTTGGATAATCTGCTGGCAGGTTGCCCTCAGTCGGCCTATATTTCAAAGCCTTGGGTCCTGCGTCGGTTGCTGTCTCTTCTTTCATGACGTCAGCTCGTCAGGGGTATAAAACAGGCAGTCAAAGCCATTTTCTTTAGTCTTTCTTGCCGCGCGGTGCCAGAAGCAGAAGCAGAAGCAGTTTGCAAGTGCCGGTCTGCCGACTCCTGAAATTTTCGAATTCGAATTTCAGAACCGAAGTCTTCACTAAAGCTAAGTACCCCATTGGGGAAACTTTTTCTTGCTCCATACCGATGTCAATAAAAGTTAATAATTGCATTACTTGTGGGAAATAAATTCCAAATAAGGATTTCCATTTGTACTGTATTCTTTGCCTAGGCCCTGACCATAATGTGCGTAGCTCTCGGTTTTGTGCTAGATTTAACCAACGCACTGTTAAGCATCGGTATATCTTTGCTTCAAAATATTTTGGAACCAGATTTAACTATCCTGAAATGTCGTCGGATAGCAATCTGACTACTGGAGTTCACAAAAAACGCAAAGAAAATGACAGAGACAGACCATCGAGGTCCAAAACCGACGACAAAGCTTCTTCTAAGCCAGTCGCCGGTTCGCCGGTACTCAGTGAGGCACTTTCTCAGCCCCTGATACCCGCTACTTTTGAGTCGCAGGCCTCTACTGAGACCCATGTGGAGTCTGGCACGCCACGAGATTCTCAAAGTATTATACCCACGGATGTCTCTCCCTCTGATGGGTCTGGAGCCGCTGAGCAGGCACCGGCTTCTGAGGGTGTCTTCAGGCCTCAGCATTTCTATATAAAACTGACTCCAGCTTCAAAATCCTGATTCACACAAATTTTTATTTAAAAACCCTGCTGCTGACCCTGAAACTATTTCACAGGGTCCAAAAGGTATAAAGGCCTCAAAAGCAAAAAATCCTACCCCCTCTGATAGAGATTCCAGGGCACTGGATAGATGGGGAAAGATGGTTTATACATCTGCAACCTTGGCAGTTAGGGCCTTAAACTGCCAGTTTCATATGCTTAAGTATCAACAGCATGTGATGGGATTACTGAAACAGAAAATTATGTTGATTTCCGAATGTGTAGAAAATAAAGAATTGCAGGAATTATTGCATGCAGCAGAACAAGTTGAAAAGCATACTTTGCAATGTGGTTTTGATTCCTTAGAGGCCTCCTGCAGGGCCGCAGTTACTGGATCTGTGATTAGAAGGCATGCCTGGCTAAAAGAGCAACATTTACCTGATCATGTTAAAGCTAAATTGCTGGATGCACCTTTACAGCATGATACTCTGTTTGGTATTAAGGCAGAAGAGGTTTTAAAGAAAATGGAAGACAAAGCTAAATCTATGCAAACTGTAAAAGACTTCTTACAAGTGCAGCCACCAAGATTCAGTAGACACTGGCTTACAAAAAGTTGGTCCTTTCCTGTGTCCGACAGAGCTCTACGGGGCAAATCCAGGCGCCCTAAAGGTTCTAGATACCAGTCACAGGATTCTTACAGGTCAAAGCAATGGGGTGCCTCTACCTCCAAATCTGGAGGAAACAAAATGCAACCCTACAGTAAACCGTCTCAATGACGTCCGTTTGCCATCACCAAGCACTTATCTTTTGGCAGCTCCCTTAGGGGGAAAATTAGCACTTTATGCTCAAAAACTGGCAGTTAATAACCCAGGACAAGTGGGTATTAAACATAGTATCCCAGGGATACAGATTCCACTTCCACGCTCTGCCAATTCCAAACGGTTGGCCAGATCTGCCAAAAAAATCAATGGGCAGAGGCACAGAAACAAGTTACGTCCCTCATGGATATGGGGGCTATTCAGCCAGTGCCAGAACAGGAAAAAGGATAAGGGTTTTACTCGAGACTGTTCTTGGTACCCAGAAAAGACAAGGCCTGGCGCCCAATACTGGATTTATCAATTTTGAACGCATTCCTGGACATTCCAAAATTCAAAATGCTAACTTTGCAGCAGCTTCTGCCCATGCTGGGCAAGAACGCTTGGCTAGTGACTTTAGACTTAAAAGAGGCATACCTGCATATCCCAATAAGGGAATCGTGCAGAAGATACCTCCGTTTCAAGGCTGGCTTTATGCATTACCAATTCTCTGCACTGCCCTTTGGCTTATCTACTGCACCCAGGGTCTTTACAAAGTGCCTGGCACCAGCAATTGCATTTTGCAGACAAAGAAGTATACAAATCTATCCTTATTTGGACGACTGTCTCATTCAAGCAGAGGCAGCATGTGGTGTTTGTGAAAAGGCTTTTAACATGCCTAGGGTACACAATAAACGAAAAGAAATCACAACAGGTACCCTCTCAAAAGATAACATTCCTGGGTGCAAGTTTGAATACAACTGCCTAGATGGCTTTCCTCATGCCAGACAAACAAAGGCAACTGACTATTTACTTCAAACAGATGGCAATATAAACCCAGTTATCTGCAAGACAAATACTGCAAGCTTTGGGGTTCATGGCATCATGCATTCTACTGATTCCATATGCAAGACTGCATATGAAGAAACTACAGTGGTACCTAAAAAGTTTATGGAGTCAACATTGTCACAGTCTGGAAACAATGATTCCTCTCATTCCCTGCCTACAACAGGAGTTTCTTTGGTGGGCAGAGGCATGTCACCAAAACATGGGACGGTCTTTCACTCTACCCCCTGCCAGCCAAACTTTAACTACAGATGCATCAGACTATGCTTGGGGGGGCCCACCTGGCGGGAAGATGCATTCAGGGCACATGGACCCCAAAACAAATGCATCTGCATATCAACCAAAAAGAGATATTAGCTGTTCAAAATTCCCTGACAGCCTTCAAGGACTTACTTCATCCAGGACAACTACTGATAAAAATGGGCAACACCACTGTTATGTGGTACATAAACAAGCAGGGGGGCACACACTCATACCCCCTTTGCAGACTAGCCATGGCATTGTGGGACACAGCCTTGACTTACCAAGTACATCTTCAAGCTCAGTTCCTGCCAGGAAAGCAAAATACTCTGGCAGACGACTTAAGCAGAAACCTTATGGACCCTCACGAGTAGAAACTGGATCCAAATGTTTTCAGCATGATAACATAGAAATGGGGGAGCCCGGACATAGATGTATTTGCCTCTCCTCGGAATTATCAACTGGACAAATTCTGCACAAGGACATATCACAGACAAGCATGGAAAGTGGATGCTCTATCCTTCAGTTGGAAAAACCTATCAGTTTACGCCTTTCCTCCTCTGCCTCTTCTTCTCAAGGTCCTACTAAAGGTCAGACAAGAAAAAACAAAATTGATACTAATTGCCCCAGACTGGCCCCGCCAGCACGTGTACCCAATCCTAAGGAATATGTCTCAATTCCCAGCTTGGTATTTTCCTCAGATACCTCACTTACTGTCTCAGCAAAACAATCAGATCCTGCACAATCAGCTCCAAACACTGAACCTGGCATAATGGCTGATCATGTAGTTATTCAAACAACACCTCTCAGTAAATCTGTGATGGATGTCATTTTGGAAGCCAGAAGGCCTAGTACTAGAAAAACCTATGCTGATAAATGGAAGAGATTCTGTGCTTGGAACCAAGCACAAGGAACTGACACAGCAGAGCCAAATATTCCTCAGATTTTACAATACTTGACTGAGATGCTTGACAAAGGCCTATCTTTTTCATCAATAAAAATCCATGCCTTTGCCATCTCAGCTCATTACAACACAGAGCCACCGATCTTTTCTCAACCTTTGCTAAAACAGTATTTTAGAGGGGCCAAAAATTTAAGGCCTCCCAGAAGATCACCAACTCCTGCATGGGACCTCAATTTTGTGTTGGAAAAGCTCACCCTGCTTCCATTTGAACCAGCTGCTACTGCAGATATAAAGTTTTTATCATGGAAAACAGCTTTGCTCCTGGCAATTACTTCAGAAAGAAGGGTTTCAGAGCTACAGGCCCTCATGGCTGTGGAGCCTTTTATCATATTTTACCCAGACAGGGTGTCCGTCAGGACCAATTCTTTCTTTATGCCTAAGGTGGTTTCCATTGTGGCTCTTAACCAAACTATTCATCTGCCAACTTTTTATCCAATCCACAGAACAAGGGGGAGTGGATTCTGCATTCCTTGGACGTACATAGACAACTAAGATTCTACTTGAGCAGGACTAAAGCTCTAAGAAAAACTGAGCAGCTACTGGTGGCGTTTGCTGCAGGATCAGAGGGAAAGGCTATTTCAAAGCAGACTATTTCAAAGTGGATAAGCCACTGCATTCGTTTCTGTTACTTACATCATGGTAAACCTTTGCCCAAGAGCATTAGGTCTCATTCCACCAGGGCTGCAGCTACATCAGCAGCTTTTCTCAGTGGAGTACCAACCAAAGACATTCTAGAAGCTGCTACTTGGAGTTCTGTTCACACTTTTACAAAGCATTATCATCTGCCTCTCTTCTCTAAGTCTAGGGCAGGCTTTGTCACTGCAGTTCTGCAGTGCCTTATAGCCACCCCAAATGCTGTTTAGCTCCAGCTTCCCATTCATAGCTTTGGGATTCTACCCAAATGTAATGACTGCAACAGTGAAACATGAAGAACATAGTACAGTTGTGTACACTTAGCATAAATGTAGATGCTCGAGTGTATTCACTGTTGCAGTCCAGGTTACCTGCCCATCATCCCCCTTTTATTCTGGAGCTTCTCTTTCCTTCACTATATTCTACAGCCTTTGTGGTGTATTTGCTTTTAGATGAAGGTAAAGTTTATGTTGTTGCATGTATATTTTTTTTTGTGTCTTTTCGGCTTTTCCCGGTTAGGGGTTGCCACAGCGGAACTCCAGTCCGCTAATGATTGGCAGTTGATTTTTTTTTTACGTGCCGAGTTGCCAGCCCTGACCCACAACCTTCAACGAAGGTACACCCATTCACGCATGTCTCCACGCAGAAGACGCTCTAGCTGAGAATTGAACCGGACAGCGTCTTACAGTGAGGCGACAATGCTACCGCAGCACCACCACCGCAGTCATAGTATATATACATTCTTATATATTTTTCTCCCCATTTGGGGGGCACCTGACATCTGGGGCAAGAAAAACTAAAGAAAATGGCGTTGGCTGCCTGTTTTATACCCCTGACGACCTGACGTCATGGAAGAAAAGACAGCAACCAACGCAGGATCCAAGACTTTGGAATTCAGGATGACTGAGGGCAACCTGCCAGCAGATTACACAAATGTAATGATTTCAACAGTGAATACACTCGAACATCTACATTTATGGTAAGTGTACACAACTATACTTTCCTTCGTCTTCCGAGCCTTTGGTTGTCTCTGTCTCAGTTGGGTCTGGAGCTGCAACGCAGGCACCGGCATCTGAGGAGGCCTTTCGCACTACCGATTCCAGACAAAAAATGATGTCTTCTCTTCTGACTACCATTCCTCTCAGACTGATGGATTTACTTAGGCCTAGAGACAAGACCATTCCCAGAAAAAATACCTCTAGCCACCATGTTACTCTTCCTCCTCCTCTCCAAACTCAAATGCTTAAAATGGCAGATGATCTTATCTCCCTTATCAGGGGTGGTCAGACCACAACTTCTAAAAGGAAATGAGACCTTTCTCCTGATGTACTCACAGAACAGGATTCTGATGAATCTGATTATTCAGAGTTTAAAGAGGAACATCAACCTCTGACTGCATATGAGGATTCAGATGCAGAGAAATCCAGTCCCTCTGCCTCCCCACCAGATCTTTCCTTTGGGGAAACCCTTCACACCCTCATTCCCAGGCCTTCCCTCAGTCTAAGAAAAGAGTAAGAGAGTTTCTAGACCTGCCCCAGCACAGACCCTTGGCCATCCCTCCTGTCTTAGAGGTGGTTGATGATGTCTTCCAGGAGTCCAGTTTAACTCCTGATGTCCTCCCACCTGCTCCCAGAAAACCTGACCGGTATTACAGAATACCAGATTCTCCCAAATACCTCTACAGAAATTCTGCTGCAGACCCGGAGGTCATTACACAGGGACCATAAGGAGCTAAGACTAGTTCTACAAAGATTCCTACTCCTTCTGACAAGGATTCCAGAGCTCTGGACAGATGGGGCAAAAAAGTATACACCTCTGCAACCTTGGCTACTAGAGCTGTCAACTGTCAGTTCCACATGTTAAAATATCAACAACACACTTTGGAACTGTTAAAACAAAAAATATCTACCTTTTCTGACTGTACCAGTTTGAAAAAGTTAGCAGATTTACTGCACTCTACTTGTCAAGTGGCTAAACACTCATTGCACTGTGGATATGATGCCCTAGAAGCCTCTAGCAGGGCAGCAGTGTCAGGACCTGTCATTAGGAGACATGCATGGTTGAAAGGACAACCTCTCCCTGATCATGTTAAATCTGAATTACTTGATGCACTCTTGGATAAGGACTGCTTGTTTGGAGAAAAAGCAGAAGAGGTGCTTAAAAAGATGGAAGACAAAGCAAAATCTATGCAAACAGGAAAAGATTTCCTTCAGGTACAACCTCCTAGGTTCAGCAGGAATTTTCCCTCAAAACATTGGTCCTTTCCTGCACCTAGCAGATGGAGGCAAGGTAAGCTCCGCAGAGACAGACCACCCAGACTCCCACCCCAGGGACAGCAGAGAAACAAACAGTGGACCACTCCCACTCCAAAGGCAGGGAGTTCAAAGCCATCCCCCTGTGGCAAAAATTCTCAGTGACTCCCTGTCCCCCCCTCTGCCCTCTTTTCGCTTACCAAAAACTAGGAGGAAGGCTGTCCATCTCCAATGAAAATTGGCGCTCTTTAACAAAGGACCAATAGGTCTTAAAGATCATTTTTCAGGGATACAAATTCTCCTTTAATGAACTCCCAATTCTAAGTAGGTACCCAGACTTACCTCCAAATCAGTTGGCAGAGGCATTGAAACAAGTCCAAACTCTCATATGCCAAGGGGCAGTAGAACATGTTCCCTCAGATCAAACAGGCAAAGGCTTTTATTCCAGACTGTTCCTGGTTCCCAGAAAAGAGGGCACTTGGCACCCCATCCTGGATCTATCTATTCTGAACACCTTCCTGGTGGTCCCCAAATTCAAAATGCTAACCTTACAGCAGCTGTTGCCTATGCTGACAAAAAAAATTCCTGATTAGTAACCCTAGATCTAAAACATGCCTACCTCCACATCCCCATAAGGGAATCCTGCAGGAAATTCCTTCGCTTCAGAGCAGGCTGACAACACTTTCAGTTCTCTGCGCTACCCTTTGGCTTATCTACTGCTCCCAGGGTATTCACCAAATGCTTAGCCCCAGCCATAGCCTTCTGCAGGCAGAAAAATATACAAATTTACCCTTATCTGGACGACTGCCTCATTCAGGCAGACTGCAAAGAAAAGCTCCTAAAGGACCTCCTCTTTGTCAAAACCCTGCTATCCTCCTTAGGGTACACTATCAATGAGAAGAAATCAAAGCAAACACCCTCCAAGAAGATCATTTTCTTGGGAGCACTGCTGGACACAGCATCCCAAATGGCCTTCCTATCCTCAGAAAAGCAAAGATCTTCTTTGTGTTTCACTGTTGCAGTCATTACATTTAGGTTATCTGCTTGCAGTAGCCCTCAGTCGGCCTGATTATCAAAATCTTGGGTCCTGTGTCGGTTGCTGTCTCATCTTCCGTGACGTCAGGTAATCAGGGGTATAAAGTATGCAGCCGACACCATTACATCAGTCTTTCTTGCCGTGCGGTGCCCGAAGCAGAAGCAGTTCGCAGTTGCCAGTCGGCCGACTCCTAAAATTTTTGTTTTCGAGTTTCAGAACCGAAGTCTTCAACTAAAGCGAAGTACCCAGTTGGGGAAACATTTTCTTGCTCTAAACCGATGTCAGTAAAAGTCAATAATTGTATTTCTTGTGGAAAGCAAGTACCTCTTAAAGATTTTCATTTGTACTGTATTCCTTGCCTAGGCCCTGACCACGACGTACCTCACTGTCGGTTTTGTGCCTTACTTAAGCAACAAACTATTCGTCGTTGGTATATTTACACTTCTAAATATTCTGGTACTTGATAAAATTATCCAGATATGTCTTTGGTTAGCCATCCGGCTGCTGACATTCCAAAAAAACGCAAAGATAAAGACAGAGACAGGCCGCCTAGGTCCAAAGCTGCCGATGACGATTGTCCTAAGCCAGTTCGCCGGTACTCAGTGAGGCACTTTCGCAGCCCCTGATACCTGCTACTTCAGATTCGCAGGACTCTACTGAGACCCATTCGGAGTCCGGTATGCCGCGAGATACTTCAACTGTGGAACCTGCGGATGTTTCTACCTTGGATGGGTCCGGAGCCGCTGTGCAGGCACTGGCTTTTGAGGGTGTATTCAGGCCTACTGACTTGCATATTAAACCAACACCATCTTCTTCTTCAAGGCCTAAATCTCGAACCATGCCTAGAAAACTGATGCCCAGACCACATGGTCAGGCCTCTATGCCTAAAAAACAAATGATAAGAATGGTTGAAGACCTTATTACTTTAATCAGGGGAAGCCAACCTTCCCCCTGTAAGAGACCTAGGACTGAATTTGCTTATGATACTTCTGACCAGGATTCTGAAATTTCTGTTTCCTGTGATGACCAGGATTTACCCTTATCTACCTATGAGGATTCTGATGCAGAGGACTCTATTCCCTCTGCCCCGAGGATTTCTCTTTTGGTGAAACCTTGCACACTCTTTAGGGAGCATTTTCATTGGGAAAGCCAGGATTACTCTGATTCTAAAAAGAGGCTTAGGGATTTCTTACTCCTGCCCCAGCACAGGCCCTTAGCTATCCCTCCTGTACCTGACATTGTTGATGATGCCTTTTCGGAATCTAGCTTGGCCCCTGACTCTCTACCTCCTGCTCCCAGAAAACCTGATAGATATTACAGGGTTCCTGACTCTCACAAGTTCCTTTTTAAAAATCCTACTGCGGATCCTGAGACCATTTCACAGGGACCCAAGGGCATTAAGGCTACTACTGCCAAAAATCCTACCCCCTCTGATAGAGACTCCAGGGTGCTGGATAGATGGGATAAGAAGGTATACACTTCTGCAACCTTGGTCATTAGGGCCTTAAATTGCCAGTTTCATATATTAAAGTATCAGCAGCTTATTATTTGATTGCTTAAACAGAAAATGTTGATTCCTGACTGTGCTGAAAATAAGTATTTACAGGATTTAATGCATTCTTCTGAACAGGTTGGAAAACATACTTTGTAATGTGGTTTGATTCACTAGAGGCATCTTGCAGGGCTGCTGTCACCAGGTCTGTACTTAGAAGGCATGCTTGGCTTAAGGAGCAATCATTGCCAGATCATATTAAAGCTAAATTGCTGGATGCTCCCTTAAATCATGACTGCCTGTTTGACAACACAGCAGAAAAAGTTCTTAAAAAGATGGAGGAAAAAGCTAAATCTATGCAAACTGTTAAAGATTTCCTACAAGTACAGCCTCCAAGATTTAGTAGGCATTGGCCCTCTAAGAATTGGTCCTTTCCTGTCTCTTCCAGGCCTTCTGAGTCCAAACCCAGAACTAGTAGAACACCCAGGCTTCAGTCCCAGGTTATGCACAGGACTAAGCAGTAGGGGGCTCCCACTTCCAAATCAGGGAGTAGTAAGCCTCCCCCCTATGGTAAACTGTCTCAATGACTTAACTTTAAAACTTCCAAGCACTTCTCAACTGACTGCTCCTTTAGGGGAAAGATTGCTCTGCAGGCAAAAAACTGGGAACTCATTACCCAGGTTTTAAATATAGTTTCCCAAGGATACAGATTTCACTTCCACACGTTACCAAACCTAAATGGTTGGCCAGATCTACCCCCAAATCAGTGGGCAGAGGCTCAAAAGTAAGTACTCTCTCTTTTAAGCATAAAGGCTATTCAAATTGTACCAAAAGAGGAAAAGGGACAAGGTTTCTACTCAAGACTTTTCCTGATACCCAGAAAAGACAACTCATGGTGTCCTATCCTGGACCTTTCTGTCTTAAATACCTTTTTGGTGATTCCAAAATTCAAGATGCTAACTCTTCACCAGTTGCTTCCTATGCTAGGCAAAGATGCCTGGTTGGCAACACTGGATTTAAAGGAAGCCTACCTGGACATCCCAATCAGGGATTCTTGCAGAAGATACCTACGCTTCAAAGCAGGCTACATGCACTATCAGTTCTCTGCGTTGCCCATTGACTTATCTACTGCGCCCAGGGTATTCACAAAGTGCCTAGCCCCAGTCATTGCATTTTGCAGGCAAAGAAATATTCAAATATACCCATACCTGGACGATTGTCTAATTCAGGCAGAAAGCCAGGACATACTTTTGAATCATCTGGCATTTGTACAAAGGCTTCTAACTTGTGTGGGGTACACCATAAACGAAAAGAAATCACATCTGGTACCCTGTCAACAAATTATATTCCTGGGAGCAAGCTTGAACATAACTTCCCAGATGGCTTTCCTCACGCCAGAAAAACAAATTCATTTGACAACTTACTTCAAACTAGTGGCCACAAAAACCCTCCTGTCTGCAAGGCAAATACTGCAAGCCTTGGGGTTCATGGCCTCCTGCATTGTACTAATTCCATATGCAAGACTGCATATGAGGAAACTACAATGGTATCTAAAAAGCCTATGGTGTCAACATTCACAGGATCTAGAAGCAATGATTCCTATCATTCCTTGCCTACGGTTAGAATTCCTTTGGTGGACCAGAGGCCTGCCAACAAAACAAGGGTCTACCATCCATTCTACCCCCTGCCGTCCAAACCCTAGCAACAGACGCATCAGGCAAGTATGGGGGCTCACGTGGCAGGGAAGTGCATTCAGGGCATATGGAACCCAAGTCAAATGCACCTGCATATCAATCAAAAAGAAATGTTAGCTGTACAGAATGCTCTGACAGCCTTCAAAGACCACATTCTTCCAGGACAATTAATGGTAAAGACAGACAACATCACTGTCATGTGGTACATAAACAAGCAGGGGGGTACCCATTCTTAACCCCTCTGCAGACTAGCCATGGCTCTGTGGAACACAGCCTTGAGCTACCAAGTGGATCTACAGGCTCAATTCCTGCCAGGAAAACTAAATACACTGGCAGACGAACTAAGCAGAAATCTCATGGATACACACAAATGGAAACTGGATCCAAAGACTTTCAACATGTTGATAAACAAATGGGGGTGCCCAGATATAGACCTGTTTGCCTCCCCCCAGAACTACCAATTGGACAAAGTCTGCACAAGGACTCCCCACAATCAAGCTTGGAAAGTGGATGCTGTGTCCATCAGCTGGAAAAATCTATCAGTTTATGCCTTTCCTCCTCTGCCTCTTCTCTCCAAGGTACTACTAAAGATCAAACAGGACAAACCAAGGATGATACTGATTGCACCAGACTGGCCACGCCAACACTGATGTACCTTGTCTTGCGCAGTGTGTCACTGCTAGCCCCATGGCACTTGCCTCAGACCCCTACTCTGCTGTCACAGCAGGAGAGCCAGATTCTGCACCCCCAGCTTCAAACTCTGAACTTGGCAGCCTGACTAATCTCTCCATTACCATCCCTCAGTAAACAAGTGTTGGATGTCATTTTGGAGGCAAGGAGGCCTAGTACTAGAAAATCTTATGCTGAAAAATGGAAAAGATTCTGTGTCTCGAACCAAACTCAAGGGATGGCCACAGCAGTGCCCAATTTACCTCAGATTCTTCAATACTTAACTGAGATGCTTCACAAGGGCCTTTCCTTTTCCTCCATCAGAATTCACACCTCAGCCATTTCAGCTCATTACAACACAAAACCACCCCTTTTCTCATGCACTGCTCAATCAGTTCCTCAGAGGGGCCAAAAACATAAGACCACCCAGGAGAGCCCCAACTCCTCCCTGGGACCTTAACTTTGTATTGGAAAAACTCACTCTTCCTCCTTTTGAGCCAGCTGCAAGTGCAGAGTTAAAATTCCTTTCTTGGAAAACAGCTTTCCTTTTAGCTATCACTTCAGGAAGAAGGGGATCTGAATTACAGGCCCTTATGGTAGTGGAGCCTTTCATCATCTTTCATGCGAACAGGGTGTCCCTCAGGACCAATCCCTCCTTCATGCCCAAGGTGGTATACAGTGTGGCTCTTAATCAATCCATTCATTTGCCAACCTTCTTTTCTAACCCACAGAACAAAGGGGAACGTATACTGCACTCCTTAGATGTGCACAGACAGCTTAGATTTTACTTGGACAGGACTAAACCTCAAAGAAAATCTGAACAACTGCTAGTGGCATTTACTGCATGGGCAGAGGGGAAGGCTATTTCAAAACAAACCATTTCTAAGTGGATAGGCCATTGCATTCATTTCTGCTATAAACACCATGGAAAACCTATCCCACAGGGGATTAGACCCCATTCAACCAGGGCTGCATCTACCTCTACAGCCTTTCTCAGAGGTGTCCCTACCAGAGACATCCTAGAAGCTGCCACCTGGAGTTCTGTACATACTTTCACCAAGCATTACCATTTGCCAATTTTCTCTAAATCCAGAGCTGGCTTTGCCACTGCAGTATTGCAGGGCCTTATAGCTGGTCCTAATCTTATCTAAATTCCTCCTCCCATCCTTAGCTTTGGGAATCTACCCAAATGTAATGACTGCAACAGTGAAACAGGAAGAACATAATACAGTTGTGTACACTTGCCATAAATGTAGATGTTCGAGTGGGTTCACTGTTGCAGTCCTGGTTACCCTCCCTCCAGCCCCCTGACTTGTTTTGGCTTTACCTCTTCTCTCCTTACTATGCTTAAAAGCTTTTTGGTGTATTTGCTTTTTTTGATGGAGGTGAAGAAGATGGAGGTATAACCTTGTGTGTGTGTGTGTGTGCGTGTGTGTGTGTGCGTGTGTGTGTGTGCGTGTGTGTGTGTGTGTGTGTGTGTATATATATATATATATATATATATATATATATATATATATATATATATATATTTGCTTCCCATTAGGGGAGCACCTGACATCTGGGGACAGAAAAACTGATGTAATGGCGTTGGCTGCATGCTTTATACGCCTGACTACCTGACGTCACGGAAGATGAGACAGCAACCGACGCAGGACCCAAGACTTTGATAATCAGGCTGACTGAAGGCTACTGCAAGCAGATAACCCAAATGTAATGACTGCAACAGTGAATACACTCGAACATCTACATTTATGGTAAGTGTACACAACTGTACTTTTCTTACCTCTCTATTTCACCCAGCTGGCTTCCAGAACTCACCTCACTGCCAGGAAGTTCCTCCAAGCCTTGGGGTACATGGCATCTGGCATCACTCTAATTCCTCTGGCCAGGCTTCACTTGAGAAAACTTCTGTGGTACCTAAAGAACCTTTGGTTTCAGCACTCTCAGCCTCTAGAGCCCTCTCTTCCTCTGATCCACTCTTCGCCCAACCGGGCAGACCATTACCACCGACGCCTCAGACACAGCTTGGGGCGCTCACATAGAAGGCAGGTGCACTCAAGGTCTTTGGGATGCACAGCACCTTCCATTACACATCAACCTGAAGGATTTGATGGCAGTAAAAAAGGCTCTGACTTCCTTCAAATCCCATCTCAAGCCCAGGGTTCTCCTTATCAAAACATATAAACACCACTGTAATGTGGTACATCAACAAACAGGGAGGGACCACTCTTACCCTCTGTGCAGGCTAGCAATGAACATGTGGCTGACTGCCTCTTCCATGGGACTACACCTTTTAGCGTAATTCCTACCAGGGAGCAACAACATCCTGGAAAACCACTTAATCAGAAACTTACTGGACCCCCACGGATGGCAGCACCACAGAAAAATTGTTTTACAGATCACTCAGGAGTGGGGGACTCCAGAGTTGGATCTCTTTAATTCACACCTTAACCGTCAGCTGAAACACTTCTGTGCCAGGGAGTGTCACCACCTAGCATGGAAGGTGGATGCATTCACCTACCCCTGGAACACCCTCTTTGTGTACGCATTCCCTCCTCTGCCTCTTATTCCAAAGGTACTGATCAAAATAAGGGAGGAGACTGAAAGCCATCCTCATTGCTCCAGATTGGCCCAGACAACATTGGTACCCCTTACTGTGCAGCCTGACCTTACAGCCTCCCAGGCAGCTTCCCCTGATCTCTGAACTCTTAACTCAGGTTGGGGGGGGGGGGAGCTGCGCCCAGACTTGCAGACTCTCAAACTATCAGCATTGCTAGTACTCTAAAGGCAAACAAGGGGCCCTTGTTAAGCCAGCAGGTCCTAGACATTATCACAGAGGCCAGAAGATCCAGCACTAGAAAATCTTATATAGGAAAATGAAAAAGATTTTGCTCCTGGAGCCAGTCTAGGGGGCAATACCTCACAACCTTCCATCCCTCTTATCCTGGACTACCTAGTGGAGCTACTTAATAGTAGCCTCTCTGTCTCCTTTATTAAAATCCACGCCTCCGCCATCTCTGCTCATTTTGATTCAGAACAGCCGCTGTTCTCCCATCCTTTGATTAAACAATTCCTCAGAGGGGCTTCTAATGTCAGACCTCCCAGAAGGCCACCCACTCCAGCCTGGGGCCTGAATTATGTTTTGGAAAAACTTACTTTACCAACCTTCGAACCTGCTACTTCAGCAGAAGTAAGATTCCTCTCCTGGATGACTGCTTTTCTCCTAGCTATCACCTCAGCCAGGAGAGTTCCATAACTTCAATCACTAATGGCCATTGAGCCCTTCATCATTTTCCATGCAGGCAGGGTCTCCCTGAGGACTAATCCCTCCTTTATGTCCAAGGTGGTATCTAATGTAAGTCTCAGTCCAGGCCATACATCTACCCACCTTTTTTCTAACCCTCAAAACAAGGGGGAGAGAATTCTGCACTCACTAGACGTGCACAGACAGCTCAGATATTATCTGGACCGTACCAAACCCTTCAGGAAAACGGACAAACTACTTGTCAGCTTTGCCCCAGGGGCAGAGGGGGATGCCCATTTCCAAATGGATATCACACTGTATCCATTTCTGCTACAGATTGCATGGAAACCCCCCCCCCCAAGTCTATTAGAACCCATTTCACTAAGGCAGCCTCCACTTCCACAGCATTCCTCAGAGGAGTTCCCACCAGGGACATCCTGGAAGCTGCCACCTGGACTTCTGTCCATACCTTTACCAAGCATTGCCAACTACCTCTGTTTTCTAAGGCTAGAGCATGGTTTGCCTCTGCAGCTCCGTAGGGCATGCTGACCCATTCCCAAGTATCTCCTACCTCCCCTATTCTCAGCTTTGGGAATCCTCCCACAGGCGATGACTGCAGCAGTGAAACACGAAGGACATAGTACAGTTGTGTACACTTACCATAAATGTAGATGTTCAAGTGTATGCACTGTTGCAGTCTTGGTTTCCCACCCTCCTTTCCCCCTTATATCCTCTTTTTTTAGGGAGACAAGTTTCAAAAGGTGGCTTTTAGCCACTAGGACCACTTTACCATATTTACTTGGCCCTCTTGATGGGTTAAGGCAAGAAAAACTGATGTGATGGTGTTGCCTGCTCTCCTTTATAACACTGATGTCTTGACGTCAGACAGCATGTGATAGCAGCCGATGCAGGAAAACATTGACTCTGGTATTCAGGCCGGGCGAGGGCTACCATGGCAGGGATATCCCACAGGTGATGACTGCAACAGTGAATACACTCTACCATCTACATTCATGGTAAGTGTACACAACTGTACTTTCCTAGTACCCAGAAAAGAAGGCACCTGATGCCGTATTCTAGACCTATCCACATTAAATCTGTCCCTCCTGGTGCCAAAATTCAAAATGCTGACCCTTCACAAGCTCTTTGCCAGTGTTGGCAGCAAAAGCTTGGCTAGAGATCCTAGATATGAAGGATGCCTACCTCCATATTCCCATAAGGGAGTCCTGCAGGAGTTTACTACAGGAGTTTCCTGCACTTTAGAGCAGGCTCAGAGCACTTTCATTTCTCAGCTCTGCCCTTTGGCTTATCTACTGCTCCCAGAGTCTTCAGCAGGTGCCTGGCTCCTGTCATTGCCTTTTGCAGACAGAAAGACATACAGATTTACCCTTATGTGGATGACTGCTTCATCTAGGTGGACACCAAGGAGAAACTCTTGCAGGATCTTACCTTTGTCCAAACCATCCTAACCTCTCTGGGATTTACTATCAACAGGGAAAAATTCCAATTCCAACCCACAAGACGGCTAACCTTCTTAGGAGCTCTCCTGGACACATTTGCCCAAAGAGCCTTCCTCTCTCCAGAGAAGCAGAACTTTCTCCCCCTCTACTTTTCTCAGCTAGCTTGCAGGACCCACCTTACAGCAAGGAAGTTCCTCCAAGCACTCTGGCATCCTGCATCCTGTTGGTGCCTTTGGCCAGGCTTCACATGAGAAAACTACAGTGGTACCTCAGAAACGTATGGTGCCAACAGTCACTGGAGCACCAGCTGCCTCTGATTCCCTGCTTGAGGAAGGAACTTTTATGGTGAGCAGACGTATGTACCCTGATTAGGGGTCTATCCTTTATCACCCTTCCCCAAGGCCAGACCATCACTACCAGTGCCTCAGACACAGCCTGGGGGGCTCACTTGTGAGATATGTGCACTCAAGGCATTCGGGATCATGGAGATCTAGCCCTCCATATCAACCTGAAGGAAATGCTGGCGATGCACAGGGCTATAATAGCTTTCAAAGTCCACCTCAGACCAGGGTACTCTTGATAAAAACAGACAACACCACGGTCATGTGGTACATCAATAAATAAGGGGGCACACACTCCTACTCACTTTGTCACAATGTTATTTGTACATTCCAGGGGAACGCAGCACCCTGGCAGATCAGCTCAGCAGAAGTATCCTGGACCCCCACGAGTGTTAGCTACACAGGGAGACCCTCCTCAGCATCATACACCTCTGGGGGGTGCCGGATGTAGACCTCTTTGCAACAATAGAAAACAGACAGCTGACCAGGTTCTGCTCCAGGGAGTTCCACACACAAGCTTGGAAGGTAGACGCTGTCTCCTTTCACTGGGGCAGCCTGTTTGTGTATGCATTCCCTTCCTTGCCACTGATTCCCGGGGTACTTCTAAAGATCAGGGTGGAAGGGCCAAGGGCTATCCTCATTGCCCCAAACTTGCCCAGGCAGCACTGGTACCCCTTACTCCTCAGCCTGACCAAGGAGCTACTCATGAGCCTGCCTCTCACAGCAAAGCTGCTAACCCAAGAAAAAGGGTCAGTATTGCTTCCAAATCTTCAAACTCTCAGCCTATCCGCATGGCTTATACCCCATAGGTGGATATCAGGGCACCTTTGAGCAAGCATGTTGTGGATATCATTAAGGAGCCCAGGAGGCCCAGCACTCGGAAATCCTATTCTGCAAAATTTACTGCCTGGTGCCACAATAGGGGTGAAAGCAGCATCCATGCGACTTTCTCATTGGTTCCGGATTACCTGGCGGAGATCGTGCAGAAGGGATTGTCATACTCCTCTATCAAAATACATGCCTCAGCTATCTCTGCTCATTCCCCAACAGAGCAATGTATGCTCTCACGTCCCTTGTTGAAATAATTCTTTAGAGGGGTGTCACACATCAGACAACCTAGAAGGCCATCCACTCTGGCATGGGACTTGGTTTGTCCTGGAAAAACTGACGTTGCCTCCTTTTGAACCATTGCCTCAGCAGAACTGAAGCACCTCTCTTGGAAGATTGCCTTCCTGCTGGCCATAATCTCAGCCAGGAGGGTTTCCGAGCTGCAGGCATGGTCATTGAACCCTTCATTATTTTCCATGCAGACATGATGTCTCTTAGAACCAACCCCTCCTTTATGCCTAAGGTGGTCTCTAACGTAATTCTACTGGACCTTGCTGGATATTCATTGGCTTCTACCTCTTCTCGGTGTTGGTTTGTGTTTTTGGTCTCTAACGTAACCCGTAATCAGGCTGTCCATCTCCCTACCTTTTTTTCAAACCCACAAAATAAGGGGGAAAGGATTCTGCATACATTAGATGTGCACAGACAGCTTAGGTTCTATCTGGATAGGATCAAGTCTTTCAGAAAGATTGACCAGCTGCTGGTCAGCTGCACTCTGGGGGTAGAGGAAAAACCCATATCCAAGCAGACCATTTTTAGATGGATATCACACTCCATTCATTTCTGCTACTCCTTTCATGGAAATATTTCTCCCAAATCAGTCAGAACCCATTCTACTAGGGCAGCATCAACTTCCATTGACTTTTAGAGGCGTTCCTACCTACCAAGGATATTTTAGAAGCTGCCACCTGGACATCAGTTCACACACTACCTCCTGGCTATTTTCTCCAAATCCAGGGCAGGCTTTGCTTCAGCAGACCAGGAATTGTCTGAGTCTTTGGATAGACAAGGCAGAAATGAAGGAACGCAAACTAAAAAAGTTTTGGTGAGATTTCCCAGACTATGCTAATAGACAGTTTTCTTGGAAACCATATCACAAGGCTGTTAGATTTGCTAAGGGGAATCATGAAGATGCAACAGCTAAAAAGACCAAAAAGAAAATAATTTAAGACTCTGTATTGAAAAGCAGAGGTGCGTCCGCATCTTTAACTGATGATTCTTTGTCTGCCCTTGAGACTTATGCTGATATTTCATCTGATTTATCTGCATCTAAGAAAGTTAATAATTTTAGCCCTTAAATAAATTGTGTATGAAAGGGTGGTGCAAAGATCATAAGAAACCATGGGACAGTTGAAATTGTACAACTGATGCTGGGACCCATTTGAACTGTGACAATATCGTGGGTAATAATTCTTTTCTTTTGTTTAATGATGTTTCTTTGCTTAATGTTTGTCTTTTTGGCTTTTCCTGGTTAGGGGTCGCCACAGCAGGACTCCGGTCTGGTAATGATTGGCAGTAGAATTATTTTCTATGGTGCCGAGTTGCCAGCCTGACGCCCAACCTTCAGTGAAGGCACGCCTAATTCACGCATGTCTTTTGGAGGCCACTTGACCGCGGGGAGGACAAGCAGACCCCACACAGAAGGCACTCCAGCCGTGAATCGAACAGGAGAACCTCTTGCTATGAGGCAACAATGCTACCGCTGTATAACCGCGGCTTCATATGTTTCTTTGCTTAATAAAAGTTTCAATTTTCTCCCAACGGCACCTGTCTCAGAAATGAGGTCGGTGCAAGACATTAACGATTTTTATCATCTTTCAAATTTATAATTATTTTTTAAAGACAAGGACCGTACCAATTTTGATTCTTTCAGGTTTAATCCTTCCTCTTTTCAACCTACCTGAAACAAATATGTGACAGCATTTGAACAAGCTGTATTAAAGTAACACCATTTTAATTTACATAAAGACACTGTTTGTCGTAATTTAACTTTTTGAGAAAAGGATAGGACTTGACTGATTAAGCAGGAATACTGATGTAAGGATTAATTCTGCTGATAAGGGAGGTGCTGATGTTCTTCGTGTTTCACTGTTGCAGTCATAACTGTAGGGTGCTCCTGCCGGCAGGCAGCCCGAGGTCGGCCAGAATCCCAAAGTCTGGGTCTAGTACCCTGACGTCAATACGCTTTGGTACATAGCCCTCAGCTGACGCCATCTTCTCCAGTCTTTCTTGCCGTGCGGTGGAAAGCAGCTCGCAAGTCGTTGGTTGGCGATTTTCGAACAGCGTATTTTGTTGTTGTCGGTCCGAAGTTCTTACTTCTCTTCTCAAAGCTAAGTACCAATCTTTTCTTGTTCCTCCGATGTCAGAAAAAGTTAATAATTGTATAGCGTGTGGAAACAAATACCTCATAAAGATTTCCACTCTTACTGTCTACCTTGCTTAGGCCCTGGCCACGACGTTTCTTGTTGTCGGTTCTGTGCCAGGTTCAACTCTCGTACTATCAATTGGGCTTTAAATTATTTTGGCAGACGCTTCAATTATAGAATGTCGCCGGACACTACCGGAGTTCAAAAGAAGAAAGACAAAGACAGGCCTCCGAGGTCCAAACAGGACTCGTTGCAGCTGGAGCCAGCATCCGGTTCGGCTGTCGTCAGTGAGGCGCTTTTGCAGCCCTGTCGTCCGCCACTTCTGAACCGATGGCCGGACTCCCATGGGGAGCCATCAAGGCCCACTATTTTAACTGCTGCAGGACCTTCGGACGTCGCTCCTTCAGATGGGTCCAGAACCGCTGTGCAGGTACCGGCTTCTGAGGGGGTTTTCAGGCCTACTCACATCACTATTTCAAAGGCAAAGGCAAAGACAAAGACTCCTGTTAAGTCTAAAGTTCCTGCTCAAGCTGCTTCTGAATCCACTCCCAAGACACAAAAGCAATTATTAAAGATGGCTGAAGATTTGCTTACAATGATTAGGGGTTCTCACCCCCCTCCTGAGAAAAGGCCTCGACAGGATGTTACTCTGGATTCCTCTGACCAGGCTTCTGTATCTTCCTCAGATCAGGACTATTCCTTTCCTCCTTATGAGGATTCTGATGCTGAGGACTCTTTACCCTCGGCCTCTCCGCCTGAGGATTTCTCTTTTGGGGAAACCTTGCATGAGATGAGGGAACATTTTCATTGGGAAGGACAGGAGTATTCTGCTTCCAAAAAGAGGCTTAGAGAATTTCTTCTTCTTCCTCAGCATAGGCCTTTAGCTATCCCTCCTGTTTTGGACATTGTAGATGATGCTTTTTCTGAGGCTAATTTGAATCCTGATTCCATGCCTCCTGCTCCTTCTAAGCCTGATAGATTTTATAGGGTCCCTGACTCTCATTTATTTTTATTTAAAAACCCTTCTGCGGATCCTGAAACTATTTCTCAGGGCTCTAAGGCTGCTAAGGTTGCTACTTCTAAAAATCCTATTCCCTCTGAGAAGGATTCTCGTGCTTTAGACAGGTGGGGAAAAAAGGTATATACTTCTGCTACCCTGTCTGTAAGGGCTTTAAATTGCCAGTTTCATATGTTTAAGTATCAGCAATTTCTTTTGTCTGTTTTAAAGCAAAAGCTTGCTTCCCTTCCTGTTTGTGCAGAGAAAAAGGAACTTCAGGATGTCTTGCATGCTACTGAACAAGTGAACAAGCATAGTTTACATTGTGGTTTTGATGCTTTGGATGCTTCTTGCAGGGCTGCAGCCTCTGGTACTGTTATCAGGAGACATGCCTGGCTTCGTGAACAAAGTTTACCTGAACAGGTTAAGGCTAAGTTATTAGATGCCCCTGTTCAACATGATGTTCTTTTTGGATCCAAGGCTGAGGAAGTTATTAAAAAGATGGAAGAAAAGGCAAAGTCTATGCAGACTGTAAAAGATTTCTTGCAAGTTCAGCCTCCTAGATTTTCCAGGAATTGGCCCTCTAAAAATTGGTCCTTTCCCACGTCTGACAGGCCTCAAAGGGGAAGATATAGGCGCTCCAGAGGTCGTGGTCAAGGTCAGGCCTCTTACAGATCTAGACAATGGACTGCTTCTTCACCTAGAAGGGGAGAAGACAGATCCCAATCTCAAAGAAAGCAAGCTCAATGACTCTCTCGGTTGGGCTACAGGACCCCTTCACCTGGATGCCCCTCTCGGAGGAAAACTGTCTCTTTTTTACAGAAATTGGACTCATATTACCCAGGACAGGTGGGTATTGGACGTGATTTTAAAAGGTTACAAATTCCACTTTCACACTTTGCCAAGGGCTCACGGTTGGCCAGATCTGCCAAAACATCAATGGTCAGAGGCCTTAACTCAAGTGGATGCTCTTCTGGCCATGAGAGCCATAGAGCCTGTTCCACTCGGAGATGGGAAAAGGTTTTTATTCAAGACTGTTTCTGGTTCCCAGAAAACAAAACTCATGGAGACCTATTCTGGACCTTTCTGTGTTAAACACCTTTTTGGAAATTCCAAAATTCAAGATGCTTACTCTGCAGCAACTAATTCCAATGCTCTCTCAGGGCCTGGATGGTGACATTGGACTTAAAGGAAGCCTATTTACATATTCCCATCAGGCAAGAACGCAGGAAATTCCTCAGGTTCAAGGCAGGTTCGAGGCACTTTCAATTCTCTGTACTGCCCTTTGGTTTATCTACTGCGCCCAGAGTCTTTACCAAGTGCCTGGCACCAGTAGTGGCTTATTGCAGACTTCAGGGGATCCAGATTTACCCCTATTTGGACGACTGCCTTATTCAGGCAGACAGCAAAGATCTTCTGCTTCAACATCTGGACTTTGTTCAACGTCTTCTCCTCCTACTGGGATTCTCAGTGAACACAAAAAAGTCACATTTGATCCCTTCTCAACAAATGGTATTCTTGGGAGCCCTCTACCTTACAAAGGGCCTTCCTCACTCCAGAAAAACAAACTCAGCTGGCTTCTACTTTCAGCACCTTAGCAACTCTATCTCAGCTCACTGCAAGGAAATTCCTGCAGGCTCTGGGCTACATGGCTTCCTGCATTCTGTTGATTCCAAACGCAAAGCTTCACATGAGAAAGCTTCAATGGTATCTGAAAAGTGTATGGTCACAGCATTACCACGATCTGGATATTCTGATTCCTCTGATCCCCTGCCTTCAGAGGGAGTTCCTCTGGTGGTCCAGGGTATGCACTTTAAACGAAGGAAAGCCTTTTCGTCTTCCTCAACCTACTCAAATCCTAACCACGGACCTCGGATTATGCTTGGGGAGCACACTTTCTAGACAATTGCCAGCAGGGAACCTGGACAAAGGACCATCTTCACTGGCACATCAATCTGAAGGAAATGTTGGCAGTTCAAAATGCCCTTCTAGCCTTCAAGAACCTTTTGCAACCAGGGCCTCTGCTAATTCGCACAGACAACACCACTGTCATGTGGTACATCAACAAGCAGGAGGGTTCTCATTTTGCAGACTAGCTATGGCTTTATGGGACACAGCTCTAAATTTGAATCTACATCTCCAGGCTCAATTCATTCCAGGGAAACAGAATCTCTTAGCAGACAGCCTGAGCAGAAACGTTTCAGATCCTCACGAATGGATGCTAGACACCAACTTATTCAACAAGATTACTGCAGTTTGGAGATGTCCCCAGATAGATCTGTTTGCATCCCATCTCAATCATCAGCTGCCTCGCTTTTGCACCAGGTCCTTCCACAAAACAGCTTGGAGAGTGGATGCCCTGTCCTTCAGCTGGAGAAGCCTTTCAGCATATGCCTTCCCTCCTCTTCCTCTACTACCTCGGGTATTACTGAAGATAAAACAGGACAAGCCCAAGTTCCTCATCTTGATTGCTCCAAATTGGCCTCGACAGTTTTGGTATCCAACTTTAAAGCACCTGTTCTTGGGGCCTCCTTGGATTCTCCCTCTGAACCCTTCACTTTTGTCCCAGCATCAGGGTCAGTTACTACATTCCAACCTCAAGACCCTTTGCCTGGCAGCTTGGCTCTTCAAAGGAATTTGATTTCCTCTAGTCTTCCCAAACAAGTTTTGGATGTTCTTTTGGAAGCTAGACGGCCTAGCACTAGGAAATCCTATGCCTCTAAATGGAAGAGGTTTTGTATTTGGATGCAGGACCGAGGCTTGGATCCTCTGGTACCTGATCTCTCTTCTATTTTGCTTTACCTTTCGGAACTTTTATCTAAAGGACTTTCCTTTACTTCCATTAAGATTCATGCTTCTGCTATTTCATTTCAATTCTGATCCTCCTGTTTTTCTCATCCTTTGGTGAAGCAATTCTTGAGAGGGGCTAAAATTTGCGCCTCCCAGGACCCCTCCGGTCCCTGCCTGGGATCTTAATTATGTTTTGGAAAAACTTACTTTGCCTCCTTTTGAGCCTGCTGCATCTTCAGATATTAAGTTTTTATCCTGGAAGACTGTTCTTTTATTAGCATTGACCTCTGCCAGAAGGGTCTCAGAGTTGCAAGCTCTCATGGCTGTGGAACCATACCTTATTTTCCATCAGGACAGAGTATCCTTGAGGACCAATCCTACTTTCATGCCTAAGGTTATTTCGAAAGTGGCTTTAAATCAGACAATTCACCTTCCTACTTTCTTTCCAAATCCTCAAAATAAAGGGGAAAGGATTTTGCATTCATTAGATGTGCACAGACAGTTACGATTTTACCTGGACAAGACTAAAGAGTTCAGAAAGTCCAATCAATTGTTTGTTTCTTTTGCCTCCAGTTCTCTTGGAAAGCCTATTTCTAAACAAACTATTTCCAAATGGATTGCTTATGGAATCAGATTTTGTTACACTCATCATGGGAAACAGTTTCCAGGTACCATTAGAAGTCATTCTACTAGAGCAGCTGCCACTTCTACAGCTTTCCTCAGAGGAGTCCCTACCAAGGATATCTTGGAAGCTGCCACTTGGAGTTCTGTGCATACTTTTCCAAGCACTACAATCTCCCCGTTTTCTAAGACCAGGGCAGGCTTTGCCTCTGCTGTCTTGCAGGGTATTCTTGCCTCCCCTTCTTCTATCTAAAGCCTCCTCCCCTTTTACACTGCTTTGAGATTCCACCCTACAGTTATGACTGCAACAGTGAAACACGAAGAACATAGTACAGTTGTGTACACCTACCATAAATGTAGATGTTCGAGTGTCTTCACTGTTGCAGTCGGGGTTTCCCTCCCTCCTATCCCCTCTTCTTTTTTTTTTTTTTTTTTTCTCCCTTTTCCTTTTTTCTGGTGTATTTGTGTTTCCTTGTTGGATTCATTTTTGTTTTGTTGGGGACTTCTGACATCTAGGGCAAGAAAGGCTGGAGAAGATGGCGTCGGCTGAGGGCTATGTACCAAAGCGTACTGACGTCAGGGTACTAGCTTGTACAGCTGACGCCGGACCCAGACTTTGGGATTCTGGCCGACCTCGGGCTGCCTGCCGGCAGGAGCACCCTACAGTTATGACTGCAACAGTGAAGACACTCGAGCATCTACATTTATGGTAGGTGTACACAACTGTACTTTGTGATGTGGGATCCTCATGAGTAATAATAAGAGGTTCTTACCCAACTAAATGACCCTAAGGTTTATTCTAGGGTGCATTTAGCACTTGGTATGCAATTTAAATATGTAATTGACCAATTTATAAAGTAGCAGTTGAGGACGGCATTATTGATAGGAAGATTATGAAACAGCTAACAGTGGATGACACTAAGATGCAATATATTTATATGTTGTCTAAAATTCACAAAAATTAAAAAAAAAAAAACAGGATGTCCCATTGTGGCGGGCTTTGACTCTCTAAAGGAACCCCTTTCAGCATTTTTAACACATTATTTAAAATGCTTATTGCCTGCTAGTCAATCGGGGATTCATGATACTAGAGAATTTTGAAATATATTAAAATATACACAGATGGAAATGGGATGGTATATGTATACCTTGGATGTAAAATCCTTATACACCAATATTTCTCATTGGGCTCATTTGGAAGCTCTGGAATATTGGTTAAATAATGAAAATTTACATAGCCAAGGTTTCAGTACCTTTCTTTTGTGTCTTACAGAACATTTTTTGATTAAAAATGTTTATTTTAGGAAGGAGTAGTATTTGCAGTTATAGGGTACTGCTATGTGAGCCTTTTTTGTTCCTGTATATGCTGATTTGTTTATGGGATATGTTGAGCAATTTTTTATGATGTCAGTCGTCACATTTATATTGACTGTTGAGATCTGGCATCGCTATTTAGATAACTGCTGGTTTGTTTGGACATCTGATTTGGAATTTTTTGTTGGAATTTGTTGAATATCTCAGTGATAATTAAGTGGGGTTTGTGTTTTCCTTTGATACTTCCAGAATTTCATTTTTGTATTTATTGGTTGAGAAAAAGTTGGATGGAACTGTTAAAACTTAGTTATATTTGAAGGAATTCCGTTAAAATTATTTATCCAAAGCCTACTGTAATATTTTAGGATTATAACAAATAGAATCATAGCAAATAAGAGCATAGTGAAATCCTCTAAAGCCAACTTCGAGTCCAAATTTGCCACATCTACTAAAGACAATCATAAGGCCTTCTTCACATATGTCCACAATCTCAAAGGAAGAACACACATCTGTTCAGAACTGGTGGTTATGGACACTACATACACAAATGCTTTAGATATAGCCAATCTACTGGCTGACAGATTCAGCGAAAACTTCTCCGCTCTGTCCCCCCATCAGTAAATCAGGACATCCCCAGTACCTGTCCCCCATCCCTGATCTCTAGGGAACAGGTTATCACTGCCCTTTCAAAGGCAAAAAATACAGTCTCCATGGGACCCGATAACATCCCAGGCTGCATCCTACATGTACTTGCAGCACCATTAGGCACCCTATTCAACCATAGCCCGAGTACCGGCTTTGTCTCAGCCGAGTGGAGGACAGCCACTGTCATCCCTTTACACAAAGGTGGAGCATCCTCCGATCCAGGAAATTATAGACCCATCAGCCTAACTAGCCTGATCTGCAAGGCTGTGGAACAAATTATCATGGACCTCATTAACAGGGACATTGGCAACCTTCAAACACTCGACCCCACACAGTTTGGCTTTGTCAAGGGGAGATCATGTCTGTTAAATCTGCTTGACTTCTTTGAGACAGTCACCAAAGCTATGGATGAGGGGACGATGGTGCACACTGCCTATCTTGACCTGGCCAAAGCCTTTGACACTATTTCCCACTCGGGCATAGTAGATAAACTCTGTCAACTAGGCATCAATCCATATGTTACCAGATGGGTAGCAAAATGGCTCACTGGTAGAACCCAACTATTCAAAATAGGGGAAGCCACCTCAAGTAGTAGACCCGTAATGAGTAGCGTACCCCAGGGATCGATCTTGGGCCTCTGTTATTCAGGATATACTTCTCTGAGGTGTAGGCCAAAACCAGTGGGCGATGGCTGATCAGGTTTGCAGATGACTTCAAGCTGGGTGCAGTCATCAGTTCCCCAAGTGATATGGACGTTCTCCAAGAGGTTCTCACCCAAACAAATGACTGGTGCCAGAAACATGGCCTCAAGCTGAATGCCAAAAAATGCATTATATATTTTCGGGGAGAGTGATGTCCCCACATATTATCACAGTAATAACAATGTCCTAAGTACATAATCAGTAGTGAGGGATTTGGGCACCCAGGTTGATAGCAAGCTGACTTTTGACCACCATGATGTTTACATTGTATGGAAAGCTTTCTACATGGACCACCTTATAAGAAAGGGTATCTCATCCAGGGACAAAGAGGTCATGTCATAAGATCCCTATATTCTTCCCTTATAAGACCAGTTATTAAGTACAATGCCTCCTTCAGCATGTACCTCGCAAAGCACATGCAGCAGCTGGAGAAACCACAGAGGTTCCTCACCAGGAGAATCTAAGGCCCCAAACACCTACCCTACACAGATGGGCTAAAAGCTCTTTCCCTCTACTCAAGTTTCATGCAGACTCCTCAGAGGTGACCTCTGTCTGGCATACAAAGCAATCTCGGACCCAACCTTGATGGGACTGCTGCATGTCCGCACGTCAAGCTCCACTCGGGCAACCCGTATACGCAACCTAAACCTGGTCTGTGATATCAGTAGGACTTGTTGGTGGGACAGATGTGTATCCCAGAGACTCCCCCATCTGTGGAATAGACTCCCTGCCACGTCAAGCAGAGTACCTCATTATCCCTTTTTAAGCGCAACTTGGATAACTGGATGGAAAACAGAAAGTACACTCCTGGGATTCCACCTGTGTCCCTGCTGGACAGGGGCTCTGGGTGCTGATTTGTCTAAACATGAGCTAAACTCTTGGCTAGGCTTATAAGGGCCTCAGGGCAAATAGCCTAGTAACCTCCTATGATCTTATACTACAGACGTCTAGCTGTTATCCTAGACATGTAATTAATAGCATTCCTTTATCACTGTATAAAAGGGTGAAAAGAATTTGTTCTGAAGTGGAAGAATTTGATAATGTTAGTCAAGATTTAACATCTAGATTTATTAATAGAGGTTATGATCCTAAAATATTACAACAGGCTTTGGGTAATACTAATAATAAATCAAGGGATTTATTATTAAAATACCAAGATAAGAATGATCAAATTTATGGTGGGTGAAAACTAAGGTTGGTTACTGCCTTTGGGAGTAGCATTAGATGTTCTTCGTGTTTCACTGTTGCAGACATCACACTTGGGTTCTCTGCATACAGGTAGCCCTCAGTCAGCCTGAATACCAGAGACTTAGTATTTCTGCATCAGTTGCTGTCACTCCAGGACTGATGTCAGGTCGTCAGGGGTATAAAAACAGGCAGCCGACGCCATTACATCAGTCTTTCTTGCCGAGGAGCCCGAAGCAGAAGCACTTCGCAAGTGCCTGTCGACTGCTACCTGAATTTTTGTTTACAAATTGAATCCCGAAGTCTTCTAAAGGTAAGTACCCCATTGGGGATCCTTTTTTCTTGCTCTAACCGATGTCAGAAAAAGTTAACAATTGTCTTGACTGTGGAAAGCAAATACCACACAGAGATTTTCATTCTTACTGCGTCACCTGTTTAGGCCCAGACCACGACGTACCTCGCTATCGGTTTTGTGCCTTGTTCAACGCCCAAACCATTTGTTGTTGGGCTCTCTTTGTCGCTAAATTCTTCCGCTCTCTATCTCCATATTCAGAAATGGCTTTGGTAAGCCATCCAACTACTGATATTCCAAAAAACTTAAGGATAAAGACAGAGATAGACCACATAGATCAAAAGCTGCCGACGAAGCTTCCGTTAAGCTATTCACCAGTTTGCCGGTACTGAGTGAGGCGCTTTCGCAGCCCCTGATGCCCACTTCTGTGGATTCACAGGCCTCTACTGAGACCCATTCGGAGTCCGATATGCCACAAAACTCTTCTTCGACTATGGAAACTATGAATTTCTCTACTTTGGATGGGTCCGGAGCCACTGTGTAGGCACGGGCTTCTGAGGCAGCTCTTTGCACTACTTAGGTTCGACTAAAACCGACTTTATCTAAAACTACCAAGTTTCTTAGGCCAAGAGTACGCACTACGCCTAGAAAACTGGCGACCAAAGCGCATGCACCTTCATCCATGCCTCAACGACAAATGCTTAGAATGGCAGAAGACCTTATTACGCTGATTAGGGGAAGTCAGCCTTCCCCTGCTAAGAGGAAAAGAGACCAGTCCCCTGCAATTTTAACAGACCAGGAGTCCGATGACTCTGAGGTATCTGATTATGAAGACATGCCCTTATCTGCTTATGAGGGTTCAGATGCAGAGGAATCCATTCCCTCTGCCTCCCCTCCTGAGGATTTTTCTTTTGGTGAAACCTTACATATACCGTAAGAGAGCATTTCCACTGGGAATGGCAGGACTATCCTCAGACCTTTAGCAATACCCCCTGTCCTGGAGGTTGTTGATGATGTTTTTATGGAATCCAGTCTTACTCCTCATACTTTACCTCTTGTCCCTAGGAAACCAGACAGGTACTACAGAGTACCTGACACTCACAAATTTCTTTTCAAGACTCCTACGGCTGACCCAGAGATCATTTCCCAGGGACCTAAAGGTATCAAGGTAACTATAGCCAAGAATCCCACCCCTTCGGACAGGAATTCCAGAGCTTTGGACAGATGGGGTAAGAAGGTATATACCTCTGCTACTCTTGCTGTTAGGGCATTAAATTGTCAGTTTCACATGCTGAAGTACCAGTAGCATATTATGGAACTTATTAAACAAAAGGTGGCAACCTTTACAGACGGTGCAGAAAATAAGGAATTGCAGTAGCTTATGCACTCTGCAAGCCGAGTCAGCAAGCATACTTTGCAGTGTGGCTTTGATGCCCTAGAGGCATCTTACCGGGCAGCAGTCACTGGTTCTGTACTGAGAAGACATGCTTGGCTTAAGGAGCAGACCTTGACCATGTCATATCTAAGTTATTAGATGCTCCTTTGAACAAGGACAGTTTGTTTGGCACCACAGCAGAAGAGGTTCTTAAAAAGATGGAAGAAAAATCTTAGTCTGTGCAGACTGTTAAAGAATTCTTACAAGTGCCCTAGATTCAGTAGGCATTGCCCTACCAAACACTGGTCCTTTCCAGCCCCCTCCTGGCCATCTCAAACCAGCCCCAGGGGAAACAGACCACCCAGATTACAGTCTCAGGGTATGCAGAAATCTAAACAATGGAGTGCCCCCACCCCCAAAGCAGGGAGTGGTAAGCCACCTCCTTACGGAAAAAACTCACAATGACTTCTCCACTCCACTCCCCACCTCTGCCCAATTGCTTGTGCCCCTAGGAGGAAAACTTGCCTTTCATGCAAAAAACTGGATGTCCATCACACAAGACAGATGGGTCCTCAACATTGTATCCCAGGGGTACAAATTTTACTTCCACTCACTGCCAACCCCCAGAGGTTACCCATACCTTCCTCCAAACCAGTGGGCAGAGGCTCAAAACCAAGATCTGAAGTAGTTTGCTTCATTTGGTCTTCGACTTGTGGGTTACGGATCCGAGCCGGCAACTTTTGCTAGCATCAGCTCCGAGCTCCAAACTCCTCCCCTTATCCATAGTACACCTCCACTGCCTTCCATCCCCAGATCTCGTTTGCCGCGATTTGCTTCAACATCGTGTTTTCTGATCTCCAACTAGCAGTGGGTTTAAAACTTTTCGTGAGCAGATAATTATTCTAAATCTCTCTCTGTTACTGTAGTATAGGTCCCCTTTCTCCTCCCCTCACTTGGTGCATTGAGTGTTAGTGTTTTTTTAGGTTAGAGTAGTTTGTTCTGTCTTGTAGGTAGTAGCGCCCCCCCCACTCAGCGTTTTCTGTAGACTGGTGTGGTGTGGTGTGTGTGTGGGTGTGTGTGTGTGTGTGTGTGTGTGTGTGTGTGTGTGTGTGTGTGTTATTTAGAAATAACTTGCCTGTCTTTTTTTCTAAGGCCATCTTTCTGTTATTTAGGATGGCTGAAAAACTTGTTTTCAAGCACTGCACAGAGTGTGGCCATAAGCTATCCCCAGTGGATGGCCACACTCTGTGTGTTTTGTGCTTGGGTGTGGACCACCTGAGTGTGGATTGTACTATTTGTGCGGGCTTCAACCCCCACTCCCTAAAGGATAGGAAGGCCAAGTTGGCCCTCAAAGGTCTTCTTCCTCCTTCAGACTCTCTTTCCTCGTCTTTGGCTTTGGTCACAGCGGCTGCTGTGGCTGCCTCTCCCTCATCTCTTACTCTGGATTCTCCTCCTTCTCAGGCTGGGACTCACCCTCCTGTACCAAAGCCTGTGGTAGCAGAGCAGAAGAGAGGTAGAGAAAGGGAGAGAGAGTTGAAGACAAGGGAAAAGAGGAAAAGGTTCCCAGATCTCACTTCTCCAAGTAAGACAACACATACCCGTGACTCCCCTCGACTCCGATCTCCGAGGTTCTCCCCGGAGCCGGAGGAGACAAGTCAAGCCTCACGGGCCTCAGTGCCCCGACCCGCCAGGTCAGAGTCAGTGGCCTCATCACGGTCCACCCGCTCCTTGTCAGATATGGATCTGGATAAGATGATGAGGCGCTTTATCCTTACACAGATCCAGATGCGGGTCTTACCTGCCCCCCCCCCTGGAGGGGGGGGCTCATTTCCTTTCTTTCAACCCATTTCTCCTTCTCTGATCCAACCTTCAGGCTTGGAGTACTCTGATCCGAGGTTGGTTTTTGTCAGGGGGTCGGCGCCGACGGTACCTCCTTCCTCATTGCTGACAGCTGCCTGGAGCATTTCGGATCCGACCAGCTTGGATCCGAGCCACTCTCGGAGCCGGAGCTTGGGTGTCGGATCCAAGGGAGTGGAACCTTTCTCATCGGCTCTGACTTTGTCGGGCCAGGTACCCTCCCTCGGAGCTCAGTTCACCTCGGGCCTAGCTCCAATTCTCACGTCGGACCAGGGGAGACCGACCTCCTTATTGGTTTCTCAGGAGGTTTGCTCTCCTTTGGCATTCGATGTGGTAGAAAGGGTTCTCTCCGTCGGCCTAGTCCCTCACCGAGGACATGGACTTAGATAGAGAGGGTTCCCCAAGGTCACCTCCCGAGTATGTCTCCTTTGGAGACATCATGGAGATCCTGCGCCATTGGGGAGGTTGGTCTGCCCCCAAACCTTCTTCTGATGAGTCTGTGTTCTTGGAGGCTTTCGGCACGGGCCCATCTACTTCCTGGGTGTCCTCTCTGGCGGATCCTTTGGTGGATTTGGTCACCTCGCGGGCATGGAAGGAACTGAGCACCATTGAACCTATCCCAAAGCGACCTGATAAAATCCTAAGCCCCCATAGATAGGCTATCTTGGAATAAGGGCTCCCCCGTGGACACCATGGTGGTAGCAGCAGCCACTAAGAAGGAACTTGACCAGGAGAGTTCCTTGGTCCACCCTCCTGACTGGGAGTCGCAGATGATGAACCGCCTAGGGCAACGGGTGTATGCTTCACCTATCTTTTCAATTAGGGCGCTGAATTACTTGGCCCGTGTCACCAGACTCCAACGTGACCTAGTAAAGGAGCTGGAGGCGTCTCCCCCAAGTCCATGTCACAGGAGGACAAGGCTTTGTTCTCCGCGAGGATGGCCACTTTAAAAGCAGTATTTAACACGTCCATGTGACTCCTCTCCCATGCTATGGAAAGAGCAGCTAGGGTGGCTGGGTCCAGCGTATCCATGAGGCATAATTCCTGGCTCAGGTTATGTCAATTTTCAGAACCCTTCAAGGCATCGTTTGCCAGTGCCCCTTCTGACGGCTCTACACTCTTCGGTAAGGCCATCAAGGAGACATTAGTCCAGAGTGAGATGGATGGAAAGACACTGTCTGCCGTCGGGATCCACTTCTCTGACCCTCAAAGGTCCTTTTCCCGGAACCAGAGAGGGCAAAAGAAGATGTGGTTCTGGAAGTCACAGTATTCCCGGCACACTCAGGCCTCTTCTTCCCCCAGACGCAGATGGGGACAGAATGGATGCCGGCCCAGAGGCAGAGGGGTTCCATGGAACTTTGGGTCTCGAGAACCTTTCTCCGATAGCCCCGGTCAACAACCCTGATGGGTTGCCAGATTGCTCTACTCTGGAGGCAGTCGGGGGACGATTATCATTGCACCCAGTGGCATGCGAGTCCATAACAACGGACCACTGGGTGCTTCAAATCATATCCAGAGGATACTCTGTCCCCTTTGTGGATTCCCCCATATATCCCAGACACCTCCCGTATGTACCACCCACGTAAATGGAGGCAGGAGCACAGGAAATTTCCAAGCTGCTAGGAAAATGAGCCATCGAAACCGTCCCCCCAGATCATTCTGGATTGGGCTTCTACTCCAGGTTCTTTTTGGTGCCAAAGAAAATGGGGGACTTAAGGCCCATTCTGGAACTCTCTACCCTGAACCAGTTGCCAAAGAAAAGTTCTGGATGGTCACGTTACAGTCCATCATGCCGTACCTGTAAGCAAGTGACTGGATGTTCTCGTTAGACCTCCAGGATGCTTACTATCACATAAAAAAGCACAGAAGCTCCAGGAGGTTCCTCCACTTCTGGCTCGGAGTCCGTCATTACCAATTTCGAGCCCTACCCTTTGGTCTCACCACAACCCCCAGGGTGGTTACCAAAGTGATGGTGGTTGTAGTGGCTCACCTGAGGCTTCAGACGATTCAGGTTTATCCATACGTGGACGATTGGCTCCTCACTGCTCCCAACAGGCGTCTACTTTCCCAAACCAGGGATTATTTCCTGACACTTGCCCTGCGTTTGGGGATCACAGTCAACACATCAAAATCTCTCCTAGATCCTGTACAGGGGATATACTATATTGGTGCCAGGATAGATACTCTTCAGTGCAAACTATTCCTGACCTCAAAACCCGAGGATGCATGTCTCCCTGATCTACCGTTCTCAACTTCCAACAGAGGAATCAGTGTTGAAGGCCCTAGGCTCGATGGCGGTGACCATAACTCTTCTCCCGTGTGCTCGTTTACACATGAGGATTCTACAGTGGACTCTAGCTGTACAATGGTCTCTGTTGGAACTGCCATTGACATATCCATTTCATCTCAATCGCGTCTGTCTGTCGTTCCCTCATGTGGTGGATGAGCTGTCCAGTCATTTTGGAGGGAAGACGCTTTGTTCCAGCCCCGGCCCAATCCACAGTGACCACGGATACCTCCCAACTCTTGTGGGGGGGGGGGCATTGTTCGGGCATGACAGTCTAAGGCCTGTGGTCCCCCACAGAGACCAGCTTGCATATAAATATCTTAGAGATGAGGGCGGTCCTTCTAGCATTGCAGGCCCTTCATGCCTTTCTTCCTCTGGGAATGATTGCAATTCAGTCAGACAAACATGTCAGTGGTCTGGTATATCAACAAACAGGGAGGGACCAGATCTTATCCCCTTTGTCACGAGCCATGAGAGTGTGGGAATGGGCTATCTCTACCGGTCGCTTTCTCATCGCAACGCACATCCCGGGAAGGTCCAACATCCTAGTGGGCAGGCTAAGTCAGACCATTCTGATGCCTTATGAGTGGTCTCTGAATCTGTCAGTAGCGGAACAGATCTTCAGCTAGTGGAGTCAACCGTGCTGCGATCTATTCACATCTCCTTCCAATGTGAAGTGCAGCAAGTTTTTTGCTCTGAACCTCCTGCCAGGGGAGTCCCCCAGAGACGTTCTGGTTCATGCTTGGCCTCCTGGTCTTCTGTATGCTTACCCGCCAGTACCTATCATTCCAAATTTTCTACAGGAAGCTTATCAACTGGGGAGCAAAGTGATGCTCATTGCCCCATTCTGGCCTCGCCAGGTATGGTTTCCCTTCCTTTGGTCTCACCTTCTGGCTGCACCTTGGATCCTAGATCCCATTCAGGATTTAATTTCACACCCTTCAGGGGTACCTCATCTGAGTCTGGACAGCCTTGGCTGCTCCAGTTGCCGTGATTGCTAGGACGCCCAGACTATACTTCTGGGTTAGATATATTTTGGTAGCTGCTTATAAGTCTTCGACCAGGAAGGTTTATCGCAGCAAGTAGAAACATTTTTCTTTCTGGACCTCTCAATGGAGTTTAGACCCTTTTGTTGTGTCTTTCGGCTTTTCCCGGTTAGGGGTCGCCACAGCGGACCTCCGGTCCTCTAATGATTGGCAGCAGATTTTTACGTGCCGAGTTGCCAGCCCTGACGCACAGCCTTCAATGAATGTACATCCATTCAAGCATGTCTCCACACAGAAGACGCTCTAGCTGAGAATCGAACAGGACAACATCTTACTGTGAGGCGCAACACTACCACAGCACCACCACCGCAGTTTTTTTGGAGTTTAGATCCTTTTACAGCTCCTATTTCCACCATTCTTGATTTTCTAGCTGATATTTTTCAACACGGAGCTAGTTCTTCTACTGTCAAAGTTCAGTTGGCTGCCATTTCTCATTTTCATGTGGGTGAGAATTCTGCCTCCTTAGCCTCTTCCAGACTGTGTAAAACCTTTATCAAAGGCACCTTTTTGTTACGTCTTCCCCGGTCAAAGATTCTGTTCCCCCGTGAGACCTTACTATGGTCCTTCAAGCTTTGGTCGCTCCCCCTTTTGAGCCTGCCTTGACTGCAGATCTCAAATTTTTATCTTGGAAAACAGCGTTTCTGGTGGCTATTACCTCTGCAAGAAGGGTTTCAGAATTACATGCCTTGTCCATCAAAATTCCGTACATGATTTTTCACAAAGATAGGGTTTCCCTTCAAACCAATCCATCTTTTCTTCCTAAGGTGGCATCACCAGTCAATATCAGTCAGACTATCAGTTTGCCTGTGTTTTTTCCTAATTTTACGGACAAGATGGAATACAAACTCCACATGTTGGATGTTCATAGACAGTTGAGATTCTATTTACACAGGACAAAAAATTTCCGTAAATCTGATCAATTCTTTGTATCCTTCTATAAACCTTTTTTGGGGAAACCTATCTCCAAGGTCACTATAGCTAGATGGATTTCTTCATGCATCCTGCAGGTTTATAAGGACAGAGACATGTCTTCTCCAGGTCAGGTAAAAGCTCATTCCATTAGGTCCATGGCTACATCTGCAGCTTTTTGGTCTAAAGTGGATGATATTTGTTCTGCAGCTACTTGGTCCTTATCTCATATGTTTATTTCGCATTACAAATTGGATTTGACTTCCAGAAGGAGAGCATCCTTTGGTTCTGCGGTGTTCCGGAATATCCTTCCATGAGGGCCTCCCAGGAATTTAGTAGCTGGGGACTCTGTCCCACAGTTTGAAGACCAAATGAAGTAAACTACTTCAGATAAAGAAGTTATGTACTCTCCATAACGTTCCATCTGAGTAGTTGTACTTCATTTTTTTTCAACTGTCCCTCCCTCCTTCCCCCGGACCTTGGCGCATGATCAGCCTACGGGCTGCAGTATAGGTCACAAGGAAATCATCGATCTGGGGATGGAAGGCAGTGGAGGTGTATTATGGGTAGGGGGAAGAGTTTAGAGCTTAGAGCTGATGCTAGCAAAAGTTGCCGGCTCGGATCCGATATGGATCCGTAACCCACAGGTTGAAGACAAATGAAGTACAGCTACTCAGATGGAACGTTATGGTGAGTACATAACTTCTTTTTTTATCCCTGCTCTCTGTCAGAGCTATTCAGCCAGTTCCAGTGGAACAGATAGGTCAAGCATTCTATTCCAGACTCTTACTGGTACCCAGAAAAGAGGGCTCTTGGTTCCCAATCCTGGATCTTTCAATTCTCAACACCTTCCTGGTGGTACCAGAATTCAAAATACTTACCCTGCAACAGCTTCTACCTATGCTAACCAAGGATGCCTGGTTAGTCATCCTAGACTTAAAAGAAGCCTATCTGCACATCCCCTATAAGGGATTCATGCAGGAAATATCAACGTTTCAGGGCACCTATGCATTATCAGTTCTCTGCACTTCCCTTTGGCTTATCTACTGCACCCAGTGTGTTCACAAAATGCCTGGCTCCAGCCATTGCATACTGCAGGCAGAGAAATATCCAAATTTACCCGTACTTGGACGACTGCCTGATTCAGGCAGACAGTCAGGAATTGCTGTTGCATAACCTGACATTTGTGAAAAACCTCCTCACTTCCCTGGGATACACCATCAACGAAAATAAATCAAAACTGGTACCCAGTCAAAGGATTTGTATTCCTGGGAGCAAGCTTGGACACAACATCCCAGATGACATTCCTCATTTCAGAAAAACAAGTCTGTCTGACAGCCCACTTCAAACAAATGGCCACCAGAACCCAGCTATCTGCAAGAAAAATACTGCAGGCCCTAGGGTTCATGGCCTCATGCATACTGCTAATTCCATATGCAAGACTGCATATGAGGAAATTTCAATGGTACTTAAAAAGTCTTTGATGCCACCATTCTCAGAACCTGGAACAGTCATTCATATCATATCCTGTCTAAGGACAGAGTTTCTTTGGTGGGCAGAAGCATGCAACCTCAACAAGGGACTGCCCTTTACTCAACCCCAAGCCGCCCAGACCCTAACCACAGATGCATCAGACTATGCCTGGGGAGCACACATGGATGGCAGATGCATTTAGAACCACTGGAGCCCAAGTGAAATTCACCTGCACATCAACCAAAAAGACATGCTAGCTGTGCAGAATGCCCTGACAGCTTTCAGATCCCTACTCTTTCCATGGCAACTTCTAATAAAAATAGACAACACCACAGTTATGTGGTACATCATCAAGCTGGGGGGGGGGGGGGACACATTCCTACCCACTCTGCAGGCTAGCCATGGCTCTGTGTAACACGGCATTGAACATGCAAGTCCATCTGCAAGCTCAATTCCTGCCAGGCAATCAGAATTCACTGACAGATGACTTAAGCAGAAATCTCCTAGACCCACACGAGTGGCAGTTAGAGCCCAGCTCCTTCAACCTTCTGATTCAAAAATGGGGGACCCCAGACGTGGACCTTTTTGCCTCCCCCTACAACCACCAGCTCAGCAGATTCTGCACCAGGAACTCTCACAGCAGGGCCTGGAAAGTGGATGCCCTATCCTTTCAGTGGGTAAATCTCTGTTTATGCATTCCCATACTTGCCCCTTCTCTCAAGAGTATTACTCAAAATAAGACAGGACAGCCCGAGGACAATTCTGATTGCCCCAGACTGGCCATGCCAGCACTGGTACCCACTCCTGCGCAGCCTGACATTGGTGCCACCATGGCACCTACATCAGAACCCTACCCTGCTCTCTCAGCAGAAGGGGCAGATTTTGCATAAGCAACAGCAAACCCTAAAGCTTGCAGCCTGGCTTATCCCTTGAAGCCTATCCCAGCAGCTCTAAGCAAACAGGTGCTGGATGTCATTCTTGAAGCCAGAAGACCCAGTACAGGGAAATCCTATGCGGATAAGTTGAAAATATACTGCTCATGGAGCCTAGCTAAAATAGAGGACACAACTCTGCCCTCCCTGTCTTTAATTTCATAGTACATAGTAGAGCAACTCCACAAAGGCCTGTCCTTCTCTTCCATTAAGATTCATGCCTCAACCATTTCGGCTCATTACAACATTGAGCCTCCTCTCTTCTCGCACCCTCTTATCAAACAGTTCTTGAGAGGGGCAAACAACTTAAGGCCACCAAGGAGAGCACCCACCCCTGCTTGGGACCTTAACTTTGTACTGGAAAAGCTCACACTTCCACCCTTTGAGCCTGCAGCGTCAGCAGACTTAAAATTCCTCTCTTGGAAAACAGCGTTTCTTCTAGCCGTCACTTCAGCTAGAAGATTGTCTGAACTACAAGCACTTATAGCTGGGGAACGCTTCATTATTTTCCATGCTGACAGGTCTCTCTTAGGACAAACCCTTCCTTTATGCCTAAAGTGTCCAATGTGGCTCTCATTCAAGCCATACATTTGCCAACCTTTTTCCCTAATCCTCAAAATAAAGGGGACTGACAGCTCAGATTTTACCTGGATAAGACTAAGGCCTTCAGACAATCAGACCAGCTATTAGTCAGCTTTGCAACTGAGTCAGAGGGCAAGGCCATTGCTAAGCAAACTATATCTAAATGGATAGCACATTGCATCCATTTCTGCTATAAGCACCATGGGAAACCAACCCCACAGGATGTCAGAACACACTCCACTAGGGCAATATCTACGTCTGCTGCATTCCTCAGGGGAGCCCCTACCAGGGGCATCCTGGAAGTTGCTACCTGGTGTTCAGTACACATGTTCACCAAGCACTACCATTTGCCTCTCTCTCCAAATCCATGGCAGGCTTTGCAACAGCAGTCCTGCAGGGCATTCTAGCTAGCCCTAACTCTTCGTGACTGCCTCCACCCTTCTTCAGCTTTGGGAATCCACCTGTGTGTGATAACTGCAACATTGAAACATGAAGAACATAGTACAGTTGTGTACACTTACCATAAATGTAGATGTTTGAGTGTATTCACTGTTGCAGTCCTAGTTTCCCTCCCTCCAACCCCCTGGTTTATCTCTTTCTCTCTCTCTCTCTCTTATTAATCTCTCTAGGCCTTTTACACCCCCCCCCACTCATTTTCAGGGGTATGGGTATTGGTATTGGTATTACTTTTTACTGGTGGTGTTTTCCTCCACCATTACTTGGCTCCCTTTTGGGGGCTCCTTACATTTGGGGCAAGAAAAACTGATGTAATGGTGTTGGCTGCCTGTTTTTATACCCCTGATGACCTGACGTCAGTCCTGGAGTGACAGCAACTGACGCAGAAATACTAAGTCTCTGGTATTTGAGCCGACTGAGGGCTACCTGCAAGCAGATAACCCGTGTGGGATGACTGCAACAGTGAATACACTCGAACATCTACATTTATGGTGAGTGTACACAACTGTACTTTCTGGATGAAGAGCTGTGAGTCTTGTTTTTATGATGGTGTTTGATTACATGTACCACACAGCATGTTATACCACACCTACCTCTCCTAAGTGGTGAGCGAGATAGATGGCTTCATGTTGTAAGCAAATCGAATCTCATGTGCCAGAGCAAATCCTTGTTTGACTGTGTGTGTACTGCTGCCTGTTTCTGCAGTATTGTAGTTAGCCTCTTCTGTATGTATAACTGTGGCTGTTAGCATTTTTTGTGCTGTTTTATAGAAGAGTTAGAGTTCAGTAGTGCAGGCGTGAGGTAGCTTTTCCTTGAGGGAACTGCTGAGTTAAGGTTTAATTGTATAACAGTAGCAAATGTTATAGTTTTGACAGACTGTATCTGCACCATAATTGATTGATGAAATATTCTACAATACTTATGCGTGTGTGAAATGAAGTGGATAAATGGTGACACATCCCAGATTTAGGGCGTATTTTCTGTCATTGTCCTGGTAGTGCAAATGGAGAGCCCATATCTCTGATGCCAGTGACTGAGTTTGTTACTAAAGTTATGTTCTAGAAAGCAGACCAGGGTTAATGAGGTTAGGGTAATAAATGATTATTAACAATGAACAAACAACTGACAAGGAAGCCAAAGACCACAGCAAGTGAGTCCAACAGTGGTAGAAACCACACCAATTCGCAGTTGTTGTGGAGAGAAACAAACCTTTATTGGTAAAACCACTGCAGATGTTCTTCGTGTTTCACTGTTGCAGTCATTACATTTGGGTAATCTGCTGGCAGGTTGCCCTCACTCGACCTGATTAACAAAGTCTTGGGTTTCTCATCAGTTGCTGTCCCTTCTTCCATCACGTCAGATTGTCAGGGGTATAAAACATGCAGCCGACACCATTATATCAGTCTTTCTTGCCGTGCAGTGCCTGAAGCAGAAGCAGTTCGCAAGTGCCGGTTGGCCGACTCCTGAAATTTTTGTTTTCAGGTTTCAGATCCAAACTCTTCAACTAAAAAGCTAAGTACCCCGTTGGGGAAACTTTTTCTTGCTCCTTACCAGTGTCAGTAAAAGTTAATAATTGTATTACTTGGAAGCAAATACCTCATAAGGATTTCCATTTGTACTGTATTTCTTGCCTAGGCCCTGACCACGACGTACCTTGCTGTCGGTTCTGTGCTTTATTTAATCAACGCACTATCCGTCGTCAGTACATTTTTGCTTCTAAGTATTTTGGCTCACGCTTTAATTATCCAGAAGTGATGTCTATTAACAATTTGGCTACCGGAATACCTAAAAAACGCAAAGAAAAAGACAGAGACAGGCCGTTGAGGTCCAGAACGGCAGACGACTTTTCTCCAAAGCCAATCGCCACTTCGCCAGGACTCAGTGAGGTGCTTTCGCAGCCCCTGATACCTGCTACTTCTGATTCGCAGGCATCTACTGAGACCCATTCGGAGTCCGTTATGCCACGAGATGCTTCAACTATGGAACCCGCAGATGTCTCTACCTTGGATGGGTCCGGAGCCACTGTGCAGGCACCGGCTTCTGAGGGTGTATTCAGGCCTACAGATTTGTATATTAAACCGACGCCATTTTCAATATTAAGGCCAAAATCTCGAACTATGTCTAAAAAAACCGACGCCTCGGCCACATGTGCAGGCCCCTATGCCTAAAAAACAAATGATCAAAATGGCTGAAGATTTAATTACTCTAATCAGGGGTAGCCAACCCCTCCCCCCAAGAGGCCTAGGCAAGAAATTGACTATGAATCTTCTGAACAGGATTCTATTTCTTCTGACTCTTCTAATGAACAGGAATTGTCTATACCTACTTATGACGACTCTGATGCAGAGGATTCCATTCCTTCTGCTTCTCCCCCTGAGGATTTTTCTTTTGGGGAAACTTTACATACCTTAAGGGAACATTTCCACTGGAAAAGTCAGGAATTATCTGAATCTAAAAAGAGGCTTAGGGATTTTCTTCTTCTTCCTCAGCATAGGCGTTTGGCTATACTTCCTGTTCTAGACATTGTTGATGATGTGTTTTCAGAATCTAGTATGGCTCCTGATTCTCTGCCACCGGCTCCTTTTAAGCCAGACAAATACTACAGGGTTCCTGACTCACACAAATTCCTTTTCAAAAATCCTGTTGCGGATCCTGAAACCATTTCTCAGGGCCCCAAGTGCATTAAGGCTTCTACTGCTAAAAATCCTACCCCTTCTGATAGAGATTCCAGGGCGCTGGATAGATGGGGTAAGAAGGTCTACACCTCTGCAACCTTGGCAATCAGGGCTTTAAACTGTCAATTCAATATGCTAAAATATCATCAGCATATGATGGGACTGCTTAAACAGAAAATGATGTTGATTTCTGACTGTGTGGAAAATAAAGATTTACAGGATCTATTGCATTCAGCTGAACAAGTTGGAAAACATACTTTGCAATGTGGTTTTGATTCTTTGGAGGCCTCTTGCAGGGCTGCTGTAACTGGGTTTGTACTAAGAAGGCATGCTTGGCTCAAAGAGCAATCTCTGCCTGATCATGTTAAAGCGAAATTGTTGGATGCTCATTTACAACAGGACCGTCTCTTTGGTAAAAAGGCTGAAGAAGTTCTAAAAAGATGGAGGATAAAGCTAAATCTATGCAAACTGTGAAAGATTTCTTACAAGTGCAACCTCCAAGATTTAGTAGGCACTGGCCTACTAAGAACTGGTCCTTTCCAGATGTTCATCGTGTTTCACTGTTGCAGTCATTACATTTGGGTTATCCTGCTGGCAGGCTAACCGCAGTCGGCCTGAATTCCAAAGTCTAGGTCCGGCATCGATTGCTGTCACCTCCTCCCTGACATCAGTGCGCCAGGGGTATAAAAGATGCATCCGACACCATTTTCTTCAGTCTTTCTTGTCGTGCGGTGCCCAACGCAAAAGCAGTTCGCAAGTGCCGGTCGGCCGACTCTTAAGATTTTCGTGTTCGAATTTCAGATCCGAAGTCTTCATTAAAAGCCAAGTACCCCATTGGGGAAAGGTTTTTCTTGCTCCAGACCGATGTTAGAAAAAGTTAATAATTGTATTTCTTATGGGAAGCAAATACCTGATAAGGACTTTCATTCCTACTGTATTCCTTGCCTAGGCCCTGACCACGACGTTGCTAATTGTAGGTTCTGTGCCACTTCTGCTACCTTGGCTATAAGGGCTTTAAATTGTCAGTTTCATATGCTTAAATATCAGCAATATATTATGTCACTGCTTAAACAGAAAATGTTGATAACTTCTGAATGTGCAGAAAACAAAGAAATGCAGGATTTATTGCATGCAGCTGAACAAGTTGGAAAGCATACTTTGCAATGTGGTTTTGATTCTCTGGCGGCCTCCTGCAGGGCCGCTGTTACAGGTTCTGTCATCAGGAGGCATGCTTGGTTAAAAGAACAAAATCTGCCTGATCATGTTAAAGCAAAATTATTAGATGCTCCATTACAGCATGATACCTTGTTTGGTGTTAAAGCAGAGGAGGTGTTGAAGAAAATGGAAGACAAAGCAAAATCTATGCAAACAGTCAAGGATTTCTTACAGGTAGAGCCTCCAAGATTTAGCAGACACTGGCCTACAAAGAATTGGTCCTTTCCAGTGTCAGACAGGCCAGAAAGGGGCAGATACAGACGCGCTAGAGGCAGGTCCCAGCCCCAAGGTACATACAGGTCTAAACAATGGGGTGCTTCTGCCTCCAAAAGCAGAGAAGAGAAATCACAGCCATACAGGAAACAGTCCCAATGACTTCCCCCTGCCTGCACCAAGCACTTATCTTCTGGCAGCACCTTTAGGGGGAAAACTAACTCTTTTTCATTAAAATTGGAACATGATAACCCAGGACAAATGGGTCTTGAACATAGTGTCACAAGGCTACAAGTTTCACTTTCATACCCTGCCAGACCTGCCAAAAAGTCAATTGGGCAGAGGCACAAAAGCAAATTTCATCCCTCATGGACACGAGAGCCATTCAGCAAGTACCAGAGCAAGAGCAGGGACAAGGATTTTACTCAAGACTGTTCTTGGTGTCCTGAAAGGACAAAGCCTGGAGACCAATACTGGGCCTATCTATTCTAAACACATATCTGGATATTCCAAAATTCAAAATGTTGACTCTGCAGCAGCTTCTGCCCATGCTGGGTAAGAAGACTTGGCTTGTGACTTTAGACCTAAAAGAGGCATACCTGCATGTCCCAATCAGACAATCATGCAGAAGATACCCGAGATTCATAGCTGGCTCAATGCACTACCAATTCTCTGCACTGCCCTTTGGCTTATCTACTGCGTCCAGGGTCTTCACAAAATGCCTGGCTCTAGTAATTGCATTTTGCAGACAAAGAGGAATACAAATATATCCTTACTTGGACGACTGCCTCATTCAAGCAGAGAACAAGGACATTCTACTACAGCATGTGGCATTTGTAAAAAGATTACTAGCATGCCTAGGGTACACGGTAAACGAAAAGAAATCAAAACTAGTACCCTCTCGAGAGATAATATTCCTGGGTGCAAGCTTAAATACAACTGCCCAGATGGCTTATCTCACGCCAGGCAAACAAAGGCAACTGGCTACTTATTTCAAACTGTTGGCAACAAAGGCCCAGTTATAAAAATTCTGCAGGCTTTGGACTTCATGGCATCCTGCATTCTGCTAATTCCACATGCAAGACTGCATATGAGGAAACTTCAGTGGTATCTAAAAAGTGTTCGGACTCAACATTGTCACAGCCTGGAAACAATAATTACCCTCATTCCCTGACTGCAACAGGAGTTTCGATGGTGGGCAAAGGCCTGTCACCACAACAAGGGACAGCCATTTACTTTCCCATAGCCAGGCAAACATTAACAACAGATGCATCAGATTATGCCTGTGGGGTCCACATGGCAGGAAGATGTATTCAGGGCACATGGTCCGCAAGCCAAATGCATCTACATATCAATCAAAAAGAGATGCTAGCTGTTCAGAATGCCCTGACAGCCTTCAAGGACCAACTTAATCCGGAACAACTACTGATAAAGACGGACAATACCACAGTCATGTGGTACATAAGCAAGGAGGCACTCATTCCTATCCCCTTTGCAGACTAGCTATGACTTTGTGGGACACAGCATTGACTTACCAAGTACATCTGCAGGCACAATTCCTGCCAGGAAAGATAAATACTCTGGCAGACGAACTAAGCAGAAACCTCATGGATCCCCACAAGTGGAAATTGGATCCGCAAATATTCAGCATAATAACAAGGAAATGGGGATGCCAGGACATAGATCTATTTGCCTCCCCTCACAACTGCCAACTACAGAGATTCTGCACAAGGACTTATCACAAGCAAGCATGGAAAGTGGATGCTCTATCATTTGAAAAAACTTAACAGTATATGCCTTTCCTCCACTGCCCCTCCTCCCCAAGGTGGTACTAAAGTTCAGACAAGAGAAGCCAAAAATGATACTGATTGCCCCAGACTGGCCCTGCCAGCACTGGTACCCAATCCTATGGAACCTGTCTCAATGCTCAGCCTGGACATTACCTCAAATTCCTCACTTACTGTCCCAACAAAACAGTCATATCCTGCACAGCCGACTCAAGACCTTACAATCTGGCAGCATGGCAGATAATGTAGTCATTCAAAACACCCCTCTTTCTAAAGCGGTGATGGATGATATTTAGGAGGCCAGGAGGCCTAGTACCAGAAAATCTTATGCTGAAAAATGGAAGAGATTCTGTGCTTGGAACCGGGCACAAGGAATTGACACGATTGTGCCAAATATTCCTCATATTTACAATACTTCACTGAGATGCTGGACAAAGGCCTATCCTTTTCATCAATTAAGATTCATGCCTCTGCCATTTCATCTCATTACAATAAAGAGCCACCTGTTTTTTCTCATCCTTTACTAAGGCATTACCTCAGAGGAGCCAAAAACTTAAAGCCTCCAAGGAGATCACCAATACCTGCATGGGACCTCAATTATGTCTTAGAAAAACTCACCCTGCCTCCTTTTGAACCAGCCGCTACAGCTGATATAAAATTTGTATCTTTGAAAACAGCTCTGTTCCTAGCAATAACCTCTGCAAGACAAGTCTCAGAGCTACAGGCACTCATGGCTGTGGAAACTTTTATCATTTCCCATCCAGATAGGGTTTCTCTGTGGACAAACCCAACATTTATGCCTAAGTTAGTGTCCAGTGTGACCCTTAACCAAACTATTCACTTACCTACTTTTTATCCAAACCCACAGAATAAGGGAGAGAGACTTCTGCATTCTTTGGACATACACAGACAGCTGCGTTTCTACCTGGACAGAACCAAAGCTTTCAGAAAGACAGAGCAATTACTAGTGGCTTATGCTGCAGGATTACAAGGAAAGGCTATCTCAAAGCAGACTATTTCAAAGTGGATAGGCCACTGCATTCGTTTCTGCTATTCACAACATGGCAAATCAGTGCCTAAGGCCATTAGGCCACATTCAACCAGAGCAGCAGCCACTTCAGCAGCCTTCCTCAGAGGAGAACCAACCAAAGACATTTTAGAGGCTGCGACCTGGAGCTCAGTGCACACTTTTACAAAGCACTATCACTTACCACTCTACACTAAATCCAGGGCTGGCTTTGCCAATGCAGTTCTGCAGGGCCTCATAGCCTCTCCTAATTCTATTTAGCTCCAGCCTCCCAACCTTAGCTTTGGGATTCAACCCAATTGTAATGACTGCAACAGTAAAACACGATGAACGTAGTACAGTTGTGTACCTACCATAAATATAGATGGTCGAGTGTATTCACTGTTGCAGTCCAGGTTATCCACCCACCATCCCCCTTATCTTTGCTCGAACTTATCTGTACTTCTCTAGTCTATACAACCTGGTGGATTTGCTGGTAGAGGAAAGAATAATTTACTTTGGTGCATGTATGCTTTATTGACATATTTTTAGCCTACCCTTTTGGGGCACCTGACATCTGGGGCAAGAAAAACTGAAGAAAATGGCGTCGGCTGCATCTTTTATACCCCTGGCGCACTGATGTCAGGGAGGAGGTGACAGCAACCGACTCCAGACTTAGACTTTGGAATTCAGGCCAACTGCGGGTAGCCTGCCAGCAGGATAACCCAATTGTAATGACTGCAGCAGTGAATACACTCGAACATCTGCATTTATGGTAAGTACACAACTGTACTTTCCTTCAAGAGCCACTCAAGTCAAACCCAGACATTCCAAAGGCACGAGGTTTCAGTCCCAAGGGACTTTCAGAACAAAGCAATGGGGTGGCTCCTCTTCATATCTGTAAACAACAAGACACCTCCCTATGGTAAGCAGTCTCAATGGCTTCCCCCTGCACTTACCAAGCACTTATCTTTTAGCCATTCCTTTGGGGGGAAAACTGTTTCTTCATGTAAAAAACTGGCAACTTATAACCCAGGACAAATGGGTTTTAAATATAGTGTCCTAGGGATACAGATTTCATTTCCACACGTTGCCAACTCCAAACAGATGGCCAGACCTTCCTCCAAATCAGTGGGCAGAGGCCCAGACACAAGTACTTTCCCTCATGAGCATGGGGGCTATTCAACTAGTACCAGAAGAGGAAAAGGTACAAGGTTTCTATTCAAGACTTTTCCTGGTACCCAGAAAAGACAAATCATGGCGTCCAATTCTGGACATATCTACTCTAAACACCTTTCTGGACATTCCAAAATTCAAGATGCTGACTCTTCACCAGTTACTTCCTATGCTAGGCAAAGATGCCTGGTTGGCAACTCTAGACTTTAAAAGAGGCTTACCTGCATATCCCAATCAAGGAATCTTGCAGAAAATACCTCCGCTTCAAAGCAGGTTACTTGCATTACCAGTTCTCTGCACTGCCCTTTGGCGTATCTACTGCGCCCAGAGTTTTCACAAAGTGCCTGGCTCCAGTAAATGCATTTTGCAGGCAAAGAAATATTCAAATATATCCATACCTGGACGATTGTCTAATTCAGGCAGAAGACAAGGGCATTCTTCTAAAACATCTGGCGTTTGCAAAAAGGGTTCTAACTTGTCTAGGGTACACCATAAATGAAAAGAAGTCACAACTGGTACCCTCTCAGAAAATTACATTCCTGGGTGCAAGCTTGAATACAGCTGCCCAGATGGCTTTCCTTATGCCAGAAAATCAACTTCAATTGGTGACTTACTTCAAACAGGTGGCCAGAAAAACCCTGCTTTCAGCAAGGCAAATACTGCAAGCATTGGGGTTCATGGCCTCCTGCATTCTTCTAATTCCATATGCAAGACTGCATATGAGGAAACTTCAGTGGTATTTAAAAAGTCTATGGAGTCAACATTGTCACAGCCTGGAAACAATGAATGTAATGTAGTCCAATCTCGTCTACATTCTTACCTGTGGGTTCGGAGCCGAATGTCGGTTCTGACTCGGCCAAAACTTTTCTAGCTCGAAGTCTTTCTATTGGCTGGGCTAAGATGGTATCCCATGCTGCACTGCTCTATATCCCCAGATCTTGTTTGCTGCTCATGTAGCTCGAACGTTGTCTCACTCTTGGCTGTGGCTAAGTACCCTTTGTTCTTCATTATTAGAGAATTGGTTGCAAACAAAAAGCTATTTTAATAGCTATTGTATGTTCTGGTCTTGTATGGTGAAAAAGTTTGTGTTTGATCGTTTTTTTCTGTGGTATCCCACTAGCTGTTCCAACGGGCTGGGCCCGTTTCAGTTAGAGGACTTAGTCTGTCCCTTTCTTCCTTCTGTTTTTTCTTTTAAATTAGAGGTTTTAGTCTTCCCCTCCTGTGTTGTGCCAAAGGATCGTTTTAGTTAGAGATCTTGAGGTTCTTGTTTGTGGTAGTGTTTTTCCCGCCTTGTGACTGTTTTACTGTTGGTACTGTTGTCAGTTATTGTTGTCTTTGGTGCTTTGTTGTAGCCAACTATGTCCAAAGATTCTAAGGAGCACAAGCCCTCGGGCTTCAAGAAATGCTCTAGGTGCAGCTATAAGATGTCCATTACCGACAGACATTCTGTCTGTGTGTATTGTCTGGGAGCAATCCATCTCCAGGAGTCATGCAGTTTCTGTCATGCGTTTAGTCCGGGAGTTCTTCAGGAAAGGAAGAATAAGTTGATTTTGAAGGGACTTCTGAAACCCTCCTTCAAGGAGGGTCTGGAAACTGCTTCCAGCTCCAAGATAAAATCTTCGAAATCAAAAAAAAGATCTCCGGCTCCATCAGTTTCCTCGGAGCCACCGGAGAAAATAGCAAAGTCTGCTTCAACATCCTCGGCTCCATTGTCCTCGGGGCCGCAGGAAGTGTCTGTGGTTATGGAACCGGCATCGGCTCCAACCATTTTGGAACCTATTCGGAGCCGATCGCCTAGCATTAGGCCAGCATCACCTCTTCGCAGGTCCCCTTCGGAGAGGAGGTCTCGATCTCTCTCTCTATCCTCTAAATCCTCCAGGACCTTACCAGATGTGGATGTCGATAGAGTGGTGCAGAGATTCTTTTAGTCACCAGTTGTGGCAAAATTGTTCTCGGCTCTGACACAGTCGGCTCCAGAGCCCATCCTTCAACCTGCTTCGATACTTCCTCCGAGCGTATCTCAGCTTTCGGAGCCGGAGTGCTCGATTCTGTGTGATGTCCCTAGGTGGTTCCGACAGCCCCTCCTGGCTTATTGGTGCCGACGTCAGCTCTGACCCCATTGGCAACATCCACGGGATTCAGGACTCAGGATTCTTCGGTCGGACCCGAGTGAGAGGCTTCGGGACACCTGTCTGTTCCTAGTCTCCCACTCGGTGCTTCGGCGCGGGGAAGTTTGACTCCTGTCGTGGTTTCGGAGGCTGGTTACTCCTCTGACTCAGGGGGACCGGCCTTCAAGGCCATGCGGAGTGCGCTGGCCAGGTCGTCAGTGGCATCATGCGGGTCACTCACTCTGTCCCCTACTACACCGGCGCAGGTCTCTGATCGCCATCTATCTCTAGACAGTGGAGCCCCAAGGCCTCAGGGTACCCCATGAGTGATCCCCACATTTCTGAGGGCCCCTTAGAGTTCTTGCCTGCGGAGCCACCCAGAAAGAAGACGTGCAAGAGGAAGCACATAGATTCCTAGGATGAGTCTCTCACATCAGACACCGACCTCGAGGAATTGGAGGGGTCCCCCAAGTCATCCTCTGAGGATGTTTCTTTCTCTGACATCCTAGAGATTTTGAAACAAAGAGGTGACTGGCCATCCAAAGCCCCCTCCGAGGAGGAGTCTGTCTTCCTGAAGGCCTTGGTGCTCAGGACCACCTCCTGGGTATCTCCACCCTTCGACGAGCTTCTGGATTTGGTCTATCGAAGGGTGTGGGAGACCCCTGACTCTGTAGAACCAGTCCCCAGGAGACCCAATAAATTTTTGTCTGCTCCTCCTGGTAAGGAATTTCTGTCCAAGGGAGTCCCTGTGGATGTCATGGTGGTGGCAGCGGCCACTCAGAAGGAGTTAGCCGAGACTTCTTCCACCGTCCATCCTCCTAACAAGAAGTCTAGGACCATGGACTGGTACAGGAAGCGTACCCATTCTTCAGCGACCTTTACCTTATGGTCACTGAATTATTTATCTCACTTTACACGGCTCCAGAGAGATCTCCTCAGGGAGCTTGGAGATACTCTCATGGATAACATTTCTGAGGCGGTGACCCAGACGGGTAACGCTCAGATGTCTACCCTCAATTCCATCGTTAACTCCTCCATGAGGCTGATCTCATATGCAGCCGATGGAGCGAGTATGGCAGCGAGTTCAGGAGTTGCTCTTAGGAGACAGGCTTGGATGCGCCTTTGTCATTTCGCGTAGGCCTTCAAGTCTTCATTCACCGACGCCCCTTTCGATTGTTCCTGTGTGTTCAGAACCAAGGTGAAAGACACCCTCACCAGGTGCGAGCAGGAGGGAAAAACTCTGTCTGCTGTAGGAGTCCGTTTTTCCCTTCCCTCTAGGCCTTATCCCAAGGCCCAGAGGGGGTGGCAAAATGTGGTCAGGGAGATGCCACCCTAGAGGCAGAGGAGGCCCCCGCAACTCGGGAGACCGTGATTCCTTTCGTCGTTCTCCCTATCGCCGCTCCTGATAGGAGGCCTGACTGTGCATTTCCGGAGCCAGTCGGGGGTCGAATCTCGTTATACCCGGAGGCCTGGCAAAACATCATCCAGGACCAATGGGTTCTACGAATAATTTCCGGAGGATATGTCATCCCCTTCTCGTCAGACCCCCCTCCAATCAAGAAAATCCCAGATGTTCCACCCAGTCAAAGGGATTACGCAGCTTCAGAAGTTTCAAAGCTGCTAGAAAAAGGAGCCATCCAACATGTCCCCTCAGACCAGATTGGATTAGGGACTTACTCAAAATTCTTTTTGGTGCCGAAAAGGACAGGGGACCTGAGAACCCATATTAGATCTCAGCCAATTGAGCACCAACGTGCAGAAGTCCAAGTTCCGAATGGTCACATTGCAGTCTATTTTCCCATTGTTGGGAAAAGAAGTGTGGATGTGCTCCATCGACCTCAAGGATGCTTACTACCACATCAAGATGGACAGGGCATCCAGAAGTCACCTACGCTTCCGGCTGGGGGCCAGTCATTTTCAGTTTCGAGCCCTGCCGTTGGTCTCACCACAGCCCCCAGGGTGTTTACCAAATGCATGGCAGTGGTGACTGCTCACTTGAGACGTCAGGGATTCCAAGTGTTTCCATATCTGGATGACTGGCTCCTTACTGCCACCATCAGGCATCTACTAATTCAGACCAGGAACGCTACTATAAACCTATGTCAGCAGCTGGGCATCACATTGAACTGGGAAAAATCTGCCTTGTTGCCCTTACAGTGTGTCACTTTTATAGGTGCAGAACTAGACAACACCTGCATGCGGGCATTTCTACCACTGGATAGAATCAGAGTCCTACAACAACAAGTTCATGCCTTGCTTCCCCTGAGAAGAGCAAAGGCAAGATAGGTCCTCCAACTATTAGGGACCATGGCTGCGACGATTATGTTAATCCCTCTGGCAAGGTTACTTATGAGACTCCTTCAGTAGCTACTTTGTGCCCAGTGGTCTCTCCAACGTCTTCCACTTTCTTACCTTATTCTACTCACGGACAGGTGCAAACAGGATCTCAGGTGGTGGCTTCGCACCGACAACCTGAATGCAGGAAAGCCCGTCTTTCCTGCATCCCCGATTGCCACGGTGACTACGGATGCCTCCCAGATGGGGTGGGGGGTATTATCTAGGCAGGACAGTCCAAGGCACGTGGCAAGAGCATGAGATGCATCTGCATATCAATGTCCTGGAGATGAGAGCTGTGTTACTAGCGTTGCAAGCACTTCAGAGATTTTTTCCTCTCGGGACTATTACAATCCACTCAGACAATATGTCAGTGGTGTGGTATCTGAACAAGCAGGGAGGAACCAAGTCCTATCCCCTTTGCAGAGAGGCCATGCTAGTGTGGCAGTGGGCAGTGTCTTCCCAACGTTTTCTGGTGGCAACGCACATTCCAGGGAAGTCCAATGTGATCGCAGACAGGCTAAGCAGAGCTATTCTGATGCCTTACAAGTGGTCCCTGAACTGTCAAGTTGCGGAACAGATCCTCCGCAGATGGAGTCAGCCTTGCTGCGACCTCTTTGCCAGCCCCCTCAATGCCAAATGCAACAGCTACTTCACTTTGATCCCCCCTCAGGGGGAGTCTCCCAGGGACGCTCTAGTCCACGATTGGCCCTCCGGTTCCCTTGCTGTCAAAGGTTATTCATTAAGCGCAAGCATTGGGAAGCAGAATGATTCTGATTGCTCCACACTGGCCTCGTCAAATTTGGTTCCGGTTTCTCCAGCCCTATCTCATGGACGCTCCTTGGATTCTGGACCCACAACCAGACTTACTGACACACATGTTAGGGCAGCTCCATCCCTCTCTTCGGACCCTCTGGTTGACAGCCTGGCTTACCCCACTTCCGTCATTAGTTAAGCTTCATCATGTTTCACCGAAGGTGGTTCATATTTTATCTTCCTCTCATAAGCCCTCCACCAGGAAGATTTACTACAGTAAAATGGAAGAGGTTTTCAATCTGGGCTCATATCCAAAAGATTGACCCTTACACGGTTCCAATTTCGTCTGTACTGGAGTTCTTGTCGATGCTCTTTAACCAGGGTTCAGCGGCCACAACCATTAAAGTCCAGTTGGTGGCGATTTCTACCTTTCACGTCGCAAACGAACCTAGTCTGATGGCTCATAGACTGTGTAAGGCTTTTCTGAAGGCACTCTGTTACTTCATCCTCCGGTATCGGAACCTGTAATGCTTTGGGATTTAAACTTTGTTCTGTAATTATTTGGGATTTAAACTTTGTTCTACAGGCTCTTACTTCATCCCCCTTTGATCCTGCAGCCACTTGTGATTTAAAATTCTTAACTTGGAAGAGTCTTTTTAGTAGCCATCACGTCAGCCAGACACATTTCAGAGCTTCAAGCCTCATCAATCAAACCCCCTTATTTGATTTTTCATAAGGACAGGGTTTCTCTCAGACCCAACCCTTCCTTTCTTCCCAAAGTGGTGTCAGTCAGTAATCGTAATCAATCTATTGAGTTGCCAGTGTTTTTTCCCCAGTTCTCAAACAAGGCAGAATTTAAATTTCATCAGTTGGATGTACACAGACAATTACGTTTTTATCTGCACAGAACCAAAGACCTCAGAAAATCTGATCAGTTCTTTGTTTCCTTTCGGAAAACAGAATTGGGTCTCCTGTCTCCAAAGTCACACTGTCCAGGTGAATCTCTAGTTGCATTTCTTTCATTTATTCCTCAGGGGGTAAAGTTTTACTGTTCCCGGTGAAGGCTCACTCTACTCGGTCTGTATCTACATCTACAGCCTATCGGGCCAGATTGTCTATGGATGATATTTCTGCTGCGGCTACTTGGGCATCTCCTCACACCTATGTTACTCATTACAAGTTGGATGTGGTATCTAGGGGCAGGTCTTCCTTTGGTTCCACAGTGCTCAGAAGTATTTTCCACTGAGCCTCCCAAGATTTAGGTGCTAGGGACGCTGTCCCATGGGTAAGAATGCAGGCGAGATTGGACTACATAACATCAAGAAGTTATGTACTCACCATAACGTTCGATGTATGTAGTCCATCTCACCTCACATTCTTACTTACCCCCCCCCCTCCTTTCTCCGTCCTGGAGGGTCTAGAGGTTAGGTCTCTTTCAGAGCTCCCTTCATTCTTGGTTTGTTTTTCCTTTCCTTAGGTGTTGTTATGCATGGAGAATGAGTGCTGGTGCTCGTGGGGATATAGAGCAGTGCAGCATGGGGATACCATCTTAGCCCAGCCAATAGAAAGACTTCGAGCTAGAAAAGTTTTGGCAGACTTGGAGCCGACATTCGGCACCGAACCCACGGGTAAGAATGTGAGGTGAGATGGACTACATACATCAAACGTTATGGTGAGTACATAACTTCTTGTTCCTATCATACCTTGCCTACGCCTAGAGTTCCTATGGTGGGCAGAGGCCTGCCACCAGAACAAGGGACTGCCATTCACACCACCCCCTGCCGCCCAAACCTTAACTACAGATGCATAAGACTATGCATGGGGTGCTCATCTGGCAGGGAAGTGCATTCAGGGAAAATAGAACCCAAATCAAATGCACCTTCATATAAATCAAAAAGAAATGCTAGCTGTACAGAATGCACTGACAGCCTTGAAGGACTACCTTCATCCAGGACAATTACTGATAAAGATGGACAACACCATGGTTATGTGGTACATAAGCAGGGGGGTACGCACTCTTAGCCCCTCTGCAGACTAGCCATGGCATTGTGGAACACGGCCTTGAGCTATCAAGTACAATTACAAGCTCAATTCCTGCCAGGAAAGCTGAATACTCTGGCAGACGAACTAAGCAGAAATCTCATGAACCCACATGAATGGAAACTGGAACCACGGATTTTCAACATGTTGACACGCAAATGGGGGAGCCCAGACATAGATCTTTTTGCCTCACCCCAGAACTATCAGTTGGACAAAGTTTGCACAAGGACTCTTCATAAAAAAGCCTGGATATTGGATGCTCTGTCCTTCAGCTGGAAAAACCTATCAGTCTATGCCTTTCCCCCTCTGCCTCTGCTCTCCAAAGTTCTACTAAACGTCAAGAAAGACTAACCAAAAATGATTTTGATTGCTCCAGACTGGCCTCGCCAACACTGGTACCCACTCCTGCGCAGTGTGTCACACATTTTATCATGGCACCTGCCTCAGACACCTTCCTTATTGCCTCAGCAGAACAACCAAACTCTGCACCCTCAGCTCCAAACCTTGAATCTTGCAGCATGGCTAATCACCTAAATTCACCCTTAGCATCCCTCAGCAAACCTGTGATGGATGTCATTTTGGAGGTGAGAAGGCCTAGTACTAGAAAATCTTATGCTGACAAATGGAAAATATTCTGTGCCTGGAATCAGTCTCAAGGGATAAGCACAGCAGTGCTCAACATTCCTCAGATTTTGCAATACTTAACTGAGATGCTTCACAAGGGCCTGTCCTTTTCTTTCATAAAAATCCATGCCTCAGCCATTTCAGCTCATTACAACACAGAACCTCCCATCTTCTCTCATCCTCTGCTAAAGCAGCATCTCAGAGGGGCCAAAAACTTAAGACCACCCAAGAGAGCTCCAACCCCTGCCTGGGACCTTAATTTTGTATTGGAGAAACTCACTGTCCCTCCTTTCGAGCCAGCTGCTACTGCACACTTAAATTTTCTCTCCTGGAAAACAGCTTTCCTTTTAGCAGTCACTTCAACTAGAAGGATTTCCGAATTACAGGCTCCTATGGCAGTGATGCCTTACATAATTTTTCATGCGGACAGGGTGTCTCTCAGGACCAACTCATCCTTCATGCCCAATGTGGTATCCAGTGTGGCTCTTAATCAGACCATTCATTTGCCAACCTTCTTTCCCAATCCACAGAACAAGGGGGAGCGGATTCTACATTCACTGGATGTACACAGACAAATTAGATTTTACTTAAACAGGACTAAATCTCAAAGAAAATCTGAACAACTGCTGGTAGCATTTGCTGCAGGGGTAGAGGGAAAGGCTATTTCAAAGCAAACCATTTCCAAATGGATAAGCCATTTATTCGTTTCTGCGGTAAACACCATGGAAAAACTATCCCCCAGGGGATCAGATCCCATTCCCCAAGGGCTGCATCTACTTCAACAGCCTTTCTCAGAGGTGTTCTTATCAGGGATATTCTAGAAGCTGCTACCTGGAGCTCAGTTCATACTTTCACCAAACATTACCATTTACCACTTTTCTCTAAATCCAGAGCTGGCTTTGCCATTGCTGTCTTGCAGGGCCTTATAGCTGGTCCTAATGCTGTATAATTTCCTCCTCCCAAACACAGCTTTGCGAATCTACCCAAATGTAATGAATGCAACAGTGAAACACAAAGAACATAGTACAGTTGTGTACACTTACCATAAATGTAGATGTTCGAGTGCATTCACTGTTGCAGTCCTGGTTACCCTCCCTCCAGCCCCATATTTTTCTCTGGCTATACCTCTACTTTCTTTTACTATGCTTAAAAGCCCTTTTGGTATATTTGCTTTTGGATGGAGGTATATTTTTGTGTTTTAAATTTTATTTGCTCTCCATTTGGGGGGCACCTGACATCTGGGGCAAGAAAAACTGATGTAATGGCATTGGCTGCATGTTTTATACCCCTGACGACCTGACGTCATGGAAGAAAGGACAGCAACTGACGCAGGTCACAAGACTGTTAATCAGGCCGACTGCGGGCAACCTGCCAGCAGATTACCCAAATGTAATGACTGCAACAGTGAATACACTCGAGCATCTACATTTATGGTAAGTGTACACAACTGTACTTTCACAGTTGAGCGCTTTCGTCTGAACATAGACTTCTTCAGAACCATGAAAACTACTCTAAACTCTGAATTTAAAAGCTCAGAGAAGTAAAACCACACCCCCAGGAACTGTCAATCAATAGGCAAGCTGAACAAATCCCAGGAACATTTTAAAAGGTGTACACACACCAAAAACACTTGCTACATAAAACCAAGTATGAATGGCTAAAAACAAATTTAGAATATCAAAGTACTACAGAAAGACATAATTTTAAAATTTTGCTCAAACTATGTTGCTTTTAAGTTCACTAGCGATGGAAATATAGTCATTCAGTCCAGGTGGATTTGCTGAGTCATAAGCCAGCTTGCCAATACATCTCACCATGTAGAAGTCTGTTTTCCCAATCAGCAACAAAGACACCTGCCTCCACATGTTCAAGTCCCAAAAAAACTTCTTAACATTGGAGCAAGCACAAGCATGCCTAGTCAAAACACTCTTCGTGTCCCTTTTGGATATACTATAATAGCGTGGTATATCTTTTTGATGAGTGCATTATCTTTTAGTGCAAAAACCTACAATTCCGAAGATTTTCGGCATCTCAAAAATTCATTCAAATGTGTTCGATCCACCCTTTGGTCCTATTGTCGCTGTCGGTGGTTCAGTCACAGAGCCAGTAGCCAAGTTCATAGACTACATGTTGAAACACCTTGTTCAAAGTTTTCCACACATTGTCCGCAATTCCTGGGATCTTTTAGACAAACTTCGGAAAATTGGATCGTGGAGTGAATGTCTTCTTGTGACATCCAGAGTTTATACACTGTGATTCCCCATGAGGAAGATCTGTTATGGTTCGGTGAAATGGTGACACAATATGGTTCTCTTACACTTTCAGACACCACACTGGTGTGTGATTTCATGGAGGCTGTATTGAACAATTACTTTTTGACCTTTGATGGGGAATTTTACAAACAGCTGAAAGGCATAGCTATGGGGGCTGCATGTGTCCCACCTTTGCAAACATCATCTTGCTGAGATGGGAACTTATGACTTTGTTCAAGCTCCCTTGATTCAAAAAATGTGTGCGGTATTTTCGCTATTTGGACGATTTGCTGATCCTTTGGTCAGGCACAGAGACACAATTGGATACTTTTATGGATGAACTGCAGTCTAGTACCACTTTTTTGTGATTTACCCACCATACTGACCCAACCCAGATCCACTACTTGAACATCGAAATCAAAAAAGACCAGTATGGTGGTATGGACACACAGATTTATAGGAAACCCACTTTCTGTAATTCTTTTTTGTCATACACCAGCTCTCTCCCTTTCCAACAAAAGAAGGGGATTGTGAAAAGCCAGCTTATCAGGATTTCTCGCCTGACATCTGACGATAACAACCGTTTAACACTGTTTGACACCCTCAAATCTATGTTTTTGGAAAGATGGTATCCTGAAACTCTTCTTGATAATCTTCAGAAAGATGTGTGGGAAGACAGAGACAATAGATATGCACCTATTATTAGGTATGGCCGTGATAATATTAAGTTGAAAGACAAGACAGTTGAAAGTAAGAACACTTTTGGCATCCAAAAAGTGGCGCAGGGAAATTGGGCCATCTTACACTGTGATGAGGGACTCATACAAAATCTTCCTGATTTCCCTTCATTCACCTTTAAGAACAAGCCTAACATAAAATGGCTATTGGAGCAACCAGTTATTTCCAGACAAAGTGACTCTTGGACTGTGGCAAAATGTGGATGTTGCCATCAGTGCACTTGCACTGAAACCAGCTATGAAGGTGACTTAATAGAAAAAATTCAGGGTATGAACATCTGTAGTAAGTTTAATTGCCTGTCAAGGAGGTTAGTGTACTTGGCAAAAAGTATGTCATGCCCTGCCTTCTATAATGGTAAAACTAAAAATGCATTCAACAAAAAGATATACCAACACTATTATAGTATATCCAAAAGGGACATGAAGAGTGCTTTGACTAGGCATGCTTGTACGTGCTCCAATTTTAAGAAGTTCACTTTTTTTGGGACTTGAACAGGTGGAGGTTGGTGCCTTTGTTGGTGATTGGGAAAACAGACTTCTACATCGTGAGATGTATTGGCAGCTGGCTTTAGACGCAGCAAATCCACCTGGACTGAATGACTATATTTCCATTACTAGTGAACTTAAAAGAAAAGCCAACATAGTCTGAGCAAACTTTTAAAATTTTTATGTCTTTCTGTAGTATTTTGACATTCTAAATTTGTTTTTAGCCATTTATACTTGGTTTTATGTGGTAAGTGTTTTTGGTGTGTGTACACCTTTAAGAACTTTTGTGGGATTTGTTCAGCTTGCCTATTGATTGACTGTGCCGGGGGTGGAGTTTACTTCTCTGAGCTTTTAAATTTAGAGTTTAGAGGAGTTTTCATGGTTCTGAAGAAGTTTATGTTTAGACGAAAGGGCTCAACCATGAATTGCAGTGGTTTTACCAATAAAGGATTGATGTTATGTAGTCCTATCTCACCGTAATTCTTGCTGGATGGGTTAGGAGCCGAATCTGGCCTATACTATAGCTCGAGAGCTTTTTACTGGCTCGAGGCTAGCCCCTATCCCATGGTGCCTCACGGCAATTCCCCAGATCTTGTTTGCCGTTAAAGCTTTGAGGTTGTCCCTTACTGGCTCGTTGGCTAAGTAGAATGTTTTTTTTACTTATTTAGTCCTTTTCTATCACCTTTTTTCTGTCTTATATATATCTAATAGTATTGTGCGTCTGTTATTTGAAAGTTTTCAACCCCTGTTCCCCCCCCCCCTTAGGACTGTACAGCCTGTTTAAGTTAGAGGGCCTTTCCTCCCTGTGTGTGTGTGAATGTTATTAAAAAAAAATAAATAATCGTTCTTCCTCTTTACTCTTTTAATTTTTAGTCTTTAACTATGTCTAAAGATAAAGATAAGGATTGCAAGGATCATCACCCTTCGGGCTTCAAAAAATGCAACAGGCATGCACAGAAAATGTCTCTTACAGACAGCCACACCAGTTGCGTATATTGTCTGGGCGAAGCCCATTTACAGTAACCTTGCACCTTCTGTCACGCTTTTAGTACAAGAGTGTTAAACGAAAGGAAAAGAAAACTTATTGACAGGGCTCTCATAACCAGTTCCTTCCAGGAACAGCTGGAACTTGGTCAGGCAGCTTCAAAATCTTCAAAGAAAAAATCATCGGCCCTGACTTCGGAGTCGACCAAAAAGTCTAAAGTGTTGGAACCAAGTAGATGTTCTTCGTGTTTCACTGTTGCAGTCATTACATTTGGGTAATCTGCTGGCAGGTTGCCCTCAGTCAGCCTGAATATCAAAGTCTTGGGTCCTGCGTCAGTTGCTGTCTCCTCTTCCATGACGTCAGGTTGTCAGGGGTATAAAACATGCAGCCGACGCCATTTTCTTCAGTCTTTCTTGCCGCGCGGTGCCCAAAGCAGAAGCAGTTAGCAAGTGCCAGTCGGCCGACTCCTGAAATTTTCGCATTCGAGTTTCAGAACCAAAGTCTTCAATTAAAGCTAAGTACCCCATTGGGGAAACTTTTTCTAGCTCCTTACCATCATCATCATCATCATCTTTCGGCTTTTCCCGTTAGGGGTCGCCACAGCGGATCATCTCTTTCCATTTCTTCCTGTCCTCTGCATCTTGCTCTGTCACATCAGCTGCCTGCATGTCCTCTCTCACCACGTCCATAAACCTTATCTTAGGCCTTCCTCTTTTCCTCTTACCTGGCAGCTCCATCCTTAGCATCTTTTTCCCAATATACCCATCATCCCTCCTCAGCACATGTCCAAATCAACGCAATCTCCTCTCTCTTACTTTGTCTCCAAACTGTCCAACATGAGCTGACCCTCTAATATACTGATTCCTAATCCTATCCATCCTAGTCACACCGAGTGCAAATCTTAACATCTTTAACTCTGCCACATCCAGCTCTGACTCCTGCCTTTTTGTCAATGCCACTGTCTCCAACCCATATAACATAGCTGGTCTCACTACTGTCTTGTAGACCTTCCCTTTCACTCTTACTGGTACCCGTCTGTCACAAATCACTCCTGACACTCTTCTCCACCTATTCCACCCTGCCTGTACTCTCTTCTTCACCTCTCTTCCACATTCACCATTACTCTGAACTGTTGATCCCAAGTATTTAAACTCGTCCACCTTTACCAACTCTACTCCCTGCATCCTCACCATTCCTCTACCCTCTCTGTCATTTACACACATATATTCTCTTAGCCCTGCTGACCTTCAGTCCTCTGCTCTCTAGAGCATATCTCCACCTCTCCAGAGTCTCCTCAACCTGATTCCTACTCTCACTACAGATCACAATGTGCTCCTTACCGATGTCAGTAAAAGTTAATAATTGCATTACTTGTGGGAAGCAAATACCTCATAAGGATTTTCATTTGTACTGTATTCCTTGCCTAGTCCCAGATCATAACGTGCCTTGCTGTCGGTTTTGTGCTAGATTTAATCAACGCACTATTAAACGTCGGTATATCTTTGCTTCAAAATATTTTGGAAACAGATTTAATTACCCTGAAATGTCATTGGATAGCAATCCGACTACCGGAGTTCACAAAAAACGCAAAGAAAAGGACAGAGGCAGACGGTCGAGGTCCAAAACCGAAGACGAAGCTTCTCCTAAGCCAGTCGCTGGTTCGCCGGTACTCAGTGAGGCACTTTCGCAGCCCCTGATACCCGCTACTTTTGAGTCGCAGACCTCTACCGAGACCCATGCAGAGTCCGGTATGCCGTGAGATTCTCAGAGTATTCTACCCGCGGATGTTTCTCCCTTGGATAGGTCTGGAGCCGCTGAGCAGGCACCGGCTTCTGAGGGTGTTTTCAGGCCTCAAAATTTCTATATAAAACCGGCGCCAGCTACGAAAACAAAAACAACTTCTAAGGCTAAAAAACTGACACATGAGCCACGTGCTTAGGCCCCTATGTCTATAAAACAGATGATCAAAATGGCTGAGGATTTAATTACCTTGATCAGGGGTTCCCAAACCCCTCCTGATAAGAGGCCTAGGCAAGACACTGATTATGAATATTCAGATCAGGTTTCTATTTCTTCTGATTCCTCTTCTGATCAGGAATTTTCTATACCACCCTATGAGGATTCAGATGGAGAAGAATCCATCCCATCTGCATCTCCTCCTGAAGATTATTCTTTTGGAGAAACCTTGCATAATTTGAGGGAACATTTTCATTGGGAGAGTCAGGATTTCTCGGAATCAAAACAGAGGCTTATGGATTTCCTTCTTCTTCCTCAGCATAGGCCTTTGGCTATACCTCCTGTATTAGACATTATAGATGATGTGTTTTCGGAATCTAGCATGGCTCCTGATTCCCTCCTTCCGGCTCCTAGTAAGCCAGACAGATATTACAGGGTTCCTGACTCCCACAAATTTTTATTCAAAAATCCTGCTGCTGACCTTGAAACTATCTCACAGGGTCCCAAAGGTGTAAAGGTTTCTACAGCCAAGAATCCTACCCCCTCTGATAGAGAGTCCAGGGTGCTGGCTAGATGGGGAAAGAAGATTTATACGTCTGCAACCTTGGCAATGAGGGCCTTAAACTGCCAGTTTCATATGCTTAAATGTCAACAGCATGTTATGAGATTATTTAAACAGAAAATGATGTTGATTTCTGAATGTGAAGAAAATAAAGAATTACAGGAATTATTGCATGGAGCAGAACAGGTTGGAAAGCATACTTTGCAATGTGGTTTTGATTCCTTGAAGGCCTCTTGCAGGACCGCAGTTACTGGATCTGTGATTAGAAGGCATGCCTGTCTCAAGGAGCAAAGTCTGCCTGATCAAGTTAAAGCTAAATTGTTGGATGCACCTTTGCAGCATGATACTCTGTTTGGTAATAAGGCAGAAGAGGTTTTAAAGAAAATGGAAGACAAAGCTAAATCTTTGCAAACTGTAAAAGATTTCTTACAAGTTCAGCCACCCAGATTCAGTAGACACTGGCCTACAAAAAATTGGTCCTTTCCTGTGTCCAACAGAGCCTCACAAGGCAAATCCAGGTGCTCAAAAGGCTCTAGATACCAAACACAGGGTTTTTACAGGTCAAAGCAATGGGGTGCCTCTACTTCCAAATCTGGAGGAAGCAAAGCACAACCTTACAGTAAGCAGTCTCAATGACTTCCCTCTGCCATCACCAAACACTTATCTTTTGGCAGCCCCCTTGGGGGGAAAATTAGCACTTCATGCTCAAAATTGGCAGTTAATAACTCAGGACAAGTGGGTATTAAACATAGTATCCCAGGGGTACAGATTTAATTTCCATACCTTGCCAATTCCAAATGGTTGGCCAGATCTGCCACAAAATCAATGGGCTGAGGCACAGAAACAAGTTACGTCCCTCATGGATATGGGGGCTATTCCACCAGTACCAGAATAGGTAAAAAGGGCAAGGGTTTTATTCAAGACTGTTCCTGGTACCCAGAAAAGACAATGCCTGGCGTCCAGTACTGGATTTATCGATTTTGAACACATTCTTGGGCATCTCAAAATTCAAAATGCTGACTTTACAACAGCTTCTCCCATGCTGGGCAAGAACGCTTGGTTAGTAACTGTAGACTTAAAAGAGGCATACCTGCATATCCCAGTAAGGGAATCGTGCAGAAGATGCCTCCGCTACAATGCTGGTTTTATGCATTACCAATTCTCTGCACTGCCCTTTGGCTTATCTACTACGCCCTGGGTCTTTACATTGTGCCTGGCACCAGTAATTGCATTTTGCAGACGAAGAAGCATACAAATCTATCCTTACTTGGACAACTGTCTCATTCAAGCAGAAAACAAGGACATTCTTTTTCAACATCTGGCATTTGCAAAAAGGCTTCTAACATGCCTAGGGTACACAATAAACGAAAAGAAATCACAACTGGTACCCTCTCAAAAAATTACATTCCTGGGTGCAAGCTTGAGTACAACTGCCCAGATGGCTTTCCTCACGCCAGACAAACAAAGGCAACTGACTCTTTACTTCAAACAGATGGCAACAAAAACCCAGTTATCTGCAAGACAAATTCTGCAGGCTTTGGGGTTCATGGCATCCTGCATTCTACTAATTCCATATGCAAGACTGCATATGAGGAAACTACAGTGGTATCTAAAAAGTTTATGGAGTCAACATTGTCACAGTCTGGAAACAATGATTTCTCTCATTCCCTGCCTCCAACAGGAGTTTCTTTGGTGGGCAGAGACATGTCACCAGAACATGGGACGGTCTTTCACTCTACCCCCTGCCACCCAAACCCCAACTACAGACGCATCGGACTATGCCTCGGGAGCCCACCTGGTGGGGAGATACATTCAGGGCATATGGAACCCAAAACAAATGCATCTGCATGTCAACCAGAAGGAGATGTTAGCTGTTCAGAATGCCCTGACAGCCTTCAAGGATTTACTTCATCCAGGACAACTATTGATAAAGATGGGCAACACCACGGTTATGTGGTACATAAACAAGCAGGGAGGTACACATTCCTACCCCCTTTGCAGACTAGCCATGGCAGTGTGGGACACAGCCCTGACTTACCAAGTACATCTTCAAGCTCAGTTCCTGCCAGGAAAACATAATACTCTGGCCGACGATCTAAGCAGAAATCTAATGGACCCTCACTGGAAACTGGACACACAAGTCTTCAGCAGGATAACAGAGAATTGGGGGCGTCCAGACATAGATCTGTTTGCCTCTCCCCAAAATTATCAACTGGACAAATTCTGCACAAGGATATATCACAGATAAGCATGGAAAGTGGATGCCCTATCCTTTAGTTCGAAAAACCTATCAGTCTATGCCTTTCCTCCTCTGCCTCTTCTCCCCAAGGTCCTACTAAAGGTCAGACAGGAAAAAACAAAAATGATTCTAATTGCCCCAGACTGACCTCGCCAGCACTGGTACCCAATTCTACGGAATATGTCTCAACTCCCTCCTTGGTACTTGCCTCAAATACCTCATCTACTGTCTCTGCAGCGCGATCAAATTCTGCACAATCAGCTCCAAACTCTGAACCTGCCAGCGTGGCTGATCATGTAATTATTCAAACACCTCTCAGTAAATCTGTGATGGATGTCATTTTGGAAGCCAGAAGGCCTAGTACAAGAAAATCTTGATAAATGGAAGAGATTCTGTGCTTGGAACCAAGCACAAGGAATGGACACAGCAAAGCCAAATATTCTTCAGATTTTACAATACTTGACTGAGATGCTTGACAAGGGCCTATCTTTTTCATCAATAAAAATCCATGCCTCTGCCATCTCAGCTCATTACAACACAGAGCCTCCCATCTTTTCTCATCATCTGCTAAAACAGTATCTTAGAGGGACCAAAAATTTAAGGCCTCCCAGAAGATCACAAACTCTTGCATGGCACCTCAATTTTGTGCTGGAAAAACTCACCCAGCCTCTTTTTGAACCAGCAGCTACTGCAGATATAAAGTTTTTATCTTGGAAAACAGCTTTCCTTCTGGCAATCACTTCAGCAAGAAGGGTTTCAGAACTACAGGCCCTCGTGGCAGTGGAGCCTTTTATTACATTTCATCCGGACAGGGTGTCGCTCAGGACCAATCCTTCCTTTATGCTTAAGGTGGTATCCAATGTGGCTCTTAACCAAACTATTCACCTGCCAACTTTTTACCCAAATCCACAGAACAAAGGGGAGCAGATTCTGCATTCCTTGGATGTACACAGACAACTAAGATTCTACTTAAACAGGACCAAATCTCTAAGAAAGTCTGAGCAACTACTGGTGGCATTTGCTGCAGGATCAGAGGGGAAGGCTCTTTCAAAGCAGACTATTTCAAAGTGGATAAGCCAGTGTATTTGTTTCTGCTACTTGCATCATGGTAAACTGGTGCCCAAGGAAATCAGGTCACATTCCACCAGGGCTGCATCTACCTTAAAAGCTTTTCTCAGAGGAGTTCCAACCAAAGACATTCTAGAAGCTGCTACTCGGAGCTCTGTTCATACATTTACAAAGCATTATCATTCGCCTCTCTTCTCTAAGTCCAGGGCAGGCTTTGCAACTGCAGTTCTGCAGGGCCTTATAGCCGCTCCTAATGCTATTTAGCTCCATCCTCCCATCCATCCCATCTACCCAAATGTAATGACTGCAACAGTGAAACACTAAGAACATAGTACAGTTGTGTACACTTACCATAAATGTAGATGTTCGAGTGTATTTACTGTTGCAGTCCGGGTTACCCACCCGCCATCCCCCTTTTTTCTAGAACTTCTCTTTCCTTCACTATATTCTACAGCCTTTGTGGTGTATTTGCTTTTAGATGAAGGTAAAGTTTATGTTGTTACAACTGCATTGATATATATATATATATATATATATATATATATATTTTTTTTTTTTTTTTGCTCCCCATTTGGGGGGCACCTGACATCTGGGGCAAGTAAAACTGAAGAAAATGGTTTCGACTGCATGTTTTATACCCCTGATGACCTGACGTCATGGAAGAGGAGACCGCAACAAAGCAGGACCCCATGCTAGCTATGCCCTTGCAACTCCCACTCTAATATCATCCACCCCATCCAACCACTACCTTTCTTTCCACTCCACTAACTACCTTGATTATAGCAAGCTCAGATGCTCATAAGCCTAGTACTTATTATACAGCAGGAACTTCTCATTGTAACATTTGTTAATGTCTGTTATGTACTTCACAGATAAAGATTCTAGTTGTCTACTGATGTACTATGTTCTTCATCTGTAAATATGTCGTAAGTAATTGCTATGTTAAATTGTTAATCACTATGTAATCCAGTGTAACTACTGTCTGTTTATTTTAACTGTGCAGCTTTTCTCCCCGGGCCTCCGCTGAAAATGGACCTACATCCAGTCGGACACTCCCGGTCAACAAATTTAAATAAATAAATAAATAAATAAAGACTTTGATATTCAGGCCCAACCTGCTAGCAGATTACCCAAATGTAATGACTGCAACAGTGAATACACTCGAACATCTACATTTATGGTAAGTGTACACAACTGTACATTCCGGTTCCGACTCTGCTTCATCTTCGGTGCAGTCTGTTCCATCGGTTCCGAATTAGTCTTCGGTACCGAAGGTTTTGCCTAACATCGAGACTGTATCTCCTATTTTGAGATCTCCTATTTTGGAGAGAAGGAGGTCTCCTTCAGTCTCCACCAGATCCTCCAGGACCTTATCAGATGAGGACATTGAGAGGGTGGTGAAGAGGTTGCTTTCAGATCCAGCTCTGGCTAGAAAATTGACCCTCAGGCTTAGGTCTCAGAGCCGTCCCCCGTACCGATCACTGTTCCTCCTCTGACTGCTTTGCTCTCGGAGCCTATTACGTCAGGTTCCTCTGTCTTCGACCCTTTGGCTCTGGGGATTCAGCCAGTTTACTCGGAGCTAATTACTCTATCCTCGATGCCTCAGTCTAGAGTCGAGGGTTTTGGGAGCCCGACGCTCTTGTGTCGACTCCGAGTAGAACAGTCTCCCTGGGTTCTCTTCGGAGCCAACCCTCCTTCTCGGAGCCTCGGCTCGACTCAGCTCGGCTCCCACTCCTGCTTCGGAGCCATTCCCTCTTGCTGGGAGTCAACCATCCGCCCCCCTCGGAGCAGAGGTCTTCTTCGGAGCGGGGGGAAAGGCTTTCAAAGCTATAGAGACTTTATCTTCTGCCAAAGCCATTCCTTTGGAACCTGTGTCCCACCAGCAGCAGGCAGCAACCCCCCCCCTGCCCCCCCCACAGCATAGGTAACCAGAGGCCCAAGTAGCCCCCATTGGAGGCACCCCCTCTTCCGAGACCTCCCCAGATTATCCCACTGGAGAGCTCCCTCGGAAGAGGTTATGTAAGAGGAAACATGTCAACTCCCCTGATTCTGTCACATCAGACACTGATTTAGAGGAGTCAGAATGGTCCCCCAGATCTCCGTCTGAGGATGTCTCCTTCTCTGTCATCCTAGAAATCCTTAGACAGGGGGGTGATTGGAAAACCTCTAACCCTACTGAGGATGAATCAGTGTATTTTGAGGCCTTTGGCTCCTGACCTTCCACCTCTTGGGTGACACCACCTTATGATTAACTTTTGGGGGTAATTTCGTGGAAAGAATGGACCTCTCCAGTTTCAGTGGAAGCCGTCCCGAGGAGGCCAAACAGATGTATGACAGCACCTGAGGACAAGTCTTTCCTTAGCAAGGGAGTTCCAGTTGCTGCTATGGTGGTAGCAGTGATCACCAAGAAGAAATTATCTGAGACGTCTTCTAATATCCATCCTCCTAACAAGGAGTTCAGGATGATGGATAGGTACGGGAAGCGTACTTTTTATTCAGCGGCATTTACACTAAGATCTGTGAATTACCTGACTCATTTCACTTGTCTTCAGAGGGATTTCCTGAAAGAGTTAGGAGATACCCTCCAGGGTTCAGTAGCTCCGGGTTCCATGGACAAGGTTTCCGCACAGATCTCCACCATTACTTCCATAGCTAACTCCTCCATGAGGCTGATCTCATATGCGGCAGATGGAGCGAGCAGGGCAGCCGCAGCAGGAATAGCTCTCAGGAGACATTCGTGGATGCGTCTCTGTAATTTTACGGAATCCTTCAAGTCTTCCTTCACTAACGTTCCCTTTGATGGTTCATCTCTTTTTGGACCCCAAGTTAAAGAAACTTTGACTAGGTGCGAGCAGGAAGGAAAAATCTTATCTGCCATTGGAGTCCGTTTCTCTGTCCCATCCAGACCCTATCCCAAGGGTAATACAGGAGGAAAAATGTGGTTCCGCAAATCCCAAAAAGGTTTTCCTCAGGCACAAGGTTAACCCTCCCCCAGGGGTAGAGGGGGAGGATATAATGGAAGACGCCGCCCTCGCGGCAGAGGAGGTCCACAACATCAGGGAGACAGAGAAACTTTCTCTGATCGTCCCTTCCATCGACCCTGAGGGATTGTCCGTCTCTGGAGGCAGTCGGGGAGCATATATCGCTGTACCCAGGCACCTGTCTAACTATCACTCAAGATCATTGGGTACACACAGTAATATCCAGAGGATGTTCATCGTGTTTCACTGTTGCAGTCATTACTCTTGGGTTATCCTGCTGGCAGGCTACCCGCAGTCTGCCTGAATTCCAAAGTCCTGGTCCGGTGTCGATTGCTGTCGCCTCTTCCCTGACGTCAGTGCGCCAGGGGTATAAAAGATGCAGCCGACGCCATTTTCTTCAGTCTTTCTTGCCGCGGTGCCCGAAGCAAAAGCAGTTCACAAGTGCCGGTCGGCCGACTCCTGAGATTTTCAAAATCGAATTTCAGATCCAAAGTCTTCATTAAAGCTAAGTACCCCGTTGGGGGGAACTTTTTTCTTGCTCCAGACCAATGTCAGAAAAAATTAACAATTATATTTCATGTGGGAAGCAAATACTTCATAAGGATTTTCATTCTTACTGTATTCCTTGCCTAGGCCCTGATCACGACGTTGCTAGCTGTCGGTTTTGTGCTAGATTTAACCAACACACTATTAAGCATCGTATGATTTTGCCTTTCATTACTTTGGCTGAAGGTTTAATTATATAATGCCGTCGGAAGAGCCGACGACCGGAGTTTATAAAAAGCGCAAGGAAAAGGAAAAGGACAGGCATCCGAGGTCCAAAACCGATGAGACCCCATGCTAGGCCAGTCACCGGTTTTCAGTGAGGCACTTTCGCAGCCCCTGACGCCCACTACCTCAGAGCCACAGGCCGCTTCTGGCTCCCACATGGAGCCGACTAGGCCTCTGGATACTCAAGGTATTGGACTCTTGGAAACTATTCCCTCAGATGGGTCCAGAGCCGCTGAGCAGGCATCGGCTTCTGAGGGTGTTTTCAGACCTACACAATTATATGTCAAGCCAACCTCAGCTTCAAAGACTAAAACAGCTCTAAAGACAAAGAAACAAGTACAGCATTCTCCTGGACAGACTTCCATGCCTAAGAAACAGATGCTTAAAATGGCCAAAGACCTAATTACTTTGATCAGGGGTTCCCATCCCCCTCCTGATAAGAGGCCTAGGCAAGAGACAGAATATGACTCCTCTGATCAGGTTTCAGTTTCAACTGATTCCTCTTCTGAACAGGGATACTCTTTCCCTAACTATGAGGATTCTGATGCTGAAGAATCTATCCCTTCAGCCTCTCCTCCTTAGGATTATTCTTTTGGGGAAACCCTACATACCATGAGGGAGCATTTTCACTGGGAGAGCCAAGATTACTCAGAATCTAGGAAAAGGCTCAGAGTCTTTGTTTTACTACCTCAGCACAGACCTCAATTATGTCTTGGAAAAACTCAAACTGCCTCCTTTTGAGCCAACCACGACAGCTGATGTAAAATTCTTATCATGGAAAACAGCTCTGCTCCTAGCAATAACCTCTGCAAGACGAGTCTCGGAGTTACAGGCACTCATGGCTGTGCAACCTTTTATCATTTTCCATCCAGACAGGGTTTCTCTGAGGATGAACCCTACATTTATGCCTAAGGTGATGTCCAGTGTGGCCCTTAGCCAAACCATTCACTTGCCTACCTTTTATCCAAACCCACAGAACAAGGGTGAGAGACTTCTGCATTCTTTGGGCATACACAGACAGCTACGCTTCTACTTGGACAGAACTAAAGCTTTCAGAAAGACTGAGCAACTTTTAGTGGCATATGCTGCAGGATCACAAGGAAAGGCTATCTCAAAACAGACTATTTCAAAATGGATAGGCCATTGCATTCATTTCTGCTACTCACAGCATGGCAAATCAGTGCGTAAGGGCATTAGGCCACATTCTACCAGAGCAGCAGCCTTCCTCAGAGGAGTACCAACCAAAGACATCTTAGAGGCTGCAACTTGGAGTTCAGTGCACACTTTTACAAAGCACTGCCACTTACCTCTCTATTCTAAATCAAGAGCAGGCTTTGCCACTGCAGTTCTGCAGAGCCTCATAGCCTCTCCTAATGCTATTTAGCCCAGCAACCCGTCCTCAGCTTTGGGATTCAACCCAAGAATAATGACTGCAACAGTGAAACACGATGAACATAGTACAGTTGTGTACCTACCATAAATGTAGATGTTGGAGTGTATTCACTGTTGCAGTCCAGTTTACCCTCCCACCATCCCCCTTTCTTTTGCTGGGTCTCATCTGTACATCACTGTTCTATACAACCTATGTGGTGTATTTGCTTGTAGATGAAGGAAATGTTTACTTTAGTGCATGCATGTTTATTGGCATAATCTATGTAGCCTACCCTTTTGGGGGCACCTGACATCTGGGGCAAGAAAATCTGAAGAAAATGGCATTGGCTGCATCTTTTGTACCCCCGGCGCACTGACGTCAGGGAAGAGCCGACAGCAACCAACGCCGGACCAGGACTTTGGAATTCAGGCTGACTGCGGCTAGCCTGCCAGCAGGATAACCCCAGAGTAATGACTGCAACAGTGAATACACTCAAACATCTACATTTATGGTAGGTACACAACTGTACTTTACCCGATTCCCTTTATTTCCAAACCCCCAACAAACTGGTCTCTTCCAGACGTACCACCCATCCAACTAGACCGTGCAACAATCAGAGGTCATCTCGTTGCTACAAAAAATGAGTCATCCAAGAAGTCCCCGCAGAGCAAGTAGGATCTGGAACTTACTCTTGATTCTTTTAGTTCCAAAAAAGACAGGGGACTGGAGATCAATTCTAGATCTCAGCAGACTCAACAAGCATGTAAGAAAATCAAAGTTTCGAATGGTCACTCTGCAGTCGGTATTTCCCTTTATCGGGAAAGACAACTGGATGTGCTCAATCGATCCCCAGGATGCGGAATACCACATCAAAATGGACAGACACTCCAGGAGACACTTACGCTTCCGGCTGGGAGCCAGCAATTTTCAGTTCAGAACACTGCCCTTTGGCCTCACTACAGCCCCAGAGTGTTTACCAAATGCATGGCAGTATTAACGTCTCACCTGAGACGTCAAGGATTCCAGGTGTTTCCATACCTGGACGACTGGCTCCTCACTGCTACCACCAAGCATCAACTCATAAGGACCAGGGACGAGACTCTTTCCTGGTGCGCCAGCCTAGGCATCACTGTCAACTTGCAAAAACCAGTCTTTTTCCCTCGCAGCATATTGTATATCTAGGCTCAAAAATAGACACAACCACCATGTCAGTAAAGCTAACACAGGAAAGAGTCGAATCTCTACGTAGTCAGATCAGATCCTTATTAAACAAACAAAGAGTCCAGGCCAGAGTAGTCCTTCAAGTCCTAGGGACTATGGCTTCCACCATCTTATTAGTTCCTCTTGCTCGTCTGCATATGAGGATTATCCAATAGATGCTGTTTGCACAATGTTTGATGCAAGACCTTCCACTATCTCACCAGATATTAATAACAAATGCATGCAAAAGGGATCTGACATGGTGGTTACACACGAAACAACTTGTCATAGGTCGTCCACTTGTTCCTCCCCAAGAAAAAGCCTTTTTGACCACGGGCGCTTCCCAGATAGGGTGGGGGTGGGGCCTTATCTGAGAAAGACAGTCCAAGGTCCTTGGCAAAACCACGAGAAACACTTAAACATCAATGTTCTGGAGATGAGAGCGGTGCTATATGCATTGCAAGCACTTCACATCTCCCTTCCCACTGGAACGATTGCGATTCAGTCAGGCAGCATGTCTGTTGTGTGGTACATAAACAAACAAGGGGGAACCAAGTCTTACCCGCTTTGCAGAGAGGCCTTAAGAGTTTGAAAATAGGCGATGGATACTCAACGCTTCCTAATAGCAACGCATATCCCGGGAAAATCTAATGTAATAGTGGACAAACTGAGCCAAACAATTCTGATGCCTCACAAGTGGTCCCTGAATTCAGTGGTTGCGAAAGAGGTCTTTCACAAATAGGGCCAGCCTTGCTGCGATCTATTTGCCACTCACCTGAACAGCAAATGCAGCAGCTACTTTGTCCTCATTCCCCATCCGGGGATGTCACCCAGGGATGCTCTAGTTCACAATTGGCCCCCGGGACTTCTCTATGCCTTTCCTCCATTTCCACTCATACCCAAAGTAGTACAGAAAGCAAGACAGTTGAGGAGTTCCTTGATCCTCATTGCTCCTTACTGGCCTCAGCAAGTTTGGTTTCCATTCCTGTGGCCCTACCTTTTGGAGGAACCATGGATTCTGGATCCATCTTCAGATCTCCTGATTCATCAATCGGGACTGTTCCATCCCTCCATCCACACCCTCAAATTGACAGCATGGCTGCTCCAATTCCACGTATAGCCAGGTACATTCCCTTATCCCCAACAGTCAAACACACCCTAATTTCATCCCACAAACCTTCCGCTCAGAAACTGTATTCTAGCAAATGGAAAAGGTGTTCCCTTTGGGCTACAAACCGGGGCTTAGATCCATATACAGGTCCTTTAGAATCCATTTTATCCTTCCTAACAACAATTTTTCATGAAGGAGCGTCGGGCGCTACAGTTAGAGTTCAATTAGCTGCCATTTCCAATTTCCATTTTGGTTTCATGGGAAATCCAATCATGTAACACTCCCTCTGTAAAACCTTCTTAAAAGGAGTTCTTCTTAGGCCCCCAATAAAACAACCTTTAGAACCCTGGGACTTAAATTTAGTCCTCTCATCTTTGATGTCTGCACCCTTTGAACCATCCTCGTTGTCAGACTTAAAATTGTTCTCATGGAAAACCCTGTTCTTGGTCGCTATAACATCGGCTAGGAGAGTCTCGGAACTTCAAGCCCTAACTATTCAATCTCCTTACATTATCTTTCACAAGGATAGAGTCTCTCTTAGGACAAACCCTTCCTTTCTCCCTAAGGTATGCTCTGAACACAACCTGAATACTACCATTGAGCTACCTGTGTTTTTTTCCAAACCACTCTAATAAATCAGAGTATAGACTTCACCAGCTAGATGTCCACAGGATACTCAGATTCTATATACACAGGATCAAAGAATTCAGGAAATCTAATCAACTTTTTGTTTCCTTTTCTGACAAAAGGAAAGGCTTACCTGTTTCAAAAATTACTCTTTCAAAATGGCTTCCGGATTTAATATCCTTTGCTTATCAACAAGCTGGTAGACAATTACCGTTAAAAGCTAAAGGTCATGCTACTAGGGCTGTAGCTACTTCATGCGCCTTTAGATCTAGGCTCCCAATTGATACTATTTGTGCAACAGCTACTCGGGCAAGACCACATATGTTTGTCACTCATTACAAATTGGATTTGGCCTCCCGGGACAGGTCATCCTTTGGGTCCACTGTGCTGAAGAGTCTCTTCTCTTGAGCCACCCAGGATAAAGGTGCTAGGGACTCTGTCCCATCCAGCAAGAATTACGGTGAGATAGGACTACATAACATAAAGAAGTTATGTACTTACCATAACGTTACATGTTTGTAGTCCATCTCGCCTATATTCTTGCGTCCCTCCCTCCAACCCCCTTCCCATTTCTGGGGGATCTAGTGGACCTCTTTTTGGGGCTGCATGACGTTGCTGTTATTGCCCACCTGGAATGGATTATGTTTCTAATCCCTTCCTGTATTTTTACAGATTCTTTCTTATTATTATTACCTGATAAGTATTTATTACTTTCTTGCAAACTAGATCTGGGGAATTGCCGTGAGGCACCATGGGATAGGGGCTTGCCTCAAGCCAGTAAAAAGCTCTCGAGCTTCAGTATAGGACGAGTCAGCTCTGAACCCATCCAGCAAGAAGATGGACTACAAACATGGAACGTTATGGTAAGTACATAACTTCTTTTTTCTCTCCACAACAACTGCGAACTGGAGTGGTTTCTACCATTGTTGGATTCATTTGCTGTGGTCTGGCTTCCTGGTCAGTTTTGTTCTTTGCTTGGATTTCTGTTCAGTTCCAGGGATTTCTTGCCTTTTTGTGGATGATTATTAGCAATGTTTGATTCCTTGGAAGTGAGGATTGGGTTTTCACATTGCCTAGTAACTTTCTTGATGAAGACTGGGAGATCTGTAGGAGGCAAACATTTGGAGTGGCAAAGTGGTGATGAAATAACATGCAACTACATTTACTTTGTTACACTATACCTCTCAGCTGTCCAGAATTTTGCACAATGGCTGGATTTTTGCCTCATATTTGTAGTCTCCTCCTCTTAAAATATGTGATTTTCTGACAAATCAGTGATTGAGTTTAATAAATAAGACAGTTATTTGAAGTTTCAGACTTAATATTCTTTAGAAAGTGCATGATAATGCAAGCGTGTTATTGTAAAAAATATCTAAGTTTATAAAAGCAGTATTTAAAATGTAACCAAGAAAAGTACAAAACAGGTGATGCTGGTAAACTGCACTTCCAAAAAATAATCCAAATGCATAAAAAGTAAAGGAAGCAACAGACCACGGCTAGAGAGAATGCAAAATAGTTTAATCCACAATGAACATGGAACATCCTGTGTGCTGATGATGCTATTAAAGGTTTAGTGGGTGATACCCCAAAGTTTGTATACAAAAATAAAAAGAATTTGAAAAGGATCCTGTGTGGACCTAGGTCACAACATGGCCTGGCACAGGATCCTGTTAGTGGGGGTAAAGGTGGTACCGTTCTCTGTAAAGCCTGCAATTTCTGTATGTACATAGATTGTAGTGGAGAATTCAAGCATCCTGATATGGATAGAGTGTTTAAGTTTAAACTCTCTGCAAACTGTAATAGTACAAACGTTGTGTACTTGGCCCATTGTGTGGCTTGTCCGTCATTTTTTGTAGGGATGATGACCAGGAGGTTGAGAGATCGCATGCGGGAGCACTCCTATGATACAGGGAGGAAGGCAGAGACGAATGCCTTAGCTAGACATGCAGGAACCTTTGGTGATACACATAGGATGTTCATCGTGTTTCACTGTTGCAGTCATTACTCTTGGGTTATCTTGCTGGCAGACTAGCCGCAGTCGGCCTGAATTCCAAAGTCTTGGTCCGGCGTCGGTTGCTCTCGCCTCTTCCCTGACGTCAGTGCGCCATGGGTATAAAAGATGCAGCCGACATCATTTTCTTCAGTCTTTCTTGCCGTGCGGTGCCTGAAGCAAAAGCAGTTCGCAAGTGCCGGTCGGCCGACTCCTGAGATTTTCAAAATCGAATTTCAGATCCGAAGTCTTCATTAAAGCTAAGTACCCTGTTGGGGAAACTTTTTTCTTGCTCCAGACCGATGTCAGAAAAAGTTAACAATTGTATTTCTTGTGGGAAGCAAATACCTCATAAGGATTTTCATTCTTACCGTATTTCTTGCCTAGGCCCTGATCACAACGTTGCTAGCTGTTGGTTTTGTGCTAGATTTAACCAATGCACTATTAAGCATCGGTACAATTTTGCCTTTCATTACTTTGGTGGAAAGGTTTAATTATATAATGCCGTCGGAACAGCCGACGACCGGAGTTTATAAAAAGTGCAAGGAAAAGGACAGGCATCCGAGGTCCAAAACCGACGAAGAGGCCCCCGCTAGGCCAGTCGCCGGTTCGTTGGTTCTCAGTGAGGCACTTTCGCAGCCCCTGACACCCGCTACCTCAGAGCCACAGGCCGCTTCCGACTCCCACGTGGAGCCGACTAGGCCTCTGGATACTCAAGATATTGGACTCTCGGAAACTATCCCCTCAGATGGGTCTGGAGCCGCTGAGCAGGCTTCTGAGGGTGTTTTCAGACCTACACAATTATATGTCAAGCCTACCTCAGCTTCAAAGACAAAAGACTAAAACAGCTCTAAAGACAGAGAAACAAGTACAACATTCTCCTGGACAGACTTCCATGCCTAAGAAACAGATGCTTAAAATGGCCGAAGACCTAATTACTTTGATCAGGGGTTCCCATCCCCCTCCTGATAAGTGGCCTAGGCAAGCGACAGAGTATGACTCTTCTGATCGGGTTTCTATTTCCTCTGACTCCTCTTCTGAACAGGGATACTCTTTTCCTCCCTGTGAGAATTCTGATGCTGAAGAATCTATTCCTTCAGCCTCTCCTCCTGAGGATTATTCTTTTGGGGAAACCTTGCATACCATGAGGGAGCATTTTCACTGGGAGAGCCAAGATTCCTCAGAATCTAAGAAAAGGCTCAGAGATTTTCTTTTACTACCTCAGCACAGACCTCTTGCTATTCCACCTGTTCTAGACATTGTAGATGATGTATTTTCAGAGTCCGGCCTGTCCCCTGACTCTTTACCCCCTGCACCTGCTATAAGCCAGACAGATACTACAGGGTTCCAGACTCTCATAAATTTCTATATAAAAACCCTGCTGCTGACCCAGAAACTATATGGCAGGGTCCCAAAGGGTCAAGGCTTCCATTGCAAAAAAACCTGTCCCCTCTGATAGGGATTCTAGGGCACTGGACAGATGGGGGAAAAAAGTTTACACTTCTGCTACCGTGGCTGTAAGGGCTTTTAATTGTCAGTTTCATATGCTTAAATATCAGCAATACTTAATGTCACTGCTTAAACAGAAAATGATGAAAAATTCTGAATGTTCTGATAACAAGGAAATGCAGGATTTATTGCATGCAGCTGAACAAGTGGGAGAGCATACTTTGCAATGTGGTTTTGATTCACTGGAGGCCTCTTGCAGGGCCGCTGTTACGGGTTCTGTCATTAGAAGGCATGCCTGGTTAAAGGAACAGAATCTGCCTGATCATGTTAAAGCAAAATTATTGGATTCTCCATTACAGCATGATACTTTGTTTGGTGTTAAGGCAGAAGAGGTGTTGAAGAAAATGGAGGATAAAGCGAAATCCATGCAGACAGTTAAGGATTTCCTACAGATACAGCCACCCAGATTTAGCAGGAACTGGCCTACAAAGAATTGGTCCTTTCCAGTGTCAGACAGGCCACAAAGAGGCAGATACAGACACCCCAGAGGCAGATCCCAGCCCCAAGGCTTATACAGACCTAAACAATGGGGTGCTTCTACCTCCAAAAGTGGAGAAGACAAATCATAACCATGCAGGAAACAGTCCCAACGACTTTCCTCTGCCAGAACTAAGCACTTATCTTTTGGCAGCCCCCTTAGGGGGGAAAACTAGCACTTTTTTCACCAAATTGGCACATGATTACCCGGGACAAATGGGTCTTGAACATAGTGTCTCAGGGCTGCAGGTTCCACTTTCACACCCTGCCAAGGGCAAAAGGTATGCCAGACCTGCCACATAATCAATGGGCAGAGGCACAAAAGCAAGTTTCATCCCTCATGGACATGAGGGCCATTCAGCAAGTACCACAACAAGAGCAGGGACAAGGATTTTACTCAAGACTTTTCTTGGTGCCCAGAAAGGACAAAGCCTGGAGACCAGTACTGGACCTGCCTGTTCTAAACACATTTCTGGACGTTCCAAAATTCAAAATGTTGACTCTGTAGCAGCTACTGCCCATGCTGGGCAAGAAGGCTTGGCTCGTAACTTTGGACCTAAAAGAGGCATACCTGCATGTCCCAATCAGACAATCTTGCAGAAGATACCTCAGATTCATAGCTGGCTCAATGCACTACCAGTTCTCTGCACTGCCCTTTGGCTTATCTACTGCGCCCAGGGTCTTCACAAAATACCTGGCACCAGTAATTCCATTTTGCAGACAAAGAGGAATTCAAATATATCCTTACTTGGACTACTGCCTTACTCAAGCAGAGAACAAAGACATTCTACTACAGCATCTGGCGTTTGTAAAAAGATTACTGATTTGCCTAGGGTACACAGTAAATGAAAAGAAATCAAAACTAGTACCCTCTCAAGAGATAATATTCCTGGGTGCAAGCTTAAATACAACTGCCCAGATGGCTTATCTCACGCCAGACAAAGACAACTGACATCTTACTTCAAAATGTTGGCAACAAAGACCCGGTTATCTGCAAGAAAAATTCTGCAGGCTTTGGGCTTCATGGCATCCTGCATTCTGCTAATTCCATATGCCAGACTGCATATGAGGAAACTACAATGGTATCTAAAAAGTGTTTGGACTCAACATTGCCACAGCCTGGAAACATTAATTACCCTCATTCCCTGCCTGCAACAGGAGTTTCGATGGTGGGCACAGGCCTGTCACCACAACAAGGGACAGCCATTCACTTTACCCATAGCCAGGCAAACACTAACAACGGATGCATCAGATTATGCCTGGGGGGCACACATGACAGGAAAATGTATTCAGGGCACATGGCCCGCAAGCCAGATGCATCTTCATATCAATCAAAAAGAGATGCTAGCTGTTCAGAATGCCCTGACAGCTTTCAAGGATCTACTTCATCCAGGAAAACTACTGATAAAGACGGACAATACTACAGTCATGTGGTACATAAACAAGCAGGGAGGCACACATTCCTACCCCCTCTGCAGACAAGCCATGGCTTTGTGGGACACAGCATTGACTTATCAAGTTCACCTGCAAGCACAATTCCTATCAGTAAAAATAAATACTCTGGCAGACGAACTAAGCAGAAACCTCATGGATCCCCATGAGTGGAAACTGGATCCACAAGTCTTCAGCATGATAACAAGGAAATGGGGATGCCCAGACATAGATCTATTTGCCTCCCCTTACAGCTGCCAACTACAGAGATTCTGCACAAGGATTTACCACAAGCAAGCATGGAAAGTGGATGCCCTATCCTTCAGCTGGAAAAACCTAACAGTATATGCCTTTCCTCCACTGCCTGTCCTCTCCAAGGTACTCCTAAAGGTCAGACAAGAGAAGCCAAAAATGATACTGATTGCCCCAGACTGGCCACGCCAGCACTGGTATCCAATCCTAAAGAACTTGTCTCAAGGTCCAGCCTGGACATTGCCTCAAACTTCTCACTTACTGACCCAACAAAACAATCAGATCCTGCACAACCAACTCAGGACCTTAAATCTGGCAGTATGGCGGATAATGTAGCCATTCAGAACACTCCACTCTCCAAAGCTGTAATGGATGCTATCTTGGAGGCCAGGAGGCCCAGTACCAGAAAATCTTATGCAGAAAAATGGAAGAGATTCTGTGCTTGGAACCAGGAACAAGGAATTGACACGTTTGCACCAAATATTCCTCAGATTTTACAGTACTTAACTAAGATGCTGAACAAAGGCCTATCCTTTTCATAAATTAAGATTCATGCCTCTGCCATTTCAGCCCATTACAATACGGAACCACCTATCTTCTCTCATCCTTTAATAAGGCAGTACCTCAGAGGGGCCAAAAACATAAGACCTCCAAGGAGAGCACCAATACCTGCATGAGACCTAAATTATGTCTTGGAAAAAATCACACTGCCTCCTTTTGAGCCAGCATCAACAGCTGATATTAAATTCTTATCCTGGAAAACAGCTCTGCTCCTAGCAATAGCCTCTGCAAGACGAGTCTCGGAGTTACAGGCACTCATGGCTGTGGAACCTTTTATCATTTTCCATGCAGACTGGGTTTCTCTGAGGACGAACCCTACCTTTATGCCTAAGGTGGTGTCCAGTGTGGCCCTTAACCAAACCATTCACTTGCCTACCTTTAATCCAAACCCACAGAACAAGGGTGAGAGACTTCTGCATTCTTTGGACAGACACAGACAGCTACGCTTCTACTTGGACAGAGCTAAAGCTTTCAGATAGACTGAGCAATTTTTAGTGGCATATGCTGCAGGATCAGAAGGAAAGGCTATCTCAAAACAGAACATCTCAAAATGGATAGGCCATTGCATTCGTTTCTGCAACTCACAGCATGTCAAATCAGTGCCTAAGGGCATTAGGCCACATTCTGCCAGAGCAGCAGCCACTTCAGCAGCCTTCCTCAGAGGAGTACCAACCAAAGACATCTTAGAGGCTGCAACTTGGAGTTCAGTGCACACTTTTACAAAGCACTACTACTTACCTCTCTACTCTAAATCCAGAGCAGGCTTTACCACTGCAGTTTTGCAGGGCCTCATAGCCTCTCCTAATCCTATTTAGCCCAGCCACCCATCCTCAGCTTTGGGATTCAACCCAAGACTGCAACAGTGAAACACGATGAACATAGTACAGTTGTGTACCTACCATAAATGTAGATGTTGGAGTGTATTCACTGTTGCAGTCCAGGTTACCCTCCCACCATCCCCCTTTCATTTGCTGGGTCTTATCTGTACTTCTCTATTCTATACAACCTATGTGGTGTATTTGCTTATAGATGAAGGAAATGTTTACTTTAGTGCATGCATGTTTTTTGTCGTAATCTATTTAGCCTACCTTTTTGGGGGCACCTGACATCTGGAGCAAGAAAAACTGAAGAAAATGGCGTCAACTGCATCTTTTATACCCCTGGCGCACTGACGTCAGGGAAGAGGCAATAACGACCGACGCCGGACCAAGACTTTGGAATTCAGGCCGACTGCGGGTAGCCTGCCAGCAGGATAACCCAAGAGTAATGACTGCAACAGTGAATACACTTGAACGTCTACATTTATGGTAGGTACACAACTGTACTTTCACCTTCATGGCCATTGACAGAGTTGTGGACAACCTCGGAGGGGGGGGGGGGTGATGTGAAATTGAAAGTTGAGACGAAATAACTTGAATGGATTGTGAGACTCAGCGCCAGTATAGGCAGGGGTCTTAATGACAAAATGAACATCAAGCCCATTTTCCTAGGAAGAGACTTGTTAAAGTGAAACATTACTATACCTTTGGTGTGTTTTAGTTTTTAAAAATGTTGGTTCATGTTTTTTTCTGTATGCTGTCTTTTATATGCTGTTTCTCATTTGCACATGGAATGACCTGTGACTTTAAATTTAGTGAGTGTAGGATGATATATAAAGGAGTTTTATACTTTGTTTCAATGTCTGATGAAGTGGCTTGGTCCATGAAAGCACTCACCATTTTATGTTCGTTGTGGATTAAACTATTTTGCATTCTCTACAGCCGTGGTTTGTTGTCTCGTTTACTTTTTAAGTATTTAAAATGTGTCTGCGATTATGGGCCTTTGCTACCCGGTGAATAGTTAGGTTTGATTGTAGTACTTTATATTATAATCAGTGCATTTGCCTGTGGATGAGAATATTCCTGTTCATGTTTTTTGTCCTTTTCAAATCCGGTTGTTCTAGGTTACAGTCAAGCCAAAATTAAAATAGCTGTCATACACCAAGTTAAATTTTGTATAAAAATATAATTTATTAGGACATATATTAACTTAATTTCTAGTATTCCTCAATTAATAAAATTTAACTTGCTGCATGGCATGAAAGTCAGGAAAAAATATCAAATTATTTGTAGTTCCTGGGCATGAAACATACCAAGTGGTCAAGCAAAAGATTCCAGACTTAAAAATCTTGGCAATTTTGTAGAACAGTACATCCCCTGGAGTAGCAAGTCTCACGTAAATCCCGCCCACCACCCAGTACCCCGTGACATGTTCAAATAACAAATGAATATTCATGTTGATGTCTTCACCGGCCACATGAATATTCATTGCATATTCTGCATGTTAACACTTAAGTAATGAAAAAAAAAATAGCAGTACAACTCCAAGTAATATTTTTTTTAACTTTTTGTCGGGGGTGCAAGCCACCCTGCACCCCTCACACCACCTGCAAATTAAATATATCAAGTATGAGATAGCACTACATTGAGGAAAAAGGTAAATTTCCCATTCCGCTTTGTACCGCGATCTCCATTCAAAACTTTGATCGTGTGGTCCCGACCATGTGAATTTTGAAGTTTTGAGACTTCAGTCATCTGATAGAGGTTCCTTACAACTTACGTTGAACACCTGCAGCATTTAATTCATTGAACACTCACAAATTTACATGGGTTATTGACAGATATGTAAATCAGTGACCAGTGTATGCATGATGTCACTGTCAGATCTCCATGAGAGTCAGTCATGCATCATTTGCATACAACATCACGGCCATTTGTCATGTCAGTCACAAAAGGCATGCTCACTTCTGCGCAGATTGACCGGGGGAGATACTGTTCTACAACAATGCCAAAATATTTTGGTCCTTGATGGGCACTGTGAAATAGTTCTGCATTCCCTGTCTACTCTCTCTTTTGGGAGATCCACAAAACCAGTGATACTTCCTGGCACTTGGATATGGCTACTCTTGTAGGCTAAAGTCCAGTCCACTTGTAGGAATCCTGGTTAAATGTTCCTGTCTGGCACACTTCATTTCCCCTGCTAAGAATAGATCTACCTTTTTGAACTTGTTGTCTCAGAGTTGGCATAAAGAAATGTCACAGTATTTTGTTCCTTTTCCATAGTGTAGAAAGCTATGTCAGTCTATCAGCAAGACTCTTTCAGTATGTGTAAACAGCAGGCAAGTTTGACTGGAGTAAGAAGATGAATATCTGGAATTCTGGAGTCTGTCTGACTACTTCAAAGTCTGACTGAATAGAATGCCTCAGAGTGATTGACTCAAAATGACCAGCTCACAAATGATTGCCTCAAAATGACTGATTTCAGTTCCACTGCAGTATATATCTTTAAAAGGACAGGGGAGTTTGGAATTTCTTTGTTTTGTCTCTGCAGTTGAAGTCCAGCCTTTGTCTTGGCGGTTTATTTTACCCCAGTACATTATCTTTTTGATTAGCTCCACACATTGAAAAAGGAGGGAATTGCAGATATCAGTTTCTTTACATCCTGTGAGTTTATTACTTCTTTCACCTCTGACACCTTAATGCCCAAGAAGCAGAGTGTCATTGTTTTCATGCATCAGCTCAGCGGTGTTGTGTATTTATGGCATCCTTTTGACTGTACAGAAGACAGGGTACTCAATTTACATGTTAGGCAGATGCTTAGCAAGTGGAGCCTTGTGTTTCAAACTAATTTTGCATGTTTGTTTGTGAACATTCCAGAGGCTTCTGTGCTAGGAAAACAAACAATGATTGCATGCCTTTTGTTAAAGCCAGAGTACATTTTTTTAGAGGTCCTGTTGTTTTACACTATTTTTTGTTATGTGATATGCCAAGAAATAGCAAGATTAATACACAGCCATTTGTGAAGGCAGAATCAATGAATGTAATCAAGACACAGTCACAAAGGCCCTAAGCAGGCAGTACTCAACGGCATCAACAGCAGTAACAGATATAGCAATAACAGTAATACTAATGATAACCATGGCTAACAATATCAGTGATGTAGGCAGTTATTCCCTTTTCTGTTAGAAGGGCAATTCCTACAACCCCATTATTTTTGGCTTTGTCCAGAATTCTTGCTGTAAGATATTAAGAGTTAGCATTGTACATGTAATTTATTGGCTGTGACTGTTGTGGGACAGAACTGAAGAAAATACTGCCTAGCTCTTGGTCCTTATAAGAAGAACAAATGTGTGTGTGAACAAGTTAGTAGGCTACCAGAGAACCATTCATCTGGCTGGGACCAGAAAACATCAGTATTCTCTTGTCATGTCAAGACTGACAGATTAACTGATAATCTGATGTCCGTTTCATTCATTCTTCAATTGATGGGTTTGGATGAGAGACTTGGATCCAACTTGGCTGCTTCTACTAGATCTTTGGATCCAAAACTCTTGAGCTCCTGTTTTTGCAATTTTGAGCTTTGAAGTACTATTTAGCCTTTTTTCCTACTTCCCTTACAAATTCTTTTTAACCTTTTTAGGCAGTTTCCAGTACTTTTTTAGCTACCGATTTCTCTGTACATCTCTAAAGTACCATCATTGGTACTCTCACTCCTAGCTTAAATTTATTCTTTAGAGTACACACACAGACACACACTACCATTGTTGGTAGTTCTTGCTTTTTTCTTTCTAGTCCCGTTTTCAAAAAAAAAAAACGTTTTCTTCCCTAATAGTGATGGCCTACAAGCCAACTGGTTTTAATAAGTGCATTACCTGTGGGCATAAAATCCCCAATTTGGATGCCCACAGGGAATGCATTTATTGTTTAGGACGCACTCACTTGGACGCAGATTGTTCTATCTGCTCTGGATTCAACTTCAGAGCACTTCACTTGCCAACTGTATAAATAAGTTAGTACTGAGGAGCCTCCTTCCTTCTTCCTGTTTTACTTCTGTGGCTAGGGCTTAAACTCCATCCAAAAAAAAAAACAGGCAGGGGGAAGCCAGACTTGGCAGCTAAAGAAAATGAGTCGTACAAGAGTCCCCCGGACCGTTCTTCCTTGTCAGCTCCTTCATTAGAGCCTCTTACAAAAGTGCACAAAAAGTCACATCTGACTTCTTCCGATCCAACGGTTCTAAATCTAGGTCACATCAGGTCCAAACTCCTCTGCTCCTACTGGATACGGTTGCTTCACAGCTCCCTTCACCATTCCTGGAGAGATCTTGCTGTAGGAATTTCCAGACCTCAGTCCTCCACATCATCTTTTAGGTCTTCCAGGCGCTTATCCGAAGTTAATGTGGATAGGATGATGAGAAAATTTCTCAGACAGGGATACTCCTGGCTCTGACTCCCACCAGATCTGTGAGGTGACCTTTGTCCACTTTCCTCTTCATATCTCCTTCTCCAATTTGACCCTCTGTTTTGGATCCCACAGATCTGAGACACCTGGGGCTGCCCTCATCGGATCTGAAGACGTTCTGTTCTTTGACTCGAATGACTTCCCTGAGTTAGCTGGCCTCAAGTGTATGTGTCCAGGGGTTTGGATCAGTTCTGAAGCATTAGAAGCCTCCTTCCTTGGGTGAGTGTTGGTGGGGTTGCAAGAGTCGAGCCGATGGTTTGGGAATTACCGGCTCCTTTGCCTTTGGCTTCTGTTTCCCCTAAGAGTTCTGCTTTGAGGTTGTGGAGAGGACCTTCTCTTTGTCTAGAGAAGGGACAGCCTTTCCTCCCTTAGATCAGATAACTTTGCCACCTCCAGTTCTCTGCTGTGAGCCTAGTCCATCCCTTCCACTGGGACAGTCAGCCTGGTCTAGTCTTCAGTCAGTCCCTCAGGACATCTTCATCTCTTCTGATACTTTACCAGAAGGAAGCCAATCTGGTGGTCCTCTGCCATAAACAAACTGTACAACAGAAGGAAGAACCTTTTGCAAAAGAGAGTAAAATCCCATGAGTGGAGGAGCTCCCTGGTCAGCCTCAGTAAGAAGCTGAGATCCCTTATAAGATCCTCCAAAGCTAGCTACGAAAACAAAATCACCACTAATTCCAAGGACAGCCACAAAGCATTCTATAGCTATGTCAAGAATCTCAATGGCAACACCCAGATCTGCTCTGAGTTACAGCACAAAGGCAAGAAAATTACAGAACCAACTGATATTGCCAACATCCTGGCAGATAGGTTCAGTGCTAACTTTACCCCCCACCCCCACCCCCTATAGGGCCCATATGTATACAGGAAGAATGCAGAGTCCCTGTAATCACAACTACGCAGTTAAAAGCTGCACTCTCTAAAGCCAAAAACACAGCATCCATGGGACCGGACAACATCCCAGGCTGGGTTTTACACGAACTTCAGAACAAACTAGCTCCCCACTTAAGCACCATGTTCAGTAATAGCCTCGCATCAGACTTTGTGCCCACTGAATGGCGCACAGCAACAGTTGTCCCACTCCACAAAGGGGGAGCCACCACTGATCCCGTGAACTATCGACCTATTAGCCTGATGAGCCTGGTCTGCAAGGCCATGGAACGTATCATCATGGAACTCATAAACAAAGACATTGGTAACCTCCAAACTCTGGATCCCACCCAGTTCGGGTTTGTGAAAGACAGATCATGCCTCCTGAACCTGATTGACTTCTTTGAGGCAGTCACCAAATCCGTAGATGAGGGTAAGGTGGGTTCACACAGCTAATCTTGACCTCGCCAAGGCTTTCGACACCATCCCCCATTCTGGAATTATAACTAAACTCACTAAACTAGGTATAAATCCCTACGTCACAAGATGGGTTGCCAACTGGCTCACTGACAGAACCCACACTGTAAAAGTTGCAGACTCCAAATCTGACCTCAAAGCAGTGACAAGTGGAGTTACCACATGGTTCCATCCTGGGACCTCTCCTGTTTGGTATCTACTTCTCTGAAGTACAGGCTAACACAGAAGGCCTCTGGCTAACAAAGATCGCAGATGACTGCAAAGTAGGAGCCATAGTCAAGTCTCCAAATGATGTGGACATCCTACAGAAGGGCCTCGCTGAGACAGATGCCTGGTGTCAGAGCCATGGCCTCCAGCTCAATGCCAAAAAGTGCAGTGTCATCCCCTTTGGTAAAAACTCTGTACCCATGAACTACCACATAGGCAGCAATCTACTTAACACCAAATGTGTGATAAGAGACCTTGGGACCCAGGTGGACAGTAGTCTCTCCTTTGATAGTCACATCACCACAGTAGTCAGGAATTCCTTCTACGTGGCGCACATCATCATAAAAGGGTTCTCATCCAGGAAAAAAGAGGTAATTGTTCCCCTGTACTCGACACTCATTAGACCCATTATAGAGTACAACGTCCCTTTTGGAATGTACCTCACAAGACATCTGCAGCAGCTGGAAAGGCCACAGAAGTACCTCACAAAGAGGATTACCGGACTCAAACAAATGCCCTGCACTGACCGCCGCAAAAAAACTCCAGCTTTACTCCATAGCATATCACCTACTCCGAGGTGATCTCTGCCTAACATATAAAGCTATGTTAAACCCAGAGCTGGTGGACATGCTACACCTAAAGAAATCCCAATCCCTCCGAGCTACACGCTCTAGGGACCTAAACCTTGTCACCACAATAAACAGGACATGCTGGAGGGATAGATTCCTGTCCCAGAGACTTCCCATACTCTGGGACAGGCTACCCATCTATGTCAAGCAAAGTTCATCATTAGCACTCTTAAAGAAAAATCTTGATGAGTGGATGGGAAATAGGAAATACACCCCAGGGATCACTTCTGTGTCTCTGTTCGACAGTGGCACAGGAAAATAACTTTCTTGGGTGGTGTAAGCCAGGGAACCTTGTTGGCTAGGCTTACGTAACCTTGTTGGCTAGGCTTACATAGGCCTTTGGGCCGATAGCCTAGTACCTACCTATGAACCTAAGAACATATGAACACCCCACAAAGGAAGTCCCTTGGAGGGTAATGTGTAAAAGGAAGACACCTAGATTCCCCTCAGGAATCTCTCAGGGAGGACACTGATTTTGATGAAGGGAAGGGGTCCCCCATATCTCCACCTGAAGATGTCTACTTTGGAGACATCCTCCAGCTCCTGAAACAAAAAGATGGTTGGTCCTCTGATACCCCCCTTCCAGGAGGAATCAGTATTCCTGGAGGTTTTTGGCTCTGGCCCTTCTGTTTGTTGGGGGTGACTCCCACAACTTATAAACTTTAGATCTTGTTTCTTGACAGGCACAGTAGGAGCTGGATGACGTAGAGCTGATCCCTAAAAGACCTGACGAGATTCTAGCCCCCACCCCTGCCAAGGGCCGAGCACACTGGATCAAAGGAATCCTGGTTGATGTCATGGCTGTTTCAGCGGCCACTAAGAAAGGACTTGCAGAGCAGAATTCCTGTCCATCCCATAACAGGGAGTCCAGGGCGTTGGACAGGTTTGGTAACGCATGTATGTTTCAGTGACTTTTGCACTCTGGTTGCTGAATTATCGGGCACATTTTACAAGGTTATAAAGAAATTTGACCAAAGAGCTTTCCAAATCTGTCTCTGTCTGCTGAGGATCAAAATAGAATTTTCTTGCAAGTGGCCACCCTTCCGTCTACTTCTACTTCTAATGCATCCATGAGGCTGATCTCCCATGCAGAGGAAGGTACCTCACAGGCAGCAGGTTCAGGTGTAGCCATTAGGAGACATGCTTGGATGTGGCTGTGTGATTTTGCGGAGCCCATCTAAGTCTTTGTTCATCAGTGCTCCCTTTGATGGATCATCCTTATTTGGCTCCGAGGTAAAGGACACGCTCTCCTGATGTAAGCAAGACAGAAAGACCCCCTGCCATGAGCATACATTTTTCAACTCCTCAAAGACTTTTCTCAAGGAATCAAAAGAGAGATAGATAAATGTGGTTTTGCATATGCCAGGGTCCTTTTCAAGACTCACATGGAGATAGTTCCTCTAGAAGCAGAGGTGGTAACTCAAATGGAAGACGCCATTCTCACTGCAGAGTTGGCCTTCAGAACTTGGGCTTCTGTGATTCCTTCTCAGGTTAGCCCTACCAGCATTCCCTAAGGGAGGTCCAACGGTTTCCGTCTGGAGGCAGTCAGAGGATGCTTGTCTCTGCACCAGAGAATTATATCCAGAGGCTATATTGTACCATTTTCCATATCCCTCTCACCAAAATGAAAAGAAACCCCAATTTTCCACCCAGTCACAGGGAAGCAGTGGCACTATAAGTTAAAAAGCTGCTAGAAAAAAGTGTCATCCAGGAGGTTCCCCAAGATCAAAGAGGATCCAGAACCTGTTCAAGATTCCTCTTTGTGCAAAAAAGACAGGGTACATGAGACCAGTTCTGGACTCAGCAAACTAAATCAATTCGTACAATTTTCAGGGTTCTGGATGGTCATGGTTCAGTCCATTTTGCCACTGCTCTAAAGAACGATTGGATGTGCTTGATAGCTCTTCAGAATGCGTATTATAACATAAAAATGAACAGGCACTCCAGAAGATATCTGAGCTTCTGGCTGGGAGCCAGTTATTACCAGTTCAAAGCATTGCACTTTGGTCTCACCACAGCCCCCAAGGTTTTCACCAAATGCATGGCAATGACAGAAGCTTACTTGAGACTGCTGGGATTCCAAAAGTTTCCATACCTAGACGACTGGCTTCTAACTGCCCTAGCCAGGCATAGATTCCTACAGGCAAGGGACTATTTGCCCCAGTTGTGCATCCATCTAGGCATCATGGTCAGTTACAACAAATCGCAACTCATGCCTATGCGAGTCTGGAGTTCATACGTGCTCCTCTGGACACAGTCAGTCAGATAGCATCTCTTCCTTCGGCTTGAACTCAGACTCTGAGATCCCAGGTCAGGAAGGTAATAGGAAATACTTCTCTTCCAGCATGACTAATTTTACAAGCATTGGGATGCAGGACAGTTGCTATCACCCTCGTTCCTCTGGCCAGGTTTCACATGTGAATGTTTCAGTGGATGCTTTGAACTCACTGGTCCAGTCTTCTGCATCCTTTAACCACTCCAGTCAACATCACACAGGCATGCAGAAGGTGTCTCCTCTGGTAGATTCATTCGAACAAACTCTTCGAAGGGTGCCCATTTGTTCTCTCCCTGCCCACTGCCACAGTGACCATGGACACTTCCCAACTGGGGTGGTAGAGCATTTCTTGGGAAGGACAGTCCAAGTTGTGGTCCCCCAAAGAGGCCAAGACACATATTAATGTCCTAGAAAATTAGAGCAGTTCTCCTAGCACTGCAGGCTTTTCAAGATGCTCTCCCATCTGAGACAATTGCCACTCAGATGGATGACTTGTCAGTGGTCTGGTACATGAACAAATATGGTGGAACCAGGTCTTATCCACTTTGTCGAGAAGCAGTGAGAAAGTAGCAGTGGGTGATCTCTTCTGGTCACTTTCTAATAGCAATGCTCATTCCAGGGAAATATAGCACGATTGCAGACAAACTAAGCATGTTTATCCTGTTGCCTCATGAGTTGTCTGTCAGTGTCATACTAGCAGAGAGAATTTTCTGTCGATGGGGCCAGCCATGCTGTGATCTGTTCACGTCATCCCTCAACAAGTTCAGCAGGATGTTCTTCGTGTTTCACTGTTGCAGTCATCACATTTGTGTTATCTGCTTGCAGTAGCCCTCAGTCGGCCTGATTATCAAAGACTTGGGTCCTGTGTCGGTTGCTGTCTCATCTTCTACGACGTCAGGTAGTCAGGGGTATAAAGCATGCATGCCGACACCATTACATCAGTCTTTCTTGCCGTGCTGTGCCCGAAGCAGAAGCAGTTCGCAAGTGGCGGTTGGCCGACTCCTAAAATTTTCATTTTTGAGTTTCAGATCCGAAGTCTTCAACTAAGTTAAGTACTCCGTTGGGCAACCTTTTTCTTGCTCTAAACCAATGTCAGTAAAGGTTAACAATTGTTTTTCTTGTGGAAAGCAAATACCTCATAAAGATTTTCGTTCGTGCTGCATTCCTTGCTTAGGCCCAGACCACGACGTACCTCGCTGTCGGTTTTGTGCCTTATTCAAACCTCATACTATTCGTCGTTGGTTCATTTATGCATCAAAATGTTTTGGTACTCGGTTCAGTTATCCAGAAATGGCTTCGGTAAGCCACCTGACTACCGACATTCCAAAAAAATGCAAAGATAAAGACAAAGACAGACTGCATAGGTCCAAAGCTGCCGATGACGCTTCTCCTAAGCTAGTGGCCAGTTCACCGGTACTCAGTGAGGCACTTTCGCAGCTCCTGATACCCGCTACTTCAGATTCGCAGGCCTCTACTGAGACCCATTCAGAGTCCGGTATGCTGCGAGATGCTTCTTCAACTCTGGAACCTGCGGATGTCTCTACCTTGGATGGGTCTGGATCCGCTGTGCAGGCACCGGCTTCTGAGGGTATATTCAGGCCTACTGACTTGCATATTAAACCAACGCCATCTTCTTCTTCAAGGCCTAAAACTCAATCCATGCCTAGAAAACCGATGGCCAGACCACATGGTCAGGCCCCTATGCCTAAAAAACAAATGATAAGAATGGCTGAAGACCTTATTACTCTAATCAGGGGAAGCCACCCTTCCCCCTCTAAGTGACCTGGGACTGATTTTCCTTCTGATTCTTCTGATCAGGATTCTGAAATTTCTGTTTTCTCTGATGACCAGGATTTGCCCTTATCTACCTATGAGGATTCTGATGCAGAGGACTCCATTCCCTCTGCTTCCCCTCCAGGGGATTTCTGTTTCAGTGAAACCTTGCATACCCTTAGGGAGCATTTTCACTGGGAAAGCCAGGATTACTCTGACTCCAAAAAGAGGCATAGGGAATTCTTACTCCTGCCTCAACACAGGCCTTTAGCTATCCCTCCTGTAATGGACACTGTAGATGATGCCTTCTTGGAATCTAGCCTGGCCCCTGACTCTTTACCTCCTGCTCCCAGAAAACGTGATAGGTATTACAGGGTGCCTGACTCTCACAAGTTCCTCTTTAAAAATCCTACTGCGGATCCTGAGACCATTTCACAGGGATCCTGAGACCATTTCACAGGGACCCAAGGACATTAAGGCTACTACTGCCAAAAATCCTACCCCCTCTGATAGAGATTGCTGGGCACTGGATAGATGGCGTAAGAAGGTATACACTTCTGCAACCTTGGCCATTAGGGCCTTAAACTGCCAGTTTCATATGTTAAAGTATCAGCAGCATATTATTGGATTGCGTAAACAGAAAATTATGTTGATTCCTGACTGTGCTGAAAATAAAGATTTACAGATTTAATGCATTCTGCTGAACAAGTTGGAAAACATACTTTGCAATGTGGTTTTGATTCATTAGAGGCATCTTGCAGGGCTGCTGTCTCTGGGTCTGTACTTAGAAGGCATGCTTGGCTTAAGGAGCAGTCTTTGCCAGATCATGTTAAAGCTAAATTACTGGATGCTCCCTTAAACCAAGACTGCCTTTTTGGCAACAAAGCAGGAGAAGTACTTAAAAAGATGGAGGAAAAAGCTAAATCTATGCAAACTGTTAAAGATTTCCTACAAGTACAGCCTCCCAGATTTAGTAGGCATTGGTCCTCTAAGAATTGGTCCTTTCCTGCCTCTTCCAGGCCTTGTCAGTCCAAAACCCAGAACCAGCAGAACACCCAGGCTTTAGTCCCAAGGTGCTCACAGGCCTAAGCATTGGGGGGCTCCCACTTCCAAAGCAGGTAGTAGTAAGACTCCCCCTATGGTAAACTGTCTCAATGACTTAACTTTAAACCTTCCAAGTCCTGCTCAACTGACTGTTCCTTTAGGAGGAAAGATTGCCCTGCGTGCAAAAAATTGGGAACTCATTACCCAGGACAAATGAGTTTTAAGTATAGATGTTAAGTTGTCAATCTCGCCTTCATTCTTGCTTGATGGGTTCGGAGCCGATCCCTCGGCTCCGACTGCACTGCTAAGCTCGAGAGTCACTTTTACCAGCTCGAGGCAGCCCCATATCCCATGATGCAAGGCGGTAAGTACCCAGATCTCGTTTGCCGCTTCGCTTATGAGGTCCTCCTTTTACCAGCTCCTGGTAAGTGATTCTCTTTTTGGATATTTAAGCCCCTTTTTCTTAAAAAACCCTTAATTATCAGTTATTAGTTAATTTTTTACCTTTTGTGACAGAAAATCCCTGTCTTTTCTAATTTTTTTTTTAGTCAAATTTAGCCATCCCATCCCCCCCCTGTTAGGGTGTGTGTGTTGTTTATAGAAATACCTTTTTGGTATTTTATTTAAGTTAATTTTGACTGGTGTGTGTGTGTGTTTGTGTAAAGCACCATGTCAAAGGAGAGGGTCTCAGGTTTTAAGAAGTGTGACTCGTGCTGTCAGAAGATGTCTCTGACAGACGGTCACACTTCTTGCCTGTATTGCCTAGGCCCTCTTCACCTGCAGGACTCCTGTGCTATTTGTCATTCCTTCAGCCAGAGAGTCCTGCAGGAAAGAATAAACTGATCCTTAGGGGCCTTCTTAAGCGGAGGGCTCTCCGGCTAAGTCGGCTCCATCCAAATCAGTTAAATCTTCCAAGGCCCAGGCTTCTGTTTCTAAGCCTGCGGCCTCGGCTCCGACTCGTACCGAGTCGAGATCGGCTCCGGCTGGAGCCGATTCTGGCTTAAGCCTCGGCACCGATGGCTATCGGTGCGAATCTGTATCGACCGCCGATGTCGGCTCCGATCGGTTCCGACACCCATGTGGCTCAGGCATCGGTGTCGGCTCCGATCGGCTCCGACACCGTTACTTTGGTGGCTGTATCGGCTCCGGCTGGGGCCGGTACATCGGCGTCCTGTCGGCTCCGAGGTCGGCTCCGACAGGATCTATAGTATCGGCTCCGATGGCTCATTCCAGGAAGAGGTCGAGGTCTCCTTCCTTGGAGCCGATACTTCGGCTCGGCTTCACCTCTTCTCGAGCGGAGCCATCGGGCCGATCTTCAAGGTCATCCAGGTTGTCAGATCATGACCTAGAGAGAGTGGCCAGTAGATTACTTAAGTCACAGGTACTGGCCCAAATGTTACATAGTCCGTCTCAACAGGCGACTGTTGGTCCACACCCGTTACAGTTCCTCCTTCAACTCTACCCCAGAGCTTGGAGTTGGAGTCTTCGAATGGTTACTGCTACGGCTGGAGGGCGGATACCCCTTCTGTTCCTTCAGCCTTTACTCTTATCTCCTCTTGAGACCTTCCTTAGAGGGATTCGGTGGTCGGGCTTCCATGGTCTCCTCCGAGGGGTGAGTGGCATCGGACCCTTGTCCGAACCCGCTCTTCCCTTGGAGCCTCGGCCTTGGTGAGCTCGGTTCCGACATCTGCCTCGGAGACTTCCCTTCGGTGGTCCCTGGAGTTCCTAGCTCTTGGGCGGGTTCTCTCGGACCTGCCTGGGAGGAGCATTCGAGGTGATGAAGAGTGTACTGGCCACTGGTATCAGTCAGCAGTCTGTTCCGTAGCTCCTCCTCTATAGTACCTGTTGACATCTCTGCCACTTCTCTTGCTACAGGACCCAGAGATCCTCCGCCTCAGGTTTCCCCATTGGGAATTTCCCCTCTTCCGAGGATTCTCCTGATGTTTGGGAGATCCTCCTAGGAAGAGGACTTGTAGAGGAAGCATGTAGACTCCCGAGTCTGTCACTTGGATACTGACTTTGATGAGTCAGAGGGATCCCCTAGATCCCCCTCTGAGGATGTCTCCTTCTCAGACATCCTAGAACTTCTGAAACAGAGGGGAAACTGGCCCACCAACAATCCCTCTGAGGATGTCAGTATACCTAGAGGCGTTTGGATCTCGGCCCTCCACCTCCTGGGTGTCTCCGCCTTCGACCCCTTATGCAGGTTATTGCACGAAGGCGTGGGCAGCTCCTGACTCTGTAGAGCCAGTCCCTAGGAGGCCTTCAAAATTTATCACTGCCCTGTGACAAACAATTCCTTACTAAGGGTGTCCCCGCTGATGCCATGGTGGTGGCTGCGGCCACCAAAAGGAACTTGCAGATCCTTCCGTGCCCGTCCATCCTCCTAATAAGGACTCTAGGACCATGGATAGATGCAGTGGCGGATGTTTTCCTCAGCGACCTTTGCTATGCGTTAAGCTGAATTACCTATGTCACTTCACCAGACTCCAGAGGGATATCCTGAAGGAGCTGGGAGAAGTAGTTCAGGATCCTACAGCTGCAGGGGCTCAAGAAAAATTGCTTGCAGCTAGGAACCCTCAATTCCATTGCAAACTCCTCCATGCGGCTAATATCTTATGCTGCGGATGGGCAGTAGAGCCAGGTACAGGTGTGGCTCTTAGGCGCCAAGCCTGGATGCGGCTATGTGATTTTGGATCCTTTAAGGCGTCCTTCACAAATTCTCCCTTTGATGGGTCAGCTTTGTTTGGCCCTCAGGTGAAGAAACCTTGACGAGGAGCGAGCAGGACGGCAAGACTGTTTCTGCTGTTGGAGTCCGTTTTTCCACCCCTTCTAGACCTTATCCCAAAGGACAGAAGGGTGGGAAGATGTGGTTCCGTAAATCCCAAGGAGTCACGCCGGATTCACGTGGTCAGTTTACCCCTAGAGGCAGAAGGGGTAACAACAACAGGCGCCGCTCTAGAGGCAGAGGGGGTCCGAAGAACCAGGGAAACAGGGAGCCTCTCTCTGACAAGCCCTTTCAGCATCCCTGAGGTGTTGCCCGGCTGTCCCTCCTTGGAGGCAGTCGGGGGAAGATTATCACTGTACCCAGAAGCCTGGCATTCCCTCACTCAAGACAGATGGGTACAGTCGATCATATCCAAGGGTTACATAATTCCTTTCGAGGAAAGTCCCTTCCCCTCAAGTTCCCTTCCAGATGTACCACCCGGTCTAAGGGAAATTGCAGAGTCAGAAATCTCAAAACTACTGCAAAAAAGAGCCATTCAGCCAGTTACAATAGACCATTCAGAGCCCGGAATCTACTCAAGGTTCTTTTTGGTCCCCAAAAGGCGGAGACTGGAGACCAATATTGGATCTCAGCAGACTCAACAAGTCTGTCAGGAAGACAAGATTCCGAATGGTCACTCTTCAGTCAATTCTGCCCTTCTTACAGAAGGACAACTGGATGTGCTCAATAGATCTTCAGGATGCGTACTATCACATCAAAATTCACAGACGCTCCAGGAGATTTCTCCGCTTTCGGCTGGGGTCCAGTCATTTCCAGTTCAGAGCCCTGCCCTTTGGTCTCACTACAGCCCCAGAGTGTTCACCAAATGCATGGCAGTGGTCACGGCTCACCTGAGACGTCAAGGATTCCAGGTGTTTCCGTATCTCGACGACTGGCTCCTGTCAGCCACCACCAGGCATCAGCTTATACAAGCCAAGGATTACACAATAGACCTTTGTTCTCATTTGGGCATCTCAATCAACTTCGAAAAGTCATCCTTATCGCCCTGCCAGTCTATTACCTTCATAGGCGCAAACTTAAACACTGTTCGGATGTCAGCTACCCTTCCAGAACAAAGAGTTTCAGACATTCAGACTCATGTCAGGATCATTCTGGCCAGCAAGAAAATACAGGCCAGAATGGTTCTAAAGGTATTAGGTCTCATGGCTGCGGCCATTACTCTTCTTCCCTGGCTCGATTCTACATGCGCCTTCTTCAGTGGATGCTGTTCACACAGTGGTCATACCAGCAACTTCAATGCGTCACCAGATTCTGGTGACACAGACATCTAAAGAGCATCTTGCTTGGTGGATCACATCGTCTCAGGTTCACCAAGGCAGGTACTTTGTACCCCATCCCGATAGCCACTGTCACCACGGATGCCTCCCTGATCGGGTGGGGGTCATTATCAGGGCAGGATGGTTCATGGGGCGTGGCAGCGTTCGAGTACCATCTGCACATAAATGTCCTGGAGATGAGAGCAGTGCTTTTAACGTTGCAAGCCCTCAGCGACTTTCTTCCCGTAGGGACAATTGCAGTCCACACAGACAACATGTCTGTAGTTTGGTATATCAGCAAAGAGGGCGGAACCAAGTCCTACCCCTTGTGTCGAAGCGCTCAGACTATGGCAATGGGCGATCTCCTCTCATCGGTTTCTGGTAGCAACGCATATCCCTGGGAAAACCAACATTATAGCGGACAGATTGAGCAGAGCTATCCTCATGCCTCACGAGTGGTCTCTCAAGCAATCTATAGCGGAAGAGATTTTTCTGGAATGGGGTCGTCCATGTTGCGATCTTTTTGCTACTCCCCAAAACAGCAAATGTCCAGACTTCTTCAGCCTCTTCCCTCTATCAGCCCATCCCCCCACAGGCGCTCTGACCCAGGATTGGCCCCAGGGACTTCTTTATGCCTTCCCTCCATTTCCCCTGATCCCTCAGGTGATCCAGAAAGCTACCGTTTTGAGAGCCAAATTGATTCTCATTGCCCCTTACTGGCCTCGACAAGTTTGGTTCCCGTTCCTCCATCATCACCTTTTGGTGCAGCCGTGGCATCTGGACCCAGTGCCAGATCTTCTGATTCACCAATCGGGTCAGCTGCACCGGTCGATCCCTTCTCTCAACCTCACAGCATGGTTGCTCCACTTCCTTCCTTAGCCAGGCTTCCTTTGATCTCTAACCCAGTTAGAGACATCATAGTAGCTTCTAAAATCCTCTACCAGGAGGATTTACACAAGCAAATGGAAGCGTTTCTCTTATTGGGCTAAGGCCCAAAATATTGATCCTTTACTGCCCCTGTTCAGGCAGTCCTGGACTTCTTAGCAGAGATTTTTCATGCAGGCTCCTCTTCTTCCACAGTCAGAGTTCAATTGGCTGCTATTTCCAATTTTCATGTCGGGATAGCAGATCATAATATTATGTCCCATAGGCTCTGCAGGGCCTTCTTGAAAGGAATTTTCCTACTAAAACCTCCAATCAGGAATCCTCCTCCTCAGTGGGATCTAAATTTAGTGCTGACATCCTTGATTCTTCCCCTTGAGCCAGCTGTTTCTTGTTCCTGAAATATCTTTCTTGGAAAACTTTATTCCTAGTGGCTATTACATCTGCCAGGAGGGTGTCTGAACTTCATGCTCTTTGGTTCGACCCCCTATTTGGTTTTCACAAAGACAGAGTATCTTTGAGAACTAATCCAACCTTTTACCTAAGGTCGCTTCAAAGAACAATCTGAATCAATCCATTGATCTCCTGTATTTTTCCTAACTATTCAGATAGAGCTGAACAAAAGCTACATTATCTTGATGTCCACCGTCAACTTAGATATTATTTGGACAGAACAAAAATTTAGAAAATCTGATCAACTTTTGTTTCCTATGCGGATAATAAAAAGGCCTTCCTGTTTCTAAAGTGACCTTGTCCAGATGGCTTTCTTGGTCATCTCTGAAATTTATACGCTCAGGGGAAAACAGCTGTGCTCAAAACCTAAAGCACATTCAACTAGCTTAGCTACTTCTACAGCTTTTCAAGCTAGACTTCCTTTGGACACTATTTGTGCAGCGGCCACTTGGGCTACTCCTCACACTTGTTTCCCATTACAAATTGGACTTGGCCTCCAGGGACAGAGCCAGTTTTGGCTCTACAGTCCTCAAGAGTTTGTTCCATTGAGCCACCCAGGATAGAGGTGCTAGGGACGCGGTCCCATCAAGCAAGAATGAAGGCGAGATTGACAACTTAACATTAAGAAGTTATGTACCTACCATAACGTTCCATGTTAGTTGTCTTCTCTGCCTTCTTTAATCGACCCTCCCTCCTTCCCCCTGGCCTGGACAGACCTTGTATAAGAAACTGTTGTGCTGAAGACCATTCAGACCTGGTCCTTCTTCCATCTGTAAGTTTTCTTTCTTCCTTTGGGAAGTATTTTTATGCTTGGTGCTATTGCCCTTTGTCAGCAAACGAGATCTGGGTACTTACCGCCTTGCATCATGGGATATGGGGCTGCCTCGAGCTGGTAAAAGTGACTCTTGAGCTTAGCAAGTGCCGAGTCGGAGCCGAGGATCGGCTCCGAACCCATCAAGCAAGAAAGAAGGCGAGAGAAGACAACTAACATGGAACGTTATGGTAGGTACATAACTTCTTATTTCCCAAGGATACAGATTCCACTTCCACTTTTTACCAATCCCAAATGGTTGGCCAGACCTACCCCCAAATCAGTGGGCAGAGGCTCAAAAGCAAGATGTCCTTCAAGGATGCATCTGCAGTCCTTACAAATGGGTTGTCCTGTCGTCAGGCAGCCCTTCGGTCGGCCGGATTCCAAAGTCTGGGTCTGGCCTCGGCTGGTGTCGCTACCCCCAAATCAGTGGGCAGAGGCTCAAAAGCAAGTTCTCTCTCTTTTAAGCATCAGGGCTATTCAACCTGTCCCAGAAGAACAATGGGGGCAAGGTGTCTACTCGAGACTTTTCCTGGTATCCAGGAAAGACCATTCCTGGCGTCCTGTCCTGGACCTGTCTATCCTAAACCCATTTTTGGTAATCCCAAAATTCAAGATGCTAACTCTTCATCAGCTGCTTCCCATGCTAGGCAAAGATGCCTGGTTGGCAACACTGGATTTAAAGGAAGTCTACCTGCACATCCCAATAAGGGAATCTTGCAGCAGATACCTACGCTTCAGTGCAGGCTACATGCACTATCAATTCTCTGCACTGCCCTTTGGCTTATCTACTACACCCAGGGTATTCACAAAGTGCCTAGCTCCAGTCATTGCATTTTGCAGGCAAAGAAATATTCAAATATACCCATACCTGGACGATTGTCTAATTCAGGCAGAAAGCCAGAACATACTATTAAATCATCTGGCATTTGTAAAGAAATTGCTAACGTCTCTGGGGTACACCATAAACGAAAAGAAATCACATCTTGTACCCTGACAACAAATTGTATTCATGGGAGCAAGCTTGAATACAACTTCCCAGATGGCCTACCTCACGACAGAGAAACATATTCAGTTGACAGTCTACTTCAAACTACTGGCCACAAAGATCCAGCTATCTGCAAGGAAAATACTGCAAGCCCTGGGGTTCATGGCCTCTTGCATTCTACTAATTCCATATGCAAGACTGCATATGAGGAAACTACAATGGTATCTAAAAAGCCTATGGTGTCAACATTCTCAGGATCTAGAATCAATGATTCTTATCATACTTTGTCTACAGATAGAGTTCCTTTGGTGGGCAGAGGCCTGCGACCAAAACAAGGGACTGCCATTCACTCTACCCCCTTCCGCCCAAACCCTAACAACAGACGCATCAGACTATGCATGGGGGGCTCACTTGGCAGGGCAGTGCATTCAAGGCAAATGGAACCCAAATCAAATGCACTTGCATATCAATCAAAAAGAAATGTTAGCTGTACAGACAATTATTGGTAAAGGCGGACAACACCACTGATGTTCATCGTGTTTCACTGCTGCAGTCATTACACTTGGGTTATCCTGCCATCAGGCGGTCCCGCAGTCGGCCAGAGTTCCAAAGTCTTGGTCCGGCATCGGTTGCTGACGCTTCTTCCCTAACGTCAGTGCGCCAGGGGTATATAAGATGCAGCCGACGCCATTTTCTCCAGCCTTTCTTGCAGCGCGGTGCCCGAAGCAAAAGCAGTTCGCAAGTGCCGGTCGGCCGACTCCTGAGATTTTCAATTCGAATTTCAGAACCGAAGTCTTCAATAAAGCTAAGTACCCCATTGGGGAAACTTTTTCTTGCCTCAGACCAATGTCAGTAAAAGTTAATAATTGTATTTCTTGTGGGAAGCAAATACCTCATAAGGATTTTCATTCTTACTGTATTCCATGCCTAGGCCCAGACCACAACGTCACTAGTTGTCGGTTTTGTGCTAGATTTAACAAACGCACTATTAAACGTTGGTTTGATTTTGCTTGCCATTACTTTGGCCGAAGGTTTAATTATACCATGCCGTCGGAACAACCAACAACCGGAATACACAAAAAACCGCAAAGACAAGGATAAGGACAGGCATCCGAGGCCCAGAACTGACGATGAAGCCTCTTGTAGGCCAGTTGCTGGTTGGCCGGTTCTCAGTGAGGTGCTTTCGCAGCCCCTGACACCCGCTAACCTCAGAGCCACAGGCTGCTTCCGACTCCCACGTGGAGATGTCTAGGCCTCTGGATACTCAAGGTGTTGGGCCTACGGAAACTAACCCTTCAGATGGGTCCGGAGCCGCTGAGCAGGCATCGGCTTCTGTGGGTGTTTTCAGACCTTCACAGCTTACAATAAAAACTACAGCCAAGTCTAAAACTCCATTAAAGACAAATAAGCACGTACAGCATTCACCTGGACAGGCCTCCATGCCTAAAAAACAAATGCTCAAAATGGCCGAAGACTTAATTACTCTGATCAGGGGTACCCATCCCCCTCCTGATAAAAGGCCTAGACAGGATACAGACTATGATTCCTCTGACCAGGTTTCCATTTATTCTGATTCCTCTTCAGTCCAGGGATACTCTTTACACCCTTATGAGGACTGTGATGCTGAAGAATCAATTCATTCAGCCTCTCCTCCTGAGGATTATTCTTTTGGGGAAACTTTACATACCATGAGGGAGCATTTCCATTGAGAAGGCCAGGATTACTCAGAATCCAAGAAAAGGCTCAGAGACTTTATTTTATTGCCTCAGCACAGGCCCCTTGCGATTCCGCCAGTGTTAGATATTGTGGATGATGTGTTCTCTGAATCCAGTTTAAGTCCTGATTCTTTGCCCCCTGTTCCAGTCAAGCCAGACAGGTACTACAGAGTCCCTGACTCTCACGAATTTCTTTATAAAAACCCTGTTGCTGACCCAGAAACTATTTCCCAGGGTCCCAAAGGGTTAAAGGCTTCCACGGCTAAAAATCCAGTTTCCTCTGACAGGGATTCTAGAGCATTAGACAGATGGGGGAAGAAAGTTTACACTTCTGCAACTTTAGCAGTGAGAGCTTTAAATTGCCAGTTTCACATGCTTAAATACCAACAATATTTAATGTCTCTGTTAAAACAGAAAATGATTACAAGTTCAGAACATCCTGACTATAAGGAAATGCAGGATTTATTGCATGCAGCTGAACAAGTGGGAAAACATACTCTGCAATGTGATTTTGATTCATTAGAGGCTTCTTGTAGAGCAGCATTTACAGGATCTGTGATTCGAAGGCATGCTTGGTTAAAAGAACAAGGTTTACCAGATCATGTTAAGGCAAAATTATTGGATGCTCCTTTACAGCAGGATATTTTATTTGGTATTAAGGCAGAAGAGGTATTAAAGAAAATGGAGGATAAGGCAAAATCTATGCAAACAGTGAAGGATTTCTTACAGGTACAGCCACCTCGATTTTGCAGAAATTGGCCTTCAAAGAATTGGTCCTTTCCAGTGTCAGACAGACCACAGAGAGGCAGATACAGATGCCCAAGAGGCAGATCTCAGCCCCAAGGCTCTTACAGACCACGACAGTGGGGTGCTTCAACCCCAAAAGGAGGTGAAGACAAGTCACAACCTTACAGGAAACAGTCCCAATGACTTCCCCCTTCGAATGCCAAGCACTTAACTTTTGGCAGCTCCCTTAGGGGGAAAACTAGCACTTTTTTCTCAAAATTGGCATATAATCACCCAAGACAAATGGGTTCTGAATATTGTGTCTCAAGCTTACAGGTTCCCCTTTCACACTCTACCAAGGCTGAAAGGAATGCCAGACCTGCCACAAAATCAATGGGCAGAGGTACAAAAACAAATTACAGACCTCAAGGACATGAGAGCTATTCAAAAAGTGCCACAACAGGAAAAAGGGCAAGGTTTTTACTCAAGACTTTTCCTGGTCCCCAGACAGGGCAAAGCCTGGAGACCCATACTAGACTTTTCTATTCTAAATACTTACCCGGATGTTCCGAAATTCAAAATGTTGACACTACAGCAGCTTCTTCCCATGCTGGGCAAGAAGGCTTGGCTTGTTACTTTGGACCTCAAAGAGGCATACCTGCATGTCCCTATCAGACAAAATTGCAGAAGATACCTTGGATTCATAGCTGGTTCAATGCATTACCAATTCTTTGCACTGCCCTTTGGCTTATCTACTGTGCCCAGGGTCTTCACAAAGTGCCTGGCACCAGTAATTGCATTTTGCAGACAAAAAGGAATTCAAATATATCCATACATGGACGACTGCCTTATTCAAGCAGAGAGTAAGGACACTCTTCTAAAGCATCTGGCGTTTGTAAAAAGGCTGCTAATTTGCTTGGGATACACAGTAAACGAAAAGAAGTCAAAACTAGTGCCCTCACAAGAGATAATATTCCTGGGTGCCAGCTTAAATACAACAGCCCAGATGGCTTATCTCACGCCAGACAAGCAAGGACAACTGACTGAGTACTTTCAATTGATGGCAACAAAAACCCAAGTCCCTGCAAGAAAAATTCTGCAGGCCTTGGGATTCATGGCATCCTGCATACTACTAATTCCATATGCCAGACTGCATATGAGGAAATTACAATGGTACCTAAAAAGTGTTTGGACTCAACACTGTCACAGTTTGGAAGCAGTAATACCACTAATTCCCTGCCTACAACAGGAGTTTCGATGGTGGGCACAGGCATGTCACCTCAACAAGGGACAGCCTTTCACTCTACCCACAGCCAGGCAGACACTAACAACAGATGCTTCGGATTACGCCTGGGGAGCACACATGGCAGGAAAATGTATTCAGGGCAAGTGGGCCGCAGACCAAATGCATCTTCACATCAATCAAAAAGAGATGTTAGCTGTACAAAATGCCCTAACAGCTTTCAAGGACCTTCTGCATCCAGGACAACTTTTTATTAAAGACAGACAACACCACAGTTATGTGGTACATAAACAAGCAAAGGGGCACTCATTCTTATCCCCTATGCAGACAAGCCAGGACCTTGTGGAACACAGCTCTAACCTATCAAGTTCATCTGCAAGCACAGTTCCTGCCAGGAACGAAAAAATACTCTGGCAGACGACTTAAGCAGAAACATCATGGATTCTCACGAGTGGAAATTAAATCCACAAGTATTCAGCATAACGCAAAAATGGGGGTACCCAGATGTAGATCTTTTTGCCTTCCTAATGAATTGCCAACTACAAAAATTCTGCACAAGGACTTATCACACACAAGCATGGAAAGTGGATGCTCTCTCGTTCAGCTGGAAAAGCCTAAAAGTTTATGCCTTCCCACCACTGCCTCTCCTTTCAAAGGTACTCCTAAAAGCCAGACAAGAAAAACCACAGATGATCCTGATTGCCCCAGACTGGCCACGCCAGCACTGGTACCCAATCTTAAAGAACTTAGCTCAGGGCCCACCATGGATTTTACGTCAACCTCCGCACCTTCTGACTCAACAAAACAATCAGATCCTGCACAGTCAGCTCAAAACCTTAAACCTGGCTGCATGGCAGATTCCTTAGTCAAGCAGACAACACCTCTTTCTAAAGCTGTTATGGATGTCATTTTGGAGGCCAGGAGGCCTAGCACCAGGAAATCTTATTCAGAAAAGTGGAAGAGATTCAAAGCTTTGACCCTCGTCCCAAATATTCCTCAGATATTACAATACTTAACTGAGATGCTGGACAAAGGACTATCCTTTTCATCCATTAAGATCCACGCCTCTGACATCTCGGCTCATTACAACACAGATCCTCCTATTTTCTCTCATCCATTGCTAAAACAGTACCTCAGAGGGGCTAAAAACATAAGACCGCCCCGGAGAGCACGAACACCAACTTGGGACCTCAATTTTGTCTTGGAAAAACTAACTTTACCTCCTTTTGAGCCAGCCAATTCAGCAGAATTAAAATATGTATCATGGAAAACTGCTCTGCTTCTGGCAATAACCTCAGCACGAAGAGTCTCGAGTTACAGGCACTAATGGCAGTGGAGCCTTTCATCATTTTTCACCAAGACAGGGTTTCTTTAAGAACAAACCCTTCATTTATGCCTAAGGTGGTATCCAGTGTGGCTCTTAAACTATTCACTTGCCAACTTTTTATCCAAATCCCCAGAGTAAACGGGAGAGACTTCTGCATTCCTTGGACATACACAGACAGTTACGTTTCTACTTGGACAAAACAAAAGCTTTCAGAAAAACTGAGCAATTGTTTGTAGCATATGCTGCAGGATCACAGGGAAAGGCTATTTCAAAGCAGACCATTTCAAAGTGGATAGGACACTGTATCCGTTTCTGCTACACACAGCATGGGAAACCTGTACCTAGTAACATTAGGTCACATTCCACCAGGGCAACAGCCACTTCAACTGCCTACCTTAGAGGAGTACCTACCAAAGATATCTTGGAAGCTGCAACTTGGAGTTCAGTGCACACCTTTACCAAGCATTACCACTTGCCTCTTTATTCTAGATCCAGAGCTGACTTTGCCACTGCAGTGCTGCAGGGCCTCATAGCCACCCCAAATCCTCTATAGAACCAGCCACCCTAACTCAGCTTTGGGATTCAACCCAAGTGTAATGACTGCAGCAGTGAAACATGATGAACATAGTACAGTTTTGTACCTACCATAAATGTAGATGTTCGAGTGTATTCACTGCTGCAGTCCAGGTTACCCACACGCCATCCCCTCTTTCTTAGCTGGGACTTCTCTATACCTTTCGACCCTATACTACCTTTGTGGTGTATTTGCTGGTAACTGAAGGTTTTGTTTTTACCTTTATTGTATGTTTTATTAGCAATATGTATTGCCTACCTGTTTGGGGGCACCTGACACCTGGGGCAAGAAAAACTGAAGTAAATGGCGTCGGCTGCATCTTATATACCCCTGGCGCACTGACGTCAGGGAAGAAGCGACAGCAACCGATGCCGGACCAAGACTTTGGAACTCTGGCCGACTGCGGGACTGCCTGATGGCAGGATAACCTAGTGTAATGACTGCAGCAGTGAATACACTCGAACATCTACATTTATGGTAGGTACAAAACTGTACTTTATGTGGTACGTAAACAAGCAGGGGGCAACCCACACATACCCTCTCTGCAGACTAGCCATGGCTCTGTGGAACACAACCTTGAGCTACCAAGTGCACCTACAGGCTCAGTTCCCGCCAAGAAAACTAAATACAGTGGCAGACAACCTAAGCAGAAAACTCATCGACCCACACGAGTGGAAACTGGAAACAAAGATATTCAACATGTTAAGAAACAAATGGGGGCGCCTAGAGATAGACCTGTTTGCCTCCCCCCAGAACAACCAATTGGACAAATTCTGCACAAGGACTCCCCACAAACAAGCTTGGAAAGTGGATGCCCTGTCCTTCACCTGGAAAAACCTATCAGTTTATGCCTTTCCCCCTCTGCCTGTCCTTTCCAAGGTGCTACTAAAGATCAAACAGAACAAACCAAGGACAATGCTGATTGCACCAGACTGGCCACGCCAGCATTGGTACCCCCTCTTGCACAGTGTGTCACTGCTGGCACCATGGCACCTGCCTCAGACCCCTGCCCTGCTGTCTCAGCAGGAGGGCCAGATTCTGCACCCACAACTTCAAACCCTGAACCTGGCAGCCTGGCTAATTACCTGATCTCTCCTTTGCCATCTCTCAGTAAGATAGTGATGGATGTCATTCTGGAGGCAAGGAGGACTGGTAGTAGAAAATCCTATGCTGAGAAATGGAAAAGATTCTGTTCCTTGAGCCAAACTCGGGATGGGCACAGTAGCGCCCAGTTTACCCCATATTCTTCAATACTTAACTGAGATGCTTCACAAGGGACTTTCCTTTTCCTCCATCAAAATTCATGCCTCGGACATTTCAGCTCATTACAATACAGAACCACCCCTCTTCTCTCATCCACTGCTGAAGCAATTTCTCTGAGGGCCAAAAACTTAAGACCACCCAGAAGAGCCCCTACTCCAGCCTGGGAGCTTAACTTTGTATTGGAAAAGCTCACTCTACCTCCCTTTGAGCCAGCTGCAAATGCAGAGTTGAAATTCCTTTCTTGGAAAACAACCTTCCTTTTAGCCATCACTTCAGCAAGAAGGGTGTCTGAATTGCAGGCCCTCATGGCAGTGGAGCCATTCAACATCTTTCATGCTGACAGGGTGTCCCTTAGGATCAATCCCTCCTTTATGTCCAAGGTGGTATCCAGTGTGGCCCTTAATCAGTCCATTCATTTGCCAACCTTCTTTTCTTATCCACAGAACAAAGGGGAATGAATACCGCACTCCTTGGACGTGCACAGACAACTTAGATTTTACTTGATCAGGACTGGGCCTGTCAGGAAATCTGAACAGCTGCTGGTTGCATTTGCTGCAGGGGCAGAGGGGATGGCCATTTCAAAGCAAACCATTTCTAAGTGGATAGGCCATTGCATTCATTTCTGCTATAAGCATCATGGAAAACCTACCCCACAGGGGATAAGACCACATTCAACCAGGGCTGCACTTACCTCTACAGCCTTTCTCAGAGGTGTCCCTGCCAGGGACATCCTAGAAGCTGCTACCTGGAGTTCGGCACATACCTTTATCAAGCATTACCACTTGCCAATTTTTTCTAAATCCAGAGCTGGATTTGCCACTGCAGTCTTGCAGGGCCTTATAGCTGGTCCTAATGCTATCTAATTACCTCCTCCCATCCTTAGCTTTTGGAATCTACCCAAATGTGATGACTGCAACAGTGAAACACGAAGAACATAGTACAGTAGTGTACACTTACCATAAATGTAGATGTTCGAGTGTATTCACTGTTGCAGTGCTGGTTACCCCCCCTCCAGTCCCCCTGACTTCTATTGACTATACCTCTGTGCTGGTTTACTATGCTTAAAGCTTTTTGGTGTATTTGCTTTTCTGTTGGAGGTGTAACCTTGAATGTAATTGCTTCCCATTATGGGGGCACTTGACATCTGGGGCAAGAAAAACTGATGTAATGGCGTCAGCTGCATGCTTTATATCCCTGACCACCTGACGTCATGGAAGATGAGACAGCAACCAAAGCAGGACCCAAGACTTTCATAATCAGGCCGACTGAGGGCTACTGCAGGCAGTTAACCCAAATGTGATGACTGCAACAGTGAATACACTAGAACATCTACATTTATGGTAAATGCACAACTGTACTTTCTTTGTTCTGATCCCTCCAGGGGAGTCATTGAGAGATGCTCTGATCCACGATTGGCCCTCCTGTCTCCTTTATGCATACCCACCATTACTTCTTGTCCCCAAATGTCTACAGAAAGCATTCCAGCTGAAGAGCACAGTTATCCTCCTTCCCCCCTTTTGGACTCATCGGTTCTGTTCCTCTTCCTTTGGCCTCACCTTCTACAGCCACTATGAATACTGGATCCAACTCCAGACCGCTTATCTCACCCAACATTAATGACTCGTCAGGACATAATCAGGCCTCAAACTGACTGCATGGTTTCTCCAATTCCACTGATTGCTAGACAGTTCAGACTCTCCTCCCCAGTCAGTCATATCTTGCTGTCTTCTTTAAACCTTTTATTAGAAAGGTTTATAAAAGCAAATGGAAGAGAATTGTTTTCTGGGCCCTTAACAAAGACCTGGAACCTTTTTCTGCACCTGTGCCATCTGTCCATGAATTTTTGGCTTCAGTTTTCAATGAAGGTGCTAGCTTTTCAGCTGTTAGTTCAATTGGCTGCCATGTCTTATTTACACATGGGCAAGAGTAATTCTACCTTAGTTTCTTCTAAACTATGTAAAGCCTTTCTCAAAGGAGCCTATATACTTAGACCCCTGTTAAAGGATCCTACTCCTCGGGAGTTAACTATTATTCTTCAGGCCTTAACCCAGACTCCCTTTGAACCATCAGTCAGAGCTGATTTAAAATTTTTGTCTTGGAAAACCATTTTTATGATCGTTATCACATTAGCTAGATGAGTATTTGAACTCCATGCCCTATCTTCTAAACCTGCTTACCTACTTTTCCACAAAGACAGGGTGTCTTTCTGGACCAGCCTGTCTTTTTTTGCTTAAGATAGCTTCTAAGTTCAGCATAAACCACATCATTAATCTACCAGGTTTCTTTCCAAATTTTCAAATAAGGGAGACTATGTGACCCATCTATTGGATATGCATAGATAACTTCGCTTTTATCTCCACAGAACCAAAGATTTCAGGAAACGGACTATTTATTTGTTTTCTTCTCTCCTAACAGATTGAGCAAAACAGTTTCTGTGGTTACGTTGGCCAAATGGTGTATTCTTTATCTGTGGTAAAAAAGGATTTGATGTTATCCTTTTCATTCTTCCTCAACGAGTGGGTTATGGATCCAATCCTTGGATCTGACCCTGCTACGTACCTTAGACTTTGGATCCAGCTCTCGAGATCCTCCCTGTACCCACAATGCCCTAGTCCATCCTCAGTACCTCAGCTCTCATTTACTGCCATCTTGCTCAAATGTAGGGTCCTTCTCTCGAGCGTTTTTGTCAAGTTTTTGTAAGTGAAGTTAAGTTTAGTCTCTCTGTTCTCTTAAATTCCACTCCTTTTGTTACTACAGCCTCCCTCTTAGCTTTTGGGTTCTTTTCCTGCATTAGAGTTATCACTGTAATTTTTTATAGTATATGTTGTTGTTACCATAGTTGTTAATCCTGTGTCTATACCTTTCTGTCTTCTACCCTCAGTTACAGGGTAATTCTTTATTACCATTGCTGGTATTTTCTTCTTCCTTCCCTTTTAAACTGCTTCTAGATCTGAAGTAGTTGACTTAATTTGGTCTTCAGCCTGTGGGTTATGGATCCGTATTGGATCCGACTCGGCCGCATAACTAGCATCTTATCCGAGCTCCAAGCTCCTCCCCTTACCCATAATGCCCCTGTCTCCTTCCTCCCTTCAGATTTCATTTGCCGCAAAAACAGTAAGCATTGTAGTCTGCGCTCTGAGCATTTTTTTGGATAAGTGTGTCTTTTTGGGCTTTTTTTCTATTTCTCATCCTTTTAAATCCATCTGTACCTTCTACCTCCCCACCTCGCATTTGGTCGTTGGAAAAAAAAAAAAGTAAAACTCGCTCCCTTTCTGTAGCTCTTTGTGTGTGTGTGTGTGTGGTTTGGTGGACCTGTAATGGGAGTATATCTGATACCCCAAAACGAGGTGTTAGGAAGTGCACAGAGTGTGGCCATAAGCTCTCCCCAGCCGATGGCCACACTCTGTGCGTGGTATGTCTGGGGGCTGCTTATCTGCTTACCTCCTGTCCTATCTGTGCAGGGTTTAACCCACGGGCAATCAAGGACAGGAGGGATAAGCTTATTTTGAAGGGCTTGCTTCTCTCCTCAGGGACAGTAGTCCCCGCATCCCCGGCTTCTGCATCGGCCTCAGCTTCTTCCCCACCCACTTGGACTCAAACTCCTGCCAAGAGGCCCAGGTAAGGGGAGAAGCCAAAAAAATATAGGCCTAAGAAGTGGTCGACTGACCACTCAGCTCCGACAGGGCCTCCGCTGAAAACCAGGCCAGCAACCAGACCAGGATCTTCCCCGCTCCATTCTCCCAGGTTTTCCCCTGAGCCAGAGGAGTCTCGGACCCAGTCTCCTGTTCGGGCTTCCTCTCATCCGGCACTCCAGACCAGTGTTGGTAGCCTCCGCCTCCTGCTCCACCCAGAGCCTTAGTGAAGCAGAGATGGATAGGATGATGCACAAGTTCATCCACATCCAAATCCAGTTGAGTCTTGCCTGCCCCCTCTGCCTCTGGAGCAGGGAGCTCACAATCTTTCTTTACCTCGATTACTCTTTCTCCGATCTCACCTTCAGTTTTGGAGCCCTTGGATCCAAGGACCCTTGGGGTTGAGGGGTCAGCGCCGATAGTACCTTGTACCTCGATGCCGGCCATTGCCTTGAGCATGTCGGATCCGAGCCCTAGCCTCAGCGTCGGATCTGAAGAGTTGCTGTCGGCTCAGAGTGTGTCGGAGTGCAGTCTTCCCCTCGACATCTCGGCTCTGACTCCCCTGTCAGGTCAGAAGGGGATGGCTCCTACGGGTACTTCTCAAGGTGTCCGTTTTCCTTCAGCCTTTGACGTGGTGGAGAGGGTGTTCTCGGTGTCGTCGATACTCTTGACCATCTCTTCCTCGGACGCTGCTCTGACTCGCTCTGTTTTGGGTATGGCCCTGACCATCCTGCCATTTCAGGAACAGCCTGCCACCGGTTTGCCTCAGGAAGCCGTTGTTTGGGAGCAGCAGAATGTTTACGAGTCCTCCCCAGAGATTCCCACTAAGGAGATCCCTTGCAAACAGACGTGCAAAAGGAAGTACTTGGACTCTCCAACTGAGCCCCTTACCAAAGACACTGATTTGGAGGAAGAGGAAGGTTCCCTCCAGTCACACCCCCCCCAAGGATGTCTCCTTTGGAGATGTTGTGGAACTCCTCTGCCAAAGTGGGGGTGGTCTGCCCAAAAACCAACCCTGGACGAGTCAGTGTTCCTAGACACATTCGGAGCAGGCCCATCTAATTTCTGGGTGTCCCCTCCCACTGATCCCTTAGTGGATCTTATAACATCTCGGACGTGGAAGGAACATAGTGGAGCCCATCCCAAACCACCCGGACAAAATCCTTAGCCCCCCCCCCCCTTTGGATAGGATGTATTGGAACAAAGGATCCCCAGTTGATGCTATGATGGTGGCAGCTGCCACTAAAAAAGAGCTCACTTAAGAGAGCTCTTCGGTCCATCTTCCTGACTGAGAGTCAAGGATGATGGATCAATTCGGGAAGTGGGTGTATGCTTCAGCCACCTTCTCAGTAAGAGCGCTGAATTACATGGCACATGTAATTCGGCTGCAGCGAGACCTGGTAAAGGAGGTCGTTGAGTCGACCCCTGAGTCCATGTCGGCAGGAGACGAGAAGATGTTTACTGCTCGAATGACCACTCTGAAGTCAGTCACTAACACATCATGCGTCTCCTCTCCCATGCTACTGAAGGAACTTCTAGGGCTTCCAGTACAGGCGTTGCCATCAGGTGACATGCCTGGCTCTGGCTATGTCAGTTTTCGGAAACCTTTAAGGCGTCGTTCACCAACACCCCGTATGATGGTTCTTCCCTGTTTGGGAAGTCAGTACGCAATACTTTGGTCCAGAGTGAGAAGGATGGGAAGACACTGTCTGCCATCAGGATACACTTCTCCTTCCCTCAAAGATCCTCCTCTAGGAATGAGCGAAGGGCTAAGAAGATGTGGTTCAGGAAGTCTCAGGCATTTTCTCGGGACACTCAGGACTCGCCATCCCCTAGAGGCAGAGGAGTTATGATAGATGCCAGCCTAGAGGTCGATGGAGTCTCAGAAATTATGGGTCTCGAGAACCGTTCTCGGACAGACCCGAGAAGCAGCCCTGAAGGGCTACCTACCCGACTTCTCCTCCCTGGAGGCAGTTGGGGCCCGGTTATCACTGCACCCAGTGGAGTGGGAGTCCATAACAACAGATCATTGGGTGTTGCAGATCATATCCAGGGGTTATTCAGTTCCTTTCCTCGAACCACCCCTTCAACCAAAACACCTTCTGTACGCCCCACCCACGCAAAGGGAGGAAGCAGCTCTAGAAGTAGAAAAGCTGCTAATAAAAAGAGTCATCCAAACTGTTCTCATTCAGTCTAGATCAGGCATTTATTCCAGGTTCTTTTTAGTGCCAAAGAAAATGGGGGAACTGAGACCTATTCTCGATCTACCCACCTTGAACCTGTCAGTTGCCAAGGCATTCCAGATGGTCACGCTTCAATCCATCCTGCTCTTCCTGCAGGAAAACGACTGGATTTGCTCGGTTGACCACCAGGATGTGTACTACCATATCAAGATGGACGGGCGCTCTCGGAAGTTCCTCCACTTCCGGCTAGGAGCCAATCATTATCAGTTCAGAGCCCTTCCCTTCGGTCTCGCCACAGCCCCCAGGGTGTTCGCCAAGGTGATGGCAGTAGTAGCAGCTCACCTGAGGCTTCAGGGTATTCAAGTCTTCCCTTACCTGGACAATTGGCTCCTTGCTGCCCCTTACAAGCATCAGCTTTGTCAAGACAGGGATTATTTCCTCTCACTAGCCCAGAGACTGGGCATCACCATCAATCTCAACAAGTCATCATTGGGGCTCGGTAAGAGACTATTCAGACAAAAGTTTTCCTTATCCCAGACAGGATTCACAACCTAAAGATACACGTCCTTCAAGCCCAATCTCCGACAGCAGAAGCGGTACTGAGGGCGTTTGGGTCCATGGCAGCCACAATCCGCCTGCTACCCTTAGAGCGCCTTCACATGCGGATCCTTTAGTGGACTCTTGCTGTTCAGTGGTCCTTATTAGATCTGCTATTGTCTCATCCTGTTCAAATCTCCCAAATGTGCAGGAACTCTCTTCAGTGGTGGATTCATTCCCCAGATCTAGTCAGGGGATGTCCCTTTCTCCTGTCATTTCCCAAGACCACGGTGACCACGGACACCTCCCAGCTAGGGTGGGGGAGGCACTGCTTGGGAAGGACAGTCCAAGGCATGTGGTCCCCATTATCACCGTCCTGGAGATGAGGACGATTCTTCTTGCGTTGCAGGGTTTTCATGCCCATCTTCTTCTAGGGACAGTTGCTATCCAGACAGACATGTCAGTGGTCTGGTACATCAACAAACGGGGTAACCAGATCTTACTCCCTTTGTCGCAAAGCCATGAGAGTGTGGGAATGGGCGATCTCCACAGGCCATTTTCTGGTGGCAACGCACATTCCGGGACGGTCCAACATTCTAGCCGACAGGCTCAGCAGATCTGTCCTGGTGCCCTATGATTGGTCTCTGAATCCTTCAGTGGCGGAGCAGGTCTTTCAAAAGTGGGGTCAGCTTTGCTGCAGTCTTTTTGCATCTGCTTCCAGTGCGAAAGGCAGCAAGTTCTTCGCTCTGAACCCCCCTCAGGGGGAAGCTGCCAGAGATGCTCTGATTCATGCTTGGCCTCCCAGTCTCCTTTATGCTTATCCTTCTCTGCCCTTGATATCAAAATTTCTTCAGAAAGCTCCCAGGCGGGGTAGCTTTGTGATCCTCATCACCCCATTCTGGCCTCGCCAAGTCTGGTTTCCCTCTCTATGGTCTCATCTAGTAGTTCCGCCATGGATGTTGGATCTGAATCTTATTTCTCATCCCTTGGAGATTCCTCATCCAGACCTGGACAGTCTGAAGCTCACAGCTTGGCTGCTCCAGTTCCCATGATTATTAGGACTCCTGGTTTATCTTCTCCCATTAAGAACATTTTGGTGGTGGCTCACAAGTCTTCCATCAGGAGGGTATACCATAGTAAATGGAAACGTTTTTTACTATGGACTCGCAAAGTGCGTTGGATCCTTTTACTGCTCCATTATCTGCGGTATTGGAATTTTTGGCAGGGATTTTTCAGCAAGGTGCCAGTTCCTCCACTGTCAAAGTCCAACTAGCTGCAATTTCTAATTTTCATGTGGGGGGAAATATGATTTCATTGGCCTCTTCTAAACTTTGCGAGGCCTTCCTTAAGGGTACCTTTCTTTTGAGACCCCCCCAGTGAAGGATCCTACGCCTCCATGAGACCTTACTTTAGTGCTTCAGGCTTTAGTCTCACCCCCCCCCCCCCTTTGAACCTGCAGCCTCGATAGAGTTGCAGCATCTTTCTTGGAAGAATGCTTTTTTAGTTGTCATTGCTTCTGCTAGGAGAGTGTCAGAACTTCAAGCACTATCTATCAAGGTTCCTTATATGATTTTTCATAAAGATAAAATATCTTTACATACTAACCCATCCTTTATCACCAAGGTATGTTCAGAAGACAATATTAATCAGACAATCAGTCTTCCAGTCTGTTTTCCAAATAAAGGAGAATACAAAATACATTTTCTGGATGTGCATAGACGATCATGGTTCTGTTTGCACCGGATGAAAGCCTTTCGCAAGTCTGACCAACTTTTTGTTTCTTACTCAAAACCTTTTTTAAGGAAATCAATCTTCAAAGTTACAGTTGCCTGCTGAATTTCCCAATGTATTATTAGGGTCTACTCCGTTAGGGAAATTTCCCTACCAGGTCAGGTAAAAGCTCATTCTACCAGATCTATGGCTCCTTTAGCGGCTTTTTGGTCCAGGGTGTCATTGGATGATATTTGTTCTGCAGCTACTTGGTCCTCATCTCATACCTTCATTTCATATTATAAATTGGACATTGTATCCAGGAACAGGGCATCTTTTGGTTCCGCCGTGCTCCGGAATATCCTTCCATGAGGGCCTCCCAGGTGCATAGTAGCTGGGGACTCTGCCCCATAGGTTGAAGACCAAATAAGTCAACTACTTCAGATAAAGAAGTTATGTACTCACCATAATGTTCCATCTGAGTAGTTGTACTTCATTTGTCTTCAGCCATCCTCACCTCCTTCCTCTGACCTTGTCAGTATTGTGCTGGCTATATATATGGTAGGTGGACACCTCTGGGATGTTCTTTGCCATCCTTTGTGTCAGGAAATTTGAGTTGCCAGTCGTGAGAAGGTCTTTTTGGATCGTTTATGTCTTATGTTTTGAGCAGCAAACTCAATCTGAAGGGAAGAAGGAGAAATGGGCATTATGGGTAAGGGGAGGAGCCTGGAGCTCGGATCAGATGTTAGTTATGCAGTTGAGTCAGATCCGATACGGATCTGCAACCCTTTGGTTGAAGACAAATGAAGTGCAACTACTCAGATGGAACGTTATGGTGAGTACATAAGTTCTTTTTTTGTCTCATTGTACCTGTCTTCAACTGTCATGGCTGACAAGCTGACGGGATTTAAAAAATGCACTTCCTGTGGGTACAAAATCCATAATTCTGAAGCCCACAAGGAGTGCGTATATTGTCTTGGAGCAGTTCATTTCAGTACCAGCTGCTCTATATCATCATCATCAGCCCCCTTTTTCCCATTTTCTACATGGGGTCAGGGAATCGTGTTAACTATCGCCATCTGTATGTGCTGCCTTTAACACTAGAACGTTAGCTGATAGATGTAGCAAACTCATTTTGAAGGGCTTTCTTCTTCCTTCAACTGTTTCTTCTTCAGGGTCTCAAACCTCCAGTAAATTCTCTCTAAAACACTTTGAAGCATAGAAAGTGTTCTCTGTTGAAGTCCCCTAGGACTTCCTTGGAACTGCCTCCTAAAGTAACAAAAATATCTGATCTAAAGGTATGTACTTCAGATCCAAAATCTGTGGATCCTAAAGCTTCAGATCCCATTATTATTTTAGCTAGTCCAACACCTCAGGTTTAGGATCCCAAGTCCTTGGATCTGAAACCCAGTATGTCATATAGTCCAAGAGCTCGCGCCCCCAAGTTCATTTTGGATCCAGTCTCCCCTAGACTCCATTTCCCCCTTCATTCAAACCCCCAGAAAGCACTCTAGGCCCCATTCTACCACATCCTCTAGGTCCTCCAGAAGTCTTTTTGAAGTGGATGTAGGTAGGATGATGCGAAAATTCCTCCAAGCTCGGATTTAGATGGGTGTCATTTTGCCTCCTTGAGTCTTCAGGCCACTACTCATGCAGTACTGTCTCCTTTTCCAATCCATCCTTTGGTTTCGGAGTCAAAGATCAGAAAGCTACAAGAGATCCAGCATTAGATCCAAAAAGAATCACTTTCTTGACTTTGACAGAATCCCTGACCAGTTTCAGTCCTATTCCTTCAGATCGGAACAGATCCCAGACCAGAAATGTCGGTGTCATATCCATGGGGCTGGAATCTACTCGAGTGTTATCGGATCCATTCCTGTCCCTTGGAGCCTTGGTGCTGGATAGCTCTGGTCCATTTCCCTCCTCCAGGCACAGATCTGGTCAGAGTTGTGATCTACCCATATTGGAAGTCTCAGCTCCGGTGCGGTTGGCCACAGCGTCTCCTGGTCCATCTGCCTTTGAGGTTGCGGAAAGGGCTTTTTCTCTCTCTCGAGATCCAGTCTCTCCTCTCTCGGATCCACCCACTGTTCTCTCTTCAGTTCTGAGCTCTGAGTCCCATCAGGCCTATTCCACAGGGACAAGCCAGTTCCAGCTAGCTTCCAGTTAGTCCCTGTAGAGGAACTCTACCTGATTCTGATACTTCCCCTGAACATTCCTCAGAGGAGATCTATCTGATGAGTATGTGCAACAGGAAGCACATAGATTCCCCATTGGAATCTCATACTGAGGATACTTATTTTGAGGAAAGAGAAGGTGCCTCAGATCTCCACCTGATGATGTCGTCTTTGGAGACATATTAGAGATCCTTAGGCAGAAAAGTGGTTGGTCTTCCAATAATCCTTCTCCAGAGGAATCAGTATTTTTGGAAGCTTTTGGTTCTGCCCCGCCCCCACAGATGAGCTCATTGATTTAGTCTCTTGCTGGGCATGGAAGGAACCAGATTCCATTGAGCCTATACCGCAACAATCTGACAAATTCCTAACTCCCCCTAAAGCTAAACCCCACTGGAGCAAAGGAGTGCCAGTAGATGCTGTGTTGGTGGCAGCGGCCACTAAAAAAGAGCTAGCAGAAGAGAGCTCGAATGTCCATCGACCAAACAAAGTCTAAGTTGCTGGACAGATTCGGAAAGTGAGTCTTTGCCTCAGCGATATTCCTCTTGAAGTCTTTTAACTACATGACACATTTTAAAAGGCTGCAGAGAGATTTGAGTAAAGAACTGTCAAATTCTGCCTCTCAATTCATGTCTGCAGAGAATTTCAAAATATCACCTCCTCAGCTGGCCACTCTTTTGTCAATTTCCAACATGCCCATGAGGTTCATCTCGTGCAGCTGAAATCACCTCATGGGCTGCCAGTTCAGGTGTTACCATAAGGAGACATGCCTTGATGCAATTATGCGACTTTGCGGAGCTGCCTAAGATGTCTTTCATCAGTGCTTCCTTTGATGGAACATCTTGGTTGGGTCCATCTATGAAAGAAACACTTACCTACAGTGAAAAAGAAAGACCCTGTCTGTCATAGGAATCAAGTTTTCTACCCCTCAAGAAAAATTCTGTAGAAATCAGATAGACGGTGAGAAAATGTGGATGCTTCATTCTTTACTGGTTGGGTTCGGAACCGATCCTCAATTCTGACTCTGCCATTTACAAAAGCTCGAGGTCTTCCACTGGCTCATGACTGTATCCATATCCCATAATGCACTAGGAAAGCTCCTCAGTTCTCATTTGCCTCTAGCAGGATCGAGTGTTTTCCATTTTGGCTCTGGGTAAGTGTATTTCATTTTTTCTTCTAATACTTAGAATAATTGTTTTTTTCTGTGCGAGTAATTGTTTTTTCTGTGTGAGGTTTATAGTTATAACTTAGGTTGTTCGTCTTCTGATTTATTATGTTTGGCCGTCATTTTTTTCCTCTTTAGGCCATTATATACCTCCCCTATCCCCTTCCCCTTTCTGCTAGGCTTGTTTAAGTTAGAGAGCATTTTAAAAGTAAGTTTACTTAAAAGAAAGTTTATTCAATTTTATATATTTTCTATACCTGTTCATAATCTGAACGGTTAGCTCTTTTGAGATAGACAGCTACTGTTGGTCCGTTTTAGTTAGAGGGCCTTCTTCTCTGTGTTGTTCCTTTTTCCTATTAGAGGGCAGATTGCTGCGTTATTTTTAAGACTGCCTCAGCATTTTTCTAGTTACAGTTTGCTTAAATATATATATAAAAAAAAAAAAAAAGGTTTTGGTTTTTCTATTTAATACTGTTGAAAATGTTTGCTGTTGTTAAACATTAGGTTAGTTAAAATGTCTAAGGAAACTAAAGATTCCAAACCTTCAGGATTCAAGAAGTGCACAAAATGCAGTCAAAAAATGTCTTTGACAGATGGTCACACAGTTTGTGTCTACTGTCTTGGTGCTGTTCATTTGCAGGTATTGTGTGCCATATGCCCATGCATTCAGTAGCAGAGTGTTGTTGGAAAGGAAAAATAAACTCATGTTAAGAGGGTTACTGAAGACACCATTTACAGTAGCACTTAAAGAAGATCAGAGTTCCTCTAAATTATTGAAATCCTCGTCTTCCAAAACAGAGAAGTCAGGGAAAAGAACTTCTACTTATTCCACCCAGTTGGACTGATCTCCTCAATCCTGAGATCTCCATTGCTCCAGCGGGTCAGATCTCCTACTCCCTCCTCTCGATCATCCAGAAGCCTCTCTGATGATGATGTGGATCATGTGGTGCGGAGACTTTTGAGGACACTGGCACTGGCCAAAATTTTATCGACTCCAACCCATAGGAAGCCGACCAAGGCCTCCTCCCCTTCATCGATTCCTCCTCTGATCCATTCTGGGACCTCGGAGCTGGAGTGTCTGGAACTAGTTGAAGTGGAACCATTGCACCTGAGACCTGCACCAGGATCTTTGGGCCTGACTATGGCTCTGACCTCCTTGGTTCCATCTGAACTCGAGGGTCTGGGAGCTGACACTGTCTGGTCGGGTCTGGGGAGGGCAGTCGGATCAGACAGTTGTCTGATCCGAACTTACCTGTTGGGGCTTTGGTGTGGGTGAGCACGGCTTCTACCTCTGCCTCTGAGCCAACTCCATTGGATCCAGGAATGCCTTCTAGTCCTTCGGGACCGAGAGCTTCCTCAGATTGGGGGCAGGGAGCCTTCGAGGTGATGAGGAGAGTGCTGTCACCACTGACAGCTCCACTACCAGTTACAGACATTCTTCCCCTAAAAGCGCCAGTGTCTGTCTCAGTACCAGCACATCCACACAAGCGTGAAGACCCAAAGACTTAGGATGCCGCTTTGGTGAAGCCCCCTCTTCTGAAACCTCTCTGAAATACCCTTCGGAAGAGGCCCCTTGAAAGAGATTGTGCAAGAGGAAGCATTTTGACTCCCCAGAGCAGTCCATCACTTTAGATACGGACCTCGATGAGTTGGAAGAGTCCCCATGGTCACCCTCTGAAGATATATCCTTCGGGGACATCATAGATATCCTGAAACAGAGAGGTGGCTGGAAGCCCATCAACCCTTATGAGGAGGAGTTCATATACCTGGCGGCTTTTGGGTCTCAACCTTCCACCTCTTGGGTGTCTCCGCCTTTTGATGAACTCATGAATGTAGTTAGTCAAAAGGCATGGGAGTCTGCAGATACAGTGGAACCGGTTCCTCCAAGGCCACATAAGTTTATTTCAGCACCTTCAGACAAAGAGTATCTTACAAAGGGTGTTCCAGTAGATGCTATGGTGGTGACATCAGCCACCAAAAAAGAACTGTCAGAGGCATCTTCATCTGTCCATCAACCGAACAAGGAGTCTCGTACGATGGACAGATATATGGTAAGTGCATGTTCTCTTTAGCGACATTTGCTCTTAGATTGCTGAACTACTTGACTCATTTTACCAGATTACAGAGAGATCTCCTGAAAGAGCTAGGAGATACTCTACAAGCTTCAGTAGCTGCGGGGTCTCAGACAAGTTTTCCTCCCAGCTCTTCACCTTAAACGCTGTGGTTAACTCTTCCATGAGGCTTATTTCTTATGCAGCAGATGGAGCGAGTAGAACAGCAGGTTCAGAAATTTCCCTGAGGAGACATTCTTGGATGCGTTTGTGTGACTTTCGGAGCCTTTTAAGTCTACCTTTATCAATTCCCCTTTCAATCGTTCGTCACTTTTCAGACCGAAAGTTAAAGATACACTCACCGGGTCCGAGCAGGAAGGAAAAACTCTCTCTGCCGTTGTAGTACATTTTTCCCTACCTTCTAGACCTTATCCCAAAGGTCAAAAGGGAGGAAAGATGTGGTTCTGAAAATCCCAGAGAGCTTTTCAAGATGCACGGGGTAACACTTTCCCCAGGGGCAGAGGGAGAAGCAATAATGAGAGATGCCATCCTCGTGGCAGAGGGGGTCCGCAAAATCATGATGACTGAGATTAATTTCACGGTAGGCCCTTTCAGCGCTCCTGAAAGGAGGTCTGTCTTTCCATCTCTGGAGGCAGTCTGGAGTCGCTTGTCTTTGTACCCAGAAGCCTGGCAAAAAATAACAAAAGACAAATGGGTACAAAACATCGTGTCCAGAGGCTACTCTATACCCTTTTTTTCCCCGTCCCAAGCATGAAAAACATCCTGGACATTCCACCCAGTCAGAGGGAACAGGCAACTCTAGAGATTCAAAAGTTGCTAAACAAAAGAGTTATCCAAACAGTCCCTGCAGACCAAATATGATCTGAAACTTACTCAAGGTTATTTTTAGTTCCAACGAAAACAGGGGACTGGAGACTCATTCTGGATCTCAGCAGATTGAACAGATCAGTAAGAAGAAAACAAGTTCCGGATAGTAAAACTGTAGTTGATTCTTCCTTTTTTGGGAAAAGACAATTGGATGTGCTTTGTAGACCTCCAGGATGCATACTACCACATAAAAATGGACAGGCCATTTAGAAGTCACGGGCGCTTTCGGCTGGGAAGCCAGTCAGTATCAGTTTTGAGCCTTGCCCTTTGGTCTCACTACAGCCCCAGAGTGCTCACCAAATGTATAGCAGTGGTCACGGCTCACTTGAGACGTCTGGGATTCCGAGTGTTTCTGTATGTAGATGACTGGCTCCTAACCGCCACCGCCAAGCATCTACTACAAAAAGCAAGAGACACCACATTACTTCTCTGCTCTCACCTAGGCATCACGATAAACTACGAAAAATCTGCCTTGTTGCCGCCTCAACGTATCGTTTTTATAGGAGCAGACTTAGACAAGACACACATGATGGCAAAACTTCCAGCAGAAAGAGTTCTAACTTTGAGGCAGCAAATCTTGAACCTTCTCTCACAAACAAGGGTACAAGCAAAAACAATTCTGCAAGTCTTGGGAACCATGGCAGCAGTGATAAACTTAGTTCCATTAGCACAGATGCACATGAAAATACTGCAGTGGCTACTGTTCACTCAGTGGCCATTGCAGGAACTACCCATGTCTTTACCAAATTCTAATAACAGAGTCCTGCAAAAAAGACCTTTACTGATGGCTTCACTCCACTCATGTGACATCAGTTCTACCATTTGTCCCTCCGCATCCTTTGGCCACAGTAACCATGGATGTCTCCCAGACAGGGTGGGGGTCATTATCTGGGAAGGGCAGTCCAAGGCACTTGGCAAGATGATGAGGTCCATTTGCACATCAGTGTCCTATAGATGAGAGTGGTGCTTTTGGCGTTGCAGGCACTACAGGACTCTTCCACTGGGAACTATTGCAATACAGACAGACGATATGTCATTTGTTTGATACATAAACAAACAGGGAGGAAACGGGTCCTGTCCCCTTTGTCTAGAGGCCCTTAGAATATGGCAGTGGACGAACTCCTCCCAGTGCTTTCTGATAGCAATGCACATCCCAGGGAAATCCAGCGTGGTAACAGACAAACTCAGCAGAGCGATTCTGATGCCTCACGAGTGGTCCCTAAAACAAGAAGCAGTGGAGATTATTTTCTGCAAATGGGGCCAGCCTTGCTGTGACCTTTTTGCCACATCCGTGAATGCCAAATGCAGCAGCTATTTTGCCCTAATCCCCCTGCCAGGGGAGTCACCAAGGGATGCACTTGTACACAATTGGCCCTCAGGTCTCCTTTATGCCTTCCCTTCCTTTCCTTTGTGGCGAAAGTTCTTCAGAAAGCCAGCTCATTGGGAAGCAGTCTGATTCTCGTCGCCTAATACTGGCCTCATCAGATTTGGTTCCCTTTCCTTTGTCCTCATCTCCAAGAGGGAGCAGTGGATTCTTGACCCAGTTCCAGACCTTCTGACTTATAAGTCGGGAATGCTCCACCCCTCTCTTCAAACCCTGAAGTTGACAGCTTGGCTGCTCCTGTTCCAGAAATAGCCAGGGTCCCTGACCTTTCTCTTTCTGTAAAACATATCTTGATCTCCTCTCATAAGGCCTCATTGAGGAAACTTTACTTGAGCAAGTGGAAAAGATTTTCTTCTTGGGCATTAAGTAAACAGATTTATCCTTTTTCTGCTCCTATTGCTTCCATTGTGGGGATTTCTAACAAACATTTTTAATGAAGGAGCAGCTGCAGCTACCATTTGAGTCCAGTTAGCAGCAAAATCCAGTTTTCATATGAATGATTTAACCACAAATCTTATTTCTCACAGTCTATGTAAAGCATTCCTGAGAGGCACTGTTTTATTAAGACTACCCATTAAGACCCCTTTTCCACCATGGGACCTAAATTTTGTTATATCCTGTTTAATTCTCCCCCCATTTTAACCTGCGTCATCTTGTGACCTAAAATTTTTTTGATTTCCATCACTTCTGCTGGAAGAGTTTCAGAACTGCAGGTATCATCAATAAAGCCCTCTTACATGCTTTTCCACAAAGACAGAGTGTCCCTTCAAACAAACCCATCCTTCTTACCAAAAGTATGCTCAGAGTCTAATTTAAATCAGTCAGTAGATCTACCAGTCAGTAGATCTACCAGTGTTTTTTCCCCAACTATGGCAACAAGGCAGAATATATGCTACACCAGTTGGATGGACATAGACAATTACGTTTCTACTTACACAGGACAAAGGACTTCGGGAAATCTGACCAATTATTTGTTTCATTTTCATAGATTAAGAAAGGTGCTCCTGTATTTAAGGTCACACTTCCAAGATGGTTATCAGACTGCATTACCTATACATACAAATCTAATAATAAAAATCTTCCTGGGATAATCAAATCTCATTCTACAAAGCCATACCAGCTTCTTCTGCTTTTCGCGCTAGACTACCAATTGACACCATTTGTGCTGCTGCTGCTGCAACATGGGCAATGCCCCATACCTTTATCACTCATTACAAAGTGGATTTGGCCTCCAGGAACAGGGCCTCCTTTGGGTCCATTGTTCTGAAGAATATTCTCCCGTGAGCCGCCCACGAAATGTGGTGCTAGGGACTCTGTTCCAACCAGTGAGGAATGAAGGTGAGATAGAACATCGCGTAAAGAACTTATGTAATCACCATGAAGTTCCATGTGTGTTGTTCATCTCGCCGTCATTCTTACATCCCACCCTCCTTCCCCCAATCTTTTGGCTTCTGGAGGACCGAGTGGTCTTATTTGGCAGGTAATGTTCTCTGACCATCTTCATTGTAGATCAGGAATCATATATAGGCCATTTGGTAACTATTATTATCAGCAAACAAGATCTGAGGAGCTTTCCTAGTGCATTATGGGATAGGGATATAGCCACTTGCCAGTGGAAGACCTTGAACTTTTGTAAATGCCAAGTCGAAAGAGAGGTCGGTTCTGAACCCAACCAGTGAAGAATGAAGGCGAGATGAACAACACACATGGAACATTATGGTGAGTACATACTAACTTCTTTTTTTTACAAACATCACGGACCTTTCGAAGATCTGTGTGGGGACAACTCCTTCAGAGGAGGCAGTTCTAATGGTAGATGTCACCCTAGAGGAAGAGGAGGCCCACAAAATCATGGTTTCCATGATTCTTTTCTGGATAGACATGATCAGCGCTCCTGAAGTGCTGCCCAACTGCCCACTTCTTGAGGCAGTTGGGGGATGATTGTCATTGCACCCAGATGCCTGGTCTACTGTAACAAGATTCCTGGGTGCTCAAGGTAATATCCAGAGGTTACTTAATACCATTTTCCAACCCCTCAGTGTACAAAAGAAAAAAGCTTGCCAATGTCAAAACTACCAGGTATAACTATTGACAGCCAGCTCACGTTTGAGCAGCACATTCTTAATAAAATAAAGAAAACCTAATTTAAACTAGGGAAACTTTACTGTCGTAAACTTTATCTTGATACAAACACAAACTAAAACTAGCCAACATTGTACTTGTTCATTCTCTTCTCTGTGGAAGTCTTGTATTCACCAGTCTCCATTCGACTCTTTTAATAAGCTTCAAGCATGTTATTGTAACATAGATACATTTGCCTCTGGCCTTTCGAACTGCACACATCAAGCTATCTCTCAACTTAATTGTCTTGAATTTCCCTACTACTTAAACTACACACAACTTGCTGTATCCCACAACTTATTATTTAAACCAAATAACTGTCCTGCACTCCATTCTATTATTCAACCATATACTCCTACCTGCTTGCTTAGATCCACTAATAAACATATATTAAATGTATCCAAACCTAATAAAAGAGCTGGTGAGTGTCTATTCCCACAGCATTTCCAGGCTGTGGAATGCTATTCCTTCACACATCACTGAACTTGACTCACTAAACGCCTTTAAATCTGCTCAAAAAATAATATCTAAATAACTCTACCTGCTCTTGTACTACCAATTTCAACCCACCATAACCCTTTCTACCCCTCTCTACACAATATTTTCTACTACTCTTTCTAATACATTTCCAGTCCAACAGCTAGGAAATAAATCTACTTTTTGCCTCTTGCTGATTGCACTTCTACTTTTTTGTTTTCTGTTGTCTAAAATGTCTATACTGTGACTATTACTATAATTAATTAACTTTTATTGTATTGTAAATGTCTGTATTTTTGTGAATATCATATGTCATTATTTTTCATTGTAATGTTTGTGTATGCTTCTTGCTATTGTAAAGTGTTTGTGGCACTTTTCTTCCCGGGCCACTATTGAAAATGGGTTATTTTAATCCAGTGGACTTTCCCAGTCAACAAATCTCAGTAATAATAAATAAATGTTCCACGCAATCATTGGAAAGCAGCAGCCCAAGAAATTCAAAACTACTAGTCCAGGAGGTCCCACCAGACCAAATAGAATTCAGAACATATGCTTCTTTTTAGTGCCCAGACAGACAGGGAACTTGAGACCAATTTTGGAGCTGAAAAAACTGAATCAGTAAGTGAAAAAGTTGAAGTTCCAAATGGTCACTGTCCAGTCCATTCTGCCATTTCTTAGCCAGGATGATTGGATGTGCTGTATAGATCTTCAGGATGAGCACTGTCATGAAAATAAATAGGTGCTCCTTAAGAAATTTATGTTTTTGGCTAAGAGCCAGTCATTACCAATTCAGAGCCCTGCCATTTAGACTCACCACAGCCCCTAGGGTGTTCACCAAATGTTTGGTAGTGGTGGCAGTTCACATGACACTAAAAGGATTCTGAGTGTTTCCGTTGTCTAGATGACTGGCTCTTCAACATCGTTAGGAGTTTTGATTATGGCTCCTAGTATGCAGTCATCTGCGAACTTTGTTAGCCAAAGACCTTCTGTGTTAGCCTGTACTTCAGTAGATACCAAACAGGAGAGGACCTAGGACTGAACCCTGTGGTACTCCACTTGTCACTGGTCTGAAGTTGGATTTAGAGTCTGCTACTTTCACAGTGTGGGTTCTATCAGTGAGCCAGTTGGCAACCCATCTTGTGACATAGGGATTTATACCTAGTTTAGTGAGTTTATCTATAATTCCACAGTGGGGGATGGTGTCGAAAACCTTGGCGAGACGTAGATAGGCTGTGTGAACCATCTTACACTCATCTACGGCTTTGGTGACCGCTTCAAAGAAGTCTGTCAGGTTTAGGAGACATGATCTGCTTTTTACAAACCCAAACTGGGTAGGGTCCAGAGTTTGGATATTACCAATGTCATTCTTTATAAGTTCCATGATGATACGTTCCATAGCCTTGCAGACCAGGCTCGTCAGGCTAATGGGGCGGTAGTTCCCAGGGTCTGTGGTGGCTCCCCCTTTGTGGAGCGGGATAACTGTTGCTGTGCGCCATTCAGTGGGCACAAAGCCTGAGGTGAGGCTATGATTGAACATGGTACTTAGGTGGGGTGCCAGTTCGTTCTGTAGTTCATGTAGAACACAGCCTGGAATGTTGTCCGGTCCCATGGATGCTATTTTCTTGGCTTTGGAGAGTGTTTTTTTTTTACCTGTGCAGCCGTGATTACAAGTACTTTGCATTCTTCCAGTATAGATATGGGCCCTTTAGGGGATGAGAGAGGGGTAAAGTTAGCACTGAACCTATCTGCCAGGATGTTGGCAATATCAGTTGGTTCTGTATATTTAGTGCCATTGTGTTGTAACTCAGAGCAGATCTGAGTGTTGTCATTGAAATTCTTGACATAGCTACAGAATGCTTTGTGGTTATATTTAGAATCTGTGATGATTTTGTTTTCGTAACTAGCTTTGAAGGATTTTATGAGGGATCTCAGCTTCTTACTGAGGCTGACCACGGAGTCCCTCCAGTCATGTGATTTTACTCTTTTTTTGCAACAGTTTCTTTCTTCTGTTGTAGAGATTGTTTATGGCAAGGGACCACCAGATTGGCTTCCTTTTTTTGGAGGATAACATCTTGGTTCTGTTAGGGATTGCACAATCCATGCACTCGTGTAAGTGCTTATAAAGTGCAGTTGTATAAGATTCAGCAGTCGTACCTCTATTGTCCATCAGCATGGGTGTCGTGAAGTTTGCCACTTCTGTCTTAAGAAGCGTGAAGTTGGCTTTGGAGAAATTTTTTACGGTGATTTCCCTAATGGGGTGGGGGTGGGATGTGGATGTCTACGGTGATTTGCTTGTGGTCGGATCTGACCAACGAGGAATTGTCCTCTGGTGTGGAACACCAGTTGCCCATGTTGGTAATGACCAGGTCTAGGATATTGCTGCCCCTGGTGGGGGTGTGGATAAGTTAATCCAAGGCATTGGAATTTATGAATTCCAGAAAATGTTGAGCACAAAGAGTTGGTACATGAGTAGTTTTCCCAGTTAATGGTGGGGTAGTTGAAATTGCCCATTATTGGGGTGTTAGGTTGTACCCTAATATTTTCCAGTGTATCAAGAAATGAGGAGTGGGAAACCTGGGGCATGGTGGGGGATCTGTAGCAGGCTACAATTTGGATTGCGGTCTTGCCCAGAGTTAGTTGCACTTGGATAATCTCGGATGCATTATGCTGAGCAACTAGCCTGGAGGTGTGGATATCCTTAATGATTATGGACACGCCTCTACCTTTAGTGCTTCGGCCCAGGTTAGGTGGCCGAAAGGTGTGGTATGAATTATAGCCTGGTAATGCAGGGGTGCTCTCTGGAGCCTTGAACCAGGTGTCTGTCACTGCATAGATGTTTATGTTCTCCATTTTAAGGAGTGCCTCGAGTGAGTGCATTTTGAGGTTTAGACTTCTAGCATTAAGTAGCATTACCCTCAGATTTTGCTTGCTTGTACCTGTTACAGTGGTGAGTTTGTCATTTGAATCTTGCCTAAAAAAGGCACTATAGGGGTGGCAAGAGCCTTAGTCAGTATCCGGAATCCCAATGGCGACAGGTGCAGGCCATCTCTGGCAGAGCATCGTGGTTTGTCGCTCATGTCATTCCAGGCAGACGGATATTGTTTCCCCTTAGAATGACACCAGAAGCTTAGCCAATTGTTGAAGTCAATCATTTTGTCCTTGTACTGTGGTACCATTCTGGGTGATGGCAGGATGCTACTCAGGGCTAGGGTCATACCTGCCTGGGCTACAAGATCGGACAGCTCCTCCATGTCTCTTTTCATGTAGTCCAGGGAGGTACATCTCAGGTCATTCACACCAACATGGACAATGGCAGAGTCATATTTGTACTTGTGGAGTGACCTGAGTGCATGTGTTATGTGGCGGATCCTGGCACCTGACAGACAGCCGACAGCAACTTTCTCCTTGTTTAGCCTGGTGAGTGGAACATCAGTGTGCCTGACTATAGAGTCACCTATGACTAGAGTGTTGGGTACGTTGTTATGCTTTATGGGCTGTGGTTGAGTGGTGCACTGAGTTTGTGGGCTGTGTGTCATTTGGGTTGTTTTAGGGGGTGGAGGTTGCATGCATTTCTGCTATGGAGGTCCCTGTTGCTTGGGTAGATTTTTTTCGAGAGCCTCCACAAATGTAGGTGTGTATTTTGTGTTTCTATGCATGTGTTTTAGTGATGTAGGTTTTGAGGGACTATGTGATGAGTGTGGTGTGATGCAAGTGTTTACCTTCTCCTCTTGACTGTGTAGTCTAGTCTTGGGTGAAGAGAGCTTTGTTTCCAGTTTGGCTATATAAGTGCATCTCTCACAGGTTGTAATGTTGGGTGGAAGGAGGAGAAGGTTGTCTGTGTACATGAGGCAATTGCTGCATTGCCCCAAGATGCCAAGATTCATCAGGTTGACAGGAGAAAACACCGGGAGCTTGACTCTTAGACATGCCTGGATAGGTGCTTATTTATTAAGTACTAAAAACTGTTTTCCTGTAGACAAGTGAGGAAAGTTGAGTGCTGTAGTAATTTGTTGCTTATTTAGTGCTTACAATGAGTTCTGAACAAGTGCTGAGCTCAAAGAAACAGATTTGAGTGCTGAAACTAGAAAACTGGCTAGTTCTAAAAAACAGAATTAAGCTAGAAGGCTTCCCTCTAACACAGAAAGGCTTGGGGGCTCAGAAGCTTACAAACAGTCCTGGATACAGCAAATCTGTATCTGGACTAGACGACTTACAGGAAAGACAGGAAACAAGCTTAGAAAAATGTCCACCAAACACTTTTTAGTTGCAATGCACATTCCAGAGAAAAATAACGTGCTAGCTGACATACTAAGCAGGGCCATTCTGATGCCTCACAAGTACTCTCTCAGTCAGTGGCAGAGGAAATTTTCTTTCTCTGGGGCCATCCTGGCTGCAACCGCTTTGCATTCTCCCACAACAAGTGCTGCAGTGATTTTGCCCTGATCTCCCCTCAGGGGGAATTACCAAGAGATGCTCTAGTCCATGTTTGGCCATCCGGTCTCCTTTACGCTTATCCCCCTACTTCCTTTAATTCCCAAATTCCTACAGAAAGCAATCCAGTTGAAGAGCTCAGTCATCCTCATAGCCCCCTACTAGCCTTGGCAGATGTGGTTCCCCTTCCTTTGGTCTCATCTTTATCCTCCATGGATACTGGACCCAACTCTAGATCTCCTCTCGTTTCCCTCATAGTTGAGTTATCCCAATATCCCAGCCGTCAAACTAACTGCATGGTTTCTCTATTTTCAGTAGTAGCCAGACAGCCAAGGCTTTCTTCCCTAGTACATACCATTCCATTATCCTCACAAAAAGACTCCACTAAGAAGGTTTACATGAGCAAGTGGAAAAGATTTTCCTTGTGGAAATTGAGAAATAACGTTGACCCTTTTTTCTGCCTAGTCCCTGCTATTCTTCACTTCCTGGCTGCAATTTTCAAAGAAAGAGCTAGTTTTCCTACAGTTAAACTATGATTGGCAGCAATTTCACATTTTCATATGGGAGATAAAAATTACTGTTTGGCCTCTTCCAAGTTATGTAAAGCTTTTCTGAAAGGCACCTTTCTCCTTAGACTTTCAATAAAGGATTCTTCACCTCCCTGGGATCTGATTGTAGTGCTTCAAGGTGTGTGACTCAGAAACCCCTTGAACCTTCAGCAAAACATGATTTAAAATTCCAGTCATGGAAAACGGCCCTTTTAGAAGCCATCACCTCTGCAAAAAGAATTTCTGAACTCTAGGCTTGTTCATCAAAGACTTCCTGCATTATTTTCCATAAAGACAGAGTAAATTTCTGAACAAATCCTTCCTTTTTGCCTAAAGTGGCCTTTGAATCTAACAATAACCAATCCATTTATTTACTGGTTTTCTTTCCACATTTTTCAAACAAAGGAGAATACAAAATGTGAAGCCAAGTTCCTCCCTAACACAATTCAAGTGCAACTTGGACAATTGGATGGGAAACTGGAAATTCATCCCTGGTTTGGCACGTGTATCTAATGAAACAGGTAACCTGTAAATGGTCATCTCCCAAACCCCTTCTTTCACTTCTCAAAGGTATCAGAACTTGTCAGAGATTTGGGATGCATGGCTAGGCTTAAAAAGGCCCATGTGGTTGTTAGCCTAATAAACACCTATGAACATGCTACATCTTCTAGATGTGCACAGGCAGTTATGGTTTTGTTTTGGGTCTATATTATATCCTCGAACGCTTAAAAAAGTGAACGCTGATTGATCGAACTTATTTTCGCGAAACTCGAATTTTTTCCTAGGGAAAGAATTTGGTTGTCAGTTTCTGTTGCTTTGGTATTTTCAGTGTTATGGTGGAAAGTTACCGGTCAGATTCAGGTAAGTGTGCGATTGTGTGGATGCGAGTGTTAGGGTGATTTAGGTGAGTTAGGGTTAGGGCTCGGGTTAGGTGTGTGTTCGATTGAGTGGACATGAGGGTTAGGGCCGATTTAAGTGAGTTAGGGTTAGGGAGCGAGTGAGGTGAGTGTGCGATAGTGACGGACCTTAGGGTTAGGGTTTGGGTTAAGGTAAGTGGGTAGTTAGTGGTGTGTGCATAGTTTAGTGTAGGGTTAGGTATCAGATTTTAGGTGTATGTGTGTGGATTTCTGTTTGTTTGGTGTGCTTGTGTTGTGTGTATGTGTTTTGGATCAGCAATTTTTTCCCTGGGAAAAAAATGATGAATTGGTCTTTAGATTAGGTGCTTATCGGGATTCGCTTTCGATCAATAAACTTTTATATTGATGAGAATATAATATAGACCATATAAATAAAATGAAACAAATTATAAAATTAGATCAACTTTTTGTATTTTTTTCATCAAATCGACTGCATTATCCAGTTTCTTTCCAGTTATTGTTGCATTGGCTAACTGATTGAATGATTGAATTGGATTCTCTTTAACAAGTTTTTTTTTTTTTTTTTGCCAAGATCGCCTAAAGCCCAGTCAGCTAACTCCATGGCTTCTTCATCTGCTTTTTGGTCAAGAACTTCTGTTGATGATATTTGCCCAGCAGCCACATAGTCCAGTTCTCATACCTTTGTTACCCATTACATATTGAATCTATTATCCAGACGCAGAGCTGCCTATGGCTCAGCAGTTCTCCGGAATATCCTTCCAATAAAGGCCACCCAAGATTAACATAGCTGGGGACTCTGTTCCATTCATTGAGGAAGAATGAAAAGGGCAACATCAGATTTAAAAGTTATGTTAATGTTCCTCTCCCAAAAAAGCTATCGTACTCTGCCCTTAACTGTATAGCACAAACTACATAGTTTGAGATATAGAACATAGACGAGAGGAGAAATAATCAGCATTTACACAGCAAGTGGCGCTATAATATCACACTCCCTCTGTCTCAGTAATCCTACACTTAAACCTTTCCAAATCCTGTAAATCTCCCTCTAAGTCCTGGAAATCTAACTACAAACAATACCTATGACTTAATTCACCTTCTTGCAACTATAATCCCACCTCATATCCTATATAGACTTGACCGTAAACTGTTATTCTGTTTACTTGTTAAGCTATGTTGTCTCTGTAACTGAATGTAATCATGTATTAAAGTTAAAATGTAATTTTCTGTAATTTTCTGTAATTGCATGTAATGTGTCTACACAGCTGTTGATTGTCAAAAAATGTCTGTACTTTGTGTGGAGTTTGTGAAGACTGGTAGAGATGGGTGAAGGCTGCCAGCCTAGCCAGACAGAATTTTATACATAATTCTATCATTTGTAAATATGAATGTAAATCACAAGCTTGTTGTCTTAAATGAAAAAAATGATGTTACAAAAATGTGGCAACAGTGCTCTTTACTGACCCAGTAAAAGCATGTTATTGACCCTTTGATCTAAAGTCGGCTCCGGCTGGGCTAGATGAAGGCATCCTGCCTATTGTTTTAAGGCTAAAGTTAATGACCAGAGTTTACATGTGGAATATCCTTTATTGCTCTAAGTGTAAAAGAATGTAAATGCAGTTTCTGTCAGCTTGGGAACACCAGGAAAGTGTGAAATGATGTAATGTTTTATCAGAACTGCAGTTTCAATTTAAACAGAGAGAACCAGAAGGCATTAAGCATTTTTGTCTTGAACATCCAACTTAGCACTGCCTTATGCTGTCTTTATATAAGTAGTATGTTAGAACTGTGTTTTCTCCCAGAAGTAGCTAGGAATTAGAAAAGATTAGACGGCGTGTTTACTGCCTTATGCTCTCTTTATGTAAGTAGTATGTTAGAACTGTGTTTTCTCCTAGAAGTAGCTAGGAATTAGAAAAGTTTATACTAAGTGTTTTTCTGTGATGTTAGAACTGTACTACTTATTTATTTTAAGTATTTCTGTGTGATCTCTGAACTCTTGACTAGCACTGACTCTGTAGTAGAAAGTATTCTCTTGTTGTTTTAATTATTTATTATTAAATATTTTGAAACCTTTTAACTGTGGCTGGTTTGTGTAGAGATAATTTAAGCTCTTTAGAGTACTTGTATGCCTTTGGTAAAACTGTACATATCCACTCTAATATGCCTTGACTCTAGTCATGCTACCGATTGGATAATAATATTGCACAGTAATAATTGGACACCCTTTTATGGGTCTTTGAGTAGCTGATAAATATTAGCTAGATGGTGGCAAGTGGTACTATTGTATAATCTGGGTAAAAGGGGCACAGCTGGAGAACCTGTGCCAGCCTTCCCCAGGAGTGTTTGTGTGGTTGTATAAACTTATCTCAAAGTGTGTGTGTGTGTGTCAACTACTTGGGCAGGGACACGAAGCACTGGTTGGACAGAGAGGGTGCTGGAGATTTTAGCTTGCCCATCTAGGCTGAGATCCTGACCCTATATCTGTGCTATTTGGGAGTCTTATTGGGGAGCAAGAGAGTGATCAGCCCCGGACAGACTGTGATCTCTGTGTGCTCTTAAGGAAAATTGTACTTTACTGTGTGTATTTGTTATCCTTTCTTCTTATATGAGATGCCCTCTCTGGTGTTAGTGGTGAGGATTGAGGCTCCTTGATTGCTGGGCCAGGGCACGGGCGTCATATAGTAATTGGTGGTAGTGGTTGGGATATCCACACATTTGTGGTGGCAGTGGTTGGGATATCCTGACATATTAGTTTTTGGCAGAAGTGGGATATCCACACCATATATTAATTGGTTGGCAAATACTAATTGGCTTGTAGTGGTGTGGGTAGAGTGAATCCTGTAGCTTGTATACAGTGAGCTTTGAAAGTGTTTTGTACTCTAAAACAGCCACACAGTGAATACTCAGAGTTCAGATCACAGTTGTTTTATTTTTTTGTTAGCTTAGTTAGTCAGGGTTAGCAGGCAGCATGTCAGCAGAGAGAGTATGGAAAGCTGACAAGGAGCCAGCTGGCGGAGATGTGCCAGGCTAGGGGACTGGTGCATGGAAACCTGACTAAGGCAGACCTGATTGCAGCCTTGGTTACAGCTGCATCAGAAAACAGCAACCAGGAGGACAGTCAGACTGGCAGTGGAGATATAATACCCTCAGAGAATGAACAGCTCAACCTTTCTGCAGTGGACTTAAAAATCCAGCTGGAGCTAAAGAGACTTGAGTTGAAGGCCAGGCATGTGGAATTAGAAGCAGCTGAGAGACTGAGGCGTCTGCAGGGTGAGGGGAATGAGAAGCTGCTATGCCTAGAAGCTGAAGGAAAAGAAAGGCAGAGGCAGCATGCGAAGGTGATGCTGACTCTTCACCAGAGTCATGGAGGTAATGTGGAAGGGAGTAACTGGACCCCAGAAGCACAAAAGGTCAGTAAATTTCTTCTGCAGTTTAAAGAGGAGGATTATTTTGTTAGTTTCATTCATATGTTTGAGAGGGTATGTAAACAGTATGAAGTTGACCAAGGGCTCTGGGTACGGTTCCTGACCCCCTTACTCCATGGTAAAGCTGTAAATGTTCTGTCCAAAATGTCTGACGTTGCATGTTTTGATTATACTGCTGTTAAGAAATGCCTTTTAGAACTGTTTAAGCTAACACCTGAAACGTATAGAAAAACGTTTTGTGAGCATAGACACAAGGCAGATGAAAGTGTGTGTGAATATGTTGCTGAATTGAGCACTTATTTCCATAGGTGGATGTCAGGTCACCACTTTTGAAGGTCTGGCAGACCTTTTGGTGAGGGAACAAGCCCTTAGCACTTTGCCTAAGGACATGAGAATCTGGTTAGCTGATAAACCATGTGCTACTTCAGATGAGTTGGGGAAGGAGGAGGGAGACCTATACCTGGTAAGCAGGGCAGCCCTGCACAGGAAGGGGACCACCAGTACTTCTCATGGGTCTAAAGGAACCCATGGTGGGCAGCACAGACTGCCCCACCAGAATCTGCCAGTAGCAGGGGAAGCCACTAGTCCAGGTACACGTCCAGGAGCTAGGGTTAAATGTTTTGAATGTAACCAGTGGGGCCATATGGCATACAGATGTCCACAGAGGCAAGGTGTGGTTCAAAAGGTGAGGGAGCCAGTAAATGGGAAAGACAAGATGACAGTTGTAGGCTGTCTTGGGGCAACAAGGGTACCAAACAACCACCAGAGGCTATATCCTGTTGTAGTGAATGACAATGAGGCCATTGCCAAGAAAGAGACAGCCTCTGATATAACCATTGTAAAGCCTGCAATGCTTACATAGGAGCACTACTTGCCTGGGCAGCCTACTCCAGTCAGGGCTTTAGGAGGGATCCCATTCCACACACCTTTGGCTAGGGTTCACCTTGACTGGGAGGGTGGAAAAGGAAGCCAGCAAGTAGGTGTGTTTGAGGATACACCTGCAGATGTCCTGATAGGGAATGATTTTGATAGTGCAGTACCCTGTGCTTGTGCAGTTACACACAGTCAGGCTTGGAGACAAGCATGTGGGTCTGGTAGCCTGGGGGAGACCCAACAGACTGCATACTTGCAGCTAGGACTGGTGAGGTGGTTACTTCAGGGAGGGAGCTACTCTGTAGCAGTGAGACTGAATGTGAGCCACAGCTGCTTGTGGGTACTGATGTTCCCTTGGACAGAGTGACTGCAAAGGTAGAGGTGACTGCAAAGGTAGAGGTGAGTAGTAGTACCCAGGGTGACAGTGAGGCACCACTGTCAGAGGATGCCAGACTTCCTGTGGAAGAGGAGCTGGAAAGCATTACAAGGAGAGAGTTGAGACAGGCTCAGCTCTCAGACGCTGCATTGCAAGGCCTGAGGCAGGTAGCTAGGGAGGCACCTGATTCTCAAGGAAAGGGGGAATCTGTGTACTAGGACAAAGGGTTACTATACAGAGAGTGGACCCCTGAGGGAGGGCTAGAAGGGGAGAAAGTACAGCAGTTGTTAGTGCCTAGAGCCTACCGTCTGGCGCTTCTAGCCATAGCCTATGATATTCCCTTTGCAGGTCATATGGGCATAAAAAGTACAGAGAGGCATATTATGCAGAACTTCTATTAGCCTGGAATTTCCAGAGATGTAACAGGGTACTGCAGGACCTGTGAGCAGTGCCAAAAGGTAGGCAAGGCAGGAAACAAGGTGAGAGTTCCTTTGATGCCTTTGCCTGTGATTGAGGAACCATTTCAGAAAGTAGCTATGGATGTTGTGGGTCCTCTGAGTAACCCAAGTTCCACAGGAAAAAAGTATATCCTAGTGGTAGCGGATTATGCTATAGGATACTCTGAGGCAGTGGCTTTGTCCTCCATTGAGGCAGAGAAGGTGGCAAATGCTTTGTTAGAGATTTTCAGCAGGGTAGGTTTCCCAAAGGAAAGACTGACTGACAGAGTTGCCTATTTCATGTCAGACCTACTGGGTTGTCTGTGGAAGTCCTGTGCATGAAGCACATGAAGATCACCCCCTACCATCCCCAGACTAATGGTCTTGTTGAAAGGTTAAACTCTACAATCAAGTCCATGCTATGGGCATTTGCAGATCAGTTTAAGAGGGAGTGGGACAAATATTTGCCCATCTGTTTGCTTACAGAGGTTCCCCAGGAATCCACAGGATGTCCTTCAAGGATGCATCTGCAGTCATAACATATGGGTTGTCCTGCCTCAGGCAGCCCTTCGGTCGGCCGGATTCCAAATTCTGGGTCTGGCCTCGGCTGATGTCGCACTTTCCCCAACGTCAGAGCGTCTGGGGTATAAAAGCATCAGCCGACGCCATCTTCCTCAGTCTTTCTTGCCGCGCGGTGCCCAAAGCAGAAGCAGTTCGCAAGTGCCAGTCGGCCAGCTCCTTTGATTCAGCTACTGAAGACTTCGAAAAAGCTAAGTACCCCGTTGTGGACTCTTTCTTGCCTCAGCCGATGTCAGATAAAGTAAATAATTGTTTAACTTGTGGGAAACAAATACCTCATAAGGATTTCCACTCTTACTGCCTCCCTTGCTTAGGCCCGGACCACGACGTCTCGGCCTGCTCTGCCTGTGCTTCCTTCAACCGACGAACGCTTAGACGTCGGTCGGAGTTTGCAGAGGAATATTTTGGGGCTAGTTTTGCATACAAAATGCCGTCGGAGACTCCGACTTCACATGTAGTTAAAAAACGGAAGGACAAGGACCGACGGTTTCAGCTGAAACCTCGGTCAGGGCCTCGGTTTCAGCTGAAACAGAGTCCTCGGTGCTTCCTGTTGCCGAAACCTTACAACCGACTACCTCAGCGGCTCCGGCCGAGTCAGTTATTGAACTACCTACGGAAACCGGTGTCCAGGACATGTCCGACACCATTCCTTTAGACAAGTCCACCCCTGCACGTGGTGCAGCCAGACCCCCTGCATCCATTTCCATTAAGGCCTTCTCTAGGGCTAAAGCTGCCAAACTTGCCAAAGCTTTGCCTCCCAAGTCTCCCTCTCAGAGGCCTTCTACCAGCACTCAAATTCTCAGCCTAGCAGAGGATCTTATCTCCTTAATTAGAGGTTCTCAACCTCACCCGGACAGGGGCTCTCTTCCACCTCAGACAAAAGGCCCAGGGTTGAGCCCTCTGACCTCCATTCTTCAGATGAGTCTACGGATGAATCTGTGTTGTCAGAGCACCAGCAGGAGGCTTATTCGGCCTACGAGGATTCTGATGCTGAAGAATCTATTCCTTCGGCCTCCCCTCCTGAAGAGTTTTCTTTTGGTGAGACACTGCATTCTATGAGAGAACATTTCCAATGGCAGGGCCAGGAATTTTCTGATTCCAGAAAAAGATTAAGGACCTTTTTGCATTTACCTCAGCATAGGCCTTTCACTATTCCTCCTGTTTTGAATGTTATTGATGATGTGTACTCTGATGCTAGTACAGCCCCTGATTCTCTCCGTCCGGCTCCTGCCAAACCTGATAGGTACTACAGGGTCCCGGATTTTCATTTCCACCTGTACAAGGCCCACACTGCAGACCCAGAAACCATTTCACAGGGCCCAAAAGGGGTTGCAGCTGCCACTGCTAAAAATCCTTTACCTTCTGAGAGGGAATCTAGAGCTTTAGAGCAATGGGAAAATAAAGTTTATACTTCTGCAACTCTTTCTATGAGGGCATTAAATTGTCAATTCCATATGATTCAGTACCAAGAGTATTTGTTAGATGAATTGTATAAGAAACTTTCCTCCTCTGAGCCCCTTGACTGTAAATCACTTCAGGATCTGGTACATAACTCACAGCAGGTTAGCAACCATTTTTTGCAATGTGGTTATGATGCACTGGAAGCTTCATGTAGGTCAGCAATGACAGGGGCAGTTATACGAAGGCATGCCTGGTTGAAGGAACAATCTCTACCGGACCATGTTAAAGCTAAGCTCCTGGATGCTCCAATGGAAAAACAAAAATTATTTGGTTCCACGGCCCAAGAGGTCTTAAAGAAGTTAAAATCTGTGCAAATAGTCAAGGACTTTCTGCAGGTACAACCACCGAGATTCAGCAGAAATTGGCCTACTAAGAATTGGTCCTTTCCGGACTCAGAAAGATCACAGAGAGGCAGGAACAGGCATACCAGAGGAAGAGGGCAAGCTAGAGGCCACTACAGAGGCCGTCAGTGGCAGCCACTAAGCCAGAGAGGTAGTGCAGGAACAGCAACAACAACTGCTACACCAGGACAAACACAATGACTTATTTTTGACTCCGCCAGCCAGGGCTCAATTAGAAGCATCATTGGGCGGAAAGCTTTCTTTATTCTCAAAAAATTGGCATTACATTACAAGGGGACTCATGGACACTGCAAATAATAGACAAAGGCTACAGGTTCCATTTCCACACATTGCCAAAAAGAAAAGGAATGCCAGACCTGCCTCCAAATCAGAGGGTGGAGGCTTTGAAGCAAATCACCAAATTACTACAAATGAAAGCCATAGAGAAGGTTCCTCTATCAGAACAAGGCAAGGTTTTTATTCAAGGTTATTCCTTGTTCCAAGGAAAGGAAATCAATGGAGACCTATTCTCGACCTGTCCGCACTGAACACTTACCTCATTGTGCCGAAATTCAAGATGCTGACCCTACAGCAGCTTCTTCCCATGCTGGGCAAGGAGTCTTGGCTGGTGACTCTAGATCTCAAGGAGGCATACCTGCATGTCCCCATTCGACAAAGTTGCAGAAGACACCTCAGATTTCTTGCAGGATCAGAGCATTATCAATTCTCAGCATTGCCCTTTGGCTTATCTACTGCGCCTAGAGTATTCACGAAATGCCTGGCATCAGTAATTGCACACTGCAGACTTCAGGGGATTCAAATCTACCCATATCTGGACGACTGCCTGATACAAGCAGACAGCAAGACAAATTTGTTAAAGGACTTGGACTATGCCATCCAGCTATTACAGGCCTTGGGATACACAGTCAACATCCAAAAATCAAGACTTGTACCATCCCAAAGGATAACCTTTTTGGGTGCAGATCTAGATACCACCACCCAAATGGCCTTTCTCACAGAAGAAAAACAGAAACAACTTCCAGATTACTTCAAGAATCTGACAAGACAAACTCAGCTAACTGCAAGGAAAATTCTACAGGCCCTGGGTTTCATGGCATCCTGCATAATACTAATTCCACAAGCCAGGCTACATATGAGAAGATTGCAATGGTACCTAAGGAGTGTATGGACTCAGCACAGTCACAGCTTGGAAGCTCTGATTCCAATCATACCTTGACTTCAAAAGGAATTCCTGTGGTGGGCTCAAGCCTGCCAGACCAACAGAGGGTTGCCTTTCTTCAAACCAAAAGCAAACCAAACCATCACCACGGATGCTTCAGACCGAGGTTGGGGAGCACACATGGAGGACAAATGTATACAAGGGCTATGGTCTCAAGGGCAGCTGCAAATGCACATAAACCAAAAGGAAATGCTGGCAGTGATATATGCAATCGAGGCTTTCAAACCTTTCCTTCAACAGGGCCACCTGCTAATAAGGACAGACAACACCACAGTTATGTGGTACATAAACAAGCATGGAGGCACGCACTCCTACCCTCTATGCAGACTGGCTATGAATCTATGGGATCTTTGTCTGAAACACAATATACAACTACAGGCCCAGTTCGTGCCAGGGAAAGACAATACTCTGGCAGACAGCTTAAGCAGAACTACCATGGATGCACACGAATGGATGCTGCACCCAGACATCTTCTTACTCATAACACAGACATGGGGAAGGCCCGAGATAGATCTGTTCGCTTCACCCCACAATCATCAACTGAAAATTTTTTGCACAAGGACATACCATCCACAAGCATGGAAGGTGGACTCTCTCTCTTTCAGCTGGAAAGTGCGAAAAGTCTATGCTTTCCCACCAATCCCACTAATGTCCAAGGTCTTACTGAAGATCAGAGCAGAACAGCCAAAAGTGATCCTGATAGCTCCAGACTGGCCAAGGCAGCATTGGTACCCACTGTTGAAGAGCTTGTCACAGACGAAACCGTGGCCTCTCCCATTATGGCCTCTTCTTCTGACGCAGAACAACTACAAGATCCTGCATCCCAACCTAAAGACCTTGCAGCTAACTGCCTGGAGCATACCATGACTCCTTCCCAGGACAGCTTATCCCAGAGGGTAAAGGACATTATTATGGAAGTCACGCCCTTCCACAAGGAAGGCATACTCAGCAAAATGGAAAAGATTTCTCATTTGGAACACAACAAAAGGCCTTGATGTGACAGTGATGAACATGTCACATATACTGGAATACTTAGCAGAATTGTACCACAATGGCCTGTCTTATTCTTCCATTAAAATACATGCCTCAGCAATTTCAGCAGAATACAATGTAAATCCTCCTGTCTACTCGCATCCTCTTAAGACAATTTCTCAGAGGAATCAAAAACATCAATCCTCCAAGGAGACCACCTTTACCTACTTGGGAACTCAACTTTGTGCTGGAAAAACTAACACTTCCTCCATTTGAACCAGCAGCATCGGCAGACCCACAGTTTCTATCCTGGAAAACTGCATTCCTTCTGGCCATAACTTCAGCAAGAAGAGTATCTGAGTTACAAGCTTTAATGGCAGTGCAGCCATTTCTTATTTTTCATCAGGACAGTTTCTTTAAGAACCAACCCAACTTTTATGCCAAAGGTGGTATCTAGGGTATCCTTGAACCAAGCAATTCAGTTGCCTACATTCTTCCCAAATCCACAAAATAAAGGGGAGAAACTTCTACACACTCTGGATATACACAGGTAATTACGCTACTATTTGGACAGAACTAAAAGTTACAGAAAGACTGACCAACTGTTTGTAGCTTATGCTGCTGGGACACAAGGAAGGGCAATTTCCAAACAGACAATCTCAAAATGGATAGGAAATTGCATTCGCTTTTGCTACTCCTTTCATGGAAAGACTGTTCCTGTGAATATTAGGCCTCATTCCACGAGAGCCATAGCCACCACTACAGCCTTCCTAAGAGGGGTGGCAACCAAGGACATTTTAGAAGCTGCTACATGGAGCTCCGTGCATACTTTTGCCAAGCATTACAATTTACCCTTATACTTCAGATCCAGAGCAGGTTTTGCTACAGCAGTCCTGCAGGGTCTCTTAACTACACCATCATTTTCTTAGTACCTCCACCCCCAGATTGGCTATGGTATTCTACCCATATGTTATGACTGTAGATGCATCCTTGAAGGACATAGTACAGTTTTGTACCTACCATAAATGTAGATGTCCGATAGGTATGCATCTGCAGTCAGGTTTACCCTCCCTCCTTCCCCTCTGTGGTATTCCTAGGGTGCTTACCTCTTCATTAGCTTGCTGGGGAAATCTGTTATGGTGTATTTGTTTGTATATAGTGTATATAGATATATATATATATATATATATATATATATATATATATATATATATATATATATGTATATATTTTTGCATTATGTTTGGAATTTTTTGGCATTTTATCCAAATTTAGCCTTCATAGAGGGCACCTGGTATCTGGGGCAAGAAAAACTGAGGAAGATGTGATGCTTTTCCAGACGCCTGACGCCGGGAAAGTGCGACATCAGCCGAGGCCAGACCCAGACTTTGGAATCTGGTGCCTGAGGCAGGACAACCCATATGTTATGACTGCAGATGCATACCTATCGGACATCTACATTTATGGTAGGTACAAAACTGTACTTTTTTCACCCTTTCAGTTGCTGTATGGGCATAGGGTGAGAGGACCTCTAGATTTAATTCGAGATGAGTGGGAAGGTGAGTACAAGTCTCACAAGAAGTCTCTTGTAGCATACATCCTAAACCTCAGGACAAGGCTCAGGGAACTCATGGACGTGGCCTAGGAGAACCTGTCAGAAGCCCAACAACAGAAAAAAGTGTGGTATGATAGGAATGCTCGAGCTGAAGAGTATGCTGTGTGGCAGCAGGTAATGGTTCTCATTCCTGTCAGACACAACAAGCTGCAAGCAGCTTGGGAGGGAACCTACAAGGTGGTAAGAAAGGTAAGTGATGTTAACTACATGGTGGAACTGCTAGGCAGATGGCAGGGGCACAGAGGCTGGTAGATAATATCCTAGCAGGAGGGTTTGCCCTTGCTTACCTAGATGATATTGCCATCTACAGCCATTCCTGGCCAGAGCACCTTCAGCATGTCAGGGAGGTGCTGGGCATACTACAGAGGGCAGGCGTGACCATTAAGCTGAGCAAATGTCAGGTGGGTATGGCAAGGTCTCCTACCTAGGACATAGAGTGGGGAGTGGTAAGATACAGCCAGAACCTGCCAAAGTGGAAGCCATTCAGGCATGGCCTGCACCTGTTACTAAAAAGCAAGTGAGGGCATTTTAAGGACAACAGGGTACCAGAGAAACTTCATCCCCAGTTATAGTACCATAGCTGCTCCCCTCACAGACGTGACAAGGAAGTACAGGCCAGATAAGGTAGTGTGGACCCCAGCATGTGAGCATACATTCCAGAAGCTTAAAGAAGCTTTGGGAGGACCCCCTTTGTTAGCCAGTCCAGATTACAGCAAATATTTTGTTGTGCAGGTGGATGCTTCAAACCATGGGGTGGGGGCTGTACTTAGCCAGATTTCTTCAGAGGGGGAAGAGCACCCAGTGGTTTATCTCAGTCATAGGCTCCAACCCAGGGAGGAATGCTATGCAGCTGTAGAAAAGGAATGTCTAGCCATAGTGTGGGCACTGCAGAAACTTCAGCCTTATCTGTATGGAAGAAAATTCACTGTTATGACAAATCACAACCCTCTAACATGGTTAAACAGAGCCAGTCAGCAAAATGCCAAGTTGCTAAGATGGAGCCTGGGGTTGCAAGCATATATGTCAGTGCAGCAGCGCAGTGGGAGTAGCAATGCCAATGCAGATGGGCTCTCAAGACAGGGAATGGGGTGAGGTACACTCAGATAGACCTAACCCTCTCAAGCAGCGTTTCTCAAGGGTCACTTGAAAAACTAGCTTGAGTTCTCCCGGGGGGGGGGGGGGATGATGTGAGGACTGGTAGAGATGGGTGAAGGATGCCAGCCTAGCCAGACAGAATTTTATACATAATTCTATCATTTGTAAATATGAATGTGAATCACAGGTTGTTGTCTTAAATGAAAAAAATGCTTTTACAAAAATGTGGCAACAGTGCACTCTACTGATCCAGTAAAAGCATGTTGTGACCCTTTGATCTAAAGTCTGCTCCAGCCAGGCTAGATGAAGGCTTACTGCCTATTGTTTTAAGGCTAAAGTTAATGACCAAAATTTACATGTCGAATGTCCTTTATTGCTTAAGTGTAAAAGAATGTAAATGCAGTCTCTGCCAGCTTGGGAACACTAGGAAAGTGTGAAATGATGTAATGTTTTATCAGAACTGCAGTTTAATTTTAAACAGAGAGAACCAGAAGGCATTAAGTATTTTTGTCTTGAACACGCAACTCAGCACTGCCTTATGTTCTCTTTATGTAAGTAGCATGTTAGAACTGTGTTTTCTCCTGGACGTAGCTAGGAATTAGAAGAGATTAGACTGTGTGTTTCTGTGATGTCAGAACTGTACTACTGATTTATTTTAAGTATTTCTGTGTGATCTCTGAACTCTTGACTAGCACTGACTGTGTAGTAGAAAGTATTGTTTTGTGGTTTTAATTATTTATTATTAAATATTTTGAAACCTTTTAACTGTGGCTCGTTTGTGTAGAGATAATTTAAGCTCTTTAGATTCTTGTATGCCTTTGGTAAAACTGCACATAGCCACTCTAATAAGCCTTGACTGTAGTCATACTACCAATTTGGTAACAATATTTCACAGTAATATTTGGACACCCTTTTAAGGGTCTTTGAGTAGCTGATAAATATTAGCTGGGTGGTGGCAAGTGGTACTACCGTATAGTCTGGGTAAAAGGGGCACAGCTGGAGAACCTGTGCCAGCCTTCCCCAGGAGTGTCTGTGTGGTTGTATAAACTTATCTCAAAGTGTGTGTATGTCAGTTACTTGGGCAGGGACACGAAGCACTGGTTGGACAGAGAGGGCACTGGAGATTTTAGCTTCCCCATCTAGGCTGAGATCTGGACCTATAGCTGTGCCAGTGGGGAGTCTTATTGGGGACCTGGGGAGCAAGGGAGCGACCAGCCCCGGACTGACTGTGATCTCTGTGTGCTCTTAAGGGAAGTTACACTTTACTGTGTGTATTTCTTATCCTTTCCTCATGGTGTTTAGTGGTGAGGATTGAGGCTCCTTGATTGCTGGGCCAGAGCATGGGCGTCAAAGAGCTTTTCTACCAGTGCCTGCACTGAAAATGGGTTTCTGACCCAGTCGGACTTTCCCATTAACAAATGTCAATATGTGTTGTTCATTTTCATTCTTCCTTAACCCCCCCATGCATCACCCTTCCTAAAATCATCTGGAGGAACCTGTTGGACTAATTATTGGAAATTTCATTTCCGGGTTTGATAACTATTCTTTGAGCTATCCCTTTCTTTATGTAATTTATGGGGATTTTATGGCAACAAACTTGATCTGAGTTATTAGGGATAGATTAGGGCCTTATGGGTAGAGGGCAGAGCTTGAGAGTTGGATTCAAAGTCTAAAGAATGTGACCAAATAAGATCTGAGGATTGGATCTGTAACCCATTCATTGGAGAAAGAATGAAAATGAACAACACAGATGCCTAGTTTTGGTGAGGACATAACTTTTAATTTACCTTTCCTAAGCCTCCTAGAGCTCATTCCATGAGGTCTGTGGAGGTCTCCTCAGTTTTTTGGTCAAGTGCTTTCTTAGATGACATTTGTGCAGCTGCAATTTGCACTATTTCTCACACTTTTATTGCTCATTGAAAATTAAGTTTGGTTTCCAGGAACAAAGGTGCCTTTGGCTCTGCAGTACTCCGGAATATCCTTCCCTGAAGGCCCCCTAAGGCTTCAGTAGCTAGGGCTCTGTCCCCTCAGTTGAGAAATGATTGAAAAGGACATTATCAGATAAAACAGTTATGTACTCACCATAATGTTCCATCTGTGTTGTCCATTTTCATTCTTCAACTTTCCACCCACCTGCTTCCATCCTTTGCTTCTGGAAAGATCCAAGATTTTTTACAGGAACCTTTGTTCCTTGTTTGAACTCCAGGTTCCTTTTTTCCTTGCATTTGTTAAACTCCTTAACAGGTTGCCCCGTTGTCTATAGGGACAGCAAACTCGATTTGAGGTATGTTAGGTTGGCGCAGCATTATGGATAAAGGGAGGATCTTGAAAGTTTTGGATCTGAAGATCTGGTAGAAGCACTCAAGTTCGATCAAAACCCATCATTTGCGGAAGAATGAAAGCAGACAACACAAATGGAACATTATGCTGAGCACGTAACTTTTTTTTCCGTATTGATCACTGGTGCAGTATCCTTAGTTATATTGATTATATCCAGTCAAGGATATAACAGCCAGACAGCTTCCAAAGCTTCAGGGCATGAAGCCCTTCAGAGATTTACTGATACTGAAGAGTACACTCCTCTGTGGTTTCTGAGGATTGACAGTCAGTTTGTGCTCTCTTTAGCTGGGCAGATAAGTTCCCTTTTGGGAAAAAACTATTTTCTTATTTTTTACTGATGTTTTAATTACTTTCCTCCTCAGGAATGCTATTTTAAAGCTAGGAGTGTTATGTTGTAATGGATTGTCTCAAGACTGCAACATACGTTCAAACAGAGCAGTCATTGTTTCTGTAAGTTTAAAAGTAGTGCTGTTTAACTGATTAAACAAAATTTTCCACAGAAAATAGTTTTTTTAAGGTTGTGGGGCTGCTGTAGTGTTTGAAAGTACTTTTTAATGTGTTGTTTTCTGCTAAAAACCTAACTTTTGTAGACTGGTAGTTTTACTGGCATTTTGCTCGTTTTCACCAGGATAGAGACACCATTTTTGGCTTTACCATGGAACAGATTGTCACTTCCACGGTTGTTCTTTCTTCAAGCCAAAAAAAAAAAAAAAAGTTAAGCAAGCAGCCTTTGCCACCACAACAGACTGGCAGTTTGCCTTAGCCACAGGTGGGTGACTCGGCTACGGTCATTTGTTGTACCTCAGACCACTCATCTTTTACCCTGAATCCCTGTGGTGGTGCACCTACAGCCACTATGGACTGGGGATTAGCCATGTTCTGTATGGCTGTTCAGGTTGCCTCAGTGGACAAGGGAGAACCACTCTTGTCGGCACTGGGACAGAGAGCAGGGAAGGGTTTCCCTGTTGTGTCAGAATGCTTTGCCCATCCCTGGGGAAGCGCCGGCTACCTAACATGTTTGACTCCATTTTTTCTGTCAAAAAGAAACAGAAAACCAAGCATGTATCTTCTCTTTCTCAAATTTCCTTGGGTAAGAGTAGTTTACTGGGACTGGCTCAGGGTTTGATTCAGGCTGTTGATCCTTCTTGTAGAGTAGCTTCCAGTAAAAGAAAGAGAGCTGCCTCTTTTGCTGAAGAGATTCAGCTGAACAGGAAGATGCAAGGATGGTTTTAAGGTTTGGTCCTCAGATTTCTGATTCAGACTCATAGGAGAGCTCTCTTTCTTATTCTCCTTTTGGGGGTTTCTCTTTCCCTGAGACTAATTGCTAGAATGCCCCAGTATTTTCAGTGGAGGAACACTGAGGTTTCTCAGTTCCTCAGAAAATATCACAGGAGTTTCCATAACCTACATCCATTCTACATGTCTTGTCTTCTTTTGAGCTTGTGTGTCTTACTGCCTGCAGTTTTCCTGATAGCCAGTTGTGCCTAGAAAGGCAGATAGGATGTATGAAGTTCCTTTATCTTTTAAATTATGTGCTGTTCCCTAACCTGATCCAGCAGTTATAGCCTTAGTTGACTCCTCTGCTGCTAAAGCACTTAGTTAATTCCAATCTTACTCTTTCTATTAAGGATGGGAAAATTACTGATAGGTATGGGGAAAAGTGTATACTGATGCAACTTTGTTTTTCAGAATTTTAAATAGTCAGGCTCATATGTTAAAGTTATTTCTGATATATTGTGAAAGTATGAGGAATGTGTTATCTTGCGAAGAAAAATCTGCTTTAAATAACTTAGATGTTCATCGTGCATACAGCTGCAGTCATAACAGATGGGTTTTCCTGCCATCAGGCGGGTCCTCAGTCAGCCGAATTCCAAAGTCTAGGTCCGGCGTCGGTTGTCGTCGCTTCCTCCCTGACGTCAGTGCGACAGGGGTATAAAAGAACCAGCCGACGCCATTTTCTTCAGTCTTTCTTGCCGTGCGGTGCCCGAAGCAGAAGCAATTCGCAAGTGCCAGTCGGCCAGCTCCTGAGATTATGAATATTTTTCAACCGAAGTCTTCTTGAAAGCTAAGTACCCCATTGGGGAAACTTTTCTTGCCTCAGACCGATGTCAGACAAAGTTAATAATTGCATTTCATGTGGGAAGCAAATACCGCATAAGGATTTTCATTCCCTCTGCATTCCTTGCTTAGGCCCAGACCACAACGTCTTGGCCTGTCGTTTTTGTGCTACATTCAACAGACGCACTATTAAGCGTCCGGCGGAGTTCGCCCAACACTATTTTGGCAAAAAAATTAATTACGTTGTCGTCGGATACTCCGACTCCAGTTTTGAGTAAAAGACGCAAAGATAAGGACCGACATACGAGGTCCGTGGCTTCTACCGACACCACGCCAAAGCCGACTACAGGTGGTTCTGTTCTCAGTGAGGCGCCTACGCAGCCCCTGACTACCGACTACACTTCCTTGGCGGTGTCTACTGTGCCCGAGGTCGCAGGCTCTTCGGCCCACACCCCGACTACAGATACCGAAGCCACTCTTGGTGGTGAAACTCAGAGTTTAGACAGGTCTGCCACCTCTCAAGGTGTCTTCAGGCCTTCCTCTTCTTTTTCCATCAAGGCTTTCACTAAGTCTAAAGCAGCCATGCATACTAAAAGACAAGCCCCACAGGGCCCTTCTCAAGGCCCCATGCCTAAAAAGCAGATGCTCAAAATGGCTGAGGATTTGATTACTCTTATAAGGGGTTCTCAACCCCCCCCCCCCGGACAAAAGGCCCAGAGTGGAGGAAGAATCCCCCTCCTCGGACCAGGCCTCCATTATTTCAGAACATTCTGATGACCAGGAACATTCATAATCCCCTTTTGAAGATTCTGATGCAGGGGAGTCCATTCCCTCTGTCTCCCCCCCCCCGATGATTACTCTTTTGGGGAAACCTTGCATACCTTGAGGGAACACTTCCACTGGGAAGGCCAAGAGTACTCAGACTCCAAGAAAAGGCTTAGGGATTTTCTCTTGCTCCCTCAGCACAGGCTTCTGGCTATACCTCCTGTCTTAGACATTCTAGATGATGTGTATTCGGAGGCCTGCCTTAACCCAGACTCTTTACCTCCAGCCCCAGTCAAGTCTGACAGGTATTACCGGGTTCCTGACTCACACCAATTCCTATACAAAAGCCATGCGGCTGACCCAGAAACTATCTCACAGGGCCCCAAGGGAATTAAGGCCTCCACTGCTAAAAATCCATTACCTTCAGAGAGAGATTCCAGAGCTTTAGAAAGGTGGGAGAAAAAGGTATACACCTCGGCCACCTTAACCATGAGGGCATTAAACTGTCAGTTCCATATGTTAAAGTACCAACAGTTTCTGTTATCACAGTTGAGAAGCAAAATGTCACAACCTGAACAATCAGACTTGAAGGAGTTGCAGGATTTGATACATAGTGCAGAGAAAGTGGGTAAACATACCTTGCAATGTGGTTTTGATGCTTTAGAGGCCTCATGTAGAGCTGCTGTTACAGGATCAGTCATACGTAGACATGCCTGGCTCAAAGAGCAAACCTTACCAGAGCATGTCAAAGCTAAATTACTAGATGCCCCTCTGCAAAAAGATGTATTGTTTGGTGTTAAAGCTGAGGAGGTATTAAAGAAAATGGAAGAAAAGGCAAAATCAATGCAAACAGTGAAAGATTTCCTACAGGTACATTTCAGTAGAAATTGGCCTTCCAAAAATTGGTGCTTTCCAGCCACGGACAGACCTCAAAGCGGTAGATACAGGCGCCCGAGGGGCAGAGGGCAATCTCAAGGATCGTTTAGAGGCAGACAATGGCAAGCACCTACACAAAGAGGTGGTGAGGATAGTTCACAGCCATTCAGAAAGCAGACCCAATGACTTTCCCCTTTGCATGCCAAGCAAGGCTCAAATGGCAGCACCTTTAGGCGGAAAACTAGCATTATTTTCGAAAAATTGGCATATTGTCACAAAAGACAAATGGATCCTTGACATTATAGACAGAGGCTGCAGATTTCACTTTCACACCCTTCCAAAAATGAGAGGCATGCCAAACCTGCCACACAATCAAAGGGCAGAGGCACAAAAACAAATTTCAGAGCTCATGAACATGAAAGCTATTCAAGAGGTACCTGCACAAGAACAGGGTCAAGGTTTTTATTCCAGACTATTCCTGGTACCAAGGAAGGGAAAAGATTGGAGACCTATTTTGGACCTATCCATCCTAAACACATTTTTACTTGTGCCAAAATTCAAGATGCTCACATTACAGCAGCTTCTTCCCATGCTGGGCAAGGAGTCTTGGCTGGTAACATTGGACCTCAAGGAGGCATACCTGCATGTCCCAATCAGACAAGATTGCAGAAGATACTTCAGATTTCTTGCAGGTGCAACCCATTATCAATTCTCTGCATTGCCCTTTGGCTTATCTACTGCGCCCAAAGTGTTCACAAAATGCCTGGCATCAGTAATTGCCTACTGCAGACTTCAAGGGATACAAATATACCCATATTTGGACGACTGCCTGATCCAAGCGGACAGCAAGCACATACTTCTGAAACATCTGGCTTTTTTAATAATGTTGTTGAATTCTCTGGGATACACAGTCAACAAAAAGAAATCAAGGCTAATACCCTCTCAAACAATAATTTTCCTGGGTGCCAACTTGGACACAAACACCCAGATGGCCTACCTCACGCCAGAGAAACAGGGGCAACTAACTCAATAGTTCAGAAAACTAGCAACTTTCACCAGGCTGACTGCAAGGAAAATCCTGCAGGCTCTGGGATTCATGGCATCTTGCATCCTGCTAATCCCATGTGCAAAGCTGCATATGAGGAAACTTCAGTGGTACCTAAAAAACTTATGGTCTCAACACAGCCACAGTTTGGAAACAATCATACCACTGATTCCATGTCTTCAAAAGGAATTTCTGTGGTGGGCTCAAGCATGCCAAAGAAACATAGGTCTCCCATTCTGCAAGCCTCAAGCAAATCAAGTCATCACAACAGACGCCTCGGACTACGCCTGGGGGGCGCACATGACAGATCGGTGTATTCAGGGCAAATGGTCCCAAAAAGAAAAGCACCTACACATCAATCAAAAGGAAATGCTAGCAGTAATAAATGCTATTATAGCTTTCAAAAACCTACTGCATCCAGGTCAGCTATTGATAAGGACAGAAAACACCACAGTAATGTGGTACATAAACAAACAGGGAGGAACCCATTCATACCCCCTATGCAGGCTGGCCATGTCTCTTTGGAACATGGCTCTGGAATTACAAATTGAACTTCAAGCACAGTACTTGCCAGGCAAGGAAAACACGCTGGCAGACAACCTAAGCAGAAATATGACAGATCCACACGAATGGAAGTTGCATCCTCAAGTTTTTACAGAGATAATTCAAGCATGGGGAAGGCCAGACATAGATCTCTTTGCCTCCCACAGAAATCACCAATTGGCAAAATTCTGCTCAAGGACCTTTCATCCACAGGCCTTGAGAGTGGACACACACTTTCAGTTGGACAACAATGACAGTTTATGCATTTCCACCTCTTCCTCTGCTGCCCAAAGTTCTATTAAAAACCAGAGCAGACAGACCAAAGATGATTCTCATTGTTCCAGACTGGCCAAGACAACACTGGTACCCACTCCTGAGGAGCCCGACGCATTCCTCACCATGGATCCTACCTCTAATGCCTCTTCTACTGACTCAGCACAACTTCAAAACTCTTCACAGTCAGCTGAAAACACTCAATCTGGCCGCATGGAAGATTCATTAACTTCACAAGAGACCCTACCCTCCAAGGAGATGCAGGATGTCATTTTGGAGGCCAGAAGGCCTTCTACTAGAAAAGCTTACTCCGCAAAATGGAAACGGTTTTGTGCCTGGAATGAGAAAAAGGGTCAGAATCCTGGAATACTGAATTTACCTCAAATATTACAGTACCTAGCTGAGATGCTAAGCAGTGGACTTTCATTCTCCTCCATCAAAATCCATGCCTCGGCCATTTCTGCAGAATACAACACTGATCCTCCTTTATTCTCTCACCCCCTCTTAAGACAGTTCCTCAGAGGGGCTAAGAATATAAAACCCCCAAGGAAACAACCAGTACCTGCTTGGGACCTCAATTTCATTCTAGAAAAACTGACCTTGCCTCCTTTTGAGCCAGCTGCCTCAACAGAACTGCAATATTTGTCCTGGAAAACAGCCTTCCTTCTGGCTATCACCTCAGCTCGCAGGGTATCGGAACTACAAGCCCTCATGGCTGTGCAGCCTTTCATCATTTTCTATCAGGACAGAGTTTCCTTATAAACCAATCTGTCCTTTATGCCAAAGGTAGTATCCAGGGTAGCTTTGAATCAGGCTATCCACTTACCTACCTTTTACCCTAATTCTCAAAACAAAGGGGAGAGACTACTACATTCCTTGGACATCCACAGACAGCTGCATTATTATTTGGTCAGAACAAAGCCTTTCAGAAAATCAGAGCAGGAGCTCAAGGGAAGCCAGTTTCCAAACAGACAATCTCAAAATGGATAGCCCACTGCATACGCTTTTGTTACTCTTTTCATGGTAAAACTGTACCTGCAGGCATCAGATCTCACTCCACAAGGGCCACAGCTACCTCTGCAGCTTTCCTCAGGGGGGGGGTTCCTACCAAAGATATTTTGGAAGCAACCACTTGGAGTTCTGTATATACCTTCTCCAAGCACTATCACCTACCATTATACTCCAAATCTAGAGCAGGCTTTGCCACTGCAGTCTTGCAGGGCATCCTGGCTCCTTCTAGATTCTACCCATCTGTTATGACTGCAGCTGTATGCACGATGAACATAGTACAGTTTTGTACCTACCATAAATGTAGATGTTCGAGTGCTAATACAGCTGCAGTCCAAGTTTCCCTCCCTCCTTCCCCTCTTGGGGCAGGCCTAATGGCTAACACCTCCTCATACAACCCGATTGGGGTATTCATTTACGGTGTATTTGCTTGCAACTACTGTTTTTTGATTATATTGCATTGCATTATTACATAAATTTATGTATTGCCTTCCTTCTGGGGGCACCTGACATCTGGGGCAAGAAAAACTGAAGAAAATGGCGTCAGCTGTTTTTTTTATACCCCTGTCGCACTGACGTCAGGGAGGAAGCTACGACAACCGACGCCGGACCTAGACTTTGGAATTCGGCCGACCGAGGACCCACCTGACGGCAGGAAAACCCATCTGTTATGACTGCAGCTGTATTAGCACTCGAACATCTACATTTATGGTAGGTACAAAACTGTACTTTTCTTCTGTTGCACTGGTCACTACTCATTGTTTGCAGTGTGTGTGTATAACTGTTGATCCTTCTTCCAGGAATATGGCCACTGGTATGGTTTGAAGGACGTTTGCTTGTTTGCATTCTCAGAACCTTCCAGATGATGGTAAAAATTAGATTTTAAATTTTCCCTTGGGTAGAGATTTAGTGTTTGGCCCCTCTACTGCAGAGGTGATCAAAAAGTGTGATGAAAGGTGCAAGCAGATCCGGGGAATTTCTAAGATTTTTCAGCCCTCCTTTTCCAAATCACCACACACACACACACACACACACACACACACACGCACAGAAAAAAAAAACAAATATACAGTCTCAGCAGAAATTAGGTAAACAGATGATCTGATGTTGTCTGTTTTCATTCTGTCTTCAGCTGTTGGGTTCAAATCCAATCCATCGGATCCGAATCGGTTGTTGCTAAAGCTTGTGGCAACCAAATCTTTTGAGCTTCTCCCTTACTCACAATGCACCACCCCCAATTACCCCAGATCTCGTCTGCTGCTTCTAGCTAACAGACGTGGTCTACCATATCTTTCGAGTTGTACGAGTTAGATAAGTAAAAATGTATTTATGTTCTCTCTTTCTTTCCTTTAAACCTTTAATTAGTATTCTTTTTACTTAACATTACTGCTTCTGAAAAATTTCTGTATTGCCTTTCCGTACTTGATATTTCTCAGATATTATCGCTAGCATCCCTTCTCCCTTAGGAACTTGTCAGAGCCCTTTCCTTACCATTGTTGGTATTTCTCTTACCCTCTCTTGATTGCTAATTAAAAAAAAATCTTCATCTGTCATACTTATATTTCCTTTTCTTAATATACTGATGTCATTGTGGTGGTTGTTCTTATTCCTACAGTGTTCATTATGTCTAATAAATCCACAGGTTTACAAAATGTTCATAAAGTGTGGGCATAAACTGCCAGTTTCAGATGCCAAACTCTTTGTGATTATTGTTTGGGCCCTCTATATTTGTAAGAATATTGGCTCAATATGCCATGGCTTCAATCCTTGCGCTCTTGTTGAGCGTAAAAACAAATTAATATTAAAAGGGCATATTCTTTCATCCTTTGGAGAAGCTACATCAAAGACACCTAAACCAAAGTCCTCTAAAACTTTTTCATCAAAATCTTTATTGTCTGAGTCTTCAAAAAAGAGAGCTCAGAAGGATACTTGTCTCAAACCCAGATTAAAAAAAAATTGAGACTACTGGAGCTAACTGCTACTTCAGATTCTATAAAACCTAAGTGGAATGACTAAGCATTACTGGATCAGACCCTTACAAAATCGGATCAGAGGAATGTAAAGCCGTCAGATCCTACCCAGATATTAATCATGGAAGTCCCTGTACTTCCAAGCATCAGATACTCTCCATCTTTGGATCCAGTCCCCCACAAGCTTCCACCCCCCTTATTAGAAAGACAGAAGTCTCCATCTGTATATTCCACACGTTCTTCTAGAAGCCTCACAAAGATGATGTGGAGAGAGTGGTGAAGGAGATCATCTAGATGCAGAGGCAGATTGTTTTCTTTGGTGACTACCCCTCAGGGTCAGGTTACCTGTCCTTCCGCAGTGCCTCCCTTGCAAATTCCTACTCTGACACCTTCTGTTGCTTTGGAGTCCCAGGATCCTAGTTATCCGGATCCGTCAGTCTCAGAGCAGATGATTTCCTTATCCTGGGATCTGAGATCTTCTCTGAGACCTTTGGTCCACTCAGATCCGTAGAGCTCTCTAAGCTGAAGTCTGCTTGTTGGATCTGGGGTGCAGCATTCAGCTCTGACGTTTTCAGAGCCATCTTCGCTCCTGCACCGGACAGTTTGACACCAGCTTCCATCTCGGGAGTATTCCCTTTAGAGCGGAGAGGGGCAACGATTCAGAAGCTCGTCTTCTGTAATCTGAACCCTTCATCTGCTCCTTTGATCTCTGCCTTCAAGGCTGCGAAGAGAGTGTTCTCGGTTTTGGCAGATCTGATGGAGCCTTCCTCCTCAGATTCTAGACTTTCTGCCATGATGTCACATCGTCAAGAGCCTCACCACTTTTCTCCACAGGGACATGCAGTACCAAAGACCCAGGTTCCCTTTCAGAGAATTTTGATTTCCTCTTCCAAGACCTCTCCAGAGCATCCCACTGACGAGGTGCCCAGGAAGAGGATGTGTAAGAGGAAGCAATTGGACTCCCCACAAGAGTCCAACACTAAAGACACAGATTTTGAGGAAGGCAAAGGGTCCCCATGGTCACCTCCTGAAGTTGTCTTGTTTAGAGACATCCTAGAAATTCTTAAACAGAGAGGTGGCTGGACCCCTGCCAACCCTAAGTCTCAGGAATCTGTTCTCCTGGAGGCCTTCAGTAGTGGACCTTGTACCTTCTGGTACCACCGATGATCTCGTTGATATGGTCTCTCGGTGGGCATGGAAGGAACCCAACAGCATAGAACCAGTAACTCTGGGACCAGACTGGATAATGGCACCACCTGCGGAAAGACAGCTGTGGGGGAAAGGGGTTCCACTTGATGCCATGGTCGTAGCGGCAGCAGGTTCCAGCATTGTCATGAGGAGACATGCCTGGATGCGCTTATATGATTTTGTGGAGCAACTGAAGCCCTCTTTTGATAATGTCCCTTTTGATGGAACTACTCTGTTTGGCCCTAAAGTGAAAGAAACACTGTCCAGGTATGAGAAGGATGGAAATGCCTTGTCTGCCATGGGTGTACATTTTTTGGTTTCCCAAAGACCCTGTTCCAGGATTCAGCGGAGTGGCTGAAAAATGTGTTTCAGAAAGTCTCAATGTCCTTTCCAAGACACATGTGGAGGAGGTTCCCAAAGAGGAAGTGGAGGGAAGTCTAATAATGGATGACGATGCCCATGTGGCAGAAGTGGCCTGCAAAACCAGGGTTCACTAGAGTCTTTCTTTGACAAACCCTACTTGCACTCTTGAATGGATGCCTGACTTGTCCACCTCTGTAGGCATTCAGGGGGTGATTATCCTTGCACAAGTGAGCCTGCCTAGACTTAACAAAAGATACTTTAGCGCAGAGGATTATTTCCAGAGGTTACATAATACTCTTTTCCCTTCCACCTCCATTTCTAAGAAGAATTCCCAGTGTTCACCCTGTCGGAGAGAACAAGCAGTGATTCAAATAGAAAAGCTTCTAGAAGAAAAGTCATCCAGGAGGTACCACCAGACCAGATAGAATCTGGAACTTATTAAAGGTTCTTTTTAGTGCCAAAGAAGCCTGGTCTGGAGACCAAGTATGGATCTCACCAAACTAAACAAGACAGCTCAAAGAACCTAGTTTCGGATGGTCATCGTTCAGTCCATTCTCCCCTTTTTGGGCAAGGATAACTGGAATGTGATCAATAGACCTTCAGGACGCATACTATCATATGAAGAAGAACAGACAATCCAGAAGGCATTTATGCTTCCAGCTGGGAGACAGTTATTACCAATTCAGAGTACTGCTATTTGGACTCACCACAGCTCCCAGGGTGTTCACCAAATGCATGGCACTACTGGCAGCTCACCTCAGACTGCAGGGATTCCGGGTCATTCTGACCAGGCATCAGCTCATATGTGCAGTAGAATAGATTCTCCAGACTTGCAATCTTCTGGGGATAAACATAAACTACAAAAAATCACAACTACAGCTCACTCAGACATTGGAGTTTATGGAAACATTTATCAGTACAAAATTTGCCATTGCTTCTCTTCCACTGGACAGAGTTCATACAGTAAGGTCTACAGTCATAAAGATTATAATGAGCACTACAGATGTTCTTCGTGTTTCACTGTTGCAGTCATTACATTTGGGTAATCTGCTGGCAGGTTGCCCTCTGTCAGCCTGATGAAGAAAGTCTTGTGTCCTGCGTCGGTTGCTGTTCCTTCTTCCATGACGTCAGGTCGTCAGGGGTATAAAACATGCAGCCGACGCCATTACATCAGTCTTTCTTGCCAAGCGGTGCCAGAAGCAGTTCGCAAGTGCCGGACAGCCGACTCCTGAAATTTTCATTTTCGAGTTACAGGACTGAAGTCTTCAACTAAAAAGCTAAGTACCCTGTTGGGAAACTTTTTCTTGCTCCTTACCGATGTCAGTAAAAGTTAATAATTGCATTACTTGTGGGAAGCAAATACCTCATAAGGATTTTCATTCGTACTGTATTCCTTGCCTAGGCCCTGACCACAACGTACCTTGCTGTCGGTTTTGTGCTAAATTTAATCAACGCACAATTAAACGTCAGTATATTTTTGTTTCTAAATATTTTGGATCACGCTTTAATTATCCAGAAATGTCGTCTGTTAGCAATCCGACTACCAGAATTCCTAAAAAACGCAAAGGAAAAGACAGAGACAGCCATCAAGGTCCAAAACTGACGACGCTTCTCAAACGCCAGTCGCCAGTTCACCGGTACTCAGTGAGGCACTTTCGCAGCCCGTGATACCCGCTACTTCTGATTCGCAGGCCTCTACTGAGACCAATTCGGAGTCCAGTATGCCGCGAGATACTTCAATTCTGGAACCCACGGATGTCTCTACCTTGGATGGGTCCGGAGCCGCTGTGCAGGCACCGGCTTCTGAAGGTGTGTTCAGGCCTACAGATTTGATTATTAGACCGACGCCATCTTCAAAACTAAGGCCAAAATCTAAATCTATGTCTAAAAAAACGACGCCTGGGACACATGTGCAGGCCCCTATGCCTAAAAAACAAATGATCAAAATGGCTGAAGATTTAATTACTCTGATCAGGGGTAGCCAACCCCTTCTCCCCTTTCTAAGAGGCCTAGGCAAGACATTGTTTATGAATCTTCTGAACAGGATTCTGTTTCTTCTGACTCTTCTAATGAACAGGATTTCTCTATACCTACTTATGAGGACTATGATGCAAAAGATTCCATTCCTTCTGCTTCTCCCCCTGTGGATTTTTCTTTTGGGGAAACTTTACATACCTTACGGGAACATTTCCACTGGGAAAGTCAGGATTTCTCTGAATCTAAAAAGAGACTTAGGGATTTTCTTCTTCTTCCTCAGCATAGGCCTTTGGCTATACCTCCTGCCCTAGACATTTTTGACGATGTTTTTTCTGAATCTAATATGGCTCTTGATTCTCTGCCTCCGGCTCCTTGTAAGCCAGACAGATACGTCAGGGTTCCTGACTCCCACAAATTCCTTTTCAAAAATCCTGTTGCAGATCCTGAAACCATTTCTCAGGGTCCCAGGGGCATTAAGGCCTCTACTGCTAAACATCCTACCCCTTCTGGTAGAGATTCCAGGGCACTGGATAGATGGGGTAAGAAGGTTTACACTTCTGCAACCTTGGCAGTCAAGGCTTTAAACTGTCAATTTCATATGCTTAAATACCAGCAGCATATCATGGGACTTCTTAAACAGAAAATGATGTTAATTTCTGAGTGTGTGGAAAATAAAGATTTACAGGATTTATTGCATTCAGCTGAACAAGTTGGAAAACATACTTTGCAATGTGGTTTTGATTCTTTGGAGGCCTCTTGCAGGGCTGCTATAACTGGCTCTGTGCTAAGAAGGCATGCTTGGCTCAAAGAGCAAACTCTGCCTGATCATGTTAAAGCAAAATTGTTGGATGCTCCTTTACAACAGGACCGTCTCTTTGGTAATAAGGCTGAAGACATCTTAAAAAAGATGGAAGATAAAGCTAAAGCTATGCAAACTGTGAAAGATTTGTTACAAGTGCAACCTCCAAGATTTAGTAGGCACTGGCCTATTAAGAACTGGTCCTTTCCAGTTCCTTCAAGAGCCACTCAAGTCAAACCCAGACATTCCAAAGGCTCCAGGTTTCAGTCACAGGGGACTTTTAGAACAAAACAATGGGGTGCCTCCTCCTCCAAAACTGGAAACAACAAGGCACCTCCCTATGGTAAGCAGTCTCAATGACTTTCCTCTACATTTACCAAGCACTTACCTTTCAGCCGCCCTGTTGGGGGGAAAACTGGCACTTCATGTAAGAAACTGGCAACTTATAACCCAGGACAAATGAGTTTTAAATATAGTATCCCAGGGATACAGATTTCATTTCCACACGTTGCCAATCCCAAATGGATGACCAGACCTGCCCCCACATCAGTGGGCAGAGGCCCAGAAACAAGTACGGTCTCTCATGAGCATGGGAGCTATTCAACCAGTCCCAAAAGAGGAAAAGGGACAAGGTTTCTATTCAAGACTTTTCCTGGTACCCAGAAAGGACAAATCATGGTGTCCAATTCTGGACTTATCTACACTAAAGACATTTCTGGACATTTCAAAATTCAAGATGCTGACTCTTCAACAGTTGCTTCCTATGATAGGCAAAGATGCCTGGTTGGTAACTCTAGACTTAAAAGAGGCTTACCTGCATATCCCAATCAGGGAATCTTGCAGAAGATACCTCTGCTTCAAAGCAGGCTATTTGCATTACCAGTTCTCTGCACTGCTGTTTGGCTTATCTACTGTGCCCAGGGTCTTCACAAAGTGCCTGGCTCCAGTAATTGCATTTTGCAGGCAAAGAAATATTCAAATATATCCATGCCTGGATGATTGTCTAATTCAGGCAGAAAACAGGGACATTCTTCAAAAACATCTGACGTTTGTAAAAAAAGGTTCTAATTTGTCTAGGGTACACCATAAACGAAAAGAAATCACAACTGGTACCCTCTCAAAAAATTACATTCCTGGGTGCAAACTTGAATACAACTGCCCAGATGGCTTACCTTACGCCAGAAAAGCAAATTCATTTGGTGACTTACTTCAAACAGGTGGCCACAAAAACCCTGCTATCTGCAAGACAAATTCTGCAAGCCTTGGGGTTCATGGCCTCCTTCCTTCTTCTAATTCCATATGTAAGACTGCATATGAGGAAACTTCAGTGGTAATTAAAGAGTTTATGGAGTCAGCATTGTCACAGCCTGAAAACAATGATTCCTGTCATACCTTGCCTGCAACTAGAGTTCCTATGATGGGCAGAGGCCTACCACCAAAACAAGGTACTGCCATTCTCTCCACCCCCTGCCGCCCAAACCCTAATTACAGATGCATCAGACTATGCTTGGGGGGGCTCATCTGGTAGGGAAGTGCATTCAGGGCAAATGGAGCCCAAATCAAATGCACCTTCATATCAATCAGAAAGAGATGCTAGCTGTACAGAATGCACTGACAGCCTTCAAGGACTACCTTCATCCAGGACAATTAATGATAAAGACAGACAACACCACAGTTATGTGGTACATAATCAAGCAGGTGGGTACACACTCCTACCCCCTTTGCAGACTAGCCATGGCATTGTGGAACAAGGCCTTGACCTATCAAATTCAACTTCAAGCTCAATTCCTGCCAGGAAAGCTGAATACTCTAGCAGACGAACTAAGCAGAAATATCATGGACCCACACGAATGGAAACTGGAACCATGGATTTTCAACATGTTGCACTCAAATGGGGGAGTCCAGACATAGATATTTTTGCCTCACCCCAGAACTATCAGTTGGACAAATTCTGCACAAGAACTCATCACAAAAAATCCTGGCAAGTCGATGCTCTATCATTCAGCTGGAAAAACCTATCAGTCTATGCCTTCCCCCTCTGCCTCTGCTCTCCAAAGTTCTACTAAAAGTCAAAACAGGACAAGCTAAAAATGATTTTGATTAGCTCCAGACTGGCCTCGCCAACACTGGTACCCACTCCTGTGCAATGTGTCGCACCTTTCACTGTGGCACCTGCCTCAGACACCTTACTTACTGTCTCAGCAGAACAACCAAATTGTGCACACTCAACTCCAAACTTTGAATCTTGCAGCGTGGCTAATCTCCTAAATTCACCCTTGGCATCCCTCAGCAAACCCGTGATGGATGTCATTTTGGAGGCAAGAAGGCCTAGTCCTAGAAAATCTTATGCTGGCAAATGGAAAAGATTCTGTGCCCATCATCCATCACAAGGGATAAGCACAACAGTGCCCAATATTCCTCAGATTTTACAATGTTTAACTGAGATCTTCACAAGGGCTTGTCTTTTTCTTCCATAAAAATCCATGCCTCAGCCATTTCAGCTCATTGCAACACAGAATCTCCCCCCTTCTCTCATCCTCTGCTAAAGCAGTATCTCAGAGGGGCAAAAACTTAAGATCACCAAGGAGAGCTCCAACCCCTGCCCGGGACCTCAATTTTGTAGTGGAAAAACTCACTCTCCCTCCTTTTGAGCCAGCTGCTACTGCAGACTTAAAATTTCTCTCCTGGAAAACAGCTTTCCTTTTAGCAGTCACTTCAGCTAAAAGGATTTCCGAATTACAGGCTCTTATGGCAGTGGAGCCTTTCATTATTTTTCATGCGGACAGGGTGTCTCTCAGGACCAATCCATCCTTCATGTCTAAGGTGGTATCCAGTGTGGCTCTTAATCAGACCATTCATTTGCCAATTTTCTTTCCCAATCCACAGAACAAGGGGGAGTGGATTCTGCATTCACTGGATGTACACAGACAACTTAGATTTTACTTAAACAGGTCAAAATCTCAAAGAAAATCTGAACAACTACTGGTGGCATTTGCTGCAGAGGCAGAGGGAAAGACTGTTTCCAAATGGATAAGCCATTGTATTCGTTTCTGCTATATACACCATGGTAAAACTATCCCCCAGAGGATCAGATCTCATTTCACCAGGGTTCCTACCAGAGACATTCTAGAAGCTGCTACCTGGAGCTCAGTTCATACGTTCACCAAACATTACCATTTACCTTTCTTCTCTAAATCCAGAGCTGGCTTTGCCTCTGCTGTCCTGCAGGGCCTTATAGCTGGTCCTAATGCTGTATAAATCCATCCTCCCAACCATAGCTTTGGGAGTCTACCCAAATGTAATGACTGCAACAGTGAAACACGAAGAACATAGTACAGCTGTGTACACTTACCATAAATGTAGATGTTCGAGTGTATTCACTGTTGCAGTCCTGGTTACCCTCTTCCAACCCCCTGTTTTTTCTCTTACTATACCTCTTCTTTCCTTTAATATGCTTAAAAGCCTTTTTGGTGTATTTGCTTTTGTTTGGAGGTATATTTTTTGGTGTCTTTAATTACTTAAATATTTGGCTCCCCATTTGGGAGGCACCTGACATCTGGGGCAAGAAAAACTGATGTAATAGCGTTGGCTGCATGTTTTATACCCCTGACGACCTGACATCATGGAAGAAGGGACAGCAACCGATGCAGGACCCAAGACTTTGTTAATCAGGCTGACTGAGGTCAACCTGCCAGCAGATTACCCAAATGTAATGACTGCAACAGTGAATACACTCGAACATCTACATTTATGGTAAGTGTACACAACTGTACTTTTCAGCCCACCTAGTCCTTCAGGCTTTGAGCTTAATGACTGCAGCAGTATCCTTAGTTCCACTAGCCAGATTTCACATGAGGGATCTTTCAGTGGATGTTAATGGCTCAATAATGGTCAGTCCTTTGTCAAGCAATGTCGTACCAGATAAGAATCACTCAGACGTGCAAAAGAGATCTGAATTGGTGGATCCAATCTGACCACATACTTCAAGGCTGTTCCTTCACTCCCCAACAACCCAATGCTGTAATGACCATGAATCGTTCCCAGATAGGGGGAGGGGGAGTCATTATTTGGTAAAGACACTCCAGGGCACCTGGTCCCCCAAAGAGGCCAATTTGCACATAAATGTTCTGGAGTTGAGAACAGTGCTGTTAAAGTTGCAGGCATTTAAAGATGCTCTCCCCCCTCGAATGATTGGATTTCAGACAGACAACATGTCAATTACATGCTTCTGGAGTGTTTCTCCCCGGGCCTCCGCTGAAAACAGGATCTGTGGAACCTAGTCCGACTTTCCCGGTCAACAAATGTTAAATAAAATAAATAAAAAAAATGCTACAACAAAAAACAAGGGGAACCAAATCCTTCCTATTGTGTCGAGAAGCTCTCAGGGTCTGGCAGTAGGAGAGCTCTTCCATCTGCTTTTTTTTAGCAATGTACATTCCAGAGAAATCCAGTGTGATAGCAGACAAACTGAGCAGATGCGTTCTTCTTCCTCACGAATGGTCCCTCAACAAAGCAGTCATGGATATGATTTTCCATCATTGGGGCCAGCCTTGCTGCAATCTCTTTGCTTCTCCCCTAAACAATAAGTGCAGCATATGCTTTGCCCTAATTCCCCCATAGGAGAAGTCATCATGGGATGCTCTACTTCACAACTGGCCCTCCAGTGTTCTGTATGCTTATCCACCAATCCCATAGATCCCAAAATTTCTGCAGAAAACTGCCAGGTTGAAGAGCACAGTAATCCTCATTGCACCCTGTTGATCTCAACAAATTTGGTTTCCCTTCCTCTGGCCTCACCTGGTTCAACCGCCATGGAATCTAGGTCCAACTCCTGACCTTCTGTCTCGCCCGACAAGCCTGATGCATCCAGACATTGTAAACCTCAGTTTGACTGCTTGGCTTCTCCATTTCCATTAATAGCCAGACACTCGATGCTGTCTTCACCTGTTCACCTTATACTTTTATCTTCCCATAAACCCTTAACAAGAAAGATATATTCCAGCACATGGAAAATGTTTGTTATTTGGGCACAGCAACACAATCTTGATCCCCTTTCAGCCCCATCTTAGTTACATTTTGGACTTTCTAACATACTTATTTCTGAATGATGCTAGTTTTTCAACCGTTAAAGTACCAGCTGGCAGCGATTTCTAATTATCACACTGGATTCAATAGCTCCAGCATAGCTTCTCACAGGCTGAGCAAGGTCTTCTTAAAAGGTACTCTCCTCTTAAGACCAACCTTTAATGACCCTACCCCTCCATGGGATATGAATCTGATGCTACAGTCTCTCACCCAGTCCCCTTTTGAACCAGCAGCTACATGCGTATTTAAGTATCTTGCATGGAAAACAATTTACTTGGTTGACATTACTTCTGCAAGAAGAGTTTTCGAGATCCAAGCATTCTCTTCTAAACTTTCATACTTAATTTTCTGCAAAGATAGAGTGACCTTATATACTAATCCATCCTTTCTATCGAAGGTGTTGTCAGAATCCAATATTAATCAGGCCATTAATTTACTGGTATTCTTTCCTAAGTTTACCAACAAAGGAGAATACATCTTGCAGTTACTGGATGTTCATAGACAGTTATGCTTCTACTTGCATATGACCAAGAATATCTGAAAAGCTGACTAATTGTTTATTTCATTCTCTGAACCAACTTTGGGAAAACCAGTTACTAAAGTTATGTTATCAAAGTGGTTGACAAACTGCATTTTCTTTGTTTATGTTAAACTTGGTATTACTTTTCCACACTCCACTAGATCTGTGGTTACTTCCAGAGTTTTACAATCAAGAATGTCTATAGATGATATATGTGCAGCAGCTACTTGGGCGACTCCCCATACCTTTGTCACTCATTACAAGTTGGATCTGGTCTCCACAGTTAGGGCATCATTTGGTTCTGTGGTACTCAGGAATATCCTTCCTTGAGTCCACCCAGGAAAAGAGGTAGCTGGGGACTTTGTCCCAATAGTTGAGGATAGAAAGAAAATTGACAACATCAGATAAAGAAGTTATGTACTCAATAATGTTTCATCTGTGCTGTCCATTTTCATTCTTCCTCAACTCCCCTTCCACCAACCCCCATCCTAAGATTTCTGGAGGAGTGAGTGTTTACAGATTATCCTATGTACTTATGTTTATATGACTTCCAGATAAAACTGCTCCATAAACGTCTTTCATTTTTCACTTTCTACTAAAGCAGCAAGCAAGATCTGAGGTAATTGGGGTGGTGCATTGTGGGTAAGGGAGAAGCTCAATAGATTTGGTTACCCCGAGCTTTAGCAATGCCTGAGTCAGATCCGACGGATCGGATCTGAACCCAGTAGTTGAGGAGGAATGAAAATGGATAACATAGATAGCATGTTATGGTGAGTATATAACTTCTTTTTTAAGAAGAAGTGGCAAGGAGGTTCCAAAAGAAGTCTCAAACCTCCCCAAACCAAGGTCACTTCAAGTCTGAATGAATGTTCAAGAGACCTGGTGACCCCCTCCCACCCTGTCCCCCTTTCCCTTCCAGAAAGTCTGAATCTCTGTTTTTCTCTTTGGCAACAGATTGCTACAGACAAATGGGTGCTGAAAGTTGTTCATCAAGGTTAGGTTAGGGATGGCAGTGGGAGGAAATTCCTCTTTTCCAGGGTGTCATCATCCTGCAGATCAGACTGTTTTTTTTCACCTGTTCTTCATTACATGTTGTCCCAAGGAGTGACAGAATGAGTTTTTCCTTCTCGGGTGAAGAAGAGTTTTGTTTTTCAAGGATATTCCTAGTCTTGTAGAAAGAAAGTACTTGGTGACCATTTCTGGATCTTTCTTTCGTAACTAAACCTGTTTGTGGTACTACCCAAATTCAAAATTATGTCACTTCACAACCTATTGCCTCTTAGGTTCATAGGTGCATAGGTAGGTACTAGGCTATCAGCCCTGGGGCCTATACAAGCCCAGCCAAAAAGGTACCCTGACTTTTGCCACCCAAGAAAATTATTTTCCTGTGCCACTGTCGAGCAGAGCCACAGAAGTGATCCCCGGGGTGAATTTCCTATTTCCCATCCAATCATCAAGATTTTTCTTGAAGAGTGCTAATGAGGAACTTTGTTTGATATAGATAGGAAGTTTATTCCAGAGTATGGGAAGTCTCTGGGACAGGAATCTATCCCTCCGGCATGTTCTGTTTATTGTGGTGACAAGGTTTAGTTCCCTAGAGCGTGTAGCTCTGAGGGATTGGGATTTCTTTAAGTGGAGCATGTCCAACAGCTCTGGGTTTGACATAGCTTTGTATGTTAGGCAGAGATCACCTCTGAGTAGGCGATATGGGATGGAGTAAAGCTGGAGTTTTTTGAGACCATCTGCGTAGAGCATCTGTTTGAGGCCAGTAATCCTCTTTGTGAGGTATTTCTGTGGCCTTTCCAGTTGTAGATGTCTTGTGAGGTACATATCAAAAGGGACGTTGTACTGTATAATAGGTCTAATGAGTGATGAGTAGAGGGGAACAATGACCTCTTTTTTTCTAGATGAGAAACCTTTTATGAAGAGGTGTGCCACGTAGAAGGATTTCCTGACTACTGTGTCGATGTGATTATCAAAGGAGAGACTACTTTCCACCTGTGTCCCAAGGTCTCTTATCACACTTACAGTGTTAACTATACTAACACCTATGTTGTAGTTCATGGGTACAAAGTTTTTACCAAAGGGGATGACATTGCACTTTTTAGCATTGAGCTTGAGGCCATGGCTTTGACACCAGGCATCTGCCTCAGTGAGTCCCTTTTGTAGGATGTCCACATCGTTAGGAGTTTCGATTATGGCTCCTAGTTTGCAGTCATCTGCAAACGTCGTTAGCCAAAGACCTTCTGTGTTACCCACCCTGTAATTAGATACCAAACAGGAGAGGACCCAGGACTGAACCATGTGGTACTCCACTTGTCACTGGTCTGAAGTCGGAAGTCGGATTTGGAGTCTGCTACTTTCACAGTGTGGGTTGTGTCAATGAGCCAGTTGGCAACCCATTTTGTGACATAGGGATTTATACCTAGTTTAGTGAGTTTATCTATAATTCCAGAGTGGGGGATGGTGTTGAAAGCTTTGGCAAGATCTAGATAGGCTGTGTGAACCACCTTACCCTTGTCTACGGTTGTGACTGCTTCAAAGAAGTCTATCAGGTTTAGGAGACATGATTTGCCTTTTACAAACCCGAACTGGGTGGGGTCCAGAGTTTGGAGATTACCAATGTCTTTGTTTATAAGTTCTGTGATGATACGTTTCATGGCCTTGCAGACCAGGCTCATCAGGCTAATGGGGCAGTAGTTCCCATGGTCCATGGTGGCTCCCCTCTTGTGGAGTGGGATAACCGTCACTGTGTGCCATTCAGCAGGCACAAAGCCTGAGTTGAGGCTATGATTGAACATGGTACTTGTGTGCTCTTTAGGGGGTGAGAGGGGGGTAAAGTTAGCACTGAACCTATCTGCCAGGATGTTGGCAATATCAGTTGGGTCTGTATATTTAGTGCCAACTCAGAGCAGATCTGAGTGTTGCCATTGAGATTCTTGACATAGCTATAGAATGCTTTGTGGTCGTCTTTAGAATCAGTGGCGATTTTGTTTTCGTAAATAGCTTTGGAGGATTTTATCAGGGACCACAGCTTCTTACTGAGGCCGACCAAGGAGCTCCTCCACTCATGGGATTTTACTCTCTTTTGCAACAGTTTCTTCCTTCTGTTGTACAGTTTGTTTATGGCAGGGGACCACCAGATTGGCTTCCTTTTTTTGGAGGATAGCATCTTGGTTCTGTTTGGGGTAGCACAATCCACGCACTTGTGTAAGTGCTTATAAAGTAAAATTGTGTAGGATTCAGTAGTTGTAACTGTATTGTCCATCTGCATGGGTGTCATGAAGTTCACCACTTCTGTCTTAAGAAGCATGAAGGTGGCTTTGGAGACATTTTTTACCATGATTTCCTTAATGGGGGGTGGGGGCAGGATGTGGATATCTAGGATAATTAGCTTATGGTCGGATCAGACCAATGAGGCATTGACTTCAGGTGTGGAACACTCCGGTCACTCATGTTGGTAATGACTAGATCTAGGATATCGTTGCCCTGGTGGGGGTGTGGATAAGTTGATCCAGGGCATTGGAGTTTATGAATTCCAGAAAGTGTTGGGTGAAGGAGTTGGTACATGAGTACTTTTCCCAGTTAATGGTGGGGTAGTTGAAATCGCCCATTATTAGGGTGTTTGGTTGAACCTTATGTTTTCCAGTACATCAAGAAAAGAGGAGTGGGAATCCTTGGGGCATGATGGGAGATCTGTAGCAAGTTACAGTTTGGATTGCAGTTTTGCCCAGAGTTAGTTGCACTTGAATAACCTTGACTGCATTATGCTGAGCAATTAGCCTGGAGGTGTGGATATCCGTAATGAATATGGACACACCTCTGCCTTTGGTGTTACAGTCCAGGTTACATGGCCGAAAAGTGTGGTATGAGTTATAGCCTGGTAGTGCAGGGGTGCTCTCTGGAGCCTTGAACCAGGTGTCAGTCACTGCACAGATATCGATGTTCTCCATTTTAAGGAGTGCCTCGAGTGAGTGCATTTTGAGATTTAGACTTCTATCATTGAGTAGCATCACCCTCAATTTTTGCTTGCGTGTTCCTGTTACAGTGGTAAATTTGTCATTTGAACCTTGCCTAAAAAAGGCACTATAGGGTCGGCAAGAACCTTAGCCAGTATCCGGAATCCCAGGGGCGACAGGTGCAGGCCATCTCTGGCAAAGCATCGTGGTCTGTCAACCATGTCATCCCAGGCAGATAGATACTGGATCCCTTTAGAATGACACCAGAAGCTTAGCCAATTGTTGAAGTCAATCATTTTGTCCTTGTACTGCGGCATCTTTTTGGGCGATGGCAGAACGCTACTCAGGGTTAGGGTTATACCTGCCTGGGCTACAAGATCGGAGAGCTCTTCCATGTCTCTTTTCATGTAGTCCAGGAGGTACGTCTCAGGTCGTTCACACCAACATGGACAATGACTTGTACTTGTTGTGGAGGGACCTGAGTGCGTCGGTTATGTGGCGGATCCTGGCACCCGACAGGCAGCTTACAGTAACCTTCTCCTTGTTTAGCCTGGTGAGTGGGACATCAGTATGCCTGACTTAGAGTCACCAAACTGTACAACAGAAGGAAGAAACTCTTGCAAAAGAGAGTAAAATCCCATGAGTGGAGGAGCTCCCTGGTCTGCCTCAGTAAGAAGCTGTAATCCCTGATAAAATCCTCCAAAGCTATTTACGAAAACAAAATCGCCACTCATTCTAAAGACGACCACAAAGCATTCTTTAGCTATGTCGAGAATCCAATGACAACACTCAGATCTGCTCTGAGTTACAGCACAATGGCACTAAATATACAGACCCAACTGATATGTTCAGTGCTAATTTTACCCCCCTCTCACCCCCTAAAGAGCACATCTCTATACCAGAAGAATGCAAAGTTCCTGTAATCACGGCTGCACAGGTAAAAACCACACTCTCCAAAGCCAAGTCCACATCATCCATGGGACCAGACAACATCCCAGGCTGCATTCTACACGAACTACAGAACGAACTGGCACGCCACCTAAGTACCATGTTCAATCATAGCTTCACCTCAGGCTTTGTGCCTGCTGAATGGCACACAGCGACGGTTATCCCACTCCACAAGAGGGGAGCCACCACGGACCACAGGAACTACTGCCCCATTAGCCTGACGAGTCTGGTCTGCAAGGCCATGGAATGTATCATCACGGAGTCTGGTGGTCCCCTGCTATAAACAAACTATGCAACAGAAGGAAGAAACTGTTGCAGAAAAGAGGAAAATCCCAGGATGCAAAAAAACTCCCTCACCAGCCTCAGTAAGAAGCTGAGATCCTTATAAAATCCTCAAAAGCTAGTTACGAAAATAAAATTGCCAAAGATTCCAAAGACAACCACAAGGCATTCTATAGTTATGTCAAGAATCTAAATGGTAATGCTCAGATCTGCTCTGAGCTACAACAGAATGGCATTAAATATACTGAGCTCAGGGATATTGCCAATATCCTGGCAGATGGATTTAGTGCCAACTTCACCTCCCCCTCACCCCCTAAAGAGCCCATCTCAATACCAAAAGATTGCCAAATTCCGATAATCACGGCCACACTGGTAGAAACCGCACGCTCCAAAGCTAAGAATACAGATCCATGGGACCAGATGACTTTGCAGGCTGTGTACTACGTGAACTACAAAATGAACTGGCACCTAACCTAAGTGTCATGTTTAATCTTAGCCTCACCTCAGGCTTCGTGCCCACTGAGTGGCACACAGCTACTATTATCCCACTCCACAAGGGTGGATCCGCCTTGGATCCCGAGAACTACCGTCCCATCAATCTGACATGCCTGATCTGCAAGGGCATGGAACGCATTATCGTGGAACTTATAAACAAAGACATTGGCAACCTTCGGACACTGGACCCCACCCAGTTTGGGTTTGTGAAGGGCCGATCTTGTCTCCTGAATCTGATTGGCTTCTTCGAATCAGTCTCCAGAGCTGTGGATGAGGGTAAGGCGGTCCACACAGCCTATCTGGACCTTGCCAAGACCTTCGACACCATCCCCCACTCTGGAATTATATATAAACTTACTAAGCTGGGCATAAATCCCTACGTCACTCGATGGGTTGCCAACTGGCTTACTGACAGAACCCAGACTGTAAAAGTAGCCAACTCCAAATCCAGCTCCAGAAAAGTGACAAGTGGAGTACCTCAGGATTCAGTTCTGGGACCACTCTTGTTTGGCATCTACTTCTCTGAAGTACAGGCCAACACTAAGGGACTCTGGCTAACAAAGTTCGCAGATGACTGCAAACTGTGAGCCATTATTGAATCCCCAAATGATGTGGATATTCTACAAAAGGTCCTTACAGAAACAGATGCCTGGTGCCAGAGCCATGGGCTCAAGCTTAGAGCCAAGAAATGTATAGTCATCCCCTTTGGAAAAAAACATGTACCCATGAATTACCACATTAAAGTGTGATGAGAGACTTAGGGACACAGGAGGACAGTGGTCTCAGTTTCGATAACCGCATCGCCACAGCAGTCAGGAAATCCTTCTATGTGGCCCACCTCATCACTAAGGGCTTTTCATCCAGAAAAAAGGAGGTCATTGTCCCACTGTACTCATCCGTCATTAGACCCATTATAGAGTATATTGCCCCGTTTGGTATGTACCTCACAAGACATCTGCAACAGCTGGAAAGGCCACAGAAATACCTCACTAAAAGAATCACAGGCGTAAAGCAGATGCCATATGCTGACCATCTAAAAAAACTCTAGCTATACTCTGTGGCATATCGTCTACTCAGAGGCGATCTCTGCTTAACGTACAAGGCCATGTCAAACCCTGAGCTGTTGGACATGCTCCACTTAAAGAAATCCCAATCCCTCAGAGCCACATGCTCCAGGGATCTAAACCTTGTCATCACAATGAACAAAACATGCTGGAGGGATAGGTTCCTGACCCAGAGACTCCCCATACTCTGGAATAGACTGCCCATACATGTCAAGCAGAGCACCTCCTTGGCCCTCTTCAAAAGGAACCTTGATGATTGAATGGGAGATAGGAAATTCACCCTGGGGGATCATGTCAGTCGCCCTGCTAGACAGGGGTCCAGAGAAGTAAATATTGTGGGAAGAAATATCCAGGGAATTGTTATGGCTAGGCTTGCATAGGCCCTAGGGCCGATAGCCTAGTACCAACCTATGACTAGTGTGTTGGGTACGTTGTTTTGACTTATTGGCTGTGGTTGAGTGGCACACTGAGTCTGCGGGCTATGTGTGATTTGGGCTGTGTTGGGGGGTGGAGGTTGCTTGCATTTCTTCTTTGGAGGTATCTGTTGCTTGAGCAGATTATTATTGAGAGCCTCTGCGAATGTTTTTGTGTTTCTATGTGTGGATTTTGGTGGTGTAGATTTAGTGAGACTATGTGATGAGTGTGGTGTGATGCAAGCGTTTACCTTCTCCTCTTGACTGTCAAGTTCAGTCTTGGTTGGAGAGAGCTTTACCTCCAGTTTGGCTAGATAAGTGCATCTCTCACAGGTTGTTGTGTTGGGTGGTCAGAGGAGAGGGTTGTCTGTGTACATGAAGCAACTTCTCCATTTCCTCAAGATGCCCAGATTCATCGATAGACAGGAGAGAACACTGGGAGCTGACCCTTGGACATGCTTGAATAAAAAAATGTTTGCCTCTAGATAAGTGAGGAAAGTGAGCACAAGAGCTGTTTTTCTCTAAGCAAGTGAGGAAAGTAAGTACAAAAACTGTTTTCCTTTAAGTAATGAGGAAGGTTGAGTGCTGTAGTAATTAGTAGCTTATTTAGTGCTTACAACAAGTTCTGAACAAGTGCTGATCACGAATAAGCAAATTTAAGTGCTAAAACTAAGAATCTGTATCTGGACTAAACTAGTTACAGGAAAGGGGGGAAACAAGTGCAAATGTGGGCTTTTAAATCAGAAAGTTGAGAGAAATGGAAAAACTGCCCAAACGGCCAATAACTACAATTTCTGGGCCAGAACCACTCCTTATGTGGTAGATAGGTTACCTAGTGCTTACCACTCCCACTGATAAGCTAGAAGGCTTCCCTCCAACACAAAAAGCTTGTGGGGGGGGGGGGGGTGCTCAGAAGCCTGCATGCAGTTCTGGATACAGCAAATCTGAACCTGGACTACACTAGTTACAGGAAAGGTAGGAAACAGGCTTAGATTTTTTTTTTATGTATACAGAGAAGTAGCTAAAACAGCAGTAAAAACAATTCAAATGCAGTGCAAGCTAGCTCACTTGAGTATGTAGCAATGTTAGACCAAACACAGTGTAAAAAATGCAGTTAAATTAAAAATGACTAAAAACAAGTGCAGAAGGAGTCTATTAGGTAGAATGAGGTAAAGAGATGGGACTGGGGGGAGTGTCCCAGATCAAATCTACAGTGGGGGTGGGCAACTGCAAAAGCCTCCAAATTTAAACAACAAGACAGGAATAGGGTACTTTTAACCTTGCGAGGACAGTCCTCTTTTTGGGCAGTTGTGTCTGCAAAATATTGTGAGAAAATGGCAAATGTCCTGATAGGGAGGGTGGATAGGGGAAAACCAACACCTTCAGCAGAGATCTCAAAAACTATACAGTAAAGCAAAAATAACAGTGCACAACTCTGAAGTCAGCCAGCAATGATATAAAATTAGTCAAGCAACAATTAACAGTACACAACTCTGAAGTGCCAGAAAAATGTACTTAACTGTGTATATCTCCAGATAGTTTGAAGAGCACTCTGTCAGGACACAGGAAGGCTCCAGCAATGATATGCCTCTTCCTGTTTCAAGTGTCCCTGATAACACTAGACTTAAAATATGCTTATCACATTCCTATTCATCCAGATCTCTGACGTTTCTTAAGGTTTTGTGTGTCTGGATCACATTATCAGTTCTGTGCCTTACCCTTTGGTCTATCCACTGCACCAGGTGTGTTCACAAAGTGTTTAGCTCCAGTTGTAGCTCATTGCAGGCTACATGGTATTTACGTTTCCATATTTAGATGACTTTATCTTTGCAGTCTTTTTCAAAATGTCAGGAATTTCAATCTCTCTCTCTCTCTCTCTCTTTCTTTGGGTGAGTGATCTCTTGCACAAGCCAGGATTCCAAGAGAACATTTAAAAGTCTTTCTTGACTTCCTCACACAGGATTGTGTTCCTGGAATGTTAGCTAGGCATGTCGGTTCAGAGAGCTTTTTTTCCACAGGAAAAAAAATGATCTTTATTTAGATCTGTTTCTAAGTTTTTTCCATCAGACTTCAGCCACTGTAAGGGAATACCACCGTATTTTAGGTGTCATGTCATCTGTGATTCTCATAATACCCCCATAACAATACATCACATGAGAAAGATACAGTGGTATCTGAAATCCCTGTGGCCCCAGCATCAACACCCTTTATCTCTTTAGATCTCAGTACAGGGATTGTCAGAAGTGAAATCACTTGGCCGAGGCAACAGATATCCTTAAATCATGGTTTCCCCTTCTCTCTCCCTGCTCCAAAGTAGTCAGTCACCACAAATACTTTAGACTTTGCTTGGGGAGCAGTTTCTGGAGAGGTGCAGGGGGTGTGGGACACCAAGGACAGACCCAAACACATAAATGTCAAGGAGTTGGTTGCCCTGATCAATGCACTCAATTCTCTGAGCCGTCTTTGGTCCCCAGAACCTCCTCAAGTGGTTACAGAAAATACCACAGTAATGTGGTACATCAGTAAGCAAGGGGGAACCAGGTAGTATGCCCTTTGCAGATTGTCCATATTTGATTGGGATATAGTTTTACAGCACAGTCTCACTCTGCGGGTATCCTGCATTTCTTCACAGCAAAACTATTTGGCAGACAAACTGAGCAGGAACAGGGCAGACCCTCATGAATGTAAACTAGATCCGGGGTTTTTCCAAGATTTGATCCATCTGTGGGGAGTTCCTCAAGTAGACCTCTTTGCTGCCTTTCTGAACAATCAACTGGCAAAATTCTGTACAAGACCTCCATGCAAGAAGGCCCAGAAAACAAAAGCCTTTTCTTTTCTTTGGACAGGAATGTTCCTGTATGCCTTTCCACTAATATCCAGGGTACTTCTGAAGATTCAGATGGAATCTCCCAGGATGATTGTGGTGACTCCCTTCTGGCGCGGTCAGCCATTGTTCTCCCTTCTCTTGGAAATGGCCAGGGGCAATTACCACAAGCTACCTCATAGAACGGAGCTACCCACACAAGAGCAAGGGTGTTGGATGCACCATGACATCAGTCATCTTCAACTGACTGCCTGGATGATAGGGCCTTAAATCCTCTTAGGCACCTGTTTTCTGAGGAAGTGCAACAGGTACCAATGGAGGCAAGAACATATACTACTAGAAAATCATATATCTACAAACAGAAAGCTTTTTCTAGTTGGTGCCAACAACATAACTAGCGCCCATTCATGTCTAGTTTATGTCCTTTCCTTTTACCGTTCTAGTGTTCTTTACATTAGGGGTCCCCTGTCAAGGGCGGCCCAATATCCGGCCAATATACAAAAGACTTTAGGTTGCTTTAAGGTATGCCGTACATCGGGTCTACTTTATATGATCGACATTTCAAAATGTCAAAGACCATATGATCGACATTTGAAATGTCGAACATGTAAAGAACAAAAAAATAAATAAAACACTCACCTTAACACTGCTAGGAGGGGGGCAAGCCCCCTGCGCCCCCCCCCTACATCCCCTAACTTAAACATACCAACTCCGAGATCGCACTACAGTGCAAGAATGGAAATCTTTCCATTCCGCACTGTATGGAAATGCCAGTTCCGCATGGTCGGCATTTCAAAAGTCGATCATATGGTCTCAGCCATATAGTCTTCGACATTTTGAAATGTCGACCATGTCAAGGGGACCCCATACGTCACATGTCTACTCCTCGCTTAGCGTAGGACATAAAGGTGATATCCGGATGTACCATCCTCAAAACTACTTTGCCACTTGTTTGAACGCCATGAATGCCTGCTCTGTTGATGGTTCACCAAGCCATTGCATTTAAGTGCCTTGTTGGGGTTCTTTGTATCTTTTTTTTTATTGTTGCTTGCGGGGTTTCGTGTCATCCAAAAAGGGTAATCACCAGTGTGGGACACAGATTACCCTTAAAGACCGTTATGAATAGTGTCTGTTTTTCCCTGGTGCCTTGCACAACCATACATCCTATTCCATCTGTCAGGCCTTTGTACCTAAAACCCTTCTTAGTAGACTATGTTCTTTGGTACTCTATCTTAAAAAACAACATCTTAAGCTTCTTGAGAAAGACACAATGGAGGTAAATTCCTGCTCTGAGGGACAGCCATCAGGGAAGAAGGCCAAGAATCCTAGCCTGGAATCTTCTGCTGTTCAGCCACTGTCATACGTCTCTCCCAAAGTGAGTGAATGCCCAGAAGTTCACCCGGCTTTATCTTTGGATTCCTCTCCTACAGCCGGGTTGGAAGCTGGCAAGGATCTGACTTTTTAAGCACATCCAAGGAAGTTTTGCAGATGTCTGTTTTGAATGTTCAGGGAGAACCTCTGCTGATTATCTCCAAGGGACCTAGCGGTGTTTCTGAAGTATAAGTCAGAGAAGAAGTCCCTGCTACCATTACTGAATGCCATCTTAGGTCAGAGTCTTCAAAATTTTATAAGGCAGGCATCCCATTGAAGAAAAGGCAAAAGACTAAATGCATTACTCTTGTTCCTAAGGATCCACAAAATGAATGACATTCCTTCACTCAGGGCGTGTTAAGTGCTGTGATAGCATTGAAACCTCTTCAGGGAGTTTCTGTTCCAGTCCTTCTTGGTCCTCGACTCTCATTAAAAAGTCCCAGGGAACAGGATTCCTCTGAGCAGGAGCTGGATTTGGATGAGGAATCCCTTGCTTATTTTTCTCAGATTCCCTCTCCTTTGGACTTTGGATCAGAGGAAGAGGAATCTACCAGTCCTGATACCCCCCTTTGAAGAGATTTCTTTTGGGGACACAATCTCCAAGATGAGTTCTTTAAATAAGATTGTGCTGCGGTTTCTGAGGTACATAAAAGATATAATGAGTTGTTGCAGATGGATTCTCTTAAACCTTCTGCTGTTCCTCTTGTCTTGGCTGCCTTGGATGAATCTTCCAGTGCTTGTGAGGCTCCAGACTCTCAGCACCCCCCACTCCCAAGAAACTTGATAGAATCTATAGGGTGGTCTGCTAACCCCTCAGTGGTGTCTGTAGCTTCTGACAAGCCTTCTCAATTGCTTCCTCCTCCCAAGTTACTGCCCTCTGATAAAGACGGCAAGACCATGGAAAGGCTAGGCAAGAAGGTTTATATCTCTGCTACTTTGGTTTTTATGGCTGTTAATTATCAGACCCATATGTCCAGGTATTTATTGGCTATCCTATCCCAGGCCTATCAGGTTATTTCTGATCTTCCAGACTCTGAGGGCAAAAATTCTGCCCTTTCCCTGTTAGGGACTTCCACCCAGGTGGCTCATCATTCCATCAGGTGTAGTTATGATGCAGCAGATGCTTCTTCTACGGCTGCTGCTTTTGGGTCATTGATGAGGAGGTATTCTTTGCTTCGGCTTCAACCTTTGACTGATGATGCCCCCATTGATAATGAAGCTACTGCTATGTTTAAGTCCTTTCAGGATGAGGACAAGGCTTTACAGGAACTTAAATGTGGTTGTTTCTGCTGTGCTTAAATTTACCCCAATAAACCAGCCTTTGTTCATGGGCAATCTCGCCAAATTCCTAAGAGTAAAAAAGGCAGCAAGCAAGCCCATCCTGTTAAGGCTACTCAGACTTCAGTGCCTCGAAAGTCACCTTTTCCCAGATAAACCGGGTACTGTCAGGCTATCCCATTCTCTTTCTGTTTGGCTACAGATTACTCAGGATTCCTGGGTCCTGTCCATTATTCACCAGGGGTATTTCATGGTTTGACAATCCCTTCCCTTTTTTGGGTGTTCCTCAGCCCCCTCAGGAACAACTCTTCTTCTTTCCAGAAGTGCTTTGGAACCTTTTGACTCAAGGTACTATTCAAGAGGTACCTGGGTCCCAAAGGGGTAGGGGGTTTTACTCCAGGATGTTTCTAGTACCCAGAAAAGAGGCTACTTGGAAACCTGTTCTAGACCTGTCTCATCTAAACACTTTTCTGAAGGTGCCTCCTTTCGAACGTTGTTCCTTCAGACTTTGTTCCCTCTCTTGCTTCCTCAGGCTTATATGGTGTCTCTGGGATCTCAAGGATACTTATCTCCATATCTCGATCCATCCCCTTTTCAGGAAGTTTTTACGTTTTTCTGTTGCTTCCTGGCATTTTCAGTTCTCTGCTTTGCCCTTTTGCCTTTCTACTACTGCAAGGCTATTCACAAAATGCCTCACTCCTGTGATTGCCTTTTGCAGGATTCAGGGGGATCCAAGTATTTCCTTACTTGGACGACCTTCTTTGTCAGGTATCCTCTCCAGAGAACTTGTTGCAAAATCTCCACTTTGCCATTTCTGTTATGCAAAGCCTGGGCTTTACAATAAACTTAGTCTTTTCTGACTCCTTGTCAAGACCATGTTTTTTCTGGGGTGCAGGATACAGACTGTGCCTATGTTCTCATCCCTGCCTCTTCACAAGGCCTTAATACTCATTTTCTTCTTTTGAACTCTTCTTCCTCTAGCCTCGATAATAGCCAGGGACTTTCTGCAAGCTCTGGGGTTCATGGCATCCACCATCCCAATGCTCCCTCTGGCCAAACTCCACATGAGAAAGTTTCAGTGGTTTCTCAAGTCACTTTGGCTTCAACATGTGTACCCCCTAGAATTTGTAGTTTCTCTTCTACCTTGTCTCAGAAAGGAACTTCACAGGACTCCCTTTTCATTCCCCTCTTCCCTCTCAGGAGCTGTTCACAGATGCCTCAGATGTAGGCTGGATAGCAGCTTTTGGCTTCCTAAAAGTGCAATAGTTGTGGTTGCCTCTTCAGCAGAAAGAGCACATCAATGTCAACGAGATGAGAGCTGTCCTGCTGGTACTTTGTGCTTTTCATCCTCTTTTCTGCCCAAGACCTGTCAAGGTGTTTACAGACAATACCACAGTGATATGGTATATAAACAAGCAAGAGGGAACAAGATCTTATCTTCTTTGCCAGTTGGCACTCCTAGTTTGGGATCTTGCTATCCCCGTATCAAGTGACTGTTTAAGCAGTTTACATTCCCTCAGGTCAAAATATTGTGACAGACACTCTGAGCAGGTCCTTAACTCAATCCCATGAATGGATGCTTCACAGGGATGTGTTTCTAAACATTATCCACCATTTAGGTACTCCTCAAATAGATATTTTTTCTCCACTCTGAACAAACAACTTCCTCTATTTTGTGCCAGAGTCCCAGGTCCTCTGGTTTGGAAGGTGGATGCCCTATATTTCTATTGGAAGGGGATGTTTCTTTATGCTTTCCCTCCCTTTCCCCTCATTCCAAAAGTCCTGTTCAGAATTCAGCAGGATGCTCCCAAAGTCTTGTTGGTAACTCCCTTTTGTCAGAGACCGCATTGATTCCCTCCTCTTCTGCATTTAGCCAAGGACAGTCATCATAAGTTAGCTCACAGGGTGGACCTACTCACGCAAGACAAGGGATCTCTCATCCATCCCCACCTGTCCACTCTTCAGCTGACACTGTAGGTGATAGGATTTTGATTCCACATAGACACCTTTTTTCTGAGGACATGCTTAGGGTCCTGCAAGAGGTCAGGAAACCCAGTACTAGGAAATCCTACTTATCCGAATGGAAGAGGTTTTCTGTTTAGTGTCTTCTTGTAACCTGGATCCACTTTCTGTGGATGTTCCTTTGGTTCTGTCTCATCTGTGTGAATTGCTCAATGCTGGGTTGTCTTATTCTTCTGTTAAGGCCCACTTTTCAGCTATTTCTGCTTGTTTGCCTTTATATCCTCCTTTAGTTTTTAGATTTGAAAATAAACAGTTCCTTAAAGGCATCCTTCATATCAGGCCTCCTAGGAAGCCTCTTCCTCCTCCCAGGGATCTTAATTTTGTTTTAGAAAAATTGACTCAGGCTGCTTTTGAGACTGCAGCTTTCAGCTTCCTTGCGACATTGCTGTTGGAAGACTGTCCTTTTGTTGGCCTTTACTTCTGCCAGACAGGTGTCTGAGCTTCAAGCCCTTATGGCCTGTCCTCCATTTTTGTTTTTTCATAAGGACAGAGTGTGCTTGTGTACTAATACTTCTTTGATGCCCAAGGTGGTGAATGAGTTGTCCCTTAATCATTCTGTTCATTTGCCCACCTTTTTCCCTTCTCTGCAGTCTGCCAGTGAAAAGGTGCTGCACAGATTGGATCTGCATAGACAACTGATTTTATTTGGATAAGACTAAGACTGTTAGGAAATCTGATCAGATCTTTGTTTCCTTTCATCCTGGGTCCTTAGGATTTTCTGTATCCAAGCAAGCTATTTATTTTTGTGTCTCAAAAGCTATTTCTTTTTGTTATTCCTTTCATATTAAGAGCCTTCCTTATTCTATTAAGGCTGATTCTACTAGGACTGTGGCTTACTCTGGTGCTTTTTTTCATGGGTTTGGATACTAACTTTATTCTTGAGGCAGCTACTTGAACTTCTGTGCATATGTTTACCAAGCAGTACAAGTTGGATGGAATCTCCAGAGCTAGAGCTAGTTTTTCTAGGGCCATTCTTCATGGATTCCTAGAGGGCACTGCTAGTCCTTCCTCCTCCTAAGTTTCTTCCTGAGCTTTGGCACGCTCCCTAATGTTATGAATACTGCAACAGTGAAATGGAAGGACATAGTACAGTTGTGTAAAATTTTACCATAATGGTAGATGTCTTTCTCTTCAGTGTTGCAGTATTCACTCCCAGTGTTGCAGTATTCACTCCCTCCCTCCACCCCCTGGTCCATTTCTCTTCCGGATGTACTGATTACCTCTCTTTTCCTTGCACTGGTGTTCTTCCAGCGGCTCTAATTTCTGAGGATGGTATGTCCAGATGTCACCTTTATGCCCTATGCTGTGTGAGGAGCATACGTGTGACTTACAGCGTACCTTAAAGCAACCTAAAGACTTTGGTATACTGGCTAGACATTGGGCCACTCCTGGCAGGGGATTCTTAATGTAATGAATGCTGTAACAGTGAAGAGAAGGACATCTACCGTTATGTTAAGATTTTACACAACTGTACTTTCACTGGTTTTACAATGCTTGTGTGAGTTACTGTCCTATGGCCTTTCTAATTCCTGTATTGAGGTTAATTTAATAGCCATTTCAGCATATCTGCCCATGGATACTCTTCTTTCAAGGTAGTCACATGTGAAAATGTTCTTGAAACGGGTTTAGCATAAGAGGCCTCCAAGTAAACTGCTGGCCCCTCCTTGGGATCTTAATTTTGTTTTAGAGAACCAACAGTCGCTCCATTTGAACCGACTAATCTGGCTGACTTGAGGTTCTTAACGTGGAAAACAGTTTTATTGATTGCTCTGACCTTTGAAAAAAGGGTCTGTGAGTTTCAAACACTTATGGTGAGTCGGCTCTACCTCATTTTCCACAAGGAAAGGGTTGCTTTGAGAACTAATCCTCCTTCTTTGCCTAAAGTGGTATCCAAATTTACTTAAAGTCAAACTATCCATCTCCCCATTTTCTTTCCTGAACCTAAAACTGAAGGAGAAAGAATACTGCATACCTTGGATGTTCAGACAACTCAGATACTAAATCTTTCAGGTCATTGGATCAGTTGTTTGTTTCTTGTGAAGGTAGAAGAAGGGGCAACCAGTGTCAAAACAGACTTTTTCCAAGTGATTGTCTAAGGCTATTACCTTTTGTTGTACTCACCATGGCAAATCTATTCTAGAAAGGGTCAAGGCCCACTTTACAAGGACCATGGTTTATTCTGTGGATTTTTTGAAAGGGTTGGATTTTAGAAGTATTCTAGAAGCTGCTACTTGGTTCTCTGTACATACTTCTACAAAGCACTATAAACTTGGATTCCTTCTCTGGTTCTAGATCATGGCTTGTTAGGACCATTCTCCAGGTGCTCATGGACCCCTATCCTTTCACCTCCCAGATATAGTTAGCTATGGTAATCTACCCTTGTAGTTAAAGCTACTTTAGCAGTGATCAATATGAAGAACATAGTACAGTTGTATAGGTTGCACTTAACATAACATTAGATGTTTAACATAACTGTAGATGTTTGAATGATTACTGCTGCAGTAGCTGCTCCCTCCTTCCATCCCCATTGTTTTTCATGTGTTGTTTTTATGCCAGGGTGTAGACATTTATTTTTTTATTATTCTTAGCCTTGTCTTTTCAGGGCTTAACCTGTGTCTCTCTCTGCTGGCAGGAAAGCTCGCGCCCAAACTTGTCTTTTAGTCAGCTCAGCTTGACAGTTTGGGTGTGTGGAAGGTGGCGTGAAGCTTTGGATACTGATAGGCTGTTGTATCCTTGGCAGGATGGTAAGACATATAGCTAAGAGTAATGCAGCGGTAATCATTCAAACATCTACTGTTGTGGTAAGTTCAAGTTATACAAGTATACTTTCTCAGGCTTTTTATCTTGAAGTCCGTATGTTGGTGTTCTAACTCTTGAAGTAAGCACTGGATTTTGCGTGATTTCCTATATAGCTTGCCTTACATGTTGCTTAAAATGATCCGTCCAGTACAATGATTGTTAATAGTTTTGGGGAATTTTTGAGAAGCAGCTTTATGACTGGAATTCATTATAACTATTGTAGAGAAGTTATTTAACCTTGATTAATTACAATCTGATGTGCTTGCCAACCTTACGCCACTTCATCTTTACACATGTTACGAGTAATAACTGAGCGACTGGCATTTTGTAATGTAGCTCTTTTGAGATACAAATTGCAGTCGTACGTGTATTTAAAGCTTTCAGCTTAAATAGAATGTTAGTTAGTTTATTCTTGGAAGATCATTGTGTTTCTTCATTGGCAAGGTAAGAACTGTTTGCTTACTTGTTATCGATGTTTTTACTTTAAGGCAGGGGATTAGGGCAGTGAACTGTTAAATAGAGTTTCATTGTGGAGTCCAAGAATTGATTCTCTTAACCTTTATTTGCCTGCTCTGTGACTGATCACATCACTTTATTTTACGTATTTAACTTTTGTTTACTGGGAAAGTCTGACTTGGAATGAAGCCAATTTTCAGCAGAGGCTTGGGGAGAAACGCTCCAGATGTATGTCTTTGTAACATGGGAGGAAGCCGGAGCACCCGGAGGAAACATGAATGCAGGGAGGACATGCAGACTCCACACAGAAGGCACCCCAGCCAAGAATCAAACCATAGATTCTCTTGCTGTGAGGCAACAACATAACCACTGCACCATCCACTTAACTAAGCAATGTTTCCCAGGTCAAACCTGAACAGAGATTTGTACTTAGTGGGTTTAACTAGTTAGGAAGTTAGAAATATGTATTTTATGTTTCTTTTTCTCACCTTGAGACTTTCAGTGAGTAAGGAGATTCTGAATTTTGTATACAGTAGACTCCCTCTTATCCGGTCTCGCTGGGACCGGACCTTAGGTTGCATAAACAAATGGCTGGTTAATCAGAAAAAGTATACAAAATAATATTTTTAGGGTATAAATCAGCTAGAATAACATGATTTGTGCTAGTATGCATTTTTCTAATGAATATGAAGTCTAAATCTCAAATGATTGTCATTATTTAGCCCAGAAGAGATGGAAATATTGTTCCTCGGTCAGTTAAAGCGAGGCCAGATAAGTGGGAGTCTACTGTAGTCACCCTACATTTTATTATAAGTCTAAAGTACATCAAGAGAAAGATGACCTTCTGTGATGATAATCAGACTGAAAATGATGCTGCCACTGAAAATGAAATTTGCAAGCAGCTACATTTTCAGTGATACTTTGGGCTTAATATCAAAAAAGACTGCTTCTTACAAGTAAAATAAGTCATAAATCTTGGCAGGCTAAGGAGATGAATGCTGCAAAATAATGACCATGTTTGAATGTCTCATATTTAAGTGATGGCTGTGTTTTATTCTGTAAGTCTGCGGACCAAGATGTCAGATAATTTACTGAACCAGGGGGATGGAGGTTTCTGTGTTGTATTTATGCCACTGTATTTTAAATTTTGTCAAAACAAAAAAAGTAACTGAAACCACGAGCAGGGATAAAACAACAGCTGGCAAACAAAAAGGTACCACGAGCAGGGATTAGTAATGGACTTGTCACTGCACTGATACTGTTGCTTTACTTTTACCATTTTTATTTAAAATTTTACAATGGCATGGATTTGTTACCTTAAAGTATGCATGTTTTTTTTTCTTTTCAGGAGTGACAGCTCAGTTCGATTCTTTATCTTCTTCTTTGTATATATCTCTCAGTTTGCTGTTCACGTTCTACAGACAGTAGGATTAACGGGTTGGGGTAACAGGTGAGTTATGTTTTATTAATTGTCTAGTCTTCATTGCTTTGCCTGCATATGTTGCATGTTGCTGTAATTGTTATTGGATGCTACCAGTGAGGCACCGTGTCAGCTGCTGAAATGAATTCCTACTTTACTGGTCTGCATATAAGTAGACTACTAACCATTAAACTTTGTGATGTTATAACCATGAAGTATGTTGCTGCTTGCTGAAGTTTAGCCATTTGTAGCCATGTAGAATTCTTTCAAAGAGTTTGACTAAGTGGTTATACTTTGTGTGTGCATAAAGAGAATTTTAATGCAAGTACTCCACCCTTCTTCTGTTTTCTTTATTAGTCCCAGATGGTCTGCTAGCTTTTTCACCCTCAGGGCCTTCTCCATCTTCATGTATTGTAAGTGTACAACTTGTACTTTTTTAAATTAATCTTTACAAGATCCCTATCCCTTGATAAGGTAGCACTTTCTATGCATAATGTCTTTTATTGCCAGTTTGTTACTAAGCTTTCAAGTGTCTCTGCATCCATTTCCCTTCCTTGATTTGTTTGTGTCTTTCGGCTTTTCCCGGTTAGGGGTCGCCACAGCGGAACTCCAGTCCGCTAATGATTGGCAGTAGATTTTTACGTGCCAAGTTGCCACCCCTGACGCACAACCTTCAACAAAGGTATGCCCATTCACACATGTCTCCACACAGAAGACGCTCTAGCTGAGAATTGAACAGGACAATACTGTGAGGCGACAATGCTACCACAGCACCACCACCGCAGTCTTCATATATGCATTTCAATTTGTAGATTTTGTTGTAACTGGTAAAACTTAGTTTCATTTAAGGCATTAAAAAAGGACTGGTCTTGGCAGTGAACCAGAGTGTATTTGTGTTGTTGCCTTTCACCCTCAGAGTGAATTTTGTTTCACAGGACTCCATTTCGTGGATGCATTAATCAGAAATCTCGGTTTAGCAGAAATTGGCCAACAAAGAATTGGTCCTTTCCAGTGTCAGACAGGCCACAGAGAGGCAGATACAGACGCCTAAGAGACAGATCTCAACCCCAAGGCTCAAACAGACAACGACAGTGGGGCACCTCAACCCCAAAAGGAGGTGAGGACAAGTCTCAACCTTACAGGAAACAGTCACAATTACTTTCCTCTTCGTACGCCAAGCACGTCCCTTTTGGAAGCCCCCTTAAGGGGAAAACTAGCACTTTTTTCTCAAAACTGGCAAACAATCACCCAAGACAAATGGATTCTGAATATTGTGGCTCAAGGCTACAGATTCCACTTTCATACTTATACCAAAGCTAAAAGGAATACCAGACCTGCCACAAAGTCAATGGGCAGAGGCACAAAAACAAATTTCAGCCCTCATGGACATGAGAGCTATACAAAAAGTACCACAACAGGAACAAGGACAAGGATTTTTCTCAAGACTCTTCCTGGTCCCCAGAAAGGACAAAGCCTGGAGGCCCATACTAGACCTTTCAATTCTGAATACTTACCTGAATATTCCGAAATTCAAAATGTTGACATTACAGCAGCTTCTACAAGAAGGCTTAGCTTGTTACTCTGGACCTCAAAGAGGCATACCTGCATGTCCCTATCAGACAAAATTGCAGAAGATACCTCAAATTCAAAGCTGGTACAATGCACTACCAATTCTTTGCACTGCCCTTTGGCTTATCTACTGCGCCCAGGGTCTTCACAAAGTGCCTGGCACCAGTAATTGCATTTTGTAGACAAAAAGGAATTCGAATATACCCATACCTGGACGACTGCCTCATTCAAGCAGAGACAAAGGACATTCTTCTACAGCATCTGGCATTTGTGAAAAAGTTGCTAATTTCTCTAGGGTACACAGTAAAAGAAAAGAAGTCAAAGCTAGTGCCCTCACAACAGATTATATTCCTGGGTGCCAGCTTAAGTACAACGGCCCAGATGGCTTACCTCACGCCAGACAGACAAGTTCAACTAAGCCAATATTTTCAATTACTGGCAAAAAAGTCCCATCTGCCTGCAAGAAAAATTCTGCAGGCCCTGGGATTCATGGCATCCTGCATACTACTAATACCATATGCCAGACTGCATATGAGGAAATTACAATGGTACCTAAAAAGTGTTTGGACTCAACACTCTCACAGTTTAGAAGCAGTAATACCAATGATTCCCTGCCTACAGCAGGAGTTTCGATGGTGGGCACAGGCATGTCACCTAAACAAGGGTCAGCCTTTCACCCAACCCACAGCCAGGCAAACTCTAACAACAGATGCTTCAGATTACGCCTGGGGAGCACACATGGCAGGAAAATGCATTCAGGGGAAGTGGACCACAGACCAAATGCGTCTTCACATCAATCAAAAAGAGATGTTGGCTGTTCAAAATGCCCTAACAGCTTTCAAGGACCTTCTACATCCAGGACAACTATTACTAAAGACAGACAACACCAAAGTAATGTGGTACATAAACAAGCAAGGGGGCACTCATTCTTATCCCCTATGCAGGCAAGCCATGACCTTGTGGAACACAGCTCTAACGTACCAAGTTCATCTGCAAGCAAAATTCTTGCCAGGAAAGAAAAATACTCTGGCAGACGACCTAAGCAGAAATATCCTGGACCCTCACGAATGGAAATTGAATCCACAAATCTTCAGCATAATGCAAAAATGGGGATGCCCAGACGTGGATCCTTTTGCCTCACCACTGAATTGCCAACTACAAAAATTCTGCACAAGGACTTATCACAAACAAGCATGGAAAGTGGATGCTCTTCTGTTCAGCTGGAAATATCTAAAAGTTTATGCCTTCCCACCACTGCTTCTCCTTTCAAAGGTACTCCTAAAAGCCAGACAAGAAAAAACGCAGATGATCCTGATTGCTCCAGACTGGCCACGTCAGCACTGGTACCCTATCTTAAGGAACTTGGCTCAGGGCCCACCATGGATTTTGCCCCAAATTCCACACCTTCTGACTCAACAAAACAATCAGTTCCTGCACGGTGAGCTCAAAATCCTAAACCTGGCTGCATGGCAGATACTTTAGTCAAACAGTCAACACCTCTCTCTAAAGCTGTTATGGATGTCATTTTGGAGGCCAGGAGGCCTAGCACCAGGAAAGCTTACTTAGAAAAATGGAAGAGATTCTGCACCTGAAACCAGGCCCAAAGCCTTGACCCTCTAGTTCCAAGCATTCCTCAGATTTTACAATACTTAACTGAGATGCTGGACAGAGGCCTATCCTTTTCATCAATTAAGATCCACGCCTCTGCCATTTCAGCACATTACAACACGGATCCTCCTGTATTCTCTCATCCCTTGCTAAAGCAGTACCTCAGAGGGGCTAAAAACATAACACCACCCCGGAGAGCACCAACACCAACTTGGGACCTCAATTTCGTTTTGGAAAAACTGACCCTACCACCTTTTGAGCCAGCCAATACAGCCGATCTAAAAATATTATCATGGAAAACAGCACTGCTCCTGGCAGTAACTTCAGCACAGAGTCTCAGAGCTACAGGCATTAATGGCAGTGGAACCTTTTATAATTTTTCATCAGAACAGGGTACCTTTAAGGACAAACCCTACCTTTATGCCAAAGGTGGTATCTAGTGTGGCTCTTAACCAAACCATCCATTTGCCAACTTTTTATCTAAACCCCCAGAATAAAGGGGAGAAACTTCTGCATTCTTTGGACATACACAGGCAGCTACGCTTCTACTTGGACAAAACAAAAGCTTTCAGGAAAACTGAAGTGTTTGTAGCATATGCTGCAGGATCACAGGGCAAGGCTATCTCAAGGCAGACTATATCCAAATGGATAGGGCACTGTATTTGGTACTGCTACACACAGCATGGAAAATCAGTCCCTAATAACATTAGACTGCATTCCACCAGGGCAACAGCCACTTCAACAGCCTTTCTCAGAGGAGTACCTACCAAGGAAATTTTGGAGGCTGCAACTTGGAGTTCAGTGCACACCTTCACCAAGCATTACCACCTGCCTCTTTACTCTAAATCCAGAGCAGGATTTGCCACTGCAGTTCTGCAGGGTCTCATAGCCAGTCCTAACTCTTTATAGACCAGCCACCCAACCTTAGCTTTGGGATTCTACCCAAGTGTGATGACTACAGCAGTGTAACATGATGAACATGGTACAGTTTTGTACCTACCATAAATGTAGATGTTCAAGTGTTCACACTGCTGCAGTCCAGGTTACCCTCCCTCCATCCCCTCTGAACTAGCTGGCCTTATCTATACCTTTCTATCATATACAACCTTTGGGGTGTATTTGCTGGTAACTGAAGGTATTGTATTTATTTTATATGTATATTTTTGATTAGCAATATGTATTGCCTACCTACTTGGGGACACCTGACATCTGGGGCAAGAAAAACTGAAGAAAATGGCGTCGGATGCATATTACATACCCCTGGTGCACTGATGTCAGGGAAAAAGTGACAGCAACCAATGCTGGACCAAGACTTTGGAACTCTGGCCGACTGCAGGACCGCCTGACGGCAGGATAACCCAAGTGTGATGACTGCAGCAGTGTGAACACTCGAACATCTACATTTATGGTAGGTACAAAACTGTACTTTATGTACTCTTCTGGCTCTCACAGGACTGTCTGTTTTTAAAAAAAGACAGTATTTCCAGGACCGTTGTGTGAATATGCTAGTTATCTAGTGGTTTGTCTGAATATGTCAGTTATCTAGTAGGTCTGATGTAGTTGGCTAGCCAAACTTCCAGCAAATTAGTTTTCTCTTTAGGAAAGCCAGAACATACGTGTATCATATCTGATTTTCCCACTAGGCTAAGTAAATTAGGAGCTCTGATTTGGTTAATGTAAATTGATATCACCAATCCCAGGCCATCTTTTTCCTGTTGCAGTAAGCTTTAGAGCTGCCTTAACACTACCTTTACCCCAAAGAATCTGTTTAAAACCTTAACACATCCCATATAGTGCTGCCTGTCCACATAAAACACTTTAGGGACCAGCTGTAGTATTATTAAGAGCCTGTCCAAAACATGTATTGTACATGTTGCCAACTCAGCACCTGCTTCTCTGTTTTTTTCTAGTTATCTTTTCATAGTTCTGTACTGGGACTCCATATTTATCTTATGTGAGTCTTAACTTCCAAGCATAAATCCTGCTATGCCACTTTTGAAAGCTTATATACAAACTGAAGCACTTATGAATGTTCTTTTTTATTGTTATACTCCCACCAAATTCGTGGGACATGCTCCATTCTTTCTCAACCAAATCTTCAGGGTTGATGAGCACCAACAAAATGTTGTCTGCATATATGCTAACTTTGTTCTAATCCCTGTGCCTGAATTCCACGAATCCCCTACATTCCTCTTATGTTATCTGCTAATGGTTTAAAAAAAGTGTGTGTCGCAGATTCTGAACAGCCTCCCCCATTAACCATATTCTGCAATGGCAGATGTTCATCATAGTGGTTACTGCAGTGTTATTTCTTATCCATGGGATTTGCCAAAGACTAACACCTGACCATGCAGTCCAACTTCCACAACATTCGCAAATATCGCCATGAACATGACATCTCCTTACCTGATATTCAGATCAGTGTGTAGCTTATAAGGAGGAGATGATCACACCATTAGTCACTTCTTTTAGTCACAGAGAAGCAATCAGTTACCAGTCCATGGTCTGTCGGATCCCTTCCAAGCACATTTCAGATAATAAGGGCTCAGTACAGGAACTTTTAATTGGATTTAAATTATCACTATTATTTTGCCTATTATGACTGTCATTGCTGGATATGACTTTTTGCTTATCATTAGAAATTGTTTTTTCAAGATTCTCTAAAGTATATGACATCATTGGAAAAGTGTTCACACAAATGTACATTTAGAAGGCAAATCCTGCCAAAAAGTTTCTGTGGTCAGTGCTTCTTTCTCTAGGGGAGAACAGTAACACCAGATTTTATCTTATGAGTACTGTGCTACCTTTAGAAAAAGAAATCTGGCAAATAGAGTGCAAAGCTTAAAATTGTGACTGCATCAGAAGATGCTCAAGGCCTTTAATGGTCATGGCCTGTCATACCTCAAGTGAGCTTTCTACCTCCAGGCTCCAGCAGAGAAAGACATAGAAAACTGAGTAGCCCCAGAAGATTGCCATAAGAATTCGCTGACAGAAAACAAAAGGCCTTAGAGTCCCTGTCAGTCCCACAGAAACCCACTGGTGTCGTAAGTAGAAGGGACTTGCTTCATGTTTCTTTCTTCTGTGGAGTCCCCCCTCTCCATGCCATCTGTGATTGCAGACAGTGCAGTTCAGAGTTTGGCTGATGCTTTACAAACCTCTGAGTGAGGTACCCTGGAAGTCATTTTCCCTATGCCGACAAAGAATGTCACCCATCTAGAATTCTATCCACTCTAACTGAATAAAGTATAATATTGGATATTCAAACAATTTTAATGATAATAAAGAGGACCTGCTTGAACAGTTCTACAGGCCTCAAATTACAGAAGTTTTGCCTGCCTTTGGCACTGAAGTCCAGTTTCCCCTTTCTTTGCTAACACGCCAAGTATTCTTTGATTGTAGGGCATTTGTGGAGGACTATTCTGATCACACACAAACATGTGTGTTGGGGTAATGCCCTCTGAGGAAGAGGAAAGAGTCTGTGTGAGCAGGCTTCTAGTTTTCTGACCCTGAAGGGTAGGACCTGCTGTACTTATTTTATCTTATATGTAGTAGCATTGTGATATGATGTCAATGATGAGACCATTTCTTCATGTTGCCTTTAAGAAGACATTTTTTTGGTAACTGTGAATTTAATGTGTGAACATTTTTAGCAGAGTTTCAGAGTTGTCAAGTCCAAAATTAGGTACTTTGATTTGGTAGACATGTAACAGACCAAGACCCTGGCAGTACCCCTTGTGCTCCTAACATTAGATGATGCCTTTAAATCCACATCCCTGAGTCCAGATTTACAGTCATGACCCTTAGAAACCATACAGGCATTCTAGGGTACAAGTGTTCAATTAGATTTATAGAAACCCTACAGCTAACCCAATATGGTATAACTGGAGGTCACCGGAAGATGAAAACTGGCTCCTGGTCCAAATGCTGCTCTTAACCATAAGACTAGCAGGATACCAAACCATTTCATTTAGATGGTTTATACCTCTGCCATCCTGCCTTTTATGGTAGTAAATTGACAGTCTCTATAATGAAGTACTAAGGGGAGATCCACAAGCAAATTAAAGATATAATTTTGGAAGTCCCAAACAAAAAAAAAGTAATGGAGAAGGTATGCAAGCTAATCTGGACACTTTGAGTGGCCAAACACAACATACATACAATGTTGTACATGCCTATGGCAGAGAAACAGCCACTCGCACAGTACTGAGACAGCATGTTTGGATGTGATTGTAGCTTTTATGGACAGATATCAAAAGCCTGCTGTTCTGCACACCTTTACACCAGAATCTGTACTTTTAGATTACTTTCTCAGAAACTTTTGAAGGGCTCAGAACAGAAGAATAAAGCTGCCAGTCAATAAAGCAGGTTTTCACCAACTCAGTCATATGGAAAGCGTCACTTGGAGGGGATTCCAGACTTTCTCATCTCCGGTATGGACTGACCATGGAGGCTGATTCTGGATCTTTCTAAGTTAGACAAGTTTCTGAAAACCACCAAGTTCTAAATGCTCAGTCTGAAAGCCCATCTCCTTTGACTTTTTCCAAGACCTCTCTTAGTCACATGGGACCTGTGTGAGAATAGTTAGGACTGTAGAATACTGGAATGAGCTGGAAATAACTGGAATGAGATTGGAATGAATGTCTTTATCTGTTAATTACCCACACTTGTGCTGAACAGGTGCTAGTCTCTCCTTTGTGGGCCAAATCATCTACTTTTCAGAATAAAGTCTGCACACAATGTAGTTTGTTTGAGTGCTTTATTATATACAATAGAGGCAGATGTCAATAATTTCTGAATCAAATCTTAATGTCCATAGCACTCATTATATTGTCCATAAATTCTGTACACAGAAACATACCGTCTCCAATAACAGTGCTGATAATTATGTCCATAGTTTCTGCACTTGTATTTTGATAATTATGTCTGTAGCTTCTGCACTTGTATTCTTATCCCCCTGAGTAGTATCATTGATATTCTGGAGTGCTGGGTATTTGACCTGACTTCTGTACCCATTCTCAAGTGTCTATATAAAACTTCTGAGAACTGCACTGCAGTGATTTTCTGCATATCAGTCCAAATGAACTAACTGTGTCTGAAGTATCTCCTAATAATAGCAGAACTAGGAGTTGTACCAGAATTGCTGGAACCTGTGCTCTGAGACACTGCCTTCCAGACTATCTGCAAATATACAGAGCTGAGTATATATTTTTTTGGTTATAGAGTTTAATTGTTGCTTAGATCTCTGTTGAAACTGTTGTCTCACTGTTCTGAGAGACTGATCTGCAAATATACAGAGCTGAGTGTATTTTTTTGGTTTTAAAGATTGTACTGTTAGTTGTTGCTTAGATCTCTGTTGAAACTGTTTTGTCCCACCCATCCTCCCTATTTTTGGTTTGTAGTTTAAATTTGGAGGCTTGTGCAGATGTCCTTCAAGAATGCAACTGCAGTCCTGACATATGGGTTGTCCTGCCTCAGGCAGCCCTTCGGTCGGCCGGATTCCAAAGTCTGGGTCCGGCGTCGGCTGATGTCGCCTCTTCCCCAACGTCAGAGCGGCTGGGGTATAAAAGCATCAGCCGACGCCATCTTCTTCAGTCTTTCTTACCGCGCGGTGCCCGAAGCAGAAGCAGTTTGCAAGTGCCGGTCGGCCAGCTCCTGTGTTTTCAGATACCGAAGTCATCAAAAAGCTAAGTACCCCATTGGGGAACCTTTTCTTGCCTCAGCCGATGTCAGACAAAACTGCAAAAGTTAATAATTGCCTGTCTTGTGGTAAACAAATACCACATAAGGACTTCCATTCTTACTGCCTTCCCTGCCTCGGCCCAGACCACGACGTCTCGGCCTGTGCTGCCTGTGCTTGCTTCAATAAGCGCACACTTAGGCGCCGGGCAGAATTTGCTGAAGACTTTTTTGGGGAAAATTACTCCTATATCATGCCGTCGGAACTACCGACAGCACATGTTTCCAAAAAACGGAAGGACCAGGACCAACATTCGCGGCCCGCGACTTCCACCGACACCACGCTAAAGCCTACCGCGAGTGCATCAGTCTCTTCAGAGGCAGTAATTCAACCGCTCCAGGCCGACGACACCGCTTTACCGCACACTTCGGTCCCGGAGGCTACCCCGGTGCCGGTTGTTGATTTTCCTCCTGAAACCGAAGCCCAAGATTTGCCTGACACCATACCGGTGGACAAAGTTACTCCAGCACGTGGGGCAGCTAGGCCTCCTGTGTCTATGTCCATCAAGGCCTACACACATGCTAAGGTTGCCAACCAGGCTAAGTCTCACCCTCCTAAATCTTTTTCACAGGGTCCCACTTCTGATAAACAGATCATGACTTTAGCTGCAGATCTAATTTCTTTAATCAGGGGCTCTCAGGCTCATCCAGACAGAGGTTCTCAGCCACCTTCAGACAAAAGGCCTAGGGTTGAGCAGACAGATACCCTTTCCTCAAATGAAGCCTCTGGTGAGTCAGGCCTTTCAGATTCCCAGGAAGAATCCTTCCCGGCCTACAAGGATTCTGATGCTGATGAATCCATTCCCTCTGCCTCTCCTCCTGAGGATATTTCTTCGGAAATTCTCCACTCCATGAGAGAGCATTTTCAGTGGCAGGGCCAGGATTTCTCCGACTCCAGGAAAAGGCTTCGGACTTTCCTTAAGTTACTCCAGCACAGGCCTTTAGCTATTCCCCCAGTGTTAGATGTACTGGATGATGTGTACTCAGACTCCAGTACTTCTCCTGATTCTCTCCCTCCTGCTCCGGTCAAGCCAGACAGATATTACAGGGTTCCTGAAACTCATAAGCATCTCTTTAAGGCCCACTCTGTTGATCTAGAAACTATTTCTCAGGGGCCCAAAGGAGTGGCTACTTCCACGGCCAAAAATCCTTTGCCCGCAGACAGGGAATCTAGGTCCTTGGAGAGGTGGGGTAAAAAAGTTTATACCTCGACCACCCTTGCCATGAGGGCTCTTAACTGTCTTTTTCATATGTTTCAGTATCAGGATTTCTTGATGGATGATTTGCAGGAAAAGTTAGCCTCTCCTGAGCCTTTAGATAGAAAGGCCTTGCAGGATTTGGTTCATAACACTCAGCAGGTTAGCAGTCATTTTCTTCAGTGTGGTTATGATGCATTGGAAGCTTCATGTAGGGCAGCTATGACAGGGGCCGTCATACATAGACATGCTTGGTTGAAAGAACAGACATTGCCAGATCATGTTAAAGTAAAGCTTCTAGATGCACCTCTGGAAAAAGACAAGCTATTTGGTGCTAATGCACAGGGTGTGTTGAAATCAGTTGAGGAAAAGGCTAAATCAGTACAAACAGTCAAAGATTTCCTCCAGGTTCAGCAGGAATTGGCCTTCGAAGAATTGGTCCTTTCCAGACACTGACAAGTTTCAAAGGGGAAAAAAACAGGCGTGCTCGAGGTAGAGGGCAATACCGAGGCTCCTACAGGGGCCGCCAATGGCAACCAACTAATCAGAGAAGTGGCGCAGGGACTCCTACTGCTCCACAGGGACAGTCACAATGACTTGGCTTTGACACCGCCGACCAAGGCTCAAACAGAAGCACCTTTAGGCGGAAAATTATCCTTATTTTACAAAAAAATTGGCACATTTTTACAAAGGACAAATGGATTTTGGACATAATAGACAAAGGTTACAGGTTCCACTTCCATACCTTACCAACAAGACGAGGCATGCCAAACCTGCCACACAATCAAAGGGCAGAGGCGCACTCATACAAGTTTCAAAGCTGCTACAAATCAAAGCAATAGAAAAGGTTCCTCCTCAGGAACAAGCCCAGGGATTCTACTCAAGACTGTTCCTTGTTCCAAGAAAAGAAAAGCAATGGAGACCTATACTGGACTTGTCCGCTCTAAACACTTTTCTCATTGTGCCAAAATTCAAAATGCTGACGTTACAGCAACTTCTTCCCATGCAAGGGGTCTTGGCTGGTTACTCTGGACCTCAAGGAGGCATACCTGCATGTCCCAATCAGACACAGCTGCAGAAGATACCTCAGATTTCTTGCAGGGTCAGAGCATTATCAATTCTCAGCATTGCCTTTTGGCTTATCTACTGCGCCCAGAGTATTCACGAAATGCCTGGCATCAGTAATTGCACATTGCAGACTTCAGGGGATCCAAATATATCCTTACCTGGACGACTGCCTTATACAAGCGGAAAGCAAGCAAGCCTTGATAAGGAACTTGGACTATGTCATTCACTTACTACAGGCTTTGGGATACACAGTCAACATTCAAAAATCAAGACTACTGCCATCCCAACAAATAATTTTTCTAGGAGCCAAACTGGACACAAACTCACAAATGGCTTTCCTCACAGAAGAAAAACAAGAACAATTACCAGATTACTTCAAAAGCCTAGCAAAACACACCCAGATGATTGCAAGGAAAATCCTGCAGGCCCTGGGTTTCATGGCATCTTGCATTCTTCTGATTCCACTGGCAAGACTACACATGAGAAGACTACAATGGTACCTAAAAAGTTTATGGTCTCAACACAGCCACAACTTAGAAGCAATTATTCCACTCATTCCATGTCTACAAAAGGAATTTTTGTGGTGGGCACAAGCAAGCCAGCTAAACAAAGGCATGTCTTTCAACAAACCTCAAGCAAGCCAAACCATTACAACAGACGCCTCAGATCATGGATGGGGGGCGCACATGGAAGGCAGATGCAGTCAAGGGCAATGGGCACCCCGGGAATTACATCTACACATCAATCAAAAAGAGATGCTGGCAGTGATTCATGCCATCGAGGCCTTCGGAAAATTTCTTCAGCAAGGTCATCTGCTAATAAAGACAGACAACACCACTGTTATGTGGTACATAAACAAACAGGGAGGCACCCATTCTTACCCCCTCTGTAGACTAACAATGACTCTTTGGGAAAAGTCCCTGAAACTGAACATACAGTTGCAATCCCAGTTTGTTCCAGGCAAGGACAATGTTCCGGCGGACAGTCTAAGCAGGAGCATTATGGACCCGCACGAATGGATGTTGCATCCAGACATTTTTTCACAAATAACTCATGCATGGAGAAGGCCGGACATAGATCTTTTTGCCTCACACCACAGTCATCATCTGAAGAAGTTCTGCTCCAGGACACACCATCCTCAAGCCTGGAGAATGGATGCTCTCTCCCTCAGCTGGAATTCTCTAACAATCTATGCATTCCCACCTCTACCATTAATGACCAAGGTGTTACTGAAGATCAAAGCAGAACAACCGAAAGACATTTTGATAGCTCCAGACTGGCCAAGACAGCACTGGTATCCATTACTAAGGAGCATAACTCGCACCAAGCCGTGGCCCCTGTCTCAATGGCCTCTGCTTATAACTCAGCACAATTACAGGACTGTTCATCCCAACCTGCAAACATTGCAACTGACAGCTTGGAGGGTTCCATGACTTCTCCCCATATCTCTCTCTCCAAAAAAGTTCAAGAGATCTTACTGGAAGCACGCAGGCCTTCCACCAGAAAAACGTATTCAGCCAAATGGAAGAGATTCAACATCTGGAATGCCAACAAGGGTCAGGATGCATCAGTAATGAACATCCCACAGATACTAGAATACTTGGCAGAAATGCTTCACAATGGCCTTTCATATTCTTCCATAAAAATACAGGCTTCAGCAATTTCAGCAAAATACAACTGTGAACCACCTGTGTTTTCACATCCTTTGCTAAGACAGTTTCTAAGAGGGATAAAGAATATCAAACCTCCAGGAAAACCACCAGTGCCTGCATGGGACCTCAACTTCTTCTTGGAAAAATTAACTCTTCCTCCTTTTGAGCCAGCAGCATCTTCAGAATTGCAATTTCTCTTCTGGAAAACAGTTTTCCTGTTGGCAATTACTTCAGCAAGAAGGGTCTCGGAGATACAGGCCCTCATGGCAGTACCTCCATTTCTCATTTTCCATCAGGACAGAGTCTCTTTAAGAACCAATCCTTCATTCATGCAAAAAGTGATATACAGGGTTTCTCTAAATCAAGCAATTCACCTGCCTACTTTCTTTCCCAATCCTCAAAATAAAGGAGAAAAGCTTCTGCACACTTTGGACATACACAGACAATTGCGCTATTACTTGGACAGAACAAAGGCCAACAGAAAGTCTGACCAACTATTTGTAGCTTTCGCTGCTGGAGTACAAGGAAAGGCAATTTCCAAACAAACAATTTCAAAATGGATTGGAAACTGCATCAGATTCTGCTACTCTTTCCATGGAAAAGGTGTGCCAGCCAATATCAGGCCACACTCCACCAGAGCTACAGCCACCTCCACAGCCTTTCTAAGAGGAGTGGCTACAAAGGACATTCTAGAAGCTGCTACATGGAGCTCCGTGCATACATTTTCCAAACATTACAACCTGCCTTAATATTCCAGATCCCGAGCAGGCTTTGCTTCTGCAGTCCTGCAGGGCATTTTAGCTACACCATCCTTATCTTAGATCCTACCACCCCCAGCTTGGCTATGGTATTCAACCCATATGTCAGGACTGCAGTTGCATTCTTGAAGGACATAGTACAGTTTTGTACCTACCATAAATGTAGATGTCCGATAGATATGCAACTGCAGTCAGGTTTTCCTTCCCTCCTACCCCTCTGTAATTCTCTTTTTTGGGTCCACTCCCCCTTTTTCAAATTAGCTGGGGATAGCGTTTATGGTGTATCTGTTTATTACTGTTGTGCATGTCTGGAATTTTATCCATTCTCTAAATTTAGCCTTCCTTGGAGGGCACCTGGCATCTGGGGCAAGAAACACTGAAGAAGATGGCGTCGGCTGATGCTTTTATACCCCAGCCGCTCTGACGTCGGGGAAGAGGCGACATCAGCCGACGCCGGACCCAGACTTTGGAATCCGGCCGACCGAAGGGCTGCCTGAGGCAGGACAACCCATATGTCAGGACTGCAGTTGCATATCTATCGGACATCTACATTTATGGTAGGTACAAAACTGTACTTTGCCCGCCCCACTGTAGATTTGATCTGGGATACTCCCCCAGTCCCATCTCTTTGCCACATTCTACCTAATAAACTCTTTCTTCACTTGCTTTTAGTCCTTTTTAATTTAATTGCATTTTTTAAACTGTGTTTGGTCTAATATTGCTACATACGCAAGTGTGCTAGCTTGCACTGCATGTGAATTGTTTTTACTACTGTTTTTGCTACCTTTCTGTAACAAAAAAAAAAAACTGTAAGCCTGTTTTCCTACATTTCCTGTAACTAGTGTTCCAGATACAGATTTGCTGTATCCAGGACTGTATGTAAGCTTCTGAGCCCCCCAAGCCTTTCTGTGTTGGAGGGAAGCCTTCTAGCTTATCAGTGGGAGTGGTAAGCACTAGGTAACCTGTCTACCACATAAGGAGTGGTTCTGGCCCAGAAATTGTAGTTATTGGCCGTTTGGGCAATCTCTTCCATCTCTCTCAACTTTCTGATTTGAAAGCCTGTATTTGCACTTGTTTCTGTCCTGTAACTCATCTAGTGCAGATACAAATTCTTAGTTTTAGCACTTAAATTTGCTTATTCATGCTCAGCACTTGTTCAGAACTTGAAAGCACTAAATAAGCTACTAATTACTATAGCACTCAGTCTTCCTCATTACCTAGAGGAAAACAGTTTTTGTACTTACTTTTCTCATTTGTTTAGAGAAAAACAGCTCTTGTACTCACTTTCCTCACTTATCTAGAGGAAAATAGTTTGTTATTCAGGCATGTCCAAGGGTCAGCTCCCAGTGTTCTCTCCTGTCTATCTGACTAATCTGGGCATCTTGAGGCAATCTAAAAATTGCCTCATGTACACAGACATCCCTCTTCTCCTACCACCCAACACTACAACCTGTGAGAGATGCACTTAATCTAGCAAAACTGGAGGTAAAGCTCTCTCCAACCAAGACTGAACTTGACAGTCATGAGGAGAAGGTAAACATTTGCACCACACCACACTCATCACATAGTCTCACTAAATCTACACCACCAAAATCCACACATAGTAACACAAAAACATTTGCGGAGGCTCTCAATAATAATCTGTCTAAGCAACAGAGACCTGCAAAGCAGAAACGCAAGCAACCTCCATCCCCCAACACAACCCAAATGACACATAGCCCACAGACTGAGTGTGCCACTCAACCACAGCCAATAAGGCAAAACAACTTACCCAACACACTAGTCATAGGTGACTCTATAGTCAGGCACACTGATGTCCCACTCACCAGGCTAAGCAAGGAGAAGGTTACTGTCAGCTGCCTGTCGGGTGCCAGGCTCCACCACATAACTCACACACTCGGTTCACTCCACAACAAGTACAAATATGACACTGTCATTGTCCATGTTGGTGTGAATGACCTGAGACGTACCACCCTGGACTGCATGAAAAGAGACATGGAAGAGCTCTCCGATCTTGTAGCCCAGGCAGGTATGACCCTAGCCCTGAGTAGCATTCTGCCATCGTCCAGAATGATACCGCAGTACAAGGACAAAAGGATTGACTTCAACAATTGGCTAAGCTTCTGGTGTCATTCTAAGGGGATCCAGTATCTGTCTGTTTGGGATGACATGGTTGACAGACCACGATGCTTTGCCACAGATGGCCTGCACCTGTCGCCACTGGGATTCCGGATACTGGCTAAGGCTCTTGCTGCCCCTATAGTGCCTTTTTTAGGCAAGGTTCAAGTAACAAATTCACCACCATAACAGGAACAGGCAAGCAAAAACTGAGGGTAATGCTACTCAATGCTAGAAGTCTAAATCTCAAAATGCACTCACTTGAGGCACACCTTAAAATGGAGAACATCGATATCTGTGCAGTGACTGAGACCTGGTTCAAGGCTCCAGATAGCACCCTTGCACTACCAGGCTATAACGCATACCACACTTTTCAGCCATGTAACCTGGACCGAAACACCAAAGGCGGAAGTGTGTCCATATTCATTAAGGATATCCACACCTCCAGGCTAGTTGCTCAGCATAATGCATCCGAGGTTATCCAAGTGCAACTAACTCTGGGCAAAACTACAGTCCAAATTGTAGCTTGCTACAGATCCCCCACCATGCCCCAGGATTCCCACTCATCTTTTCTTGATGTACTGGAAAATATTAGGGTTCAACCAAACACCCTAATAATGGGCGACTTCAACTACCCCACCATTAACTGGGAAAACTACTTGTGTACCAACTCCTTAGCTCAACGCTTTCTGGAATTCATAAACTCCAGTGCCCTGGATCAATTTATCCACACCCCCACCAGGGGCAACAGTATCCTAGACCTAGTCATTACCAACATGAGTGACCGGTGTTCCACACATGAAGTCAACTCCTCGTTGGTCCGATCTGACCACAAACTAATCACCCTTGATATCCACATCCCGTCCCCACCCCCCGTTAAGGAAACCGCAGTAAAACATTTCTCCAAAGCCAACTTCATGCTTCTTCAGACAGAAGTGGTGAACTTCATGACACCCATGCAGATGAACAATACAGTTACAACTGCTGAATCCTACACAAATGCACTCTATAAGCACTTACACGAGTGCATGGATGGTGATATCCCAAATAGAACCAAGACGCTATCCTCCAAAAAAAGGAAGCCAATCTGGTGGTCCCGTGCCGTAAACAAACTGTACAACAGAAGGAAGAAACTGTTGCAAAAGAGAGTACAATCCCATGAGTGGAGGAGCTCCCTGGTCAGCCTCAGTAAGTAGCTGAGATCCCATATAAGATCCTCCAAAGCTAGCTACGAAAACAAAATCGCCACTAATTCCAAGGACAACCACAAGGCATTCTATAGCTATGTCAAGAATTTCGATGGCAACACCCAGATCTGCTCTGAGTTACAGCACAAAGGCACGAAAATTACAGAACCAACTTTGCCAGCATCCTGGCAGATAGGTTCAGTGCTAGCTTTACCCCCCTCTTACCACTTGAAGGGCCCGTATCTATACAGGAAGAATGCAGAGTCCCTGTAATCACATCTACACAGGTAAAATCTGCATTCTCTAAAGCCAAAAACACAGCATCCATGGGACCAGACAACATCCCAGGCTGCGTTTTACACGAAATTCAGAACAAACTGGCTCCCCGCTTAAGCACCATGTTCAATAATAGCCTCGCATCAGGCTTTGCGCCTACTGAATGGCGCACAGCAACAGTTATCCCACTCCACAAAGAGGGAGCCACCACGATCCCGGGAACTATCAACCTATTAGCCTGACGAGCCTGGTCTGCAAGGCCATGGAACGTATCATCATGGAACTCATAAACAAAGACATTGGTAACCTCCAAACTCTGGATCCCACCCAGTTCGGGTTTGTGAAAGGCAGATCATGCCTCCTGAACCTGATTGACTTCTTTAAGGTAGTCACCAAAGCCGTAGATGAGGGTAAGGTGGTTCACACAGCCTATCTTGACCTCGCCAAGGCTTACGACACCATCCCCCATTCTGGAATTGTAGCTAAACTAGGTATAAATCCCTACGTCACAAGATGGTTTGCAAACTGGCTCACTGACAGAACCCACACTGTAAAAGTTGCAGACTCCAAATCTGACCTCAAAGCAGTGACAAGTGGAGTACCACAGGGTTCCGTCTTGGGACCTCTCCTGTTTGGTATCTACTTCTCTGAAGTACAGGCTAACACAGAAGGCCTCTGGCTAATGAAGTTCGCAGTTGACTGCAAACTAGGTGCTGTAGTCAAGTCCCCAAATGATGTGGACATCCTACAGAAGGGCCTCGCTGAGACATGCCTGGTGTCAGAGCCATGGCCTCAAGCTCAGTGCCAAAAAGTGCAGTGTCATCCCCTTTGGTAAAAACTCTGTACCCATGAACTACCACATAGGCAGCAATCTACTTAACACCAAATGCGTGATAAGAGACCTTGGGACCCAGGTGGACAGTAGTCTCTCCTTTGATAGTCACATCGCCACAGTAGTCAGGAAGTCCTTCTACGTGGCACACCTCATCATAAAAGGATTCTCATTCAGGAAAAAAGAGGTGATTGTTCCCCTCTACTCGACACCCATTAGACCCATTATAGAGTACACTCCCCTTTTGGAATGTACCTCACAAGACATCTGCAGCAGCTGGAAAGGCCACAGAAGTACCTCACAAAGAGGATTACTGGCCTCAAACAAATGCCCTACACTGACCGCCTCAAAAAACTCCAGCTATACTTTGTAGCATATCGCCTACTCCGAGGTGATCTCTGCCTAACATATAAAGCTATGTCAAACCCAGAACTGTTGGACATGCTACACGTATAGAAATCCCAATCCCTCCGAGCTACACGCTCTAGGGGCCTAAACCTTGTCACCACAATAAACAGGACATGCTGGAGTGATAGATTCCTGTCCCAGAGACTTCCCATACTCTGGAACTGGCTACCCATCTATGTCAAGCAAAGTTGTTGATTAGCACTCTTCAAGAAAAATCTTGATGAGTGGATGGGAAATAGGAAATGCACCCCGGGGATCACTTCTGTGTCTCTGCTTGACAGTGGCACAGGAAAATAACTTTCTTGGGTGGCGTAAGCCAGGGAACCTTGTTGGCTAGGCTTACATAGGCCCTTGGGCCGATAGCCTTGTACCTACCTATGAACCTATGAAACTCTGTAAGTTGCTATATACCTCTTTAACCATGGTTCCCAAGCCTTGTACCATACAGTCAAAATGCGTTTGTACTCAGATGTACAGCACATTCTGTTCTTATAAGTATTCTTAACTGAAGGTTATTTTCACTGATTGAAAATGCTTTCACTGAAACTGTATGCACACTGAAGACCTGCTTAAATATAGCTGCATTTCTAGACTTATGGAAAGAGAGTATTGTATTTTTGTGTAACAAAATACATTTAAATGAAATCTAATCTTACAACCTGAATATGTATACCATCACATCCTTATTCAGTGAACTTCTTGGGGTTCATAGTGGTTGACGGGCACTTGAGGTTACCTTACTCCCTTCCTACTTGCCTCTCCAAAGTGACTTGGGTGTTTGCTAAGTCCCAGATCCCAGCATTCACCTTTCTGAGGATACAGAATGTATGCATTTATGAATGACTGTCTCAGATAAGCCCCTTCATTGGTGAGGATGGACAGATCCCTTTACTTGACCATGAGCCTTCTGACCAACTTGGGCTTCTCCCGGAATCTACTCATGTCCAGCTTTTTCCTGGGAGGTATCCATAGTCTTTTTGGGAATTGTCTTGGGCACAGTGAGGGTTCTCCATGTCTTCCCCAGTGATAGGGCCCAATAGTTAATGCTTCTGCTGTCTGTCTTGGATCAGAAGAACCATTTGTCAGCTGGGGAAAGGCTCAGAGCTCTAGATCATATGTCCACTGTAGTTCTGTTGGTGACTAAGCTGCACATGAAGTAATATTTAATGTACCTTTGGCATTATCACTGGTATTCCCACCATCAGGTACTACCACTTATTCCAGCCATTAAAGGATAATTTTCCAGGTGGGATAGTTGGGCAGAACTAATTCAGATACGCCAGCAGTCCATTCCCAAAGGGAGCAGGCAGTGATTACAGATTCGTTAGACCTCAGTTTAAAGGTGCATGTGTAGTTCATAGGTGTGTACTAGGCTAATGGCCCTGGAGCCTTTACAAGCCTAGCTCATAGAAGTGCCCTGGGATCATGCCACCTGACATTAGTTCCCAATGCCTCTATCAAGTAGAGCCACTGGAGTGATCCCCCGGGGTGAACTTTCTATTACCCATTCACTCATCAAGATTTCTCTTGAAGAGGGGCAGCAAGGTGCTCTGCTTGACATGTATGGGAAGTCTGTTCCAGAGCATGGGCAGTCTCTGGGTGAGGAACCTGTCCCTCCAGCATGTTCTATTGATTGTGGTAATGAGGCTGAGGTCTCTGGAGCTTGTGGTGTGGAGGGATTGGGATTTCTTTAGATGTTGCATTTCTAACAGAGCAGGGTCAGACATGGCCCTGTAAGTCAAGCAGAGATTGCCTCTAAGTAGGCGATATGCGACAGAGACTAGCTGGAGTCTTTTGAGTCTGGCCATGTAGGACATGTGTTTAATGCCTAAGATCCTCTTCGTGAGGTACTTCTGTGGCCTCTCCAGCTGTTGCAGGTGTCTAGTGAGGTACATGTCAAATGGGGCATTATACTCGATTGGTCTAATGAGGAAAGAGTAGAGAGAGACGATGACCTCTTTCTTCCTGTATGCAAAACCCTTGTTAATGTGATGTGCCACATAGAAGGACTTTCTGACCACAGTGGCAATGTCGTGGTTGAAGGAGAGGCTGCTGTCAACCTGCATCCCCAGATCTCTTATAATGCCTTCAGTGTTCAGTGGGCTCCCATCGATGTGGTAATTAGTGGGAACTGAGGTTTTACCAAAGGAGATGACACATTTTTTGGCGTTAAGCTTAAGGCCATGGTTTCGACACTAGTCATTGGTCTCAGTGAGGCCTTTCTCTAGGATCAAAGTGGAGACTAGAAAAGACCCATGCAAATCAAGCACATCAGCAAAAAGGCAATGGTGGCACTCCTTTCAGCACGGAAAGCCTTCAGGTCAAAGCTGTTGACAGGGATTCTGTTGGATGTCTTAAACAATACCCCAATGATGTGATACATACGCAGTGAGGCACTCACTGTTACCAGTCATGCAGAGTAACACTAACAGTGTGGGACCTGGCAATGCATCTGGGTTTGCTTGTTCAGCAGAGAAAGTGATTGCACTTGTCAGTGCCAGTATCAACAGCTGTGAATGAAAGCTGGATTCAGGAGTGTTCATGTCACTGGCTTATAGGTGGGGGTTTTCTCATGGATCTTTTCACTTGAGTAGAATCACAAACAGCATATACTTTACTCTTGACTCCCAAATCCAAAAAGCAGTCAGGGACATCTCCTCATCCATTTCCACTCCCAGCAGTCTTACTAAATATATTTGATGTCCTTCAAGGATGCATCTGCAGTCCTTACAAATGGGTTGTCCTGGCCTCAGGCAGCCCTTCGGTCGGCCGGATTCCAAAGTCTGGGTCTGGCCTCGGCTGATGTCGCACTTCACCCGACATCATAGCTGCAGTTCTGCGGGTATAAAGGCATCAGCCGACGCCATTTTCCTCAGTCTTTCTTGCCGCGTGGCGCCCGAAGCAGAAGCTGTTCGCAAGTGCCGGTCAGTCAGAACCAGAGATTACTACTACCGAAGACTTCTAAAAAGCTAAGTACCCCGTTGGGGACTCTTTCTTGCCTCAGCCAATGTCAGAAAAAGTGAATAACTGTTTAACTTGTGGGAAACAAATACCTCATAAAGATTTCCACTCTTACTGCCTACCTTGTTTAGGCCCAGACCACGACGTAGCAGCTTGTCTAGCCTGTGCTTCTTTCAACCGACGGATGCTTAGACGTCGGTCGGAATTTGCTGAGGAGTTTTTCGGCTCCGCTTTTGCTTACAATATGCCGTCGGAAACTCCAACTTCGCATTTAACTAAAAAACGCAAGGAAAAGGACCAACACCCGCGGTCCGCAGTTTCGGCCGAAACCGCGGTTAAGCCAACCGCGAGTGTCTCGGTTTCGGCTGAAACCGAGTCCACGGTTCTTCCTTCGGCCGAAAGCTTGCTTCCTACCGAGGCCTCATCCAGCATGGCTGAATCTGCTACTGAAATCCCACCTGCTCTTGCAGGTTCACAGGATTTATCTGATACTATACCTTTAGATATGTCTACTCCTGCACGTGGAGCTGCTAGGCCCCCTGCATCCATGTCGATTAAGGCTTTTGCCAGGGCTAAAGCAGCAAAATCTACCAAAACTGTGCCTGCTAAGACCCCCTCTCACAGGCCTAGCTCTAGTTCTCAAATGCTTAGTCTAGCAGAGGATCTCATTTCTTTGATCCGGGGATCCCAGCCTCACCCTGACAGGGCCTCTCACCCACCTCCAGAGAAGAGGCCTAGAGCAGAGCCCCCTGAGCCAGTTTCTTCAGATTACTCCTCTGATGATTCAGATAATACAAACCCTCCTGAGGGCCCTTATTCTCCTTATGAGGACTCTGATGCAGAAGACTCCATTCCTTCTGCCTCTCCGCCTGAGGAATTTTCTTTTGGGGAAACCTTGCATGTTATGAGGGAACAATTTCAATGGCAGGGCCAGGATTTTTCAGACTCTAGGAAAAGGCTTAGGACCTTTTTGCATTTGCCACAGCATAGGCCTTTAGCCATTCCTCCAGTACTCACTGTTGTGGATGATGCATTTAATGATGCTTGTACTGCTCCTGATTCTCTTCCTCCGGCCCCTGCTAAGCCCGACAGGTACTACAGGGTCCCGGACACACATTATCATTTGTATAAGGCTCCTTTTGCAGATCCTGAAACTATCTCCCAGGGACCCAAGGCTGTAGCAGCTACCTCTGCCAAAAACCCTCCCTCTGAAAGGGAATCTAGGGCTTTAGAGATGGGGTAAAAAAGTTTACACCTCTGCTACTCTTTCGGCTAGGGCCTTAAACTGTCAATTCCACATGATTCAGTATCAGGAATTTATGTTAGATCAGTTATCTAAAAAACTGTCCTCTTCTGAACCATTAGACAAAAAATCTGTTCAGGAAATGGTACATAACATTCAGCAGGTCAGTAATCATTCTCTAAAATGCGGCTATGATGCACTGGAGGCTTCCTTTAGATCAGCTATGACTGGTACAGTGATCAGAAGGCATGCATGGTTAAAAGAGCAGTCCTTACCAGACCATGTTAAATCAAAGCTCCTAGACGCTCCCATGGACAAGCTCAATTTGTTTGGCTCCCCTGCACAGCAGGTGCTGAAGAAGGTGGAAGAGAAAGCAAAATCTGTCCAGACAGTCAAGGATTTCTTACAGGTCCAGCCTCCAAGGTTTAGTAGGAACTGGCCTTCCAAGAATTGGTCCTTTCCAGACACCTCCAGAGCTCAGAGAGGCAGGAATAGGCGCCCAAGAGGCAGGGATCAATCCAGAGGTGCCTACAGGGGACGTCAGTGGCAGCCTAACAACCAGCAAAGTACTGCCACAGATCCAGCCACCACCACTTCCACAGGACAATCACAGTGACTTGGCTCTGAGACCGCCTACCAGGGAACAACTAGAAGCACCCTTAGGCGGAAAGCTAGCCTTATTTTCAGTAAACTGGCATCACATCACAGGAGACAAATGGATTTTACAGACAATAGACCAAGGTTACAGGTTTCACTTCCATACTCTACCAAGGAAGAGAGGAATGCCAAACCTACCTCCAAATCAAAAGACAAATGCTCTACAACAAATACACCACTTACTAAGGATGAGAGCTATAGAAAGGGTACCGTCAATGGAACAAGGGCAAGTATTTTACTCCAGACTTTTCCTGGTACCAAGAAAAGAAAACCAGTGGAGACCTTTTCTCGACCTGTCCGCTCTAAACACATACATCATTGTTCCAAAATTCAAAATGCTGACCCTTCAGCAACTTCTTCCCATGCTGGGCAAGGAGTTTTGGCTGGTAACTCTAGATCTCAAGGAGGCATACCTGCACGTCCCCATACGACCAAATTGCAGACGATACCTCAGATTTCTTGCAGGATCAGAGCATTATCAATTCTCAGCATTGCCCTTTGGCTTATCTACTACGCCCAGAGTATTCACGAAATGCCTGGCATCAGTAATTGCTCATTGCAGGCTTCAGGGAATTCAAATTTACCCTTACCTGGACGACTGCCTGTTACAAGCGGACAACAAAACAAATTAGAAAAGATTTGAAAAAGGTCATTCATATACTGCAAGCCCTGGGATACACAGTCAATATAAGAAAGTCAAGGCTGATACCATCCCAGAGGATAACTTTCTTGGGTGCAGAACTGGACACATCAAATCAAGTGGCATCCCTCACAGCAGAAAAACAGAAGCAACTTCCTCTCTATTTCATGGCATTAACAAAGCAAAACCAACTAACAGCAAGGAAAGTCCTGCAAGCCCTGGGTTACATGGCATCCTGCATAATATTGATTCCACATGCCAGACTACATATGAGAAAGTTACAATGGTACCTAAGGAATTTATGGTCTCAGCACAAGCACAGCCTAGAAACCCAAATTCCAATAATTCCATGCCTGAAGCAAGAATTCCAATGGTGGGCTCAGGCCTGTCAATCGAACAAAGGGATGCCCTTCCACAGCACCCAACCAAGCCAGACTATCACAACGGACGCCTCAGACCTCGGTTGGGGGGCACACATGCTGGACAAGTGCTTACAAGGTTTATGGACTCAAGACCAGCTGAACCTACACATAAATCAAAAGGAGATGCTGGCAGTAAAACTGGCAATTCAGACATTCAGACCACTTCTTCGACAGGGTCAATTGCTGATAAGGACGGACAACACCACAGTTATGTGGTACATCAACAAACAGGGAGGCACACATTCATACCCTCTATGCCGGATGGCAATGGACCTCTGGAATGTGGCCCTGAGCTTCAACATTCAGTTACAAGCAATATTTGTACCAGGAAAAGAAAATATACTAGCAGACATCCTAAGCAGAACTACCACGGATGCCCACGAATGGATGCTACATCCAGACATCTTCAAATCCATTACAGAGAAATGGGGACTGCCAGAAATAGACTTATTCGCATCCCCACACAACCACCAATTGAAAAATTCTGCACGAGGGCATACCACCCACTTGCTTGGAAGGTGGACTCCCTATCTTTCAGTTGGAAAAACCTGAAAGCATATGCATTCCCACCTCTTCCTTTGATGCACAAGGTGCTATTGAAGATCAAAGAAGACCGTCCAAGGATCATCCTGATAGCTCCAGACTGGCCGAGGCAGCATTGGTACCCATTACTGAGGAACATGTCTCGGGAACAAATATGGCATCTGCCCCTAGTTCCCTTACTGTTAACACAGAACAACTTCAAAACCCTGCATCCAAACCTGAAAACAATGCAGCTGGCTGCCTGGAACATTGCATAAGACAAAATAACCCTGATTTATCTCAAAGGGTTAAAGACATTATCTTGGAGGCTCGCAGACCCTCAACAAGAAAAACTTATTCAGCAAAATGGAAAAGATATCTCATTTGAGTGCAACAAAAGGAGTAGATGCATCAGTGGCAAACATAGCTAACATCCTGGAATATTTAGCAGAGCTTTTCCACAATGGTCTGTCTTACTCCTCCATTAAGATTCATGCATCAGCAATTTCAGCAGAATACAACATGGATCCTCCAGTCTTTTCTCAACCTCTACTCAGACAGTTTCTCAGAGGAATTAAAATGTAAAACCACCAAGGAAACCACCATTGCCTACATGGGATTTGAACTTTGTGTTAGAAAAGTTAACACTTCCCCTTTTGAACCAGCAGCAACAGCAGAATTACAGTACTTATCTTGGAAGACTGCATTCCTACTTGCAATCACTTCAGCTAGAAGGTTTCTGAATTACAGGCATTAATGGCAGTACAGCCCTTCCTTATCTTCCATCAGGATAGAGTGTCCATGAGAACTAATCCTACCTTTATGCCAAAAGTGGTCTCCAGAGTATCTTTAAACCAAGCAATACACCTGCCAACATTCTTCCCCAACCCACAGAACAGGGGGGAAAGACTGCTGCATACCTTGGATGTACACAGACAATTGCGCTACTACCTGGACAGAACCAAGAACTATAGAAAAACTGACCAGCTTCTGGTAGCATATGCCACAGGAATGGAAGGAAAAGCAATTTCAAAACAAACAATCTCAAAATGGATAGGAAATTGCATTAGATTTTGTTCCTCTTTTCATGGAAAGGCAACTCCAGAAAACATCAGACCTCATTCCACAAGGGCTACAGCCACTTCTACAGCTTTCTTACGAGTGGCTACCAAAGACATTTTAGAGGCTGCTACTTGGAGCTCCGTGCATACATTTGCCAAGCATTATAATCTGCCTTTATACTCCAGATCCCGAGCAGGTTTTGCCACTGCTGTTTTGCAAGGGATCTTAAATACACCATAAACTCTTAGTGCTTCCTTAGTGCCTCCTCCCCCAGTTTGGCTATGGTATTCTACCCATTTGTAAGGACTGCAGATGCATCCTTGAAGGACATAGTACAGTTTTGTACCTACCATAAATGTAGATGTCCGAGAGGTATGCATCTGCAGTCAGGATTACCCACCCTCCTTCCCCTCTGTGGTACTCCTAGGGTATTTGCCCACCTTGTAGCTAGCTGGGGGAATCTATTATGGTGTATTTGTTTGTATATATGTATATACATGTTTATTTCTATGTGCTCTCTATTGTTTGGAAACATTTGCATTTATCCAAATTTAGCCTTCCTAGAGGGCACCTGGCATCTGGGGCAAGAAACACTGAGGAAAATGGCGTCGGCTGATGCCTTTATACCCGCAGAACTGCAGCTATGACGTCGGGTGAAGTGCGACATCAGCCGAGGCCAGACCCAGACTTTGGAATCCGGCCGACCGAAGGGCTGCCTGAGGCCAGGACAACCCATTTGTAAGGACTGCAGATGCATACCTCTCGGACATCTACATTTATGGTAGGTACAAAACTGTACTTTCTTATCACTTTTCTTTGGCTAGGCAGATGTGAATCTAGTATGAGAAGGTTTTAATTATTTGTTTTGTTAGTTCATAGGTTCATAGATGTTTACTAGGCTAGCAGCCACAAGGGCCCTTTTAAGCCTAGCCATGCATCCCAAATCTTTGACAAGTTCTAATGCCCTTGATAAATGTAAGTGTGGACCTGGGAGATGAACCATTTACAGGTTATCTCTGTCCATTAGAGACATAGGTGCCAAACCAGGGACAAATTTTCAGTCTCCCATCTGTTTACTGGGGTAGTACACTGATCACAGCTCAAGTGAAGCACTACACACACACACACACACACACACACACACACACACACACACACACACACACACACACACAAAAATAGAACAAATTCACAAACACAGAGTAATACAGAAGGTAGGCAATCTCATAGACGATTGAGACAGTATATAAATATTAATAGAGTAGGAAAACAAACAAATTTGAGTTGTGCCCTGAACATGGGGAATGAAGAGACATCTTTTAGATGAAGGTTTGCCAGAGTTTGGGTGCAAGAATCGAGAAAGAATGGTAGACAATGTGCAGTTTGGTTTGGGGTGTTTGGAGTGAGGGTGTTAATTGGAAGAGACTGTGGAGGTTGTAGGGAGTGGTTTTATTATGGAGTTTGACTGCAGGTGGTGGGAAGACACCTGGTTGATGTAAATTGAAAAAAGAGAACCTAGGAGAAGCTCAAGTCTGTAGGAGACGGGTAGCCATTTGCCTTTGGAGAAGGTGATGAATAGTATACCTGAGGGGCAGAATTGGAAATGAATCTGTAGAGTTTGTTTTCAGTGGTCTGCAGAGTGGATGTTTTTTTTTTGTTTTGTTTTTTTTTTTTTTTTTTGAGGCTGTGTTTATGTTGGGGTGCCCATTTTTGTGAGCAAGGAAGACTCCTATACCTACATGTTCAGCTGATCTTGGTGTAAAGAAAGCTATTTTCCAGGACAAGAGTAAAAGAGAACTGATCTTCCTCCTGGTGTTTTCAGTGAGACTTTGGAAGGTCCATTCTGAGTACCTAATGGGTCTGAAAGTGTAGGCTTTCAGTCAACTAAACCTTTAAAACATTCCTAAACCATTAGTCCTCTCCATTTACTGATGAGCCGAGTTAGTCTCCTTTTCAAATCTCTTTTGCTGTTGGCAAAGCTTACATCTGATGTAAAATGGCTACAGGCTGCTTCGATGTTAAAGTGAATATTTCATGTAAAAAGTCATTAAATATACATTGGTACTGTTTTGTATTTTGATTTAGCTTTATTTTTACTAGTTTCATGCTTGTGGGTGAGGTCAGACCAGTCTTTGTATCCTTTTTTATCTCAACTCTCCTAGGATCCATGATTTTTTTCATTGCACTTTATAATTTCTGGATATTATTATTTATTATTTGCTGTGCAGCTACTTTCTTAGCTTAATTTTGCGTTCTTTTAAACAATAGGAATGAAATATTGAAATAATATGAGTTCTGCCGCATCTGGCTTTTTATTTATTTTATTTTTATTTATTTTATTTATTTTATTATTATTTATTATTATTATTTTTATTTACTGATGAGCCGAGTTAGTCTCCTTTTCAAATCTCTTTTGCTGTTGGCAAAGCTTACATCTGTCAGGGATAGGAAGAAAAATTTAATTTTACAACTTAAAAGGATTTAACCTCATACTTAGCCTCTTGGTCATCCCCAATAGTAAATAAAAATAAATTAAAAAAAATCTGGCTTTTTATTCATAATCTCAAGTGTGGTGCAGAGCTGTTTATAGATATGGATGGTAGCTTATTTTGTCTCGAAGAACATTGTAAAGAAAAAAATGTTTTTTATATATATTTTCTACTGTCAGGGATAGGAAGAAAAATTTAATTTTACAACTTAAAAGGATTTAACCTCATACTTAGCCTCTTGGTCATCCCCATATGCCATTAGGCTCATGCCAGAATTTCACAGCTCCTCAAAATATAGGAATAAAGGTAGGGGTTGTGAAAAGGGTAGCTAAAGAAATAAAACTCACAGAGATGGTATAGGTGAAGTTTCTAAGAACTTTTCTCCTGTTATTAAGAATCCCAGAGCGGTGAGTTCATCCATTTATAATCCTGCCACGCTTTCCAAGTTACCTCTAATTGTTACATAGTTTTCTGTCTTTCTCCCTTTTTAAGCTGGTGAGACAAGATAGCATTTCCTCAGTGTCTGGTTCTAAGGTTAGAAGAACTCTGCACTTTAAGGTACTGCCTACTAAGTCAGTGAGGCCTTTCCTGGGGCACACTGTTAACCCTGGAGACAGAGTATGAGAAGATGGTTTGCACCCTTCTGAAGGTGCAGCACAAAATATTTCATGCCTCTTCCATTGTGGATCATCTGAAAACACAGGAGAAAAAAAACTCAGACTTTTCTAACTTCTCTCAAAATTGCAATAGCCAAGTGTTCCAAGTATGAGCATCTCTGGTAGTGTCCTTCATACAGCTCCAAGCCATTGCTGGAGCACCATAATAAAGTGAAAGATTCAGAAACACTGGTCACACATTCCTGAATGTAAGTACATCCCCAAGATGGACACTTACAACCTCAGCCTGGATTAGCAAGGGTTCAAGTTCACATACATCGTTCATCTCAGTGGATGATGATGAGGGACCCGTGAAAGGTGCATCTCATCAGTCACTGTGAGACCAGTGCATCCTGAGGTGGTATGCACCACCTTTCTCCCACTCATACACCAAGTGTCTAAGCTTGTTCCTCTCAAGAATACATCATCAGTAGGGTAAAACTAACCTGTCTCATGACAGTCTAAACCCAAGCTGACGCTCCCTATTAGTGGGCGAACAGTCCAACTCTTGGTAAATTCTGCTTCACAATGATGAGTAGAACCAATATCGAAAGATGAAAAAGTGACGTTGCTATGAAAGCTTGGCCACTATAAGCCAGTTATCCCTGTGGTAACTTTTCTGACACCTCCCCCACTCAAACCTTGTAAATGTAAAATAGGTCCTCCTTTAGGAAACGTGACTAAAGCCACCATCAGGCACATTGACAAGTTTCTCTCATCCCTGTGTTGCATTCAGCAGACATGTCCCCAAGCACTAGTATCCCATCATCTGATCTCTCCCATCTTCCTCCAGACAAGGGAGGGTGCTTAAGCCTCAGACAGTTTTACTTCACCATGCTGTGCCACTCATGTCTTCCAAAAGAGCAGCTCCACCAGTGCAACAACTACCATTCAGGATTGCCTTCATGTTTTAGGAAGGTTCAAGTTTTCCTGGGTTTGGTGGAAGTATGAGAGTCATCACTTTAATCTTAGAGCTGCTAGGTTCTCCTCCAAAAATAGGTCTGTTAAGGAAGTGTTATTTCTGTAGAGCTGTTGGGACCGTTTTAGATTCTACTCTTCAGAAGGCCTGTAAAAGTGTTCCACCATCTTGATCCTCAGGGACTTAAGAAAACACGTTATATACATCAAATACTGAATGCCTACTGCCATAACAGGAGATGATGTACTGATCACTGTTGCAGTATTACTTCCTATCCCCCCTTTTCTCTTATGTTTATCTTTTGGATGCTGATGGACTGAGGGAGAATCATTTCCATTCTCTCCTCCTCTTAGCTGACCTTAATCTTTTGTTAGTTCTTCTTTCTCCCGGCTTTGCGGTAGTCTGAGGATATTACTCTCGTACATTTGCTTACGTACTCTTGCACCAACAGCCATAGGTCATCTGGCAAATGATTGGTTATATGAAATGTTTTCGGCATTGGTACCTCAACTGGTTGTCTGGTTACCTTGGCGAGATAACCCCGTATTATCAGAATACTGCTATAGTGTTCAATAAGACATTTACTGTTATGGTAAGATGTTCTTCGTGCTTCACTGTTGCAGTCATCACCTGTGGATTATCCCTGCTGTGGTAGCCCTTAGTTGGCCCAATACCAGAATCAATGATGTTCATCGTGTTTCACTGTTGCAGTCATTACACTTGGGTTATCCTGCTGGCAGGCTACCCGCAGTCGGCCTGAATTCCAAAGTCTGGTCCGGCGTCGGTTGCTGTCGCCTCTTCCCTGACATCAGTGCACCAGGGGTATAAAAGATGCAGCCAATGCCATTTTCTCCAGTCTTTCTTGCCGCGCAGTGCCCGAAGCAAAAGCAGTTCGCAAGTGCCGGTCGGCAGACTCCTGAGATTTTCAAATTCGAATTTCAGATCTGAAGTCTTCAATAAAGCTAAGTACCCCATTGGGGAAACTTTTTTCTTGCTCCAGACCGATGTCAGAAAAAGTTAACAATTGTATTTCTTGTGGGAAGTAAATACCTCATAAGGATTTCCACTCTTACTGTATTCCTTGCCTAGGCCTTGACCACGACGTTGCTAGTTGTCGGTTTTGTGCTAGATTTAACCAACGCACTATTAAGCGTCGGTACGATTTTGCTTTTCATTATTTTGGCAGTAGGTTTAAATACATAATGCTGTCAGAACAACCGACGACCGGAATTCATAAAAAAGCGCAAGGATAAAGACAAGGGCAAGCATCCGAGGTCCAAAACCGACGGCGAAGCCTCTTCTAGGCCAGTCGCCGGTTCACCGGTGCTCAGTGAGGTGCTTTCCCAGCCCCTGACTCCCACTACCTGAGAGCCACAGGCCGCCTCCGACTCTCACGTGGAGACAGCTAGGCCTCTGGATACTCAAGGTATTGGCCCTTCGGAAATTAATCCCTCAGATGGGTCCGGAGCCGCTTAGCAGGCATCGGCTTCTGAGGGTGTCTTCAGACCTACACAACTTTATATAAAGCCTACTTCAGCATCCAAGACAAAGTCTAAAACAGTTTTAAAGACAAGGAAGCCAGTACAGCATTCTCCAGGACAGACTTCTTGCCTAAGAAACAGATGCTGAAAATGGCCGAAGACCTAATTACTTTGATCAGGGGTTCCCATCCCCCTCCTGATAAGAGGCCTAGGCAAGACACTGAATATGATTCCTCTGATCAGGTTTCCATTTCCTCTGATTCCTCTTCTGATCAGGGATATTCTTTTCCTCCCTATGAGGATTCTGATGCTGAAGATTCTATTCCGTCAGCTTCTCCTCCTGAGGACTATTCATTTGGGGAAACCCTGCATACCATGAGGGAGCATTTCCATTGGGAGAGCCAGGATTATTCTGATTCTAAGAAAAGACTTGAAGACTTTCTTTTACTTCCTCAGCACAGACCTCTTGCAATTCCCCCTGTTCTAGACATAGTAGATGATGTTTTTTCAGAGTCCGGCCTGTCTCCAGACTCTTTACCTCCTGCCCCTGTTAAGCCGGACAGATACTACAGGGTTCCAGACTCCCGTAAATTTCTTTACAAAAACCCTGCTGCTGACCCAGAAACTATCTCACAGGGTCCCAAAGAGGTCAGGGCTGTTTCTGCCAAAAACCCTGTCCCCTCAGATAGAGATTCTAGGGCTTTGGACAGATGGGGGGAAACAAGTTTACACTTCTGCTACCTTGGCTGTAAGGGCTTTAAATTGTCAACTTCATATGCTCAAATATCAGCAATACTTAATGTCTTTGTTAAAACAAAACACGTTGACAAATTCTGAATGTTCTGAGAACAAAGATTTGCAGGATTTATTGCATGCAGCTGAACAAGTGGGAAAACATACTTTGCAATGTGGCTATGATTCACTGGAGACCTCGTGCAGGGCCGCTGTTACAGGTTCTGTTATTAGAAGGCATGCTTGGTTAAAGGAACAGAATCTGCCTGATCATGTTAAAGCAAAATTATTGGATGCTCCATTACAGCATGGTACTTTGTTTGGTGTTAAGGCAGAAGAGGTGTTGAAGAAAATGGAGGATGAGGCAAAATCTATGCAGACAGTAAAGGATTTCTTACAGGTATAGCCACCCAGATTTAGCAGGAACTGGCCCTCTAAGAATTGGTCCTTTCCAGTGTCAGACAGACCACAAAGAACCATATTCAGATGCCCTAGAGGCAGGCAACAGCCCCAGGGCTCATACAGGCCCAAACAATGGGGTGCTTCTACCTCCAAAAGCGGAGAAGACAAATCACAGCCTTATAGAAAACAGTCCCAATGACTTCCCTCTGCCAGTGCCAAGCACTTACTTTTTGGCAGCACCCTTAGGGGGGAAAGCTAGCACTTTTTTCACAAAACTGGCACAAGATCACCCAGGACAAATGGGTCTTAAATATAGTTTCTCAAGGCTACAGGTTCCACTTTCACACCCTTCCAAAAGCAAAAGGTATGCCAGACCTGCCACACAATCAATGGCAAGAGGCACAAAAACAAGTTTCATCTCTCATGGACATGGGGGCTATTCAGCCAGTGCCACAACAAGAGCAGGGACAAGGATTTTACTCAAGACTTTTCTTAGTACCAAGAAAGGACAAAGCCTGGAGACCAATTCTGGACCTGTCTATTCTAAATATTTTTCTGGACGTCCCAAAATTCAAAATGTTGACTCTACAGCAGCTTCTGCCCATGCTGGACAAGAAGGCTTGGCTTGTAACTTTGGACCTCAAAGAGGTATACCTGCATGTCCCAATCAGACAATCTTGCAGAAGATACCTCAGATTCATAGCTGGCTCAATGCACTACCAATTCTCTGCACTGCTCTTTGGCTTATCTACTGCGCCCAGGGTCTTCACAAAATGCCTGGCACCAGTAATTGCATTTTGCAGACAAAGAGGAATTCAAATATATCCGTACTTGGTCGACTGCCTTATTCAAGCAATCTGGCGTTTGTAAAAAGATTACTAATTTGCCTAGGGTACACAGTAAACGAAAAGAAATCAAAACTAGTACTCTCTCAAGAGATAATATTTCTAGGTGCAAGCTTAAATACAACTGCTGAGATGGCTTATCTCACGCCAGACAAACAAAGGCATCTGACTTCTTACTTCAGAGACATGGCAACAAAGACCCAGTTATCTGCAAGAAAAAATCTGCAGGCTCTGTGCTACATGGCATCTTGCATTCTACTAATTCCATATGCAAGACTGCATATGAGGAAACTACAGTGGTATCTAAAATGTGTTTGGACTCAACATTGCCACAGCCTGGAAACAGTAATTACTCTCATTCCCTGCCTGCAACAGGAATTTCAGTGGTGGGCACAGGCATGTCACCACAATAAGGGGCAGCCATTCACCTTACCCACTGCCAGGCAGACACTAACAACAGATGCATCAGATTATGCCTGGTGGGCGCACATGGAAGGAAAATGTATTCAGGGCACATGGCCCACAAACCAAATGCATCTTCATATCAATCAAAAAGAGATGCTAGCTAGCTGTACAAAATGCCCTGACAACCTTCAAGGACCTACTTCATCCAGGACAACTACTGATAAAGACGGACAATACTACAGTCGTGGTACATAAACAAGCAAGGGGGCACACATTCCTACCCCCTCTGCAGGCAAGCCATGACTTTGTGGAACACAGCATTGATTTATCAAGTACATCTGCAAGCACAATTCCTGCCAGGAAAGACCAATACTTTGGCAGACGAACTAAGCAGAAACCTCATGGATCCTCACGAGTGGAAACTAGATCCACAAATCTTCAACATGATAACAGGGAAATGGGGATGCCCAGACATAGATCTATTTGCCTCCCCTCACAACTGCCAGCTACAAAGATTCTGCACTCGGTCTTACCACAAGCAAGCATGGAAAGTGGACGCCCTTTCATTCAGCTGGAAAGCCCTTACAGTATATTCCTTCCCTCCTCTGCCTGTCCTCTCCAAGGTACTTCTAAAGGTCAGACAAGAGAAGCCAAAAATGATACTGATTGCCCCAGAATGGCCACGCCAGCACTGGTACCCAATCCTAAAGAGCTTGTCTCAAGGCCCAGCCTGGACATTGCCTCTAATACCTCATTTGCTGACCCAACAGAACAATCAGATCCTGCACAGCCAACTCAGAACCCTAAATCTGGCTGCATGGCAGATAATGTAATCATTCAGAACATACCTCTCTCTAAAGCAGTTATGGATGTTATTTTGGAAGCCAGGAGGCCCAGCACCAGAAAATCTTATGCAGAAAAATGGAAGAGATTCTGTGCTTGGAACCAAGGGCAGGGAATTGAATCGCTTGTACCAAATATTCCTCAGATTTTGCAATACCTAACTGAGATGCTGGACAAAGGCCTATCTTTCTCATCAATTAAGATCCATGCCTCTGCCATTTCAGCTCATTACAGTACGGACCCACCTATTTTTTCTCATCCACTGCTAAGACAGTTTCTCAGAGGGGCCAAAAACATAAGACCTCCAAGGAGAGCTCCAATACCTGCATGGGACCTCAGTTTTGTCTTGGAAAAACTCACAATGCCTCCTTTTCAGCCAACCAATACAGCAGAGATAAAATACTTGTCATGGAAAGCCACTCTTCTCCTAGCAATAACTTCAGCAAGAAGAGTCTCAGAGTTGCAGGCACTAATGGCTGTGGAACCTTTTATTATTTTCCATCAGGATAGGGTTTCTCCAAGGACAAACCCGTCATTTATGCCTAAGGTAGTGTCCAGCGTGGCTCTTAACCAAACCATACATTTGCCTATCTTTTATCCAAACCCACAGAATAAGGGGGAGAGACTTCTGCATTCTTTGGACATACACAGACAGCTAAGCTTTTACATCGACAAGACTAAAGCCTTCAGAAAGACTGAGCAACTCTTAGTGGCATATGCTGCAGGTTCACAAGGAAAAGCCATTTCAAAGCAGACTATTTCAAAATGGATAGGCCACTGCATTCATTTCTGCTGTTCACAACATGGCAAATCAGTGCCCAAGGGCATTAGGCCACATTCTACCAGAGCAGCAGCCTTCCTCAGAGGAGTACCAACCAAGGACATTTTGGAGGCTGCAACATGGACTTCAGTGCACACTTTTACAAAGCACTACCATTTACCTCTCTACTCTAAATCCAGAGCAGGCTTTGCCACTGCAGTTCTGCAGGGCCTCATAGTCACTCCAAACTCTATTTAGGCCCAGCCACCCAACCTCAGCTTTGGAATTCAACCCAAGTGTAATGACTGCAACAGTGAAACACGATGAACATAGTACAGTTGTGTACCTACCATAAATGTAGATGTTCGGCACTGATTATGAATCTTCAGATCAGGTTTCCATTTCTTCTGATTCCTTTCCTGATCAGGAATTTTTGATTCCTTTCCTGATCAGGAATTTTCAATTCCACCCTATGAGGATTCTGATGCAGAGGAATCCATCCTGTCTGCATCTCCTCCTGAGGATTACTCTTTTGGAGAAACTTTGCATACTTTAAGGGAACATTTCCACTGGGAGAGTTAGGATTTCTCTGAATCAAATAAGAGGCTTAGGGATTTCCTTTTTCTTCCTCAGCATAGGCCTTTGGCTATACCTCCTGTGTTAGACATTGTTGATGTGTTTTCGGAATCTAGCATGGTTCCTGATTCCCTACCCTCCGGCTCCTAGTAAGCCAGGCAGATATTACAGGGTTCCTGACTCCCACAAATTTTATTCAAAAATCCTGCTGCTGACCCTGAGACTATTTCACAGGATCCCAAAGGTGTTAAGGCCTCTACAGCCAAAAATCCTATCCCCTCTGATAGAGATTCCAGGGCACTGGATAGATGGGGAAAGAAGGATGTTCTTCATCTCACATTGCTGCAGTCATAACCTGTGGGTAGTCCGCTGTCCTCGGTTGGCCCGAATACCAAAGTATTAGGCTGGCGTCGGTCATGGGCGCTCAAATCTGACGTCAGTGCGTCCCGGTATTAAAGCGCATGACCGACGTCATATCCTCAGTCTTTTTTGCCGCATGGTCCGAAGCAGAAGCAGCGTTTGCAAGTGCCGTTCGGCGTTCTGAAATTTTCGTATTTCGAGTTTCAGACCAAAACCAAGTTGGGCTAAGTACCCCGTTGGAATATTTTGTTTTTCTTGCCTCAGTTAATTCCGGATGTCAGAAAAAGTGAATAATTGTATTTCTTGTGGGAAACAAATACCGCATAGGGATTACCACTCTTTGTATTCCTTGTTTGGGGCCTGAGCACACGTAGTGGGTGTCGCTTTGTGCTAGGTTTAATAAGCGCACCATTAAACATAGGTTAGATTGCGCTAGGCTGGTCTTTGGGAAGCGGTGTAATTACAATATGCCGTCGGATCCTCCGACGCCCGCTTCTGCTAAGAAGCACAAGGATAAGTCGTTAAGGCCCAAGCAGGATGAGTCGTCCGTTCCGGACGCCGGTTCTTTAGAAACTACGCTGGAATCTGTAGATCCAGCCGAGGTTTCAGCTGAGTCTCAGGGGGAGACATTAATTTTGCAAGATGTGGCCTCACAGGAGTCAGGTCAGGCTGAAGGGGCCTCTCAGGTTGCTGTACTCCCTTCTTTGCCTAAGGTGGTTAGGCCTTCTCCTTCAGTCTCTAAGGTACCTTCTAAGGGCAGGCCTGGTTTGCCCTCCTCAGGTGTCAGTCCTAGTTCTGCAGGCTCTGTGCCTAAAAAACACATGCTTAAAATGGCAGAAGATTTAATTTCCTTAATCAGGGGTTCTATGCCCCCTCCAGATAAGAGGCCTAGGGTGGAGCCAGAAGTGGAAAGTTTGGAACAGGCTTCAGATTACTCAGAGTCTTCGGCTGAAGACACTCAGGATTTTCCTCCTTATTCAGATTCGGATGCAGAGGATTCCAGTCCTTCTGCTTCTCCTCCAGAGGATTTTTCCTTCTCAGAAACCTTGCATTCTATGAGGGAGCATTTTAAATGGGAAGGTCAGGATTTCTCGGATTCCCGAAAGAGGCTTAGGGAATTTTTGTTTTTGCCTCAACATCGGCCCTTAGCTATTCCTCCTGTTTTGGATGTTGTTCAGGATGTTTTCTCTGAGGCTTCCCTTAATCCAGACTCTTTGCCTCCTGCGCCAGTTAAACCTGATAGGTATTACAGGGTGCCTGAGGCTCATAAATATCTGTATAAGAGCCCAAGGGCTGACCCAGAAACTATTAGTCAGGGACCTAAGGGTGTCAGGGCTTCTGCCTATGGATAAAGAATCTAGAGCTTTGGGTAGGTGGGGTAAAAAAGTGTACACCTCTTCCACTCTAGCAATGAGGGCTTTGAATTGCCAGTTTCATATGTTAAAGTACCAGAATTTTCTCCTTACTCAATTAAAATCTAAGGTAGATGCTTTGGCAGAGGGCATAGAATGTAAGGAATTACAGGAGTTGGTTCATGCCTCTGATCAGGTGGGTAAGCATTCCTTGCAGTGTGGTTTCGATGCTTTACAGGCTTCTTCTAGGGTGGCTGCCACTGGATCAGTTATTCGCAGGCACGCCTGGCTTAAGGATCAGAGTTTGTCAGAGCATGTTAAAGCTAGAATTTTGGATGCTCCTTTACAGTCTGAAGTTTTGTTTGGTCCTCCTGTGGAGTCTGTCTTAAAGAAAATGGAAGACAAGGCTAAGTCTATGCAGACTGTTAAAGATTTTTTGCAGGTGCAGCCCCCTAAGTTTAGCAGAAATTGGCTTACTAAGGGATGGGCTTACTCTTCTTCTGATTTACAGTCTAGGGGCAGATCTAGACATGGTAGGGGCAGAGCTCAGGGTTCTTTCAGGCCTAGAACGTGGAGTTCCCCTGCACCATCTACAAGTGAGGGCAGGGGCCAATCCTTTCGTAAACAGACCCAATGACCTGCATCTTCAGCTGCCAGATCCCTCCTGTCTGGCAGCTCCTTTGGGAGGAAAGTTAGCACTTTTCAAGCAAAACTGGCTTTTAGTCACCCAGGACAAATGGGTACTGGACATTATAAACCGAGGCTACAAGTTTTATTTCCACACATTGCCTCCTTTCAAAGGCATGCCAGACGTTCCTCCTCAGCAAAGAGTAGAGGCTCACAAACAGATTTCTTTACTTCTTCAAATGGGGGCTATACAGCAGGTCCCTATGTCAGAAGTGGGCCTAGGATTTTATTCTCGCCTGTTTCTTGTACCAAAGAAAGGAAACACTTGGAGACCAATTTTGGATTTATCTATCCTCAACACATACCTGGACATTCCAAAATTCAAAATGTTGACGTTGCAACAACTTCTGCCTCTGTTGGGCAAAGACCACTGGATGGTAACTCTGGATCTCAAAGAGGCTTATCTTCATATTCCTATCAGACCCAGTTGCAGGAGATTCCTGCGTTTGGCTGGGACTTTACATTATCAGTTCTCTGCATTGCCCTTTGGCTTATCTACTGCCCAGGGTGTTCACAAAGGTTCTGGCCCCGGTGATAGCCTTCTTAAGGTTAAGAGGAATACAAATTTATCCTTATTTGGACGATTGCCTGATTCTTGCTCAAGACGAAAACAAGCTTCTTCACCATCTACAGTATGTTATGGCAGTGTTAAGGTGCCTAGGGTATTCTGTGAACGAAACAAAGTCCAGTCTAGTACCCTCTCAGGAAATGTGCTTTCTGGGTGTGAGACTGAATACAGCTTCCCAGATGGCTTTTTTGACCCCGGACAAGCAGAGAAACCTTACACTTTACTTCCAGTAATTGTCTCTACAGTCCAGGCTGACTGCAAGGACAGTCCTTCAAGCCTTGGGGTTCATGGCATCTTGTATTCTGGTGCTTCCCAATGCCAAACTGCATATGAGGAAGCTACAATGGTGTCTCAAAAATGTATGGACACAACACTGCCACGATCTGGACACTCATTCAAATAATACCTTGCATTCAAAAGGAATTTTTGTGGTGGGCTCAGGAATGTCACCTAAACAAGGGACTCTCTGTGACCCGACCAGAGGCGAGTCAGATCTTAACGACAGATGCCTCGGACAAGGCTTGGGGAGCACACCTCAATGGAAAGTGGGTTCAAGACACGTGGCCTGCCAGACTTCAACATTTACATATCAACTTGAAGGAGATGTTAGCAGTCCAATTTGCATTGATGGCTTTCAAGGATTTACTTCACCCAGGACAAGTGTTGATTCAAACAGACAACACAACTGTCATGTGGTACATCAACAAGCAAGGGGGAACCCATTCGTACCTCTTTGCAGACAAGCTATGATTCTGTGGGAGACTGCTCTCAGTATGCACCTCACTCTTCAGGCAAGGTTTCTGCCAGGAGCACAGAACTCCTTAGCAGATGTTTTGAGCAGACAGATGGTGGATCCCCACGAGTGGAAGTTGGATCCTCATGTATTTCGACAGTTGACAGTGATATGGGGGACTCCAGACATAGATCTGTTCGCTTCTCCACTAAATTTCCAGTTGCCAAAGTTTTGCACAAAGATGTTTCATCCCACAGCTTGGAAAGTGGATGCTCTATCATTCAGTTGGAGCAATCTTCACGTATGCCTTTCCTCCTCTGCCTCTCCTTCCCAAGGTGCTCTTGAAGGTCAGACAAGACAAGCCCTCCATGATTCTGATAGCTCGGATTGGCCTCGACAGCACTGGTACCCTGCTGAGGAGTTTAGTACGGGAGGCTCCTTGGGCTTTGGCTTCAACTGCACACCTTTTGTCGCAGGCGGCAATCATTTCCTCAATGTCAGGATTCAGTCCCTGCATCTAACAGCCTGGCATATTCTGTTCTAGAACCTGGAGGGTCAAGCTTCCTCAACAAGTTTTGAATGTTATTTTGGAGGCCAGAAGGCCTAGTACAAGGAAAGTTTATGCTGATAAATGGAGGAGATTTTTATTTGGAGCACAGCAAGGAGTTTTGATGTTTCCAGGCCTAATTTGAGTGTTTCTCTTCAATATCTTACAGAATTATTAGACAAAGGTTTGTCTTTCTCCTCTGTAAAGTTCATGCTGCAGCCATTTCTGCTCACTATGACTGTGACCCACCATTATTCTCTCATCCTTTGTTTAAACAATTCCTTAGAAGGGCAAAGAACATAAGACCCCCACGTAGAGCTCCTACTCCTTCCTGGGATCTCAATTTTGTGTTGGAAAAACTTACTTTACCTCCTTTTGAACCTGCAGCTACGTCTGAGTTAAAGTTTTTGTCTTGGAAGACTGCTTTTTTGTTGGCCATTACGTCTGCTAGAAGGGTATCTGAATTACAGGCTCTCATGGCAGTGGAGCCCTTCCTGATTTTTCATAAGGATAGGGTATCTCTGCGTACTAACCCTACTTTTATGCCTAAAGTGGTTTCAAATGTGGCCCTGAACCAATCTATTCATTTGCCTACTTTTTATGCTGATCCCCAAAATAAAGGGGAGAAAATTTTGCACACTTTGGATATTCACAGGCAGTTGCGTTATTATTTGAGCAGGACTAAAAGTTTCAGACAGTCTCAACAGTTATTTGTTTCTTTTGCTTTGAGCTCTCAGGGGAAACCTGTTTCTAAACAAACTATTTCTAAGTGGATTGGTCATTGTATTGCCTTTTGTTATTCTCATCATGGTAAGGAGATTCCGCGTGGAATCAGACCTCATTCCACTAGGGCTACTGCCACTTCTACTGCTTTTTTGAGGGGAGTAGCTACCAAAGATATTTTGGAAGCAGCTACTTGGAGTTCAGTGCACACTTTTTCTAAACATTACCATCTTCCTCTTTATTCCAAATCTAGGGCTGGGTTTGCCACTGCAGTCTTGCAGGGCTTATTAGCAGCCCCCAATGCTTTATGATTTGGCCAACCTCCCTTTACTTTTGCTTTGGGATTCTACCCACAGGTTATGACTGCAGCAATGTGAGATGAAGAACATAGTACAGTTTTGTACCTACCATAAATGTAGATGTTCGAAGATCCACATTGCTGCAGTCCAATTTACCCTCCCTCCTTCCCCTCTGTAGTTTGGAGTGTTTGTTGGTTTAGGTTGTAGATATTTTTGTACTTGGGTTTTGACGGTTTTTTCTATTTTAGGCTGTGGCCTTTCTTTTTGGGCCTTCTGACATCTGGGGCAAGAAAAGACTGAGGATATGACGTCGGTCATGCGCTTTAATACCGGGACGCACTGACGTCAGATCTGAGCGCCCATGACCGACGCCAGCCTAATACTTTGGTATTCGGGCCGACCGAGGACAGCGGACTACCCACAGGTTATGACTGCAGCAATGTGGATCTTCGAACATCTACATTTATGGTAGGTACAAAACTGTACTTTTATACGTCTGCTACCTTGGCAATCAGAGCCTTAAACTGCCAGTTTCATATGCTTAAATATCAGCAGCATGTTGTGGCCCTACTTAAACAGAAAATGATGTTGATTTCTTGTTGTGTGAAAAAGAGTTACAAGAATTATTGCATTCAGCAGAACAGGTTGGAAAGCATACTTTGCAATGTGGTTTTGATTCCTTGGAGGCCTCTTGCAGGGCCGCAGTTACTGGATCTGTGATTAGAAGGCATGCCTGGCTCAAGGAGCAAAATCTGCCTGAGCATGTTAAAGCTAAATTCTTGGATGCCCCCTTGCAGCATGACACTCTGTTTTGTAATAAGGCAGAAGAGGTTTTAAAGAAAATGGAAGACAAAGCTAAATCTATCTTCTTCTTCTTCTTTCGTCTTTTTCCCAGTTAGGGGTCGCCACAGCGGATCACCTGTCCACTCATGATTGGCAATGGAGTTTTTATGGTGTCGAGTTGCCAGCCCGGCGCCCAACCTTCCGCAGAAGGCACACGCACGCACTCACACCTAGGGCCAATTTAGTGTGTCCAATCCACCTACAGCATGTCTTTGGGATGTGGGAGGAAACTGGAGCACCTGGAGGAAACCCACGCGACCACAGGGAGGACATGCAGACTCTGCACAGAAGGCACCCCAGCCAAGGATCGAATCGGACATTCTCTTGCAGTGAGGCGACAACATTAACCGCTGCACCACCATGGCCGCCCAAGACAAAGCTAAATTTATGCAAACTGTAAAAGATTTCTTGCAGGTGCAGCCACCCAGGTTCAGTTGGCACTGGCCTACTAAAAACTGGTCCTTTCCTGTGTCCAACAGAGCCACTCAAGGCAAATCCAGGCGCTCAAAAGGCTCTAGATACCAATCACAGGGGTCTTACAGGTCAAACCAGTGGGGTGCCTCCACCTCCAAATCTGGAGGAAACAAAGGACAACCCTACAGTAAGCAGTCTCAATGACTTTCCTCTACCATCACCGAGCACTTATCTTTTGGCAGCCCCCTTGGGGGGAAAACTATCACTTCATGCTCAAAATTGGCAGGTAATTACCCTGGACAAGTGGGTATTGAACGTAGTATCCCAGGGGTACAAATTTTGTTTCCATACTTTGCCAATTCCAAACGGATGGCCAGATCTGCCACAAAATCAGTGGGCAGAGGCTCAGAAACAAGTAATTTCCCTCATGGATGTGAGGGCTATTCAACCAATTCCAGAAAAGGAAAAAGGACAAGGTTTTTATTCAAGACTTTTCCTGGTACCCAGAAAAGACAGCTCTTGGCGTCCAATACTGGATTTATCGATTTTGAACACGTTCCTGGACATTCCAAAATTCAGAATGCTGACTTTGCAACAGCTACTGCCTATGCCATGCAGAAACGCTTGGTTGGTGACTCTAGACTTAAAAGAGGCATACCTGCATATCCCAGTAGGGGAATCATGCAGAATATACCTCCACTTCAAGAAAGGTTTTTTACATTACCAATTCTCTGCACTGCCCTTTGGCTTATCTACTGCGCCCAGGGTCTTTACAAAGTGCCTGGCACCAGTAATTGCATTCTGCAGACAGAGGCATACAAATTTATCCTTATCTGGACGAAGGTCTCATTCATGCAGAGGACAAGGACACACTTCTTCAACATCTGGCATTTGTAAAAAGGCTTCTAGCATGCCTAGGGTACACAATAAATGAAAAGAAATCCCAACTGGTACCCTCTCAAATAATTACATTCCTGGGTGCAAGCTTGAATACAACTGCCCAGATGGCTTACCTTATGCCAGACAAACAAAGGCAACTGACAATATACTTCAAAGAAATGGCAACAAAAACCCAGTTATCTGCAAGACAAATTCTGCAGGCTTTTGGGTTCATGGCATCCTGCATTCTACTAATTCCATATGCAAGACTGCATATGAGGAAACTTCAATGGTACCTAAAAAGTTTATGGAGCCAACATTGTCACAGTCTGGAAACAATGATTCCTCTCATCCCCTGCCTACAACAGGAGTTTCTTTGGTGGGCGGAGACATGTCACCAAAACAAGGGACTGTCATTCACTCTACCCCCTGCCACCCAAACCCTAACTACAAACGCATCAGGCTGTGCTTGGGGGGCCCACCTGGCGGGGAGATGCATTCAGGGCGAATGGAGCCCAAACCAAATGCATCTGCATATCAACCAGAAAGAGATGCTAGCTATTGAGAATGCTCTGGCAGCCTTCAAGGACTTACTTCATCCAGGACAACTACTGATAAAGACGGACAACACCATGGTTATGTGGTACATATACAAGCAGGGGGGTACACATTCCTACCCCCTGTGCAGACTAGCCATGGCATTGTGGGACACAGCTTTGACTTACCAAATACATCGTCAAGCTCAATTCCTGCCAGGAAAACAAAATACTCTGGCAGACGACCTAAGCAAAAATCTTATGGACCCACACAAATGGAAACTGGATCCACAAATCTTCAGCATGTTAACACGGAAATGGGGGAGCCCAGACATAGATCTATTTGCCTCTCCCCAAAATTATCAGCTGGACAAATTCTGCACGAGAATTCATCACAAAAAAGCAGGGAAAGTGGATGCCCTATCCTTCAGCTGGAAAACCTATCAGTCTATGCCTTTCCCTCTCTGTCTCTTCTCTCCAAGTTTTTACTAAAAGTCAGACAGAAAAAAACAAAAATGATCCTAGTTGCTCTCGACTGGCCTCGACAACACTGGTACCCACTTCTAAGGAATATGTCTTAACTTCCCCCTTGGTGCTTGCCTCAAATACCTCATCTACTGTCTCAGCAGAGCAATCAAATTCTGCACACTCAGCTCCAAACTCTGAACCCGGCAGCATGGCTGATCATTTAATTATTCAAACAACACTTCTCAAATAAGTCTGTGATGGATGTTATTTTGGAAGCCAGAAGACCTAGTTACTAGAAAATCTTATGCTGATAAATGGAAGAGATTCTGTGTTTGGAACCAAGCACAAGGAACAGACACAGCAAAGCAAAAAATTTTACAATATTTGACTGAGATGCTTGACAAGAGCCTATCTTTTTCGTCAATAAAAATCCATGCCTCTGCCATCTCTACTCATTACAACACAGAGCCTCCCCTCTTTTCTCATCCTCTGCTTAAACAGTATCTTAAAGGGGCTAAAAATTTAAGGCCTCCCAGAAGATCACCAACTCCTGCATGGGACCTCAATTTTGTGCAGGAAAAACTCACCCTGCCTCCTTTTGAACCAGCAGCTACTGCGGATATAAAATTTATATATTGGAAAACAGCTTTTCTCTTGGCAGTCACTTCAGCAAGAAGGGTTTCAGAACTACAGGCTCTCATGGCTGTGGAGCCTTTTATTACATTTTACCCGGGCAGGGTGTCCCTCAGGACCAATTCATCTTTTATGCCTAAGGTGGTATCCAGTGTGGCTTTTAACCAGACAATTCACCTGCCAACTTTTTACCCAAATCCGCAGAACAAGGTGGAGCGGATTCTGCATTCATTGGACGTACACAAACAACTAAGATTCTACTTGAACAGGACCAAGTCTCTAAGAAAGTCTGAGCAACTACCGGTAGCATTTGCTGCGGGGTCAGAGGGGAAGGCTATATCAAAGCAGACTATTTCTAAGTGGATAAACCACTGCATTTGTTTCTGCTACATGCACCATGGAAAACCTGTGCCCAAGGGGATCAGATCTCAGTCCACCAGGGCTGCCTGTACCTCAGCAGCTTTTCTCAGAGGGGTTCCAACCAAAGACATTCTAGAGGCTGCTACTTGGAGCTCTGTTCATGCCTTCACAAAGCATTATCATTTGCCTCTCTTCTCCAAATCCAGGGCAGGCTTTGCCACTGCAGTCCTGCAGGGCCTTATAGCCACTCCTAATGCTGTTTAGCTCCATCCTCCCATCCATAGCTTTGGGATTCTACCCAAATGTAATGACTGCAACAGTGAAACACGAAGAACAGAGTACAGATGTGTACACTTACCATAAATGTAGATGTTCGAGTGTATTCACTGTTACAGTCCGGTTTACCCACCCGCCATCCCCCTTTTCTGTATCTTTTTCTTTCCTTCACTATATACTAAAGCCTTTGTGGTGTATTTGCTGTTGGATGAAGGTAAAGTTTATGTTGCTAAAAGTGCATTTATGTATATTTCTGTTTATATATATATATATATATATATATATATATATATATATATATATATATATACACATATACATACATATATATATATATATATATATATATATATATATCAATATAATATTTGCTCCCCATTTGGGGGGCACCTGACATCTGGGGCAAGAAAAACTGATGTAATAGCATCAGCTGCATGTTTTATACCCCTGACAACCTGACGTCATGGAAGAAGGGACAGCAACTGACGCAGGACCCAAGACTTTGTTATTCAGGCCGACTCAGGGCAACCTGCCAGCAGATTACCCAAATGTAATGACTGCAACAGTGAATACACTCGAACATCTACATTTATGCTAAGTGTACACAACTGTACTTTCATGATAAGTCTTTTTTCAGTATGTAACTCTTTTTTAGCAAATGGTCATTAGTGCTTGTGCTATAAAATTTAAAAGCAGTGTTAGTAGCACAACATGTAGCATACTCACCTTTGATGCAGAAGGCTGCTTGTTCTATTTGCACACCATGTAGATGGATTGTTGACACTGTAGTGCAGTATAAGGTGGGGGGGGGTTACTGTCCTTCAGATAAGATATTAAATGGAGGCCCCATCTGCCTGTGTTGCGGGTAGGTGATGTTTTGCATCACCTGAGCTGTCAAAAAGAGTAGGGGGAGTTCCCAGATGCCTTGCCAAATTTCCCCTAGTAGGATAAATACCACAAAGGGTCTACCCTGAAAAGAGACTACAAGTTTTAAAGTAAATCCACATCTTTGACTTCATTTCAAAAGTAAAGAAGAAAATAGTATGCATGCTGACAGCGTTGAACAATGTTTATGATAATTGGGGGAAGAGAGACAAGTGTTGGGACACCAGAATGACTTTGGGGTGGGGGGGTCCATTACCTTGCCTAGGGCCCCATTTAAGACCATGATCCATTTCTGATACCGAGTTAAGAGGAGGCATTCATTATTTTGTTATAGAAGCATGAGTATGTATCTCTTGAGTCAGACTGTGCTGTACAGTTGTAATATCTATAAATTCTTGCAGCATTTAATTGTAGTAATTCATTATTTAGTCTAGTTTTGGTTTTAATGTTTGCTGTTTTAGGTCATTTTGTTTAATTCTGAAGATCAGCCACCAGGCAGTGTAAACTTTTGTTCTAGGTGATCATCACTTTTGAATTGACAGCCTGACCCCATTGTAAAAATGGGAAAAGGGGAAGTGGATTGATGGGTCTGGTAGTTAGAGGTTGAATGTAGTACAAACAGTGGAGAAGATGTTCATCGTGTTACACTGCTGCAGTCATCACACTTGGGTTATCCTGCCATCAGGCGGTCCCGCAGTCGGCCAGAGTTCCAAAGTCTTGTTCCGGCATCAGTTGCTGTCACTTCTTCCCTGACTTCAGTGCGCCAGGGGTATATAAGATGCATCCGACGCCATTTTCTTCAGTCTTTCTTGCCGCACGGTACCCGAAGCAGAAGCAGTTCGCAAGTGCCGGTCGGCCGACTCCTGAGATTTTCAAATCGAATTACAGACCGAAGTCTTCATAAAGCTAAGTACCCCGTTGGGAACCTTTTCTTGCCTCAGTCCGATGTCAGAAAAAGTTAACAATTGCATTTTTTGTGGGAAGCAAATACCTTATAAGGACTTTCACTCTTATTGTATTCCTTGCCTAGACCCAGACCACGACGTCACAGGTTGTCGGTTTTGTGCTAGGTTTAATAAACGAACTATTAAACGTTGGTTTGATTTCGCCCAACATTATTTTGGTAGGAAATTTAATTATACCATGCCGTCGGAGCAACCGACGACCGTAATGCATACAAAATGCAAAGATAAGGACAGGCAGCCGAGGTCCAAACCGGACTCCGAGGCCTCTGCTAGGCCAGTTGCCGGTTCTCCGGTTTTCAGTGAGGCACCTACAAAGCCCCTGACGACTGCTGATTCAGAACCCCAGGCGACATCCGATTCACAAGCGGAGATTGCTAGGTCTCCACAACCTTTATCTTTAGGCCCTTCTGACTCCATGCCTGAAGGAGATTCTGGTGCAGTTGAAACGCCTTCAGTTGCAGAAGGTGTCTTCAGACCGACTACACTTACTATTAAATCCTATGCAAAACTAAAAACTTCTTTAAAAACAAAGAAGACTGTACAGCAGTCTCCAGTACAAGGCCCCATGCCTAAGAAACAGATGCTTAAGATGGCTGAAGACTTAATTACCCTGATCAGGGGTTCCCATCCCCCTCCTGATAAAAGGCCAAGGCAGGAGGAGGACTACACTTCCTCTTACCAGGTTTCAGTTTCCTCAGACTCTTCTGAGGAACAGGAATATTCCTTTCCCACTTATGAAGATTTTGATGCTGAAGAGTCTATCCCTTCTGCATCTCCCCCAGAAGACTACTCTTTTGGGGAAACCTTACATACTATGAGGGAACATTTCCACTGGGAAGGCCAGGATTACTCTTCTAAGAAAAGGCTCTGAGAGTTCCTTTTACTTACCCAGCACAGATCACTTGCTATTCCACCTGTGTTAGACATTGTGGATGATGTATATTCAGAATCTAGCCTTAACCCAGACTCACTACCTCCTGCACCAGCCAAACCAGACAGATACTACAGAGTCCCTGACTCACACAAATTCCTGTATAAAAGCCCTGCTGCTGACCCAGAAACCATTTCCCAGGGTCCCAAAGGTGTTAAGGCCTCTATTGCTAAAAATCCTGTTCCCTCTGAAAGGGATTCTAGAGTACTAGACAGATGGGGAAAGAAAGTATATACCTCAGCTACTCTAGCTATGAGGGCCTTAAATTGTCAGTTTCAAATGCTGAAATATCAACAATATCTGATGTCTCAATAGGACATGCTGGAGGGACAGATTCATTTCCCAGAGGCTCCCCTCACTCTGCAATAGAATCCCAATTCATGTTAGACATAGCCCCTCGCTGACCCTCTTCAAGCGAAATCTGGACACGTGGATGGGAAATCGCAAATTCACCCCTGGGATCTCTTCTGTGTCCCTGTTAGACAGAGGCACAGTAAACTAATCTTAAAAGGGTACCTTCTGTGACCTACTTTACAGAGGCACAGTTAGCTAATCTAATAGGGAGGTGGAAGCCAAATACACTCTGGCTAGGCTTATAAATGCCCTAAGGCAGATAGCCTAGTATCTACCTATGAACCTATGAATTAAAACCAAAAATGCTCGCACATACAGAACAGCCAGATTACAAGGAAATGCAAGATTTGTTGCATTCATCTGAACAAGTGGGAAAACATACTTTGCAATGTGAATTTGATTCATTGGAAGCTTCTTGTAGAGCAGCAGTGTCAGGGTCTGTCATACGTAGGCATGCTTGGTTAAAAGAACAAACTTTACCTGATCATGTTAAAGCAAAGTTATTGGATGCACCTTTACAGCAGGATGTTTTATTTGGTGTAAAAGCAGAAGAAGTTTTAAAGAAAATGGAGGATAATGCAAAATCTATGCAGACGGTCAAGGATTTTTTACAGGTTCAACCCCCTCGTTTCAGCAGAAATTGGCCAACCAAAAACTGGTCCTTTCCAGCTTCTGCCAGACCACAGAGGGGCAGATACAGACGCCCAAGGGGCAGAAGCCAGCCACAAGGCTCTTACCAGCCTCGACAATGGGGTGCCACAACCCAAAAAGGAGAAGAAGACAGGTCTCAAACTACCAGAAGACAAACACAATGACTTACCCCTCAGACTACCAAGCAAAACCCTCTTGGCAGCTCCCTTGGGGGGAAAACTAGCACTTTTTGCAGACAATTGGCACATCATCACAAAAGACAAATGGGTCCTAAATATTGTATCTCAAGGATACCGATTCCACTTTCACACTTTGCCAAGGATAAAAGGAATGCCAAACCTGCCACCAAATCATTGGGCAGAGGCTCAAAAGCAAATTTCAGCCCTCATGGACATGAGAGCCATTCAACAGGTTCCTATACAGGAGCAAGGACAAGGATTTTACTTAAGACTGTTTCTAGTTCCCCGAAAGGACAAAGCCTGGAGACCCATTCTGGACCTCTCAATTCTAAACACATATCTGGAAGTACCCAAATTCAAGATGCTAACACTACAGAAACTTCTTCCCATGCTGGGCAAGAAGGCTTAGCTATTAACGTTGGACCTCAAGGAGGCATACCTGCATGGCCCTATCGGACAAAATTGCAGAAGATACCTCCGATTTATTGCAGGTTCAACCCATTACCAATTCTCTGCACTGCCCTTTGGCTTATCTATTGCGCCCAGGGTCTTCACAAAATGCCTGGCACCAATAATTGCATACTGCAGAAAAAGAGGGATTCAAATATATCCATACCTGGACGACTGCCTTATTCAAGCAGAAAGCAAGGACATTCTATTAAAGCATCTGGCGTTTTTCAAAACCTACTAAGTTGCCTAGGGTACATAGTAAACGAAAAGAAGTCAAAACTAATGCCCTCACAAGACATAATATTCCTGGGTGCCAGCTTAAATACAATGGCCCAGATGGCTTATCTCACACCAGACAAGCAAGGACAACTGACTCAATAGTTCAAAATGATGGCAACAAAGACCCAACTCCCTGCAAGAAAAATTCTGCAGACCTTGGGATTCATGGCATCTTGCATACTACTAATACCATTTGCAAAACTGCATATGAGGAAATTACAGTGGTATCTGAAAAGCATATGGACTCAACACAGCCACAGCTTGGAAACAATAATTCCACTCATTCTCTGTCTTCAACAGGAGTTTCTATGGTGGGCTCAGGCATGTAACCTCAACAAGGGTCAGCCTTTTACCTTACCCACAGCCAGGCAAACTGTAACAACAGATGCATCAGATTATGCCTGGGAGCACACATGGCAGGACAGTGTATTCAGGGCAAATGGTCTGCAAACCAAAGGCATCTACATATCAATCAAAAAGAGATGCTAGCTATACAAAATGCCCTAACAGCTTTCAAGGACCTCCTACATCCAGGACAACTCCTAATAAAGACGGACAACACCACAGTGATGTGGTACATAAACAAGCAAGGGGGCACCCACTCCTACCCCCTATGCAGACAAGCAATGACCTTGTGGAACACAGCACTGACCTACCAAGTTCAACTACAAGCACAGTTCCTGCCAGGAAAGAAAAACACACTGGCAGACGATCTAAGCAGAAACATCATAGATCCTCACAAGTGGAAACTAGATCCACAAGTATTCGCAATGATAACTCAAAAATGGGAGAGCCCAGACATAGATCTGTTTGCTTCCCCCCAAAACTACCAACTATGGAAATTCTGCACAAGGACATACCACACACTAGCTTGGAAAGTGGACGCCCTTTCATTCAGTTGGAAAACATTGACAGTGTATGCCTTTCCTCCACTGCCTCTTCTGGCAAAGGTGCTGCTGAAAGCCAGATTAGAGAGGCCACAAATGATACTCATTGCTCCAGACTGGCCACGCCAACACTGGTATCCAATACTAAGGAACATGGCTCAGGGCCCAACATAGATTTTACCTACAATTCCTCACCTGTTCACTCAGCAAAACAATCAGATTCTACACAGCCAGCTCAAGACTTTAAATCTGGCTGCATGGCAAATTGCCTAATCAACCAGTCAGCACTTCTCTCTAAAGCTGTGATGTTCGTCATTCTGGAGGCCAGAAGACCCAGTACCAGGAAAGTCTATTCAGACAAATGGAAAAGACTAAAGGCCAAAATCCCCTTGTCCCAAATATTCCTCAGATTCTTCAATATTTAACTGAGATGTTGCACAAAGGACTTTCCTTCTCATCTATTAAGATCTACGCCTCAGCTATTTCAGCTCAGTACAACACGGATCCTCCTATATTTTCACATCCATTACTAAGATAGTTCCTCAGAGGGGCTAAGACATAAGACCGCCCCAGAGAGCACCAACACCAACTTGGGATCTCAACTTTGTTTTGGAAAAGCTTACACTTCCGCCCTTTGAACCATCTTTCACAGCTGATCTACAGTTCCTGTCATGGAAAACTGCCCTGCTGCTAGCAATAACTTCAGCATGAAGAGTCTCAGAACTACAGGCCCTAATGGCAGTGGAGCCTTTCATCATTTTTCATCACGACAGAGTCTCTTTACGAACTAACCCTTCCTTTATGCCAAAGGTGGTATCCAGTGTGGCCCTAAACCAAACCATTCATTTGCCCATCTTTTATCCAAACCCCCAGAACAAAGGGGAAAGGCTCCTACACTCTTTGGACATTCACAGGCAATTACGTTACTACTTGGATAAAACTAAGGCTTTCAGAAAATCTGACCAGCTCTTTGTATCCTATGCTGCAGGATCTCAAGGAAAAGCTATCTCAAAACAGACCATTTCAAAATGAATAGGACATTGTATCCGTTTCTGCTACACACACCATGGGAAATCTATGTCTGGTAACATCAGGCCCCTTTCCACCAGGGCTACAGCAACATGAACAGCCTTCCTCAGAGGAGTACCAACCAAGGATATTTTGGAGGCTGCAACTTGGAGTTCAGTGCACACCTTCATCAAGCACTATCACTTACCTCTATACTCTAAAACCAGAGCTGGCTTTGCCACTGCAGTTCTGCAGGGCCTACTAGCCTCTGCAAACCCTGTTTAGTTCCACCACCCATCCTTAGCTTTGGGATTCAACCCAAGTGTAATGACTGCAGCAGTGTAACACGATGAACATAGTACAGTTTTGTACCTACCATAAATGTAGATGTTCGAGTGTTCACACTGCTGCAGTCCAGGTTGCCCTCCCTCCATCCCCTCTGAACTAGCTGGACTTATCTATACCTTTCTATCCTATACAACCTCTGTGGTGTATTTGCTTGTGACTGAAGGTATTGTTTTATTTTTATATGTATGTTTTTATATAAAAATATATATTGCCTAACTATTGGGGTCACCTGACATCTGGGGCAAGAAAAAGTGAAGAAAATGGCGTCGGATGCATCTTGTATACCCCTGGCGCACTGACGTCAAGGAAGAAGCGACAGCAACCAATATCGGACCAAGACTTTGGAACTCTGGCCAACTGCGGGACCACCTGATGGCAGGATAACCCAAGTGTGATGACTGCAGCAGTGTGAACACTCAAACATCTACATTTATGGTAGGTACTAAACTGTACTTTACGAATATTCATCTCTGGGTTGTGAAGCCACAACAGTGGCTGCTTGTGCAAAGGAGACTGTTGATATAAATGTATTAAAAACAGAAAAAAAGTAACCTGTTCTGTTTTTGCTAATTTAATTGAAGCTTCTGGGCCTGCCCATTGTAATGCTGCAGAATCAGTTTACTTACAATGTATTCACATTCGTATGTTCTATGGTTGATTAAGTAACACTGGTAAAAGTTTGATATGTTACAGTTTTTGTCATACATTTGCAGAAATGTCATGCATCTTGTTTTTCTTCTGTTACAGTGGATGGATTTCAGCCCTTACAGGCTTGAACACAAGCATTCCTGTTGGTATTATTATGGTAATTGTAACAGCTTTGTTTACAGCTTCAGCAGTCACTTCTATGATCATGTTCAAAAAGGTAAGTTTCCACTTTTACAGTGAGTCAAATTTAGAGCAGCTTTTTAGTAGTAGTTGCAATTCCTTGTTTATAAAATCTGTTAATGGACTTGTTAACAGAGATGAACTACTGGAGATATCTGTGAGTTTTTCTTTTTTGGCAATTGACAGTACTTTTCCATGTGGACAAGTGATTTACCTCCTTATTAACGCTGATCTTCATTACCATGTTATAGTTTTCTTAATGATCACTGGTCTTCATTACCATCTCATAGTTTTGCCTTAGAATGTTCATTTGCAAAATGCTTTTTTCATGATGAACCTTATCCACATTTATGCTGTCACTAAGGTCAGTCAGTTTATTTATTAGACAAGTTCTTTGATTTTTGAAACCTTTTCACTTAGGAAATGAGTTCTGTGCCCTCATAGTCTGTTTCATCCGTGGTCACCAGTTTTGTACACTGCTGCTTATCAGTTGTATACCAGCCTGTCACACTTCAGCACTGTGCAGACACACTCTATTTCAGGTTGTGACAGGCACATCTTATTTAATTCTTATACAATTATTTAGTGCCCCCACCATGTCCTTTATTTCTTCTGGATATTGTTTTTAACCATCTGATATGAAATGTAATGCTTTTATTTGGTGGTGAAGAAAGGCTGAAAGCCAAGACCAAATGACACTTCATTTCTACCACCCTTGATGCTGACAGTGGCCCCAGCTGTGTCCTAATTAACACACCGAACCAGAAGAGACTGAGGCATACAAAGAAGGGCATACCACTAGGCATAAGGGTTACTGGCCGATTAAGACTGGGTTGAAGAACCGCAGTCAGCCTTTTTGAAAAAAAGATATTGGAGGGGGTTATCCCCCCCAAAAAAGTTACCAGTAGAACATCCCATGCAGCAGCATAGAACCAAAGATTGTGTGGAGACAGAAAGGAGTGCAGTGGAGGGCTGTGAAAGCGCAGCGACTCTATAAAGATGGGATGTCAAAGGGAGGTCAGAAAGCTTGAAAAAATTGGCAAGTTAAAAAATTTTTGCTGGACAGATTGCAGCCCTTTCAGTCTTTTTAAGTTTGATTTAAACTGATCACAGAATTGAAGATTAGGTTTGCATAGCCCTAATGCACACAATTCTGAGTTGCCCTTTCAAGACTCAAGAGCTTGTACTGCTGTTACATTAAACATTACACATCATATTCACTGGGGCTGTTCCCATCTGATGCGTCGTGGATATCCATGTAGTCTGCACCATTTTTCACAAATATCATTTACCTAAAGGCTTATTTCTAGACATTTTTTAGATATTTGTCCATTTGATAACTATTCTTCCAGAATCAGTGTGTCATTCTGTGACACATGATTAGCTTTTATGTAGCACATTCAGTTGCACAGCCAGGGTACTTCCATCTGGTTCTTTATGCAGTAGAGATGTTGCACTCACAGTGCTACTTTTGCGAGCAAGTCAGTTCTGCCATAGACTCCCAAATTTTCCTAGCTTGGTTTCCTGTGAAAAGGAAAGGGTGGTGTGATATATAGTCTTTCCCTGTTTCATAACCATTTTGACTTTTACAGATCTTATTCAAGAAATGCAATTGCATTAGACTCAGACTGATGCCTAACACTCTTAGATGAGACCTGTGTCAAATATTTCCTTCTTATATAGAGTCAGGATATGATTTGGTAAGTAGAAAGAAAATGTGAGTCATTTTGAAGTCCACAAGCAGCCTTATTCTTTACAACTTTTTAGCACAAGTTAAAAAGACATGCAGGGTTACAGTAGACAGACTCCCTGATGTATCTAGTTTTGCAGAACTTCTTAATGAAAATGTACAACATGTTTCTACTGTCTTGTTGCATTAAGAGTTGTAGATGGAAGGAATATTTTGCTGGTCATTTGCTAAAGAATCTTCATCGGTACACAGAAACATTTTGAGTTCCTTTTCATTCATTGTCTTTATCGCCGACGTAGAAAAATCTTGAGGGGAAAGGTACAGCTGTTCTGCAGTTGGTATGACAGTTTGTAGCATTACTAATTTAGAGGGCAAGATAAATTAATAGGATGAGATGGATTTCACAGGATTAGAGAATTTATCATGTGAATCAATGAAAAAAAAAGCAAAAACTTCATAATGGAGTGAGGTACTGGTGTAAAAAATTGAAACAAGCATTGGTATGATTATTAATGAAAATAACTTCTGCGGCTAAAAAAATAAATAATAAAAATAAAACGAATGAACAAACCCCACGCTTGTATGATTAGCTTTTGTTCCTTTATTGTATCGGAACTTCATCAGACTAAAGAACAGGGCAATGCATTTAAAATACAACTGTACAATAATGCAACATGAATAATAAGGTGTCAACCACCAATGAATGTCACAGTTTAGTAAAACAAAACTTAGTATGCAGAACTCACTTATTAACACAAGCCAATAAAATCACACTTGACAGAATGTATTAACTATTAAGTGCTGGAACAACCTGTATAACAGTCCTGTCAATGAAAGTCTATGAGAATGTATTAGAATGTATACAAAGAACTGCCATTGAAGCCATTTAAGAGCACATTTCAAATTCACGGCATCATTCAGACCTGGGAAAAATTCAGCTGTCAGGCGTGACTTCCACTTCAGTTCTCTCACCTGCAATAACCCATCAGAATCTCTGAAAAAATCATCATCTTGCTCCAAAATAAAAAATTTGTTAAAATTATGGGAATTTACACTATGCTTCCCCAAGGCATTAGTCATGTCCTTGTTTCTTATTGCACTGTTGTGTTCTTTAATTCTGTCACTGAGTTTCCTAATCGTCTTCCCTATGTAAAAACAGTAACATGATGTAAAAATGCCACAGTACACAACTAATGGACTATTACAGTCATAATAATGTGTAAACCCTACTGTAAAGCTGCAATGAGAGAACGTGTAAGAGTTGCCACTGAAAATGTAATTACAGCAAGCGCATTTACCCCATCTAAACATAACTTTAGGATGTTCTTCGTGTTTCACTGTTGCAGTCATTACATTTGGGTAACCCTCAGTCGGCCTGAATTCCAAAATCCTGGGTCCTGCGTCGGCTGCTGTCGCCCCTTCCCTGACGTCAGGGGTATAAAAGAAGCAGCCAATGCCATTTTCTTTAGTCTTTCTTGCCGCGCGGTGCCTGAAGCAGAAGTTCGCAAGTGCCGGTCGGCCGACTCTTGAGATTTTCGTGTTCGAGTTTCAGATCCGAAGTCTTCAATAAAGCTAAGTACCCCGTTGGGGAAACTTTTTTCTTGCTCCAGACTGATGTCAGAAAAAGTAAATAATTGTATTTCTTGTGGAAAGCAAATACCTCATAAGGATTTTCATTCTTACTGTATTCCTTGCCTAGGCCCTGATCACACAACGTTTCTGTTTGTCGGTTTTGTGCTAGATTTAACCAACGCACTATTAAGCATAGGTATGATTTTGCTTTAAACTATTTTGGACGCAGGTTTAATTATCCAGGAAATGTCGTCGGATAGCCATCCGACTACCGAAGTTCACAAAAAACGCAAAGAAAAAGGAGAGAGATAGACAACCGAGGCCCAAAACCGATGACGAAGCTTATCCTAAGCCAGTCGCCGGTTCTCAGTGAGGCGCTTTCGCAACCCCTGTCGCCCGCTACTTTAGAGTCGCAGGCCGCTACTGACTCCCACGTGGAGTCGGCCATGCCACTGGAAACTCAAGGTATTGGAGCCTCAGATACTATTCCTTCAGATGGGTCCGGAGCCGCTGAGCAGGCACCAGCTTCTGAGGGTGTATTCAGACCTAAACATCTTTACATTAAACCGACTGCAAAGGCAAAGACTAAAGCACTTTCTAAAGCAAAGAAACAAACTCAAGAGCCATGTGGTCAGGCCTCTATGCCCAAAAATCAGATGCTCAAAATGGCCGAAGACTTGATTACCTTGATCAGGGGTTCCCATCCCCCTCCTGATAAGAGGCCTAGGCAAGAGACTGACTATGAAATCTTCAGATCAGATTTCCATTTCTTCTGATCAGGAATATTCTCTTGCCCCCTATGAGGATTCTGATGCTGAAGAATCTATACCTTCAGCTTCTCCTCCAGAGGACTATTCTTTTGGGGAAACCTTGCATACCTTGAGGGAGCATTTCCACTGGGAGTGCCAAGATTTTTCAGAATCTAAAAAGAGGCTCAGGGATTTCCTTTTACTTCCTCAACACAGGCCACTAGCCATTCCACCTGTGTTAGACATTGTAGATGATGTGTTTTTGGAGTCTAGTCTTACCCCTGACTCCTTAACTCCAGCTCCTGTTAAGCCTGACAGATATTATAGGGTTCCTGACTCTCATAAATTCCTTTTTAAAAACCCTGCTGCAGACCCAGAAACTATTTTTCAGGGTCCCAAAGGAGTTGAGGCTTCCACTGCAAAAAAAACTAACCCCTCTGACACAGATTCTAGGGCACTGGATAGATGGGGAAAAAAGGTTTACACATCTGCTACCTTGGCTATAAGGGCCTTAAACTGTCAGTTTCATATGCTCAAATATCAGCAACATGTCATGGCATTGCTTAAACAGAAAATGTTGTTAAACTCCGAATGTGCAGAAAACAAGGAAATGCAAGATTTATTGCATGCAGCTGAACAAGTTGGAAAGCATACTTTGTAATGTGGTTTTGATTCTTTGGAGGCCTCCTGCAGGGCCGCAGTTACGGGTTCTGTAATTAGGAGACATGCTTGGTTAAAGGAACAAAATCTTTCTGATCATGTCAAAGTTAAATTACTAGATGTACCTTTACAGCATGATACTTTGTTTGGTGTTAAGGCAGAAGAGGTGTTAAAGAAAATGGAGAACAAAGCTAAATCTATGCAAACTGTCAAAGATTTTTTACAAGTACAGCCACCTAGGTTTAGTAGACACTGGCCTACAAAGAATTGGTCCTTTTCCTGTGTCAGACAGACCTCAAAGGGGCAGATCCAGATGCCCTAGAGGCAGATCCCAGGCACAAGGTTCATACAGGTCAAAGCAATGGGGTGCTTCTACCTCCAAAGTTGGAGAAGACAAATCACAAACATACAGGAAACAGTCCCAATGACTTCCCCTGCCTGCACCAAGCACTTATCTCCTAGCAGCACCCTTAGGGGGAAAATTAGCACTTTTTTCTCAAAATTGACACATTATAACCCAGGACAAGTGGGTTCTAAATATCGTATCACAAGGCTACAAGTTCCATTTCCATACCCTGCCAAAGGCAAACGGCTGGCCAGATCTGCCAAAAAATCAATGGGCAGAGACATAAAAACAAGTCTCATCCCTCATGGACATGGGGGCCATGCAACAAAGATTCTGCACAAGGATTTATCACAGACAAGCAATGAAAGTGGACGCCCTATCTTTCAGCTGGAAAAACCTATCAGTATATGCCTTTCCCCCACTGCCTCTCCTCCCCAAGGTACTCCTAAAGGTCAGACAGGAGAAGTCAAAGATGATACTGATTGCCTCAGACTGGCCCCCAATACTAAGGAACTTGTCTCAATGCCCAGCTTGGACCTTACCTCAAATACCTCATCTACTGTCCCAGCAAAACAGTCAGATCCTGCACAGCCAACTCAGGACTTTAAACCTGGCAGCATGGCGGATAATGTAGTCATACAAAACACACCTGTTAGTAAAGCTGTGATGGATGTCATTTTGGAAGCCAAAAGGCCTAGTACTAGAAAATCTTATGCTGGAAAATCGAAGAGATTCTGTGCTTGGAACAAGGCACAAGTATCAGATACAGCTGTGCCAAATATTCCTCAGATTTTGCAATACTTAATTGAGATGCTGGACAAAGGCCTATCTTTTTCATCTATTAAAATTCATGCCTCTGCCATTTCGGCTCATTACAATGCAGAGCTACCAATCTTTTCTCATCCCTTATTAAAGCAGTACCTCAGAGGAGCCAAAAATATAAGGCCTCCAAGGAGATCACCAATGCCTGCATGGGACCTCAACTATGTCTTGGAAAAACTCACCCTGCCTCCTTTTTAGCCAGCAGCTACTGCTGATATAAAGTTTTTATCTTGGAAAACAGCTCTGCTCCTAGCAATTACTTCTGCAAGACGAGTTTTAGAGCTACAGGCACTCATGGCTGTGGAACCTTTTATCATTTTTAACCCAGACAGGGTCTGTCTGAGGACAAACCCAACATTTATGCCTAAGGTGGTGTTCAGTGTGGCGCTTAACCAAACTATTCACTTGCCAACTTTTTATCCAAATCCACAGAACAAGGGGGAGAGAATTCTGCATTCTTTGGACATAGACAGACGGCTTAGATTCTACTTGGACAGAACCAAAGTTTTCAGAAAGACAGAGCAATTACTAGTATCATATGCTGCAGGATCACAAGGAAAGGCTATCTCAAAGCAGACTGTTTCAAAGTGGATAGGCCACTGCATTCGTTTCTGCTATGTACACCATGGCAAGCCAGTGCTTAAGGGCATTAGGCCACATTCAGCCAGAGCTGCAGCCACTTCAGCAGCCTTTCTCAGGGTAGTACCTACCAAGGACATTTTAGAGGCTGCTACTTGGAGTTCAGTGCACACCTTTACAAAGCACCATCATCTACCACTCTACTCTAAATCCAGGGCAGGCTTTGCCACTGCAGTTCTGCAGGGCCTCATAGCCGCTCCTAATGCTGTTTAGCTTCAGCCTCCCAACCTTAGCTGTGGGACTCTACCCAAATGTAATGACTGCAACAGTGAAACACGAAGAACATAGTACAGTTGTGTACACTTACCAAAAATGTAGATGTTCGAGTGTATTCACTGTTGCAGTCCAGGTTACCCACCCGCCATCCCCCTTTTCTTCTGATGGAACCTATCTTTCCTTCTCTGATTTAAACAACCTATGTGGTGTATTTGCTTGTAGATGAAGGTAAAGTTTATATTGGTGCATGTCATTTTATATATATATATAAATTTTGGCTGCCCTGACATCTGGGGCAAGAAAAACTAAAGAAAATGGTGTCGGCTGCTTCTTTTATACCCCTGACGACCTGACGTCAGGGAAGGGGCGACAGCAGCCGACGCAGGACCCAGGACTTTGGAATTCAGGCCGACTAAGGGCAACCTGCCAGCAGGATTACCCAAATGTAATGACTGCAACAGTTAATACCCCTGACGACCTGACGTCAGGGAAGGGGCGACAGCAGCCGACGCAGGACCCAGGACTTTGGAATTCAGGCCGACTAAGGGCAACCTGCCAGCAGGATTACCCAAATGTAATGACTGCAACAGTTAATACACTCGAACATCTACATTTATGGTAAGTGTACACAACTGTACTTTTCTCTGTCTCATTAGTGATAGACAATAAAAATGGACTTTTTTCAAAGTAGGATTTTAAAGTCTTGCTACGTTTAAAGGAAAAATTAGGATAAATGAGGATCAGTACCCAAAAGGTTGCAAACGTTAAGATCACTTTGGATAATTTTCCAATTTTCAGTTAATATGTTTCTTAAGACAAAAGCATCTCTGCAAATAGGCAGGGAAAAACTAAGAGTATGGTCAGTGGTAGCACAGTTTCTGCAGTTAGAAGGTGCAAAGCCACACTTAAGAATAGATGAAAACTTAGTGTACCTTGCTGCTTTAACTTCACTTCTAATAGAGCTGATTAAGTTAGCTGGTAATTCTTCTGTAGGAACAATTTAGTCATAAAATCACATTCCTTTTCAAAAGTTCACTTCATTGGACGGACTTGAAATTCTAATAAATTGCCCTTTTACAACATTGTGTTTCATAAAAAAAAGGATGCTGACTTTTAAAATCAAGGTAATTTTTCCTAAAAGTCTGTTTTCTGTGTATAGTGGAAGAAAGTACTCCTATGTCCTTGTTAATTGAAATGTAGGTGTCAAGAAAAGATATAGAAAGTCCTTTGCTAGCTACAATAAATTCCAAAAATCCAATACTTTCAGTGAGTGACTTAATAAAAAAACTAAGTTGTTCACTACCCTCCCAGATAATAAAGATGTCCTCAATATACCTCCTGTAGATTTTCATTAAATAAACCCTGGTAAATGAACTAAAATATCAAGTTCCCACTCACTTAAGACTAAGTTGGCAAAGGCTGGGGACATCTTGGACCCCATAGCTAAACCTCTGGCCCGTCTATAAATTTCGTTGTTAAAGTGGAAAAAATTGTTGTGTAACACTAAAGACATTAAAGTGTCCAAGGTATCAATCTTCGTCTTGGGAAACTTTGCAAATTTATATAAAAAGTGTTTGATGTAATTCAACCCTTCTACATGAGGAATGGTGGTGTAAAGTGCTACCACATCTAACATAACCAGAATACTTTTAGAAAAATCAGTATTAGCTTTACATAGTTCATTGAGAAAATCCCAAGAGTCTCTAGTGTAAAATGGTGTGGCTCGAACAACATGATTAAGTACAAAATCAACGTATTGAGCTATCCTCTCAGTTTTGGAGTGTTTGTTTGAAACAGTAAGTCTGACGGGAGGGTCATTAACTTGTTTGTATATTTTTGAAATGCCAAACAGTTTGGCCAAACTAGGGTTAGGAGAATGCATCCACTGAAATTCCTCAGTAGTAATACTGTGGTCTTTAGCTAGCAAACTAAGAACATGTTCTATTTGTTCAAAATGATTATGCACTACATCAGTAGTACCTTTTTCATAAAGATCATCATTGTTAAGAGTGTCAACAATTTTGTTAATATGATTGTATTTGATTTAAAGTCGGTGGTATTTTTGTAAAAAGAGAAGATCAGTGCATTCTAGAATGAACAGGGAGAGGCACCCGCTGTTTGAAATGGGTGAGTCATTCTTCCTCTTTACAGTTCGTTAGTGTGAGACCATATATGGTGTACTCTGTACTGTTTTGAATAGTGCTGTTTCACAAAGACATTACAAAAAATGTTACACTGCAGAGGACAGTGGCAGTGTTGCATTTTTTGCACCAGAAAATATGTAGAGATTGAATGAACTTAGTGTGTCAGTTGGGAAAGAAAGATGTAAGAGAAAAGGACATTATATAGATATTTATACATTTCAGTGGAATTAACAGAAATCCTACAAGTTAGTATATTTTGAAGAAAATGCAAAAAGTAAAAAAAAAAAAAATAAAAAATGGGGGAATTGCCCAGAATAAAGGGGGGTATGGCTCACAGAGGTGATTTTAGGAAATTCTGTTCATAGCAAAGGTTGTCTGCATAGGATGGTCTTTCCAGTCAGGTTATCAAGTTAAAAACATTGATGGAGTTCAATAGTACACAACGTAGACACAAACTGCTTTTGTGTGTCATATGAAGATGTATGGTATCTGTCTGTATGGATCTGCAGATACCAAAGAAGTGATTGAGAAAAATGGGAAGACTGATTTTACTTCTGCATGCGTATTATAACCTGGGATCTGATGGTCCTTTTCATTCATTCAACTGATGGGTTTGGATCTGAGATGCGATCTGACTTGGCCACTTCTACCAGAATATATGATGGAACAGAGAGGAGAATAAAGGTGAGATGGATATTGTCAGGTTAATCCTGTTTGAGTAGGAGAACCAGGTTTTCTTTCCCCTCTATTGTTTGCCTTGCTTTTGTTACCTTTAATTACAAAATGAGGGACTCACTAATCCAGGGATTCAACTGGTGTGGTAATTAAGACAATGTAGCCTTGTTAACAGCTGATATATTTTTTTTGCCAGATCTAGAACAAGATATTCTGATGGTATGGAATATTTTGAAACCATTTCAGCCATTTTTGGGATACAAAATATATGAAGATAAAGGCAGTAGCTGTAAATTTGGGCATACATGAGTTAGGTCATTAATATTATGGAGACATGACAGAATGAAATACTTGTCAATATGGGTTTAAAAAGACCCTGTAGTAACATCTAAAGAAGTGTGGGAGGAGTTCGAGTAGAAAATAATTAGAAAAAATATGAGACTGAAACGTTATGATCATGGACATATAAGATATAGTAAGATACAGGCAGTGAAAATATGCATTGTTGTTTTAGTTATATGTGTAGGCCATGCATGCTTTTATCAGCCAGATGAGAAGTTGTAGATGACTGTTAGAAACTGAAAAAGTTTATTTGTGAGGGGAAAAGGGCAGGAGTTAAATAGGATATGGAACAGGAGGGTTAGAACAACCAGATCTGAAGGGATATTGTAAGACCACACAATTGAGGTTTGTAAGTATGTGTATGTAGATGCTTAAAGGACAAACTGTTGGTATAGATAGAAGTGGAAAAGATGGTGGCGATACAAGGTAAAATTACATGGGTTAAAGAGAGATTAGTATTTTAGATGGAAGATATTAAGGAAAATAGTAATAACCCTACAGAGTATTACATCTAAAAAGTGGAAGAATATTTTCTAAGTACGAAAGCAGTGCAGAAATTGAGCAAGAAGATTCTTCCAGTAGGGATATATATACAGATGAGAGTTTACAAATTAACCAGGATGTCCCTGGAAGTGACTGGAGAAATTATCTTGGGGACCAAGGTACTCGGATAAAGTGAGAGTAAAAAGTAATAGAGTGGAAGGAAGCCAAACATGTGTTTGTACTGCAGGTTAGGAATTCTCTTCCGTATGAGGGATTGATAGCATAGTGTAGACAAGAGGGTGAGAGATTAGAAAAAGTTAAAGACCAATCCTGGTGGAGTTTCTGGTGGAGCCAAGACAAAATGCTGTGCATATAACATTTTGCATGATAACTATAAGAATCAGTCAGAGGTGCTTAGCAAGGTTTGGGAAAAGAAAATAGACAAAGAAATTACGAAGAAACAAATGATAGACATTGTTAGGGTATCTAAGTATGCGTATGCAGTAAAGTTTAGACTTTTTGGGATATCTGTACAGAATTGTTTGCACAGCTGTTTTATACACCCAGTAGACTTCAAACAGTCTTCCCTCAAGCGAGGAATAGGAGTTCTAGATCCGAAGAGAAACGAGGGCTAAGTGGGAACAATGCATTTTGTGAATGTTTGCAGAATGCTTTGCTACCAATGTTTGGGGAAACAAATTGTAGTAAGTAAGGATACGATATTGTTTAAAATATTTATTATAATATAAAATTAATTTTCTTGGGTGGCGAAAGCCAGAGAACCTTTTTAGCTAGGCTTATATAGGCCCTAGGGCCGATAGCCTAGTACCTACCTGTAAATCATTGTGGTTTAAATTGCAGCATGAGTTCACATACATTCATAGAGAAAAAAAAAGCAAACTATAATAAATTTTCCTCATTAGATCACTGTAGCAGCAGGTAAACTGTACCCTGGGGTTTATCCTGACAAAAATCAGATAACTGGGCAGCTTCCAGAACTTTCACTGTAGAGCTTAAGGAGAGCTGTATAAATGCAGTGTTTAGGGTATCAAAATAGCAGCACGCACTTACCGCTGAAGTATCAGCAAGTCTTGCTATCTGCTGAGGCTTTGTCGGCATAGGTGGTCAGCTAGGTCTTCCCAAAGTTAGAAAGGAAAATACCCCATTGGGGACAACCTTCCATTTTTACTGTTTTCTGTGTAAAAAAAAAATAGTTTTGTCAAAAAGTTGTTGCTGGAGGGGGTTAGGGCTAATGTTTCTGGTGGTTGTTGCTAATAATGTTTACCTCTACCTTTTTAATCAGGAGGGGAAGAGAGTGATGGTAATGTTCCTCTACTTTGTTCATCAGTCAGTTGTTTTCATTAGATAGGTAGACCTTGTTCCCAGCTCCTCTGACGTCCCCTCCAAGATCTTCTAGAAGAGCCGATTTATTTGAGAGGCTTCAGTCAATCAGGTCTACCAATGATTTAGCACCCGGTTCGCCACGAATCTGCGGTGCACTGCTGGAGAGAGAGGCAGCCCCCTTCTGTCTGCGCTCTGACCCAGTGATGAGTGGTACTCCTTGCCGAACTTGGAGCCAGCTATCCCTGCTTGACCGGAGATCTGAGTTGCTGTGGTATCGTTACTTTTAGGCGCAATTCTGATTTAGAAGTATTCAGTCATAATCCCACAGATGGTTGCTTTGCACCATTGACTCCTCAGCCAAGCACATACACCACATGTCTGAACCTGCAGTTCCACTTGTACTGAGCAGGATTACTCTCGCAACAACACATCATCAGTAGGGTAAAGCTAACCTGTCTCACAACAGTCTGATCCCAGCTCACGTTCCCTATTAGTGGGTGATTCTGCTTCACAATGCTAGGAAGAGCTGACATAGAAGGATCAAAAAGGCAATGTCACTGTGAACGCTTGGCCACCACAAGCCAGTTATCTCTGCGATGACTTTTCTGACACCCCCTGCTTAAAACCCAAAATGCCAGAAGGATCGTGAGGCCCTGCTTTCAAGATCTTTATTCTGGCTTCCTCTTTTCATTGCCAATCAGTGAGCACCTCCATTGTATCCATATCGGGTTCCTTGGACTGCTCATCATTTACTCTTGGTCCCTCTGGTGCTGTTCCTCAGGAAGCCATTAGAAGCAAGCATATCCTCTGTGGCCATTTGGCTGTCCTCTTCAGGTCAAGTCATCGGAGGAGGAAGCAGACATTGTTTCTTTAAGGTGACTCTCTGAGAAGCTCGATTCCTGTGGGAAGGACTGTTCTTCCAGGAACTCAGTTTTTCTGGAGGGACTTCCAGGAAAGGAAAGCATAAATTTAGGCTTTTTTCTTCACTTGTCCCATTCAGCAAGGGTAGACAAGGAAGATTAGCTGGGTTTGGTCATTACATTCATAGTCTTTCCTTCATGTAAAAAAAGAAAAGATTTCCCTCTGATTCTGATCAGTTGGAGAGAAAGGAATTAGAGTAGGTTTCTCAAGTTCTTGCTCCACAGAATGGGGAATCTGTCTGAGGAAAGTTTCTTCAGATTCCCCATCTGAAGGGTTGTCTTTTCCTGATACTGTTTCAAGAAAGTTGGAGTTATTTCAGTGAGAACAAAAAGAAAAATATCAGTCCCAGCAAAGATGTGATTTGCTGTAGGTGGATTGCCCCTCAACCTGCAGCTGTTCCCGCTGTTTTGTCAGCTGTTTGCCTGAAGAAAATCTGAAAAATTATGTAGGATGTTCTTCGTGTTTCACTGTTGCAGTTATTACATTTGGGTAATTTGCTGGCAGGTTGCCCTCAGTTGGCCTGATTAACAAAGTCTTGGGTCCTCCGTCAGTTGCTGTCCCTTCTTCCATGATGTCAGCTCGTCAGGGGTATAAAACATGCAGCCGACGCCATTACATCAGTCTTTCTTGCCGTGCGGTGCCCGAAGCAGAAGCAGTTCGCAAGTGCCGGTCGGTCGACTCCTGAAATTTTCATTTTCGAGTTTCAGAACCGAAGTCTTCAACTTAAAGAAGTACCCCGTTGGGGAAACTTTTTCTTGCTCCTTACCGATGTCAGTAAAAGTTAATACTTGCATTACTTCTGGGAAGCAAATACCCCATAAAGATTTTCATTTGTACTGTATTCCTTGCCTAGGCCCTGACCACGACGTACCTTGCTGTCGGTTATGTGCTTTATTTAATCAGCGCACTGTCCTTCGTTGGTACATTTTTGCCTCTAAATATTTCGGTTCTCGGTTTAATTATCCAGAAATGACGTAAGTTAGCCATCCGACTACTGGAATTCCAGAAAAAGACAGAGACAGGCAGTCGAGGTCCAAAACTGCCGACGACGCTTCTCCTAAGCCAGTCGCCAGTTCGCCGGTACTCAGTGAGGCGCTTTTGCAGCCCCTGATACCCGCTACTTCTGATTCACAGGCCTCTACTGAGACCCATTCGGAGTCCAGTATGCCACGAGATGCTTCACCTATGGAACCCGTGGATGTCTCTACCTTGGATGGGTCTGGAGCCTCTGTGCAGGCACCGGCTTCTGAGGGTGTATTCAGGCCTACAGAATTGCATATTAAACCGACTCCACCTTCAATACTAAGGCCTAAATCTCGATCTATGTCTAAAAAAATGACGCCCAGGCCACATGTTCAGGCCTCTATGCCTAAAAAAACAAATGATCAAATGATGGCTGAAGATCTAATTACTCTAATCAAGGGTAGTCAACCCCCCCCCCCCTTTCTTAGAGGCCTAGGGCTGAGCTTGACTATGAATCTTCTGATCCTCTTCTAATGACCTGCATTTGTCCATACCTACTTATGAGGATTCTGGTGCAGAGGATTCCATTCCCTCTGCCCCCCCCCCCCCCCCGAGGACTTTTCTTTTGGGGAAACTTTACATACCTTAAGGGAGCATTTCCACTGGCAAAGTCGGGAATTTTCTGAATCCAAAAAGAGGCATAGGGATTTCCTTCTTCCTCAGCATAGGCCTTTGGCTATACCTCCTGTACTAGGCATTGTTGATGATGTGTTTTCGGAATCCAGTATGGCCCCTGATTCCCTGCCTCCGGCTCCTAGTAAACCTGACAGATACTACAGAGTTCCTGAGTCCCACAAGTTCCTTTTCAAAAATACTGTTGCGGACCCAGAAACCATTTCTCAGGGGCCCAATGGCATTAAGGCTTCTACTGCTAAAAATCCTACCCCTTCTGATAGAGACTCCAGGGTGCTGGATAGATGAGGTAAAAAGCTTTATACTTCTGCAACCTTGGCAATCAGGGCTTTAAACTGTCAATTTCATATGCTAAAATATCAACAACATATCATGGGACTGCTTAAACAGAAAATGATGTTGATTTCTGACTGTGTGGAAGATAAAGATTTACAGGATTTATTGTATTCAGCTGAACAAGTTGGAAAACATATTTTGCAATGTGGTTTTGATTCTTTAGTGGCCTCTTGCAGGGCTGCTGCTACTGGGTCTGTGCATAGAAGGCATGCTTGGCTTAAGGAGCAATCTCTGCCTGATCATGTTAAAGCAAAATTGTTGGATGCTCTTTTAAATCAGGACCGTCTGTTTGGCAATAAGGCTGAAGAAGTTCTAAAACAGATGGAAGATGAAGCTAAATCTATGCAAACTGTGAAAGATTTCTTACAAGTGCTACCTCCAAGATTTAGTAGGCACTGGCCTACTAAGAACTGATCCTTTCCAGCTCCTTCCAGATCCACTCAAGCCAAACCCAGACACACCAAAAGCACCAGGTTTCAGTCCCAATGGACTCTCAGAACTAAGCAATGGGGTGCTACCACTTCCAGATCTGGAAACTAAGCAATGGGGTGCTACCACTTCCAGATCTGGTAAACAGTCTCAATGACTTTCCTTTAAAATTACCAAGCACTTACCTTTCAGCCTCCCCATTTGGGGGGAAAGATTGCTCTTCATGCAAAAAACTGGCAACTCATAACCCAGGACAAATGGGTTTTAAATATAGTGTCCCAGTGATACAGATTTCATTTCCACACGTTGCCAACTCCAAACAGGTGGCCATACCTGCCCCCAAATCAGTGGGCAGCGGCTCAGAAACAAGTACTTTCCCTCTTAAACATGGGGGCTATTCAACCGGTACCAGAAGAGGAAAAGGGACAAAGTTTCTATTCAAGACTTTTCCTGGTACCCAGAAAAGACAAATCATGGCATCCAATTCTGGACCTGTCTACTCTAAATACCTTTCTGGACATTCCAAAATTCAAGATGCTGACTCTTCACCAGTTACTTTCTATGCTAGGCAAGGATGCCTGGTTGGCAACTCTAGATTTAAAAGAAGCTTACCTACATATCCCAGTCAGGGAATCTTGCAGAAGATACCTACACTTCAAAGCAGTCTACTTGCATTATCAGTTCTCTGCACTGCCCTTTGGCTTGTCTACTGCTCCCAGGGTATTCACAAAGTGCCTGGCTCCAGTAATTGCATTTTGCAGGCAAAGAAATATTCAAATATATCCATACCTGGACGATTGTCTAATTCAGGCAGAAAACCAGGCCATATTTATAAAACATCTGGCATTTGTAAAAAGGGTTCTAACTTGTCTAGGGTGCACCATAAATGAAAATAAATCACAACTGGTACCCTGTCAACAGATTACATTCATGGGTGCAAGCTTGAATACAAGTGCCCAGATGGCTTTCCTCATGCCACAAAAGCAAATTCATTTGGTGACTTACTTCAAACAGGTGGCCACAAAAACCCTGATATCTGCAAGACAAATACTGCAAGCCTCGGGGTTCATGGCCTCCTGCATTCTTCTAATTCCATATGCAAGACTGCATATGAGGAAACTTCAGTGGTACTTAAAAAGTTTATGGAGTCAGCATTGTCACAGCCTGGAAACAATGATTCCTATCATACTTTGCCTGCGACTAGAGTTCCTATGGTGGGCAGAGGCCTGCCACTAAAACAAGGAACTGCCATTCACACTACCCCCTGCCGCCCAGACCCTAACTACAGACGCATCAGACTATGCATGGGGGCCTCATCTGGCAGGGAATTGCATTCAGGGCAAATGGAGCCCAAATCAAATGCACCTACATATCAATCAAAAAGAAATGTTAGCTGTACAGAATGCTCTGACAGCCTTCAAGGACTACATTCATCCAGGACAACTAATGGTAAAGACGGACAACACCACTGTTATGTGGTACATAAAAAGCAGGGAGGTACACATTCCTACCCCCTCTGCAGACTGGCCATGGCATTATGGAACACGGCCTTGAGCTACCAAGTGCAACTACAAGCTCAATTCCTGCAAGTAAACTGAATATTCTGGCAGAAGAACTAAGCAGAAATCTCATGGACCCACACGAATGGAAACTGGAACCATGTATTTTCAACATGTTGACAAGCAAATGGGGGAGCCCAGACATAGATCTATTTGCCTCCCCCCAGAACTACCAGTTGGACAGATTTTGCACAAGAACTCACAAAAAAAACCTGGAAAGTGGATGCTCTGTCCTTCAGCTGGAAAAACCTATCAGTCTACGCCTTTCCCCTCTGCTCTCCAAAGTTCTGCTAAAAGTCAAACAGGACAAACCAAAAATGATTTTGATTGCTCCAGACTGGCCACGCCAACACTGATACCCACTCCTGCGCAGTGTGTCACAAATTTCTCCATGGCACCTGCCTCAGACACCTCCCTTACTGTCTCAGCAGGAGAACCAAATTCTGCACCCTTAGCTCCCAACTTTGAAACTTCCAACTTGGCTAATCACTTAAATTCACCCTTAACATCCCTCAGCAAACCTGTGATGGATGTCATCTTGGAGGTGAGAAGACCTAGTACTAGAAAATGTTATGCTGACAAATGGAAAAAATTCTGTGCCTGGAATCAGTCTTAAGGGATGAGCACAGCAGCGCCCTATTTACCTCAGATTTTGCAATACTTAACTGAGATGCTTCACAAGGGCCTGTCTTTTTCCTCCATTAAAATCCACGCCTCAGCCATTTCAGCTCATTACAACACAGAACATCCCCGCTTTTCTCATCCTCTGCTCAAGCAGTACCTCAGAGGGGCCAAAAACTTCAGCTAGAAGGATATCTGAATTTCAGGCCCTTATGGCAGTTGGAGCCTTTCATCATCTTTCATGAGGACAGGGTGTCACTCAGGACCAATCCATCCTTCATGCCCAAGGTGGTATCCAGTGTGGCTCTTAATCAGTCCATTCATTTGCCAACTTTCTTTCCCAATCCACAGAATAAGGGGGAGCAGATTCTGCTTTCATTGGATGTGCACAAACAACTTAGATGCTACTTGGACAGGACTGAATCTCGAAGAAAATCCGAACAACTGTTGATAGCATTTGCTGCAGGGGCAGAGGGGAAGGCTATTTCAAAACAAAGCATTTCTAAATGGATAAGCCATTGCATTCATTTCTGTTATAAGCACCATGGAAATCCTATCCCCGAGGGGATCAGATATCATTCCACCAGGGCTGCATCTACTTCTGCAACCTTTCTCAGAGGTGTTCCTACCAGGGATATTCTAGAAGCTGCTACCTGGAGTTCAGTTCATACTTTCACCAAGCATTATCACTTACCAATTTTCTCTAAATCCAGAGCTGGCTTTGCCACTGCTGTTTTGCAGGGCCTTATAGCTGGTCCTAATGCTGTATAAATCCATCCTCCCAACCATAGCTTTGGGAATCTACCCAAATGTAATGACTGCAATAGTGAAACACGAAGAACATAGTACAGTTGTGTACACTTACCATAAATGTAGATGTTTGAGTGTATTCACAGTCCTGGTTACCCTCCCTTCAGTCCCCTGTTTCTCTCGTACTATACCTCTACTTTCTTTTACTGTGCTTAAAAGCCTTTTGGTGTATTTGCTTTTGGGTGAGGTATATTTTTGTGTTTTTAATTTTATTTTGCTCCCCATTTGGGGGAACCTGACATCTGGGGCAAGAAAAACTGATGTAATGGCGTCGGCTGCATGTTTTATACCCCTGACGACCTGACGTCATGGAAGAAGGAACAGCAACCGACGCAGGACCCAAGACTTTGTTAATCAGGCTGACTGAGGGCATCCTGCCAGCAGATTACCCAAATGTAATGACTGCAACAGTGAATATACTTGAACATCTACATTTATGGTAAGTGCACACAACTGTACTTTCCCCAGACCCACGCATTTATTTTTGAACGCCTGAGTCAGCACCTGCAGCAATTTCTGTGTCAAAACCATCTTCTGGCAAACACCTTATGGCAGCTAACCCTGTTCAATCTGACAAGGATGGGAAAGCCTTTGACAAGTTTTGAAAAAAAAAAATGTTTCTAATTCTTCCACCTTAGCCTTCAGAGTAGTGTACTGTCAAGCTCACGTCTAAATTTCTGCTGGCTTCTTTTGACAAATACAAGAAGGCTGATTACTGACCTCCTTCAGGGATTAAGACATATCTGAATTATTTTAATTTCTTTGGTGTCTCAGGTAAATAAACACTCTCTAAAATATGATGTTAGTGTTTCACTGTTGTAGTCCTGACTATTGAGATTTCGTGCCGTGAAAGCCCTCAGCCAGCCTGCCTACTAGAGAAATTTCTTTCCAGCTCCCAAGCTGGCAGATGACCTGACTGACATCAGTACGTTCGAGTATAAAGGTAGCCAGCCGATGTCAAGATACCAGTCTTTTCTTGCCGCAGAGCCCAAAGCTGTATTCAAGTGCATTGGTTAGTCCGCACCAGAGAGAAGTGTTGTCAAACAAGATAAGTACCCTGTTGGGGAACTCTTTCTTTCCTTGCTCATGTCAGATAAAGTAAACAACTGTCTCTGTTGTGGAAAGCAAATCCCACACAGAGACTTTCATTCCTTCTGTGTTATTTGCTTTGGCCCATATCACGACGTTGTTGGTTGTTGGTTCTTTGTGTTTCAGTACTGGAACTATTAGGGGTAGGGCAGAGTTTCTCACTAGATTCCTAAGCAAGCAGTCTTCTTGCTCACCTGCCGTGGTGTCTGTCAGTCATACCGAATCCCATGTGAAAGAAAGAAAAGAAACAAAAGCTTGGGTCATCAGAAGAAAATCATTCACCGCCTACTTTTACCTCCAGGCTTGTGATTGTTGAACAAGGTGAGGTGCTTTCACAGCCCCAGTCTTTTTCTGATCCAGTAACTCAGGCCTCTGTTGAGCCCTTTCGTACTCTGACATGCCGTTGGCTCCATCCACCACTACACAAGCCTCTGACTTTGGCTTGTTGGTTGGGTCCAGGGCCACTCTGCAGGCCTTGGCTTTGGAAGAATGTATTCCACCTCAATATTCTGCAACCAGGCCTAGGCCTATGCCAGTTCTGGTGCATTTACTTCAACCTCAGGAGACAGGCATCAGGGCATCGGATGCCCTTAGGCTTAAGACGTTATCCACCCATAAGAAAGCCTCTGTCTCTAGACCTTCAGTCAGACCCTCAGACTCCATTCCTCAGGGATCACAGCAGGATTTAATCAGCTTAGCAGAGGATCTGCTTCCTATTGTCAGATCAAGGCAAGATCCAGGGATTACTTCTCCTAGGAAAAGAGAGATGATACTCAAGTAGTTCCCCTGGATCCCATCCCTTCTGAGGTGACTCTGAGCTTGAGGACTCTGGGTCTGAGGAGAGCCCCTCCTTTACCTCCTATGAGGACTCAGACTCTGAGAAAATCCTCCCTTCAGCTTCACCTCCTGAGGTTTTCAGTTTTGGAGAGACCCTCCGTGCCATGAGGCAACATTTTCAGTATGAAACCCAGGACTACGCACAGACAAAGAGAGTTAGGGAATTCCTGGACTTACCTGAACATAAGCCACTGGCTATCCCCCCCCCCCCTTCTGGAAGTAGTGGAAGATGTCTTCCAGGAGTCTTCCTTTAAACCTGACTCCCTCCCACCTGGCTTTCATAAGCCAAACAGGACTTTACACAGTCTATGATTCCCACAAGTATTTTTTTCAGAAAACTTACTGCTGAACCTGAGGTTATCACTCTAGTAACAAAAGAAGCCAGAGCCAGCTCCTCTAGGAACCCACTTCCTACAGACAAAGAGAGCAGGGCCCCTGATAGGTTTGGCAAGAAGGTTTATACATCCACCACTCTTGCTATGAGGACCCTAAATTGTCAATTTCATATGACTAAGTACCAACAGACTATACTAAAACAGCTTAATCGAAGGGTCTCCACCCTTGACAATAAAACCATCACAAAAGAATTGTCTGACCCCTGTCATTCCACTGCTCAGGTAGCTAAACATTCCCTCAATTGTGGCTATGATGCCATGGAAACATCTTCCAGATCAGCTACTACTACTGGATCAGTTATTAGGAGACATGCTTGGCTTTGTGAACAGACTCTTCCGGAACATGTCAAGTTTAGCTGTTGGATGCCCCCCTTGACAAGGAGTTTCTACTGGGGCCCAAGACAGAAGAAGTCCTTAAAAAGATGGAGGACAAGGCTAAGTCAATGCAGAAAGTAAAATATTACATCCAGGTACAACCACCCAGGTTCAGCAGAAATTTTCCATCAAAACACACTCGTCCTTTCCCACCCAGCCCAGGAGTAGGCAGAGAAACCTTCAAAGGGATAGGCCACTCAGACAGAGGCAACAGTCATAAAGGGGCAGACAGTGGGTCTCAGAGGCACCTAGGCAAGGGAGTTCTAGATCTCAAGCCACATCCAGAGAGCAATAATGACTCAATCCCCACCTCTCCTACACCCCCCAAAGCTAGGAGGAAAGCTGTCTCTTTTCAAACATACCTGGACGTTCATCACCTCACACAGATGGGTTCGAGACATTATTGCAAATGGCTACAGACTCGCTTTCAAAGAGCATTTAAAATGCCAACACCAACAAAAACGATTGCCTTTTCCCTTGTATGCATTCATATTGTATATTTATCTCTGGTTTTGTGCTGTTAAGCATCTTACAACTTGAATTGTTAGTTTTTTTCTTATTTTTTAATTACTTTCCTAGAATTTTTTTCTCCTGCGGTCTCCGCTGAAAAAGGGCTCTCTGGGTCCAGTCTCCGCTGAAAAAGGGCTCTCTGGGTCCAGTCGGACTAACCCAGTTAACAAATGTGAAAATAAATAAATAGTACTCAGATTATCCAGATGTCCCTCAAAATAAAAAAAAAACAGAAGCCTTGGCTCAAATCCAGATATTGTGTTTGCGGGTAGCAATAGAACCAGTTCCCACTGCCCATCAGGGAAATTGATTCTTTTCCAGGATCTTCGTGGTCCCCAGAAAGGAAGGCTCATGGTGCCCCATCTTGGATCTGTCCAGTCTCGATCAGTTCCTCTTGGTGTCAAAGTTCAGAATGTTAACCCTCCAAAAATGTAGGCAAAAAAACCCTCCTTCCAACCAGGAGGGGCATGAAGGATGCATGTACTGTTTTGGGGGGGTGGGGGTCATTTATATGCTGACTGTCAGGTGTACAAGTCCTTTGGAGAAAGTGTTTCTCTCTCCTTATCCTAAGAGAGAAAAGACCAAGAGACAGGGGAAATAAGCAAGTCCTAAGAGAAAAAAGGAAAAAGTTGAAGAAAAGGGAATGAACACTCTAGGAAAAGAAAGGTTGATGATGAGGCCCTGTCTTTGGAGCCAAGGACATTAAAAGTTGATCTGATGTTATCAGTTTTTATTCTCGCCTGAACTGTTGGATTCAGATCCAAACCTCAGATCCAGCTCGGCAATTACTAAAGCTTGTGGTAACCAAAAAGCTCTTGAGCTTTTCCCTTACCATTGATGCATCAACCCCTAACATATCCCAGATCTCGTTTTCTACTTTTCGCATAAAGACATATTCAGCTGTAGCTCTTAAGTTTTGATTGTTCTTTAGGCAGTTAAGTAATTTTTCTCTACAAATAACTTTATAGTTTTAGTATACTTCTCTTTTTCTTCTTCTTCTTCTTATCCCTTGCCTCTATACCTTAGTGTACTGTTTTATTACCATTGTTGGTAGTTTGTTTACTCTTGCTGTTCTTGCAAGCTCATGTTATCTTTAATTACCATTGTTGGTAATATTTTTCTTTTCTAATTTTCTCATTTCAAAAAAAAAATTCTCTATTTCTAATATTTTTCTGTTACATTGTGCCTTCTTGTATGTTAGTATGGCTGAGAAGGTACCTTCCGGCTTTAAAAAATGTTTGAAGTTTGGGTACAAGTTGTCTCAGATGCACATGCACTCTGTGTTTATTGTTTAGGTCCACAGCACTTACAGGAGGATTGCTCTATTGGTCATAATTTTAAACACGGAGCACTTGTAGACAGGAAGAATAAGCTGATTCTGAAAGACTTGCTGCCATCATCTTTCAGTGAAGCTATCACTGGGGCTCAATCCTCCAAACTGAAGTCTAAGGAATCAAAGTGTCCGATGTTTTTCACTTCCTTGACTCCATCTTTGGAACCTTCCAGGAAGAAGTCTAAATTGGATTCGAGGAGGTCTCAAACCTCTTCCCCCTCAGATCCAAAGAAAAAGAGGTTTATGAATACTTTGTTCTCAGATCTGATCAAGAAACCTTCGGATCCAACTGTTTCAGATCCCGTTATTTTGCCAAGGACCCAATATTCTCCCTCTGTTGATCCGGTGCCTTCCAGGGTCCCTTCCCCTTTATGGAAAGGTGCCATTCAAAGTCACCTTCCTTGGCCTTGTCTCGTTCATCCAGGAGTTTGACTGAGGAAGATGTGGATAGGATAATGAAATTTCTCTCGGCACAGAACCAGATGGATGCGTTACCAGCTCCTTCCACTTCGGGTCAGGAGGCCTGTCCTTTGACCACACCACCACTTCATACTCCTTGTCTGATCCCTTTGGTTGCTGCAGAGTCCCTGGGTCCGAGCTTTCTGGGTCCGTCTGGCTTGGATCCAAAGATAACCCTATCTTCGGATATGAAGCTAGCTCCGAGTGCCCCAGCTCCAACATCTTTGGATCTGGAGGACTCCCAGAACCAAAGCTTAATTGTTGGATCTCAGGTGCTGGAATCAACTCCAAACGTTTGGAGCCATCTCTGCGCCTTAGTGCTTCAGCACTGGACTGCTTGGCTCAGACTTCCTCCTTGGGGAATTTGCTTTTGGGTGGGAGGAGACAGCAGTCCATAAGCCTGCCTTCTCTGTGCTGAGGACTTCTCTTTCCCCAGGGTAGTCTGCCTTTGAGGTTGTGAAGAGCGTGTTTTCTGCTCTGACAGGATTGATGGACTCAACCTCCTCAGATCTTCAGTCCAGCCCCCAGCTATCTCTGTAATTGGAGCCTCATCATTTGACACCACAGGGAGAGCCAGTTCAATACCTGCATATCACCCAGCAGGGTTTCATAGTCTCTTCTGACTCTTCCCCGGAGCACCCCACTGAGGAAGTCTCTAGGAAGAGAAAAAGTGCAAGAGGAAGCACTAGGACTCTCCACAGGAGTCAGTCACTGAGGATACTGATTTTGATGAGGATGAAGGGGTCCCCACAATCACCTTCAGAAGATGTCTCATTTGGAGACATCCTTGAAATCCTTAAACAGAGAGGTGGTTGGACCTCCAGTAACCCTTCACTGGAGGAGTCAGTATTTCTGGAGGCCTTTGGAGCTGGCCCATCTACTTCTTGGGTTACTCAGCCCACCAACAAGTTCATTGATTTGGTCTCTGCAGACATGAAAGGAGCGTGACTCAGTTCAGCCAGTACGCAAGAGGCCAGACAGGATTTTGGCTCTACCTAAGGGAAAGGAATTTTGGGGTAAGGGTGTGCCTTTGGATGCTATAGTCATGGTGGCAGCCACCAAGAAGGAACTTGCTGAACAGAGTTCCTCTGTTCATCCCCCTAATAGGGAGTCTTGGGTGATGGACAGGTTTGGGAAGCTTGTCTATGCTTCATTGACCTTTGCTGTTAGGTCACTGAACTATTTAGCACATTTTACTAGGTTGCAAAAGGACTTGATCAAAGAACTTTCAAGTTCCCTTTCAGGGACCGTTTCTGCTGAGACCCAAACCTCTGTGGACTCTCACTACCCTCCAATCCATCTGGAATTCATCCATGAGGCTTATTTCACATGCAGCCGAAGGTGCCTCAAGGGCAGCGGGTTCAGCCCTTCCAAGTCCTCGTTTGTCAATGCTCCCTTTGATGGCACTTCTTTGTTTGGCCCCAAAGTGAAGGACACATTTTCCAGGTGTGAGAAGGATGGAAACACCCTCTTTGCAGTGGATGTATGTTTCTCAACTCCTCAAAGATCCTTTTCTAGGAATCAACAGGGTGGTCAAAAGATGCGGTTCAGGAAGTCCAAGGGTCCTTTTCAGGACACACTCGGAGAAAGTTCCCCTAGGGGCAGAGGGGGTAACACTAATGGATGAGGACGCCACTGTGACAGAGGATACCTGCAAAACCAGGGGTCCAGAGATTCTTTCTCTGACAGACCTTCTCAGCGCTCCTGAAATGAGGTCTGATTGTCCCCCTCGGGGCGTAATCGGGGGTCAACTATCCCTTCAGCAGAGAGCTTGGATAGACATAACAAAATATACTTTGGTGCAGAAGATTCTTTCCAGAGGTCATGTAGTACCCTTTTTCCTTCCACCTCCAACTCTAAGCAAAATTCCCAATGTCCCACCTAGTCAGAGGAAAGATGCGGCAGTACAAATGCAAAAGTTGCTAGAAAAAGAGAGTCATTCAAGAGGTCCCGCCAGAACAGATAGAATCCGGAACTTATTCGAGATTCTTTTTAGTGCCAAAGAAAACAGGGGAATGGCGACCAATTACTGATGGGCCTACTGCACATCATTAAGTCAGTTCAACATACAAAGTTTTGGATGGTCACAGTTCAGTCCAGTCTAGCCTTCTTGAGCAAGGATGACTGGATGTGCTTGACAGACCTTCAGAATGAGTACTATCACATAAAGATGAACAGACAATCCAGGAGGTAGTTATGCTTCTGAATGGGAGCCAGTCACTACCAGTACAACTGCCATTTGGCCTCACCACAGCCCCAAGGGTGTTTACCAAATGCATGGCTGTAGTGGCAGCTCACTTGAGAATGCAGGGATTCCGGGCATGTCCATATCTAGATGATTGGCTCATTACTGCCTCGACCAGGCATCTACTAACAAGAGTGATAGATCAGGTACTTCAAATTTGTTCTCATCTGGGGTTAACCATAAATTGACAAGTCTCATAGGTTCATAGATTAGTACTAAGCTAACTGCCCTTGCGAGCCATTTTAAGCCTAACCAATTATCCTTTGTGAGACTCAAACCCTGCGCCTTGTGTTTGTAAGGCAAACACTTTAACCATTAGGCCACCCTCCCAACCCTGTACAACCAGCTCAAATTTTGGAATTCATAGGAGCAGGTTTCAGTATGATAACTGTGACAACTTCTCTTCCTCTATCAAGAGTGCAGACTTGAAGATTCCAAGTCAAGAGAATAATTTGCAGTACCAATCTTTCAGCCCGGTTGACCCTTCAAGCCTTGGGGTCAGTGTGTGCTGCCATAATTTTAGTTCCTCAGACAAGGTTTCATGTGAGAATTCTTCAATGGATGCTAGCAGCACAATGATCTATTCTTTACTATCACATGTCAGCACAGATAAGGATCACTCAAGCATGCAAGAGAAATCTCTGGTGGTGGATTTACTCATAGCAATTTCTAGAAGGCCGCCCTTTCATTATCCCTCAGCCCACAGCCATAGTGACTGCAGATGCTTCTCAAATTGAGTTGAGGGGGGCACTTTCTGGAGAGAACAGTCCAAGGCACTTGGTCCTCTGAAGAGGCCAACTTGCATATGACTGTCCTAGAGATGAGAGCAGTGCTTTTAGCATTGCAGGCCTTTCAGGGTGCTCTACGTTCAGAGACAGTTGCTGTTCAAATGGACAATATCTCAGTAGTTTGATACATCAAGAAACAAGGAAGGATCAGATCATACCCCTTGTGTCAATAAGCAATCAGAGTGTGGCAGTGGGTGATCTCATTCAACCGCTTTCTCTTAGCAACACACATTCTGGGGAAAAACAAAGTGATAGCAGAAAAATTGAGCAGGCCCATTTCTCTACTTCACGAGTGGTGTTTCAACAGGAAAGTGGCAGAAATAATTTTCTGCCGATGGGGCCAGCCTTGCTACGATCTTTTTGCTTCTCCCCTAAACAACAAATGCAGCAACTACTTTGGCCTAATCCCTTCTCAGGAGGAATCACCAAGGGATGTTCTACTTCATGATTGGCCCCCCAGTCTGTTTTATGTTTAGCCACCAATTCCTGTAATTCCGAAATTCTTGTAGAAAGCAGCCAGGATGAAGAGCAAAGTTATCCTCATTGCATCTTACTGGCCTTGTCAGATTTGGTTCCCCTTCCTGTGGCCTCATCTTCTCTGCCAACCTTGGATATTGGATCTGATTCCAGATCTCCTGTCACATCTGACAGACATGGTTCTTCCGGATATCTCAATCCTCAAGCTAACAATGTGGCTTCTGCAATTCTTTTAAAAGCCAGACAACCGATGCTCTCTTCCCCTGTTTATCATATTCAAACCTTCAATGAGAAAGCTGTATACAAGTAAATGGAAAAGATTTATTTACTGGGCACAACAAAAACACAGTGACCCCTTTTCAGCCCCGATAAGTAACGTACTCAAATTTTTAACTTCCATTTGTAATGAAGTGGCAAGCTCCTCTACTGTAAAGGTTCAGTTGGCAGCAATTTCTAATATTCATATTGGATTTGAAAATTCTTCTGCAGCCTCTTCTAAGCTTTGTAAAACGTTCTTGAGAGGCAACCTTCTCTTGACACTCCCCCCCCCCCCCCCGTATAAAGATCCTACTTCACCAAGGTTCTTGAACCTAGTACTGCAGGTCTTAATTCACCCCCACCCTTTGACCCAGCAGCGAAATGTGACCTTAAATTTCTGATTTGGAAAACTTCCTTTTCTAGTGGCCATTACCTCAGCTAGAAGAGTTTCAGAATTTCAAGCTCTGTCATCAAAACCCTCCATACCCGTTTTTTCGTAAGGATAGAGTTACATTACGAGCCAGTACGACTTTCCTTCCCAAGGTGGTGTCGGAATCCAATATCAATCAGTCCATAAATGTCCGTATTCTTTCCTAAATTTATGAACAAAGGTGAATAAATGTTGCAATTATTGGATGTCCACAGACCATTACATTTTTATGTACATAGGAACAAAAGAAATCAGAAAGACAAACAAGTTGTTTGCATCTTTTGCTGATGTGAAATTGGGAAAGCCAGTGACAAAATTAACTCTAGGTAGATGGCTGACTGATTATATTGCATTTGTCTGTAAGAAACTGGGTCTGTCCTTAACAAAACCTTTAAGAGCACATTCAATCAGATCTATGGCAATGTCTTTAGTTTTTCTATCTAGAGCTTCCATGGATGACATATGTGCAGCTCCACCCTGGGTGAATCCTCATACTTTTATCACTCCTTATAGTCTGTATCTGGTCTCGAGGGGTAGAGCATCTTTTGGCTCAACTGTGCTCAGGAATGTACTTGGAGTCCACCCAGGATTTTAGGTAGTTAAGGACTCTGTTTCAACAGATGAGACTAGAATGAAAATTGACATCATCAGATAAAGTAGTTACAGTGGATATAAAAAGTGTGCACAACCCTGTTAAAATGCTAGCTTTTGTGATATAAAAAAATGAGACCACAGTAAATCATTTCAAAACTTTTCCCACCTTTAATGTAATCTATAACCTGCACAATTCAATTGAAAAACATACAAATCTGTTAGGGGAAAAATATAAAAAAACGTAAAATAAGCTGGTTGCGTACGTGTGCCCACCTTTAAACTAATACTTTGTTGAAGCACCTTTTGATGTAATTACAACATTCAGTCTTCTTGAGTACACACCAGCCATCAATTAAAGAGACTCTGATTAACCCCAAATAAAGTTCAGCTATCCTAGTAGGATTTTCCTGACATTTTCTCAGTTGCCTGCTACAGCAAAAGCCATGGTTCGCAGAGAGCTTACAAAGCATCAAAGGGATCTCATTGTTGAAAAGTATCAGTCAGGAGAAGGGTACAAAAAATTTCCGCAGCATTGGATACACCATGGAACCCAGTGAAGACAGTCATCAAAAAGTGGAGAAAATATGGGACAACAATGATGTTGCAAAGAACTGGACGTCCCTCCACAATTGATGAAAAGACAAAAACTGGTCAGGGAGGCTGTCAGGAGACCTACAGCAACACTGAAGGAGCTGCAGGAATTTCTGGCAAGTACTGGTTGTGTACTACATGTGACAACAATCACCCGTGTTCTCCATATGTCTAGAATATGGGATAGGGTTGTAAGACGGAAGCCTTTTCTTACATAGAAAAACATCCAGGCCTGGCTAAAATTTGCAAAACAATACATAGTCTCCCAAAAGCATGTGGAAAATGTGTTGTGGTCTGATGAGACCAAGGTTGAACTTTTTGGCCACAATTCCAAAAGGTAACATTTGGCACAAAAACAACACTTCACATCACCAAAAGAACACCATCCCCATGGTGAAGCATGGTGGTGGCAGTATCATGCTTTGGGGTTGCTTTTCTTCAGCTGGAACTGGGGCTTTAGTCAAGGTGGGGGGAATTATGAACATTTCCAAATACCAGTCACTTTTGACCCAAAACCTTCAGGCATCTGCTAGAAAGCTGAAGAGGAGGAGGAATTTCACCTTTTAACACGACAATGACCCCAAGCATGCATCCAAATCAAAAAAAGAATGGCTTCACCCGAAGAAAATTAAAGTTTTGGAGTGGTCCAGCAAGAGCCCAGACCTAAATCCAATAGAAAATCTGTGGGGTGACCTGAAGAGGGCTGTGCGCAAGAGATGCCTTCGCAATCTGACAGGTTTGGAGTGCTTTTGCAAGGAAGAGTGGGCAAACATTGCCAAGTCAAGATGTGTCATGCTGGTAGACTCCTACCCAAGAAGACTGAATGCTGTAATTAAATCAAAAGGTGCTTCAACAAAGTTTTAGTTTAAGGGTGTGCACACGTATGCAACCAGCTTATTGTACATTTTTTATATTTTTCCCCCTAACAGATTTGTTTGTTTTTCAATTGAATTGTACAGGTTATAGGTCACATTAAAGGTGGGAAAAGTTTTGAAATTGTTTATTGTGGTCCCATTTATTTATATCACAAAACCCTGGTATTTTAACAGGGGTGTGTACACTTTTTATATCCACTGTATGTACTTACCATAACATTCCATCTGTGTTGTCCATTTTCATTCTTCCTCAACTTCCTGCCCACCTACCCCCATCCATCTTCTAGAAGAACATGACATTATAAAAACACCACTGTCCTTTATGATTTTACTCCAGGTATGGATTTCTTTGTAGGACATATACATTTTTATGTATATCTATAGATATTTATATATAGAGGTAGTTACCATTTCAAGTAAAGTCAACAAACAAGATGTTCATCGTGTTACACTGCTGCAGTCATCACACTTGGGTTATCCTGCCGTCAGGCAGTCCCGCAGTCGGCCCGAGTTCCAAAGTCTTGGTCCGGTGTCAGTTGCTGTCGCTTCTTCCCTGACGTCAGTGCGCCAGGGGTATATAAGATGCAGCCAATGCCATTTTCTTCAGTCTTTCTTGCCGCGCGGTGCCCGATGCAAAAGCAGTTCGCAAGTGCTGGTCGGCCGACTCCTAAGATTTTCATTCCTAATCCAGAACCGAAGTCTTCTACAAAGCTAAGTACCCCATTGGGGAAACTTTTTCTTGCCTCAGACCGATGTCAGCAAAAGTTAATAATTGTATTTCTTGTGGGAAGCAAATACCTCATAAGGATTTCCATTCCTGTTTTATCCCATGCCTAGGCCCAGACTACGACGTCACTGGTTGTCGGTTTTGTGCTATGTTTAACAAGCGCACTATTAAACGTCGGTTTGATTTTGGCCGACATTATTTTGGCAGAAAATGTTATTACACCATGCCGTCGGAACAACCGATGACCGGAATACACAAAAAGCGCAAAGACAAGGACAGCCATCCGAGGCCCAAAACTGACGACGAAGCCTCTTCTAGGCCAGTCGCCGGTTCTCCGGTTTTCAGTGAGGCGCCTTCGCAGCCCCTGATGACCGCGTCTTTGGAACCACCGGCCGCCTCTGACTCCCACGTGGAGATGGCTGGGCCTTCAGATACACCAGACTTGAGACCAACCGAGACTAACCCTTCAGAGGGCTCCGGAGTAGCTGTACAACCCGCAGCTTCAGAGGGTGTTTTCAGGCCTACTCAGTTAACCATTAAATCTTCTGCTAAATCTAAAACAAAGAAACAACTTCAGCATTCACCAGAACAGGCCTCTATGCCTAAGAAACAGATGCTCAAAATGACCGAAGACCTAATCACTCTGATCAGGGGGTCCCATCCTCCTCCTCCTGATAAAAGGATGCAGACTATGACTCATCCGACCAGGTATCCATCTCTTCAGATTCATCCTCAGACCAAGTATACTCCTTACCTCCTTATGAGGATTCTGATGCTGAGGAATCCATTCCTTCAGCCTCTCCACCAGAGGACTACTCCTTTGGGGAAACCTTACATACCACGTGGGAGCATTTCCATTGGGAGGGCTAGGATTACTCAGAATCCAAGAAAAGGCTCAGAGATTTCCTTTTATTACCTCAACACAGACCCCTTGCTGTTCCACCAGTGTTAGATATTGTGGATGATGTGTATGCTGAATCCAGCTTAAATCCTGATTCTTTACCTCCTGCTCCAGTTAAGCCAGACAGATACTACAGAGTCCCTGGCTCTCACAAATTCCTTTATAAAAGCCCCGTTGCTGATCCTGAAACTATTTCCCAGGGTCCCAAAGGGGTAAATGCCTCTACAGCAAAAAAATCCAGTCCCCTCTGACAGAGATTCCAGGGCATTAGACAGATGGTGAAAGAAAGTATACACATCTGCAACTTTAGCAATGAGAGCACTAAATTGCCAGTTTCACATGCTTAAATATCAGCAATATTTGGTGTCTCAGTTGAAACAAAAAATGCTTCCAAATTCAGATCTTCCTAACTATAAGGAAATGCAGGATTTATTGCATGCAGCAGAACAAGTGGGAAAACATACTTTGCAATGTGGTTTTGATTCCTTAGAGGCCTCCTGTAGAGCAGCAGTTACAGGGTCCGTCATTAGAAGACATGCTTGGTTAAAAGAACAGATCTTACCAGATCATGTTAAAGCAAAATTATTGGATGCACCTTTGCAGCAGGATGTTTTATTTGGAGTTGAGGGTTAAGGCAGAAAAGGTATTAAAGAAAATGGAGGATAAAGCAAAATCTATGCAAACGGTGAAGGATTTCTTACAGGTTCAGCCTCCTCGATTTAGCAGAAATTGGCCAACAAAGAATTGGTTCTTTCCAGTTTCAGACAGACCTCAAAGGGACAGATACAGACGTCCAAGAGGCAGAGGCCAACCACAAGGAACTTACAGTCCTCGACAATGGGGTGCTTCAACCCAGAAAGAAGAAGACAGGCCTCAACCTTATAAAAAGCAGATCCAATGACTTCCCTCTACAGCTGCCAAACATCTCTCTCTTGGTAGCCCCCTTGGGGGGAAAACTGGCACTTTTCAGTCACAATTGGCAAATAATCACCCAAGACAAATGGGTTCTCAATATTGTGTCTCAAGGTTACAGGTTCCACTTTCACACACTGCCAAGGTTAAAAGGAATGCCAAATCTGCCACCAAATCAATGGGCAGAGGCTCAAAGGCAAATTACAGCACTCATGGACATGAGAGCTATCCAAAAGGTACCAACACAGGAGCAAGGACAAGGATTTTACTCAAAAAAAGGATAAAGCCTGGCGGCCCATTCTGGATCTTTCTTCTCTAAATACTTACCTGGATGTTCCAAAATTCAAAATGTTGACACTACAGAAGCTTCTTCCCATGCTGGGCAAGAAAGCTTGTCTCGTAACATTGGACCTCAAGGAGGCATACCTGCATGTCCCTATCAGACAAAATTGCAAACGATACCTCAGATTTTTAGCAGGTTCAATGCAATACCAATTCTCTGCATTGCCCTTTGGCTTATCTACTGTGCCCAGAGTCTTTACAAAATGCCTGGCACCAGTAATTGCATTTTGCAGACAAAAAGGAATTCAAATTTACCCATATTTGGACGACTGCCTTATTCAAGCAGAGAGCAAAGACATTCTTCTACAGCATCTGGCGTTTGTAAAAAGACTGCTAATTTGCCTAGGGTACACAGTAAACAAAAAGAAATCAAAACTAGTGCCCTCACAACTGATAATGGGTGCCAGCTTAAATACAATGGCCCAGATGGCTTATCTCACGCCAGACAAGCAAGGACAACTGACTCAATATTTCCAATTGATGGCAACAAAAACTCAACTCCCTGCAAGAAAAATTCTGCAGGCCTTGGGTTACATGGCATCTTGCATACTACTAATTCCATATGCAAAGCTGCATATGAGGAAACTACAATGGTACCTAAAGAGTGTCTGGTCTCAACACTGTCGCAGTTTGGAAACAGTAATACCACTTATTCCTTGCCTTCAACAGGAGTTTCAATGGTGGGCCCAAGCCTGTCCCCTCAACAAGGGACAGCCTTTCACTCAACCCACAGCCAGGCAAACACTGACAACAGATGCTTCGGATTAAGCCTGGGGAGCACACATGGCAGGAAAATGTATTCAGGGAAGTGGCTTGCAGAACAAAGGCATCTTCACATCAATCAAAAGGAGATGCTAGCTGTACAAAATGCCCTTATAGCTTTCAAGGACCTTCTGCATCCAGGACAACTACTTCTAAAGACAGAGACAACACCACCGTTATGTGGTACATAAACAAGCAAGGGGGCACTCATTCATATCCCCTCTGCAGACAAGCCATGACCTTGTGGAACACAGCTATAACCTATCAAGTTCATCTGCAAGCACAATTCCTGCCAGGAGAGAAAAATACACTGGCAGACGACTTAAGCAGAAACATCATGGATCTGCACGAGTGGAAATTACATCCACAAATGTTCAGGATGATAACACAGGAATGGTGGAGCCCGGACATAGATCTGTTCACATCCCCAATGAATTACCAGCTACAGAAATTCTGCACAAGGACTTACCACCCACAAGCATGGAAAGTGGATGCCCTCTCATTCAGCTGGAAAAACCTACAAGTATACGCTTTCCCACCACTGCCTCTCCTTTCAAAGGTACTCATAAAAGCCAGACAAGAAAGGCCAAAGATGATCCTGATTGCCCCAGACTGGCCACGCCAGCACTGGTACCCAATCTTAAAGAACTTAGCACAAGGACCACCATGGATTTTGCCTCAAATCTCACAACTTCTAACTCAGCAAAACAATGAGATACTTCACGGCCAGCTCAAGACTTTAAATCTGGCTGCATGGAAGATTCCTTAGTCAAGCAAACAGTGCCTCTCTCCAAAGCGGTTATGGATGTCATTCTGGAGGCCAGAAGGCCTAGTACCAGGAAAGCCTATTCAGATAAATGGAAGAGATTCTGTGCCTGGAACCAGGCTCACAGCCTTGACCCTCTTGTCCCAAATATTCCTCAGATACTACAATACTTGACTGAGATGCTGGACAAGGGCCTCTCCTTTTGATCCATTAAGATCCATGCCTCTGCCATCTCTGCTCATTACAACACAGATCCACCAATTATTTCTCATCCTTTGGTAAAACAGTACCTCAGAGGGGCTAAAAACATAAGACCACCCCATAGAGCACCAACTCCAACTTGGGACCTCAACTTTGTCTTGGAAAAATTAACTTTACCTCCTTTTGAGCCAGCTAACACAGCAGACTTAAAATATGTCTCTTGGAAAACTGCTCTGCTCTTAGCAATAACATCAGCACGAAGAATTTCAGAATTATTCAGAATTACAGGCACTAATGGCAGTGGAACCTTTCCTCATTTTCCACCAAGACAAGGGTGTCTTTAAGAACAAACCCTACTCTTATGCCAAAGGTGGTATCAAGTGTGGCTCTAAACCAAACTATTCACTTGCCAACTTTTTACCCAAATCCACAGAATAAAGGGGAGAGATTACTGCATTCCTTGGACATACACAGGCAGTTACACTTCTTCTTGGACAAAACTAAAGCTTTCAGGAAAATTGAGTAATTGCTTGTATCATATGCTGCAGGAACACAGGGAAAAGCCATTTCAAAACAGACCATTTCAAAATGGGTAGGCCATTGCATACGTTTCTGCTATACACATCATGGAAAAACTGCACCTAACAGCATTAGGTCTCATTCCACCAGGGCAACAGCCACTTCAACTGCCTACCTCAGAGGAGTACCTACCAAGGACATTTTGGAAGCAGCAACTTGGAGTTCTGTACATACCTTCACCAAGCATTACCATCTGCCTCTTTACTCTAAATCCAGAGCTGGCTTTGCCACTGAAGTTCTGCAGGGCCTTATAGTCACCCCTAATGCCTTATAGAACCAGCCACCCTACCTCTGCTTTTGGATTCTACCCAAGTGTGATGACTGCAGCAGTGTAACACGATGAACATAGTACAGTTTTGTACCTACCATAAATGTAGATGTTCGAGTGTATACACTGCTGCAGTCCAGGTTACCCTCCCTCCTTCCCCTCTTTCTTGCTGTTGCTTACCCTAGTATTCCACCCTTTGCTGCCTGTGGGAAGTATTTGCTGGTAACAGAAAGTATTTGATTGCTTTTCTTATGTATGTTTTATTAGCAATTTACATTGCCTACGTTCTTGCGGGCACCTGACATCTGGGGCAAGAAAAACTGAAGAAAATGGCGTCGGCTACATCTTATATACCCCTGGCGCACTGACGTCAGGGAAGAAGCAATAGCAACCAACACCAGACCAAGACTTTGGAACTCGGGCCAACTGCGGGACCGCCTGACGGCAGGATAACCCAAGTGTGATGACTGCCGCAGTGTATACACTCGAAAATCTACATCTATAGTAGGTACAAAACTGTACTTTCTGGGGTATGTTAGGGGTTGGTGCATCATGGGTAAGGGAGAAGCTCGAGAGCTTTTTGGTTTCTACGAGCTTTAATAACAGCAGAGTCGGATCTCAGGTTTAGATCTGAACTCAGCAGTTGAGAAAGAATGAAAGTGGACAACACAGATGGAATGTTGAGAGTACATAACTTCTTTTTTTATCCTGTAGATTGGCTCCAGATCCTCCTCTGCCTTTGGTTTTGATTCCTTCAGAGCTGATTTTGATCTCTGATGATCCTTACCCAACTTGGACAGCTAGGTCATCTTCAGAGTTGTGGCTGTTTCGGATGCCTTCCTCACCACCTTTGGTATCCTCAATTAGTCTGTTAAGGTCTATTAGGAGTCCATTGGATTTAGAGCTGGGGGACCATATGATGTTGGCCTTCCTGAGGACACTGATGTATCATCCCTCCCCCAGTCACCAAGGATGGGAGGGGAGGCGTAACGTCTGCTCCAGCTCAGCCCCTTCCCCCCAAGGCTTGGAACCGGAGGTCAGGCCCTTCCCTTCCATGTAGGAGTCCGTCTGCGTCATGTAGGAGCCAATCAGTGTCAGTTCAGGGCTCTGCCCTTCGGGTTTCACCAGAGTTCCCTTGGTGTTTACCAGGTGCATAGCTGTAGTTGTTACTCATCTTCAATTTCACAGAACCAGGGTGTTTCCATATCTGGACAGTTTGGTTCTGGCAGTTCCAGGGAAGGAATCCTTAAAAGAAGCAAGGGATACCCTCTCCAAACTTCTTTGTCCTTGAGCATTACAATCAGTTTTGACAAGTTCCAACTGAAGCAGGGTTTTCCAAGATGGTAGCACACTGATCAACAGCTGAATTACAGCTCTCCCGGTGTGAAAAAAAGAAACCGATAGACAAGGACTAGAAATTCTGCCTGTTGTAGTAACATTTGGTTATTGTCTAGTAAGTACTCTGTTTGGATGTCAGCAAAGAAGAAATTTAGGAAGAGTAAAAGAAAATCAACTAGAAAAGGTGACGAGAAAAACGCAGACTAGGAGAATCCTGCAGCTGTTCAGAAAACAGCTCCAGCTTTGGTACAAGAGATTGCTGTTAGTAATTTAAAGGAAAAAAGTAGTCTGATGTGCCCAGAGTTGATTAAAATAAATGAAACATTAAATGAATCTATCAAGTCAAATAAAACGCTGAAAAAAATATAAGAAGCTTTCATAACTATTGTCTGTCTTGTCTGATCTGGTATGTAGTGGCTAGAAGCTTGAATTCCCCAGCAGCTTGTGTATTTCTCCTGTGTGTGTGGGTTTGTGTACATGTTCCACAGGTTCTCCATTCTTGGGTGGATGACAAGGAAGAAAAGTTTTAAAAATTGCACAAAATGTGGCAGAAAAACTCCTCCCAGCCAGGATGGGCATGGGTGATGCAGCTTTTCAGATGAGCTGATAAAACTGAAAAAATCAGAGGTTGAAATGAAGAAAAGGCTGGGTGAGTATGACACTGCTTAAGAAGAGTTATTTCCATGGTGGTAGAGTTATAGGATAGAGCATGCAGAGAAAACCTGAGATTTTCTGCAATACCAGAAGAGCTGGAAGGAACAGACTATGTTAATTTTATGAAAGCACAAATAAGTAACTTGACTGGTATTCCATAGCAGAATTTGTTAATTGAAAGCTCACATAGTGTGTATGCTTCAAACCTGTTCTTGGAAAAGCAGCCAAGACTTGTATTGGTAAAGATGTAGTCATACCAGCAGAAAGAGTTGATCCTGACAAAACTGTTGCAGAAGAGCAAAATATTAAAAATTGGAGACAGTAGAGTGTTTGTGGAAAATGATTATTCAGTGTACACCAGGCAGAATAGAAGCAAATTTATCCCAGCAATTGGGGAATGTCGAGAGGCGAATGTGAGATTCAAGCTGCTGTATCCAGAAGTCTTCAGAATATTTTTTCCTTTAGGACAGAAATTATTTTTTGATTGAGAGCAGGATAAGGGGAAAATACAGACATTTGCCCAACAAGGGGTGAGCCATCAAACACAAGGGGACTTTACTTCTCGTTCTTCTGATGGTAAGGCTCATAGACAGACTTTGCCAGTGAAATCTTCTCCAGTGTTCCAAAGGAAAATAATTGAGAGAGGGAAAAAAGTGCAGGAGTTGACTAGAAGAATTGGGAACTCCTTGGACTTGAACTCCGAGTTTGGGTTTGGGAGATGGAGATGTACAGAAAGACCAGCAACACACAAATAAGTGAGTAAATGTGAGACTATAATGCATCAGTCATAATTGTGAAATATGGCTTTACAAGAAAAAGTGTCTGAGAAAGATTGTATTTTTGTTGACTTTGTTAAACTTGTTGGGGGACTGAAAGGCATATGCTCCACTTCATATCATTAAACTTTGAAAGGCCACTGAAAAAGAAAGAGAGAAGTGAAAAATCTAACTGTAAGTAAACCAATTTTTTTTCTTAACAGTATTTGTATAAAACATTTTATGATATAAGTTGCATGCATCAACTATTATAGGAGTAGTGGTCTTATAGTCTCCTATACTTTCCTTGACCTGTCAAAGGCATTTGACACAGTCTCTCAGTACAAAATTCTAAACAACCTAACAGAATTTAACCTTAGTTGCTTCACTGTCAGCTGGTTCAAAGCCTATCTTACAGGTCAGAAACAAGCAGTATTTTGGCAAAACAGTACATCTCCTCTACTTTCCATGAATCTGGGTGTCCCACAGGGATCCATCCTTGGACCATCTCTGTTCACTCTTTTCACTAACAAACTATATATTGCCACAGGCCAGGCATCCGTTGTCCAATATGCAGATGATTACACCTTAATATGTGCTGCTACCTCTCTTCAACAGTTACAGTTAATTACCCAGAAAGCATTGTCTGAAGTTGAAAAATGGTTATCTGAATCACAACTCATCCTAAATCCAAACAAGACAACTTATGCTCTTCTTCCCAAGAAAACCACCAGACCCTCCACCTCCTTTCTGTATATTATCTGCTAACCTCACCATAATTTCTCCAGTACCTCATACTAAACTCTTGGGTATCACTATCAACTGTTCACTCAGACGTGACCTACATATAGCCCAGACCATCATGATAGATTAGGGACTTCTGTTTTAAAGTAGTTATTAGATATTAGACAGGCTAAAGGGTAAAATAAATAGTTTCATTAATGCATAAAAGGCAGTTAAGCAGAAAGAAAAATAACTTTGCTGGTCAAGCATGAGCGACAGTTTATTCGAAAGGAAAGATAAGCATAAAGTGTTCAGACAGAATGTTCTTTTCTTAAGGGAAAGATGTAATCTTGTTAGCTTCAGAATGTTCCTTAGTGGAATGTTGCACATACGAGACAAAGCCTGAGACCAAGGTTAGGAGAAGTAAATAAGGAAAATTACTGGACTGAAGCGGTATAATATGTTGTCTTCAGGATAGCTGTTCACTTAAGGTTAGTAAGTTTGTTCGACCTGTTACTTCAGAGAAGATGACAGACACTCGAGCCTGAGTACATAAGACAGGTCATATGAAGACTGTGTTAGTTTACGTTGTTCAGGACAATCAGAATATAATGTGCTTTATCTTTGAACACTAATTGTTTATCAGTACTATTAATGAAGACAGTATTTGGATATTGTGAACATCTAATAAAGCCTTATTAAATGAACTACAGTGTTTGGAGAATTCATTCCGAAAAGTGCACAAGACTTGGTCCATAAAGGGGAGACTGGCACTTGTTCAGCACGAGCTTGGGTAATCAACAGATAAAGACTTTTGTTTGTCAGTCTCATTGCATACAGTGTTTTCAGCTAATTACGGTACAGTATTATCAGTTACTTACAATGGCACCTGAACTAGCCTGCTGTCTGGGGAGAGATATGTAATTCTTGTAACCCAGCAAGCAGCTACTCTGGACAATCGAGCAATCAGAGCCAGTTGTAATGTGTAACCTTTTCACATCAAGTTTTCAGTGCAGCATATTTTCTTAAGTTAAGTTCATAGTGACCGTTTATACAGCAGAAGTACTACAGCTTTCCAGCTGAGAGGCCCCAGTAAAGATAATCAACGGTACCACAGACCACCCTTTCAATGAAGGTATCATTCATTTCCAGACTTGGTCACATTTTGTGTGTTCTACAAAAATCTAGGAAATAACAGTGTTTCATTCAGCTGTAGCAGTCTACACAGCAATTATTTCAAGCAGACTTATCAGCACACAGAAACAACTGCAGTAAGTTACCTTTTCAAGTACAGTTTTACTGCAACAGCCAGCTTAACTTCAAGGTTTCATTGACAATTTATAGTAACAGCAAATGTTTCATAACAGACTTTTCAGCAGCATACCAGGGTTTTTCCATAAAGACTGTAAACGCTATACAGAATAAGCCAGAAATGAGAGCAATACTTCATGCAAGCCCAAAACCACAGCAGATGACCTCTACATATAGTAAATGCAGCTGTTAACCGAAGAACACAGCACCAGTGTTTATTTCAAAAAAGACTCAGTCAACTTTAGCAGACCAGTATTAAATCAAAGCAGTGTTCCTTCAGAACATAAAAGACATTATCCAGTTAACAGCTATCTCCACGAAGTTCAAGTTTCCAGTGTGACGTCACACAGCCAAGAAGGAAAAGAAAAGGGTTCATAAACTACAGACGGCTCACATTCTTCCAAGACCATGAAGTTATGTAAGACGTTTTATATGCACCTTTTAGTTAACAGCTCAGAAAAGTTTAAATTAATCAGTTAGTTATTTGCATGTAAGCATGTCAAGTAATTCTGCTACAGTTAAAACATCAGTAAATATTTGGTTTAAGTTTAAAAATGTTCTCTTAAAGTTAAAGGTTATTAGTTCAAGAATGTTAAATATTTCTAAATGTAAAAGAGTTAAGCCAGCTTATGAGTTAGCTTCTGTCACTACAAGTTTAGGCTTAATTAATCCTTGTATAAATGCTTCAGCACATACAATTCAAAATACAGAAGTATGTTGCAGTGTTAAACATACAAATGTCAACACAGTCAATGTATATAACATACAGGCAATGTCTCAAGTTCACATTACTTCATCTAGTTTCTTATTTTCAGAATCAAGTGCAATGTTTGCACTGAAGGGAGATAAAAGGAATCAGAGTGCATATTTAAATAAAGTATATTCCAGACAAACTGAAGAACAGACTTCAGTGCCAAGTAAAATAATGCATTCCATAGGTATCTGTAAAGATGAGGGCATTAATCTGTCATTTAAGGTTATAAATAATATTTCATTGTTTACAAATTAACTTCAATTGCACATAGATCTTTAGACACAGATGCATTTTTTTTCAGAATTTAAAAGTTCAAAGATTACAGCAGCTAGCATTCCGAAGTGTAGCAGCTGTGTAAAGTTATATACTGTTTTAGACTTCAGTAAAGAGATTTGTACAAATGCACAGATTTAAAAGCACTGGTTACAACAGAAACATGCAGATTTATGGATTAAAGACAGAATAAATTCCAGTTCAACTAACACAGCTGAAGTACTCAAAAGACATACTGGGTGTGGTCAGTTATGAAAAATGGGTAACCATATGTATTGTAAGGTATATCAGAACTAATAGTCAAATTTATTTTATTTTTTTATTTATTTTACATTTGTTGACCGGGATAGTCCGACTGGATGCATGTCCATTTTCAGCGGAGGCCCGGGGAGAAAAGCTCCAAGGGTAAGCAGATACAGCATTACATAATACCAGCATTACATATTGCAAACAGACTGTTTACAGTGATTACACAAGTAAACAAGTTAAACAAGTTCCACAGGTTAGAGTTATTCCCGAACGTAAATCAGGATTAAATTAAATTACACAGTAAGATGGTTAACAGATTTTTACACATATGATATTTTCCAGATGGTGGGAATTTTAGCTTCTACTATGGTTCGATTGATTAGTATTGAGACGGGGTAAGCAATAGCATCAGCTGATTTTTGTAGGTACTCCAGTTGATCAGCAGAAAGTTTAGTGGGTTTTAATTTTTTGATCAAGGTACGGATATGTGAAGTAGCGACTGGTTAGAAGCTGAACACGAGTAGGTTTCTAGGGGTGATACTTTCAGGACCAGGGGAGCTAGGAGGTAGTTGGCTAGCTAGGGCTTGAATTGTGTCAGTAAAGAATCGGTTAAAACTGTGAGAAACATCTTCTGGGGTTTTATCAATAGTAGCAGCAGGGATTGGGGTTGAAGTTTGTCCGGGATGTAGTAGATTATTTAAACCTGCCCAAAACTTCTGAGGGTTATTTTGATTTACTGTCTGTAAATTACAGTAGTATTGTTTTTTGTCTTGTAAAATGGATTTTTTAGTTTCGTTCCTGGATTGCTTGTATTTAATGTGATCTTGGGGGTCTTTAGAAGAATGCCATAAAGCCCATGCTTTGTTTCTAAGGGTAATTTTGAGTTTAGACTCTTTAGAAAGCTATGGTGCAGTTTTTGCCTTTGTTCTCTTTGAACGAACAGGTGCATGGTAATCTAGGATCTCAAGGAATTTGTTGTTAAAGTATGCTACTGCTTCCTCTAAGGGGAGGTGTTTTAGAATAGACCAATTACATGAGTTTAGTTCTTGTTGGAATTTGGCAGGGTCAAAGTTTTTATTGTTTGTAACTATTCTGAGTAAGGGTTGTTGGGAATTAATGGCTTTGTGCTTAATTACATATGTGAGAAGGTTATCACTTAGGCCATCAGGGAGGGTACCAGAGGTGTAAAGTTGGGGGTGACTATTTATGAGTACCCAGTCAAGTATGCTTTCTTTTTGGTTGGGTTTACCTATCCTAGTAGGGGTAGATATGATTTGTGTAAGTGCATGCAGGTTAATATGGGTGGTTGGGGATTCTGAGGAACAGGTGCCCCAGTCTATGTTAAAGTCTCCAAGTAGTAGGGTGTTTTGGGGGTATTGACATGATAGCCAGTGCAGGATATCTTCAAGTGTAGATATATTGTTACCTGGGGGAATGTACATACAGATGATATTAATGCATTTATTTTTATTAAGTTGCAATTTGGTGGCAAGAATCTCTTGAGTTATTAATCTGAGGTGGTTGTATTACATCTATGGTGACATTCAACTCAGATTTATAGAGTACAGCTACCCCACCCCCCTTCCTGGACGCACGATCCAGCTTGTGTATGTTGTACCCAGGTGGTAACACTTCATTTTCTGTAGTGTTATGTTTTAACCAGGTTTCAGATAAACAGAGAATCTCAGAGGAGTGGACATACAGAAGTGCATGCAATTCATGTACCTTGTTATTAATGCTTCTAATATTGAGATGACAGGCTAGGAGAGAGTTAGTTGGCCTATTAATTGTAGGTTTGTAGCTTAGATTGCAAGTAGAGAGGGTATGTGTATCTGAAATGGGTGGGCCAGGGTTGGGGTGAATATCACCACCAAGTATTAGGTTAAGTCGATACTTGGTGATGAACTTCAGGAATTTGTTTATTAGTTTGTGGTAGTGTTTGAATCTAGAGCTAATGTGACTGGGTAGACTGAACAAGATGTTGGATAGGACCTGGTACTGTAAGTATGGTTGAAGATGGGAGGATTTACAGCTAGGGTGATATATGGCCTTTTGGGACCTGAAATCCCAAACTGGTCTTCATACAAGGTAAGGAGGTATGGTGTGAACAAGAGGGGTATTAAAGAGGAGTATATCATTATTTGTGATTCAGCTAGTGAGTTAAGGAACTGTTTTACCTGGTGATGCAACACCAGAAGATAGAGTGGTGAGGTAAAGATACTGGAAGGGGGATGGGAGAATGCTAGATGAAAGCTAATAGGTGCTATTAAAATGTAGGTAGAAGAATGGGGGTAGGAGGAATTATCCCAGATGAAAGTAGATATGATTTAGAAATAGTGGAGTGGCTATAATACTTTAAATTTAGAGGTACCTGGGGCGGGAGGTAATTGGGGGCAGGGAGGGGAGCGAAGAGAGCCCGAGCGTAGCGAGGGCGAAGGGGCTATTGCAGTTTACAAGGTTTCCTAATGTGTCCTAAAGCTATAAGGTAAGTATTATAGCTCTTAATGTAAGAGTCTGTTTACTTAAGTTACAGGGGAAGGAGGCAAACACTCAAGTAGAAAAAAGAGCCCTATGGCTGACCAAAAGGGTGACCTGCTTAATTACACAGCACTGTAAGTGAAAGCTTAACAATTGCTTTTTGTGTGCAACCTACTCTGCTTAAATGCTGAGAGAAACTGATTTTGTTATGGTGACCAATGGCAGTCCTGTAGACTCCATTTTGTAGGTAAATGTAGAGTTCAACTAGGAAAAGATTAATTAGCAGAATAAAGGGTTTGCAGTTACAGTTGGCAAATACATTTTTATATTATTGTTTTGTTTATCAGTCATTAGTTAAGAGCTTTGTATTAAAGTGTTGCAATGCATAAACAGTATTGTAATATAGACAGAGACAAAATAATGTTTGCTAGTTTACAGAATGTACAGTTAAAGTCAATGCTACATTGTAAAAGTGACAGCAGTTAAAAATTCAAATCTTATGTATAAAAGAGTACATTATGTAACCATTTTGTGATTGTATGTATTTTGTATGGAGATGGCAGTTTGCCAAGCACATCAGCTCAGATTACAGCCAGCCCAGCAAGCTGAATTAAAGACAGTGCTATCCATTTAATGCATTTACAGTTTTATTATTTATCCAAAAAAAATTGTAGACATTAATAATAAATTCTTGCAGCATTCAGTACTTCTGGGAAGTTAAATGACGTCAGGTAAAGAAACTGGTTTGATGAGACAGTGGGTGGAATTCACTCACAGAACAGTATGTTAATATCTAAGGGTCACAAGACAAAATGTAAAAAGTTCAACAGTTAAAACTGAGTTTATGTAAGTGCAGAAATGCACAGTGTTACATTACTTCTTTGAGTTTCATTTAAAATAAGTTCAGAAACTAGATACAACTATCAAGTTAAATGTAATTGCTACAGCCAAGACCTTAGAGGAAGCTGTCCATTTAGTGGTTAGACAGAAACAGATTTTGCAAGCATCAGATGCCAGTAATAAGATTTTTCATGTAAAATACTGATATTGCAGCAGTAAAACAGACTTCACCAGTCTCAGTAGTTAAATGTTTTTTTGTAAAAGCTTGGGCGTGCAAAATGTAAGTGATGTACAAAGTTTGAGCCCAAGGGATAATCAGAAGTATGCTGTAGCTCAGGTTAATGTTGCCAGTGACATACCACATTTTCAGAATATGTTTGAAGGCTGTGATACTTCAGCACTGAATCAGTTGGTGTATTTGACTTCATTCCAAGTTGGGAAGGACAGCAGACCATATATTTCATTACTCATGGAAAAGAAATTATGGCACAGTGTGTTACTTGATACAGGGGCTTCAGTTTCAGTTACAAACAGACCTCTGCCAGAGGATCCAAGTACAGTTCTCACGTTATCAGGGTTTGAAGGGTCAAAGGTAGCTGCAGTCAGCAGCAAGCCTTTGGAAATTAGATTTTTAAATAAAGCCAATCAGCCTGGGAAGAGAATAACAGCAAAATTCGTGTTATATCCCCAGTGTGACAGTACCATTTTGAAAATGGACATTATGTCAAAATTAGGTGGTGGTAGATTTTAATAACAAGATATTGTAAAAAATATAAAAATGCTATGATATCTGTTTGCTTACAGACTTGCAAGAGTTTGTTAGTAGTAAATGTTTATTTCATGCAAAAAATGGAAATAAGGTTAGGACAGTAAGCACTGTTGAAATTGTTATTTTAAGGACCTGATACTAAATACAGTCAAGAACTTTAGCTACCCAGCTTTGCACAAGAAATAAAAAGAAGAGATTTAAAAGGCCTAACTATAAAAAGGACACTTCAGCATTAAATCAGGCCTTCCTTTACCTCATCAGTGACTGAAACAGTGCAAAGTAAAATTTGGCAAGAGCTGTGGTGAAAAAATTGACTATGTGTTTGTTATTTCTACAATGTTTGTTTAAAGTTACAATGCATGAGTTAAAGCAAGTATGTATGTTTTCAGACAATGTTCTCATGTTTTCAGGTTCATGGTAACAATTGCACAGCAGTGCTAGTTTTCAATCTATTTGTGTTCAGATAGATTCCAGTTTATTTGTGCTCAGGTAACACTGTCAAAATGTTCTCATGTTTTCAGACAATTCTGCAATAGTATTAGTTTCAGTTTATCTATATTCAGACAATCAAAATGTTCTCATATTTTCAAACAATTGTACAATGGTACTAGTTTCAGTATATCTATGTTCAGACAATAATGGTTTGGTTCTCAGAATGTAAATATGTACCAGTTTCAGTTCTGCTTTTATCTGCGTTTAGTTAACACTGGCAAAAAATATTATTTTAGTTTAGTTAGTTTCCAGAGTATACGCAGCTTTTTTTAAATGTTCAGTATATGCTAATGTAAATTGCAGTCAATTTTCAGAATATGACATTCATGTTCAGTAATGTTTTCAGTATAGTACATTCCAGTCAAATCTCAAAATACTTCACATTATTCAGTCATTAGTTAAGGGTAAAGTTAACAGTATTACATTATTCAGTCATTAGTTAAGGATAAAGTAACAGAATTATTTTTACAGGCTTATTAAAATAAGTTATTTAAATAATAGGTAGTAATAGTTATTCAGTATACTCATGGTATAACATGGCAGACTTAATTTGTTAATTAATTTACAATTTACAGTACACTATGCATAAGTATTGTGCATTACATAAAATGCAAAGATATAGACCTGAAATACAGAAAGCATATGTTTGGTAAACTATTAAGATAAGTTATCTAAAGAATATAGGTAGTAATAGTTATTCAATGCACTCAAGGCATAACAGAGCAGGCTTAATTTGTTAATTAGTTTACAAATTACAGTACACTTTACATAATTATTGTACATTAGTCAGAAATTAAGGACACACCCCGCGGTGGTGGTGCTGCGGTAGCGTTGTCGCCTCACAGTAAGACGCTGTCCGGTTCGATTCTCAGCTAGAGCGTCTTCTGCGTGGAGACATGCGTGAATGGGCGTACCTTCGTTGAAGGTTGTGCGTCAGGCCTGGCAAGCCGGTACGTAAAAATCAACTGCCAATCATTAGCGGATCGGAGTTCCACTGTGGCGACCCCTAACCGGGAAGAGCCGAAAGACACAGACAGTCAGAAATTAAGGACACTAACAGACAATGCAAAGGTATAGACTTAAAATACAGAAAGTATAGGTTTTAGTAAACTATTATAGCTCATAAATATTCATAAAAGTTAAAAAAGGTAAGTAGCATTATAGAGCAAATTTAAATAAAAATTTATAGACACAAGTTAACACATAATATGGTAATTATGCTTCAAGACCACTTATAAAATTATCTTATCTTTTTAGTACAGATTTCAGTCTTCAGAAAATAGCCGTCATGCTTGATAGGCTATACAATATGCGGCAGCAAAAAAAGCTGCCAAGTAGGGGATTCCTCTATATCCAATGCAGTGGAAGGAGATTAAGGTGAAAGGTATAACAGAGGTGAACCAAGTGGGCTCAGTGTTTGGGGCAAATCTGGCAAAGATCCAAGACATGCAGGGGGATGCTGATAAAAGGGCACAATGCAAAGTTTCCAGTCCCAGGAGTAAGGTTGTATGTGTACAAAACAGAACAAGGAGCACTTTTGCCCTACTTACCAACATTATTGGCTAAGCAGCTAATCAAGTACAACCATTAGCTACTAGGTCATGTAGGTTTTCAGAAAATTTGGCCTCTCATAAAGTATAAGTTTTAAAATCCTCAGCTAAAAAAAAACTATGTAAAAATTTTCAGGAAAAGTGTGTGTTTTTATTTATTTTATTTTACATTTGTTGACTGGGATAGTCCGACTGGATACATGTCCATTTTCAGCGGAGGCCCGGGGAGAAAAGCCCCAAAGTACAAACAGAAAAGACATTAGATAATACATGTTAAATACAGTTACAGACTCTTTCAGATAAGCAATTTATACAATATTACATGAATTAAGATTTAATAAGGAAAAGACGTAGAAATTGCAATTCAATTGAGTAGCAAATGAAAATATTAGCATACAGTAATATGGAGAGTTCTAGTCTGGTTTGGAACAAGGACATAGCCAGTGTGATGCAAAATACTGATGTTCTTCGTGTTTCACTGTTGCAGTCATTACAATTGGGTTATCCTGCTGGCAGGCTACCCTCAGTCGGCCTGAATTCCAAAGTCTAGGTCCGGTGTCGGTTGCTGTCGCCTCTTCCCTGACGTCAGTGCGCCAGGGGTATAAAAGATGCAGCCGACGCCATTTTCTTCAGTCTTTCTTGCCGCGCGGTGCCCGAAACAAAAGCAGTTTGCAAGTGCCGGTCGGCAGACTCCTGAGATTTTCGTGTTCGAATTTCAGATCTGAAGTCTTCACTAAAAAGCTAAGTACCCCGTTGGGGAAACTTTTTTCTTGCTCCAGACCGATGTCAGAAAAAGTTAATAATTGTATTTCTTGTGGGAAGCAAATACCTCAAAAGGACTTTCATTCTTACTGTATTCCTTGCCTAGGCCCTGACCACGACATTGCTAGTTGTCGGTTTTGTGCTAGATTTAACCAACGCACTATTAAGCGTCAGAACGATTTTGCATTTCACTATTTTGGCAGAAGCTTTAACTATACAATGTCGTCTGATAGCCACCCGACTACCGGAATTCACAAGAAACGCAAACAAAAGGACAGGCATCCGAGGTCCAAAACCGACGAGGCTTCTTCTAAGCCAGTCACCGGGTCTTAGTGAGGTGCCTTCGCAGCCCCTGACGACCGCTACTTTAGACTCGCAGGCCGCTACCGACACCCATGTGGAGTCGACCAGGCCGCTGGAAGCTCAAGGTATTGGACCTTCGGAAACTATTCCCTCAGATGGGTCCGGAGCTGCTGAGCAGGCATCGGCTTCTGAGGGTGTTTTCAGACCTACTCAATTATATGTTAAAGCGACTTCAGCTTCTAAGGCAAAGGCAAAGACTAAAGCACCTTTAAAGACAAAGAAACAAGTACAACAGCCTCATGGACAGGCCTCCATGCCTAAAAAACAGATGCTCAAAATGGCTGAAGACCTAATTACTTTGATCAGGGGTTCCCATCCCCCTCCTGATAAGAGGCCTAGGCAAGAGACAGAATATGAATCTTCAGATCAGGTTTCCATTTCATCTGATTCCTCTTCTGATCAGGAATACTCTCTTCCCCCCTATGAAGATTCTGATGCTGAAGAATCTGTCCCTTCAGCCTCTCCTCCTGAGGATTATTCTTTTGGGGAAACTTTACATACCATGAGGGAGCATTTCCACTGGGAGAGTCAAGATTATTCTGAATCTAAGAAAAGGCTCAGAGACTTCCTTTTACTACCACAACACAGGCCCCTAGCTGTTCCACCTGTGTTAGATATTGTAGATGATGTATTTTCAGAGTCCAGTCTGATCCCTGACTCCTTACCCTCCAGCACCTGATAAGCCGGACAGGTACTACAGGGTTCCTGACTCTCATAAATTCTTTTTCAAAAACCCTGCTGCTGACCCAGAAACTATCTCTCAGGGTCCCAAAGGGTTCAAGGCTTCCATTGCAAAAAACCCTACTCCCTCTGACAGGGATTCTAGGGCCCTGGACAGATGGGGAAAAAAGATTTACACTTCTGCTACCTTGGCCATAAGGGCTTTAAATTGTCAGTTTCATTTGCTCAAATATCAGTAATATATTATGTCACTGCTTAAACAGAAAATGTTGATAAATTCTGAATGTGCAGAAAACAAAGAAATGCAGGATTTATTGCATGCAGCTGAACAAGTAGGAAAGCATACTTTGCAATGTGGTTTTGATTCTCTGGTGGCCTCCTGCAGGGCCGCAGTTACGGGTTCTGTCATTAGGAGGCATGCTTGGTTAAAGGAACAAAATCTACCTGATCATGTTAAGGCAAAATTATTAGATGCTCCATTACAGCATGACGCTTTGTTTGGTGTTAAAGCAGAAGAGGTGTTAAAGAAAATGGAGGACAAAGCTAAATCTATGCAAACAGTCAAGGATTTCTTACAGGTACAGCCACCAAGATTTAGCAGACATTGGCCTACAAAGAATTGGTCCTTTCCAGTGTCAGACAGGCCACAAAGGGGCAGATACAGACGTCGTAGAGGCAGATCCCAGCCCCAAGGCTCGTACAGGTCTAAACAATGGGGTGTCTTCTACCCCCAAAACAGGAGAAGACAAATCACAGCCATACAGGAAACAGTCCCAATGACTTCCCCCCTGCCTGCGCCAAGCACTTATCTTCTGGCAGCACCTTTAGGGGGAAAGCTAGCACTTTTTTCTCAAAATTGGCACATAATAACCCAGGACAAATGGGTCTTAAACATAGTGTCACAAGGCTACAAGTTTCACTTCCATACACTGCCAAGGGCAAACGGTTGGCCAGACCTGCCAAAACATCAGTGGGCAGAGGCACAAAAACAAGTCTCATCCCTCATGGACATGAGGACTATAAAACAAGTACCAGAGCAAGAGCAGGGACAAGGATTCTATTCAAGACTGTTCTTGGTACCCAGAAAGGACAAAGCCTGGAGACCAATACTGGACCTATCTATTCTAAGCACATATCTGGATATTCCAAAATTCAAAATGTTGACTCTACAGCAGCTTCTGCCCATGTTGGGCAAGAAGGCTTGGCTTGTGACTTTAGATCTAAAAGAGGCATACCTGCATGTCCCAGTCAGACAAACATGCAGAAGATACCTCAGATTCATAGCTGGCTCAATGCACTACCAATTCTCTGCACTGCCCTTTGGCTTATCTACTGCGCTCAGGGTCTTCACAAACTGCCTGGCACTAGTAATTGCATTCTACAGACAAAGAGGAATACAAATATATCCTTACTTGGATGACTGCCTCATTCAAGCAGAGAACAAGGACATTTTACTACAGCATCTGGCTTTTGTAAAGAGATTACTACCATGCCTAGGGTACACAGTCAATGAACAGAAATCAAAACTAGCACCCTTTCAAGAGATAATATTCCTGGGTGCAAGCTTAAATACAACTGCCCAGATGGCTTATCTCACGCCAGACAAACAAAGGCAACTGACTAATTATTTCAAAATGTTGGCAGCAAAAGCCCAGTTATCTGCAAGAAAAATTCTGAAGGCCTTGGGCTTCATGGCATCCTGCATTCTACTAATTCCATATGCAAGACTGCATATGAGGAAACTTCAATGGTACCTAAAAAGTGTTTGGACTCAACATTGCCACAGCCTGGAAACAATAGTTACTCTCATTCCCTGCCTACAACAGGAGTTTCGATGATGGGCGAAGGCCTGTCATCATTCAGTCTACCCCCAGCCACACAGACATAAACAACGGATGCATCGGATTATGCCTGGGGATCCCACATGGCAGGAAAATGTATTCAAGGCACATGGTCCGCAAACCAAATGCACCTACATATCAATCAAAAAGAGATGCTAGCTGTTCAAAATACCCTGACATCCTTCAAGGACCTACTAAATCCGGGACAACTACTGATAAAGACAGAAAATACCACGGTCATGTGGTATATAAACAAGCAGGGAGGCACTCATTCTTACCCCCTTTGCAGACTGGCCATGATTTTGTGGGACACAGCATTGACTTACTAAGTACATCTGCAGGCACAATTCCTGCCAGGAAAGATAAATACTCTGGTAGACGAACTAAGCAGAAACCTCATGGATCTCCACAAGTGGAAATTGGATCCACAAGTATTCAGCATGGTAACAAGGAAATGGGGATGTCCGGACATAGATCTAGTTGCCTCACCTCACAACTGCCAACTAAAGAGATTCTGCACAAGGACTTATCACAGACAAGCATGGAAAGTAGATGCCCTATCTTTCAGCTGGAAAAACTTAACAGTATATGCCTTTCCTCCTCTACCTCTCCTCCCCAAGGTACTCCTAAAGGTCAGACAGGAGAAGGCAAAAATGATACTGATCGCCCCAGACTGGCCACGCCAGTACTGGTATCCAATCCTAAGAAACTTGTCTCAATGCCCAGCCTGGACCTTACTTCAAGTGTCTCATCTACTGTCCCAGCAGAACAATCAGATCCTGCACAGCCAACTCAAGACCTTAAATCTGGCAGCATGGCGGATAATGTAGTCGTACAAAACACACCTCTCACTAAAGCGGTGATGGATGTCATTTTGGAGGCCAGGAGGCCTCATACTAGAAAATCCTATGGTGGAAAATGGAGGAGATTCTGTGCTTGGAACCAGGCACAAGGAATTGACACAGCTGTACCAAATATTCCTCAGATTTTGCAATACTTGACTGAGATGCTGGACAAAGGCCTATCCTTTTCATCTATAAAAATTCATACCTCTGCCATTTCAGCTCATTACAATACAGAGCCACCAATCTTTTCTCATCCTTTATTAAGGCAGTACCTCAGAGGGGCCAGAAATTTAAGGCCTCCAAGGAGATCACCAATACCTGCATGGGACCTCAATTATGTCTTAGAAAAACTCACCCTGCCTCCTTTTGAGCCAGCCGCTACAGCTGATAAAAGTTTTTATCTTGGAAAACAGCTCTGCTCCTAGTAATAACTTTTGCAAGACGAGTCTCAGAGCTACAGGCACTCATGGCTGTGGAACCTTTTATCATTTTTTATCCAGACAGGGTTTCTCTGAGGACAAACCCGACATTTATGCCTAAGGTAGTGTCCAGTGTGGCCCTTAACCAAACTATTCATCTGCCTACCTTTTATCCAAACCCACAGAATAAGGGGGAAGAGAATTCTGCATTCTTTGGACATACACAGACAGCTACGCTTCTATTTGAACAGAACCAAAGCTTTCAGAAAGACATAGCAATTACTAGTGGCATATGCTGCAGGATCACAAGGAAAGGCTATCTCAAAGCAGACTATTTCAAAGTGGATAGGCCACTGCATTCGTTTCTGCTATTCACAACATGGCAAGCCAGTACCTAAGGGCATTAGGCCACATTCAGCCAGAGCAGCAGCCACTTCAGCAGCCTTCCTCAGGGGAGTACCACCCAAAGATATTTTAGAGGCTGCTACTTGGAGTTCAGTGCACACCTTCACAAAGCACTATCACTTACCACTCTACTCTAAATCCAGGGCAGGCTTTGCCACTGCAGTTCTGCAAGGCCTAATAGCCGCTCCTAATGCTATTTAGCTCCAGCCTCCCAACCTTAGCTTTGGGATTCAACCCAATTGTAATGACTGCAACAGTGAAACACGAAGAACATAGTACAGCTGTGTACACATAAATGTAGATGTTCGAGTGTATTCACTGTTGCAGTCCAGGTTAACCACCCGCCATCCCCCATTTCTTTGCTGGAACTTCTCTGTACTTCTCTATTCTATACAACCTATGTGGTGTATTTGCTTGTAGATGAAGACAAAATATTTACTTTGGTGCATGCATGTTTTATTGACATATTTTTAGCCTAGCCTTTTGGGGGCACCTGACATCTGGGGCAAGAAAAACTGAAGAAAAGGGCATCGGCTGCATCTTTTATACCCCAGGCACACTGACATGAGGGAAGAGGCGACAGCAACCGACGCCGGACCTAGTCTTTGGAATTCAGGCCGACTGAGGGTAGCCTGCCAGCAGGATAACCCAATTGTAATGACTGCAACAGTGAATACACTCGAACATCTACATTTATGGTAAGTGTACACAACTGTACTTTTCAGCCTTTTCTTGAATTAGGGTGGATTCTAGAGTAATGTCAGCAGGAAGTGTGTTCCAAATCTTACCAACAGAGTTGGCCAACAGAGAGGCACCAGCTGAATTGTTGGTTTTGACAGTTTGGACTAGTAGTCTGTTAGAAGATCGAAGTGTTTTGAGGTTGCTATAGGGGTAAATAATACTTTTGAGTGCAGGTGTATTTTCGGGTTGGTTAAGTACTTTATATGCCACTATTAGCTGGTTGTACTGAATTAGGCAAGGCAATTCTAACCACCCAAGATATTTTAGGTTGTTACACTGGTGTGTCCTGTAGGGCATACCGATGGCAAATCTGGCAATGTGATTATAGCAGCTAGATAGTTTGCTAAGTTCAGTTTTGCTTAAGTTGGTGAGTAAAGGGAAAGCATAGAGAACTCCATAGACAACACAAGGAAAAAGAAACTAAGGGTAATGCTACTCAACGCCAGAAGTCTAAACCTCAAGACGCACGCACTCGAGGCTCTCCTCAGTATGGAGAATATAGATATATGTGCAATAACAGAAACCTGGTTCAAGGCTCCCGAGAGCACCCCAGCACTACCAGGTTATACCTCATACCATGCTTTTCGGCCCCAAAACTTGGACCGAACCACAAAAGGAGGGGGAGTATCCATATTCATCAAAGATACCCACACCTCCAGGTTAGTGGCACTGCACGAAGCATCAGAGACCATCCATGTGCAACTAACAGTGGGCAAAACTGCCTTTCAGTTTGTAGCCTGCTACAGACCACCCTCCCAAACTCAGGAACCCCTCTCGGCTTTCCTGAGAACACTGGAGAATATGAAGGTCTCTCCAAACACCATCATATTGGGTGACTTCAACTACCCAAACATAGACTGGGAGCACTACTCAAGCCCCAACACCCTCGCCCAACGGTTCCTAGAATTTATAAACTCAAATACTATGGAACAACTGGTCACCACTCCCACAAGAGGGGAAAACATATTGGACCTGATCCTCACCAACATGGGGACTCTGTGTTCCGTACCAGAGGTATACCCCTCATTTGTAAGATCTGACCATAAATTAATCTCACTGGACATCCATATCCCGTCCCCACCCCCAGCCAAGGAAACCACGGTGAAGAACTTCTCAAAAGCAAACTTCACACTTCTCAAAACCGAGGGTAGAATCCTTCAAAGCCCCCGGGCCAGTGGAAAATACGTCCCAAACTGCAGAATCCTTTGCAAATGCATTCTGTGGACACCTACAGGAATGCATGGATCGTGCTATCCCAAATAAAACCAAGACTCACTCCTCCAAAGGCAGGAGACCTGTCTGGTGGACCCCAGCCATAAATAAGCTATACAACAGAAGGAGGAAGTTACTACATGATGGAGCAAAATCCCAAAAAGGGAAGGCATCTCTGATCAGTACTAGCAAGAAACTACGATCCCTCATAAAATCATCTAAGGCCAGCTTTGAAAGAAAAATTGCACAAGACGCTAAAGATAATCACAAGGCCTTCTTTAGTTATGTCAGGAACCTGGGTGGCAACTCCCAGATATGCACTGAGTTAGTGCAAAATGACAAAAAATACACTGAACCCACAGACATTGCCAACATCCTGGCAGACAGGTTCAGTGCAAACTTCTCCCCCCCTTCCCCCCCAAAAGAGCAAATGTCTATCCCAACAGAGTGTAGCCTCCCTGACATCACAGATGCACAGGTGAGATCTGCCCTCTCCAAAGCAATAAACACAGCATCAATGGGACCGGACGGTGTCCCGGGCTGCATCTTACACGAGCTCCAAGAAGAACTGAACCCTCACATAAAGTCACTGTTCAGTCTCAGCCTTACTACAGGATATGTACCCAAGGAATGGCGTACAGCAATAGTGGTCCCACTCCACAAAGGTGGTGCCACAACGGACCCCAGAAACTATCGCCCTATAAGCCTGACTAGCCTGGTCTGCAAAGCTATGGAGCATATCATCATGGAACTCCTAAACAAAGACTTTGAGAACCTCCAAACACTGGATCCTACCCAATTCAGCTTTGTTAAGGGCAGATCTTGCCCCTTGAACCTGGTCGACTTCTTTGAAACAGTCACCAAGGCCATAGATGAAGGGAAGGTAGTCCACACAGCCTACCTGGACCTCGCAAAAGCCTTCGACACAATACCCCACTCGGGCATCATAATTAAACTCACCAGCTTAAATATCAACCCCTATGTCACAAGATGGGTTGCAAACTGGCTCAGGGATAGAACCCACATGGTCAGAATTGCAGGTGCCATGTCAGCCTCTAAACCAGTTACAAGTGGCGTCCCACAAGGCTCAGTTCTGGGACTTCTCTTGTTCGGTATATATTTCTCTGAGGTACAGGCTAACATGGGAGGATTATGGCTGACCAAGTTCACAGATGACTGCAAACTGGGTGCCATAATCGACTCGCCGACTGACACAAGCATCCTCCAAAAGGGTCTCACAGAGACGGATAACTGGTGCCAGAGCTATGGCCTAAAGCTAAATGCCAAAAAGCGCATAGTCATCCCCTTTGGGAAAAACAAAGTGCCCACAAATTACCACATAGGTGGTAATCCATTAAGTACGGAAGAAGTAATTAGGGATTTGGGAACCAAGTAGATAGCAATCTCTCCTTTGACAATCACGTTGCCAAAGTGGTTAGAAAGACCTTCTATATAGCCCACCTTATCACGAAAGGGTTCACATCTAGATCAAGAGAGGTCATTGTGCCCCTCTACTCATCACTCATCAGGCTCATAATTGAATACAATGCCCCATTTGGGATGTACCTTACCCGACACCTGCAGCAACTGGAAAGACCCCAAAAGTACCTCACCAAGAGGATCAAGGGACTCAAACAGATGCCCTACGCAGTTAGGCTAAAGAAACTCCAGCTCTACTCAGTTGCTTACCGCCTACTCAGAGGCTGTCTGTGCCTGACATATAAAGCCATGTCCAACCCCGAATTAATGGACATGCTCCACTTCAGGAAATCCAAATCCCTTAGAGCTACACGCTCCAGGGACTTAAACCTTTGCACAGAAATAAATAGGACATGCTGGAGGGACAGATTCATATCCCAGAGGCTCCCCTCACTCTGGAGCAAAATCCCAATCCATGTTAGGCAGAGCCCCTCAATGACTCTCTTCAAGACAAATCTTGATGAGTGGATGGGAGATTGTAGGTTTACCCCTGGGATCTCTTCTGTGTCCCTACTAGACAGAGGCACAGTAAACTAACCTTAAAAGGGCTATCTTCTGTGACCTACTATACAGAGGCACAGTCAACTAATCTAAAAGGGTGACGAAAGCCAAACACACTCTGGCTAGGCTTATATAGCCTAGTATCAACCTATGAACCTAAGAGTCGATAGTAAATGGGAGCATGCAATGGCAGTTCTAGCAGATGGGATTAGGAAAGATTTGATCTTGTATAGTGACCCAAGCTTTTTATTGATGGTTTTAAATAGTTTGACATGCAAATCAAATTTAAGGTTATTGTCAACTATAACACCTAGAAGTTTTGTACTGGAGTCTGGGGAGATTGTGGTGCCATTATATTTTATTGAGAAGGATAAAGCAATTTACTGACTAGTGGGGAAGAAAAGGAGCAACTTTGTTTTATTAGGGTTTAAAATCAGACGACGATCAGAGAGCCAATTTTCAACTGTTTGAAAAGTATTCTGGGATAGTGTCCACAGATCTGACTGAGAGTTAGCAGAGCAAATCATAGTGGAGCCATCCGCTTATTGAATGCAGTTTGCATCTGGGATGACAGTGTAGAGGTCATTAATAAAAATGGAGAACAGAAGAGGTCCCAGTATTGAGCCCTGGGGGACTCCCAGGGTGTTAGGTAGGAGGTTACGGTCTGTTGTCTACCACTCGGGTAAGATTGGAAGCATTGGAGAGCTTGATTATCTAGGTAGGTTGTTTTCAAGGTATGGATTCGTAGCTGGTGATCAACCATATTGAACGCCTTGGAGAGATCAAAGAAGAGGGCTGAGGATAATTTGTTATTGTTAACGATTATTATTTATGGAATTAGAGAAGGCAAGGAGGGCTGAGATAGTGCTGTGGTGAGGCCTGAAACCATACTGAGTGTTGGCCAGTAGATTGTTCTGGATAAACTGGTGTAGCAGTTGTCTATGGATGCATTTTTCCATAATTTTAGCCAGTGTCGACAATATAACTGTGGGTCTAAAATTGGACAGTTCAGTGGAGCTGCCACCTTTATGGAGTGGTATTACGTGGGATATTTTCCAAATGGAGGGGATGGTGGCTTCTACTATGGTTCGATTGATTAGAAAGGAGATAGGGTATGCTATGGCAGGTGCAGCTTTTTACCGATACTCATCAAGGAGGAGATCAGCTGATAGGGTAGTAGGTTTTAATTTTTTGAGTAGGGCTTGAATAAATGATGTGGCAACCGGTTGAAATTTAAAGGAGAGTTGGGTACTGGATATAGCTGACCTGGCGCTAGGGCAGCCTGGAGGTAGCTGTCTAGCTAGAGATTGAATAGTCTCAGTGAAGAAGCGATTGAAGGTGTTTGCGACATCCTCAGATGGTTTATCAGTGGCGGCTGCAGGGGTGGGAGTGGTGGTTTGTCCCGGGTATATTTATTTATTCCTGCCCAGAACTTTTGAGGGTTGTTTTTTGATTTTTCTTTTGCAGATGGCAGTAGTAGTTTTTTATCTAGTAAAATGTTTTTTTGGTCTCATTCCAAAGCTAGTGGTTTATAATTTGGTCAAGGGGTCTTTTGTGGTATGCCATAGAGCCCATGCTTTGTTTCTGAGGGTGATTTTTGATTTGGTAACATTAGAGAGCGAGCCACGGTGCAACTTTTGTTTTTATTCTAGTGGAGCGAGCAGGAGCATGAGAATCTAGGATAGCAAGGAATTTGTTATTAAAGTAGGCAACAACTTCATCCAGGGGCAAATGTTTTAGGACTGACCAAATTGCATGATTTGAGTTCATTTTGGAATTTGGTAGGGTTAATGTTCTTATTGCTTCTTATTGTTCTGAGGATGGGCTGGTGGGGGGTTAATGGATTTATGGTTAATTATATAGGTAAGAAAGTGATCACTTATGTCATCAGGGAGGGGGGGGGTCCCTGACATGTATAGTTGGGGAGGGCTATTGATAAGTATCCAGTCTATTATACTTTCTTTATGATTAGGTTTATCTATCCTGGTAGGGGTGGATATGATTTGTGTAAACTCATATAGGTTTACATGGGTGGTTGGAGATTCTGAGGACCAGGTGTTCCAATCTATGTTACAATCTCCAAGTACTATGGTTTCTTGTGGGTAGGTACTAGGTAACCAATGGAGGATACCTTCTAGGGTAGTTGTATTGTTCCCTGGGGGAATATACATACAAACAGTATTTATACATTTATTTTTATTAATTTGAAATTTGGTAGAAATAATCTCTGCGTTATTAACTTGGGGTGGTTGTATGGATTCCATAGTAAAATTAAGATTAGATTTATAGAGTACAGCTACCCCACCTCCCTTCTTGGTAGTGCGGTCTAGCCTAAGTATGTTATACTCAGGTGGTGATACTTCATTGTCTGAAGTTGATGATTTTAGCCAGGTTTCGGTTAGACAGAGCATGTCAAGGAGTGAATGGCTAAGAGAGCATGCAGGTCATGTACCTTGTTGTTTAAGCTTCTAATGTTTAGGTGACAGGCCAGGAGGGAGTTGGGGGGGCTTATATATTGATGTTGTTTTGGTGGGGTTACTAGTGCAGGAGTTAGGTTTGTTAGGAGAGAAAGGGCCATGGTTGGGGTGGATGTCACCATCCACTGTGAGGTTATAGTGTAAGCTTTAAGAATTTATTTATTAGTTTTTGGTAGTAGTTGGATTTGGAGCTAATGTATCTTGCGTTGGTAGGTTGATAGTTTGTACAGGTTATGGGGTTAGTTATTGGGCAACTTATTAGATGGTCTTTTATGTTTGACAATATTGGGGTGGTGGTTTGGCATTTTGGGTAATAAAATCCTAGGTAGTACTGATTTTCATAGAAGGTTGAGGCGATATGGAACAAGCATAAGGAGTAGCAATGAAATCAGTGACATTGTTTTGGGTGGTGACTTTTTCAGGTACAGTGACTATATATCTTAATTGGCTTATCACCAGTTTGTATAAGGATGATAGGAAATGGAATGGTAGTAAGGGGGGGGGGCGGTTATGATGAGATAGAGAGAGTCTGCAGACTAACCCTACGTTAAAACAATCTCAGTTGCGGAGGGTGCCAGTCTCAGAAGAGGCATGGTACAGTATACAGATAATTTTGCAAGACCTCTTCCTCCAGCCAAAGGTTTTAAATATATCACTCATACATCAGAACTTAGACTTAAAGACTCTAAAGACTGTAAATCTAGGTAATAAAGTTAAGAGACTAAAATCCAAACAGGTTATAAAGTGACACCTTGTGGTCAGAATTAAAATTGCAAGTTTATTCATATCATAAAGTTAAAAAAATTCAATCCAAGCAGGCCATAAATGCTCACGTGACACGTAGTGGTCAAAGTTAAAATTGCAGGTTTACCAAATACATTTTTTTTTTATTTTCAGATTGAGTCAGGTAGCATAAAGCTGTATACAATAGTTAGCAATATAAAAGTAAGGTAATTACAAAAGTAGGTCCCGGTAGACGTTTTTCAGGGACCTCAGGGGCAACTGTTAGATTAGGGACTTCCATTTTAAAGTAGTTATTAGACATTAGACTGGCTAAGGGTAAAATAAATTGTGTTTCATTTATGCATAAAAGACAATTAAGTATAAAGAAAAATAACCTTGCTGGTCAAGCATGAGAGAAAGTTTATTAGAAAGGAAATATAAGCATAAAGTGTGCAGACAATGTTCTTTTCACAAGGGAAAGATACAATCTCGCTAGCTACAGAATGTTTCTTAATGGAATGTTGCACATACAAGACAAAGCCTGAGATCAAGGTTAGGAGAAGCAAATAAGGAAAATTACTGGACTGAAGCAATATAATATGTTGTGTTCAGGATAGCAGTTCAGTTACGGTTAGTAAGTTCGTTTGACCTGTTACTTCAGAGAAGATGACAGACACTCGAGCCTGAGTACAGAAGACAGGCCATATGAAGTCTATGTTAGTTTATGTTGCTCAGGACAATCAGAATATGACGTGCTATAACTTTGAATACAAATTGTTTATCAGCATTGTTAATGAAGACAGTATTCTGATATTGTAAACCTCTAATTAAGCTTTATTAAATAAATTACAGTGTTTGGAGAATTCATTCTGAAAATTGCACAAGACTTGGCCCATAAAGGAGAGACTAGCACCTATTCAGCACGAGCTTGACTAATTAACAGATAAAGACTTCAGTTTCTCAGTCTCATTACATACAGTTGCAATTGAACTGTATTGAACTACCACGGATTACTGATTCACTGTATCGTTAAAAGTTGGAAGGTTTAATCTGTGAACTTACCAATTTAGTTCATAGACTGGCTGCTAACATGAATGAGGAGAGGGCTATGAGAAACACCAACGTTATTTTGAGTTCTCCTGATTTGGAAAACCTGACTTTACACACACCCCTTTATTGAATTCTAACCGAGGGGTGAGTCTTTTGGAAAGCCAGGAACCATCAGGCTCATTTGGACTAATGTATTGATTTTCTGCTCCGGTTTTCAGTTTTGATGCACAGGAACAGGAAGTAAGCAATTCTGGGTCCCTGAAACTGCAGATCGCAACATTTGAGCATAACTGCAAGAAATATAGAACTCTACAAATGGACAATGCGTTTTTGAACAAGTCGTTGTCCCTTAATCAAGTTTCGAAAGGATTAAGGAAATGGAAGCTGCCAAATGGGATTGAAGAAGGAACAGCAGGTTTTCGTGAACTTACAGACCTCTTCAATAAAACGAGACTGGAACTAATGAGTATTATCATTAGGGACAATGAAGCTAAACTCAAAAAGTTAAAAAGTGACTTTGTAGAATTAAATATGAATATTAGTAAAGATATTAATTGATTTGGACATGATTGTCAGGGAAGGTATGGTTGTAAAACAACATAAATTACCGAGGGACATTTCTGATTATGCAAACCATAGGGTGTTCCCCTCGAGGTATTTTTTTTTACCAAAGGCAAGGATAAGGCATACGAGGTAAACACAGTAAGAGACAGCAAAAGTAAGAATAATGAAAGAAGAAATAATGAAAACAGTGAAGGAAATGTTTTACAGAATCTCCTAGAACCGAGACAATCCGAACGTGTCACCCATGTTACGTGTTACCCATGTCATCATTGCAATAGATGAAAATATATCTCTAAATCACAAATATTTAAGCACCCACAAATGGACTATACTTTTCGACCCAGTTTTTATGCTAATTGTAGTAGTACCAACTTGGTCTACTTAGCCAGTTGTGATTCATGCTCAGTGTTCTACATAGGACTTACTAAAAGAAGACTACGTGACCGCATTTACAATCATTTGTACGACATTCGTAAAAGGGATGACAGCAATGCGTTGGCAAGGCATGTCATAGAGTGTCCGACACATAGTTTTAATTTTAGAGTTATACAACTGGTCCAACATAATGAACGGGGAGGTGATGTGGACAATCAATTAGCCCTTGCTGAATTACATTGGATTATGAAGTTAGCAGCACATTTACCCCCTGGCATAAATAACCAAGTATCGATTAAACCAGTATTAATGGGAAGAAAATGAAATGAAATGATATATTTATTTACTTATTTATTTATTTATTTATTATTTGGATAAAAAATTTTATATAGAGTATTTTTAAAATGTTACATTTTTCATTTTGATAAAATATTTACATATTCTTGTATTATTATATATGGTAATATTTATTTGATTATTCTTTATATATATCTATGGTATTATTATATATGGTAATATTTATTTGATTATTCTTTATATATATCTATGTCTATTTAGTCCAGTATGTGGCCAGCTTACATATTTGATTTGTGATAAATATTTGGATTTGGCTTCATGTATAATAGTAATTTCATTTTGATTAATTATATATAACATCTTATTACTATATACATATATCTGAATTATCATTTTTAATCATTTGGCAGACCTGTATACACATTTTTTGGTCTGATGATTCTATATGAGGCGTATCTTTATATTGAGATGGCAATGGATGTTCGATTTGATCTTTGTTTGATTTTAGTGGGGCTTTTCAGCTCCTTTTGGTGTAATTTTATATGTTGTAATAAGGTCTGTGTTGAAATAGTAATAAGCAATGTATATACATTTTTTATGCTTCATCTGCCCATCTTTTGCGTATTTATGATGCTATGTTAAAATTAATGTCTACACTGTATATGATCTGTGAATATATTGATCACTAGATGCTTTTACATAGTACTTTTGTATACGTTTTTTAAGGTATGTTTTTAGATATCTCACAGGATTTATGCTAGTATTACATGATAATGATAAATTAATTACATACATATACTAAGTAGGCATGCTATATGACAATATTATAATAATGTATAAAATTTGTTTTTCAGTCCACATGATGAGTATTCACAAGATTTTTTATATTATGAGACATAAAACATTACATATAAACCGGGCCATTAATGTTAGGAATCCTATATTCTAATGAGAAAGTCATGCATCTTGAACGTTTGGTTTGATTTAGAAACATAATGTTTATGTTTTAAGAATTTGAGCTGGTTTTTTGTATCAGCGTCTGACTCTAAATGTCAACTGACATTTGCTACTGAATCTAACCAGCTGTATTTATGTTGTGCAAGCATAGTGGTGAATGGGTTAAGACACAAGCATTTAATTTGTGTGATTAAGTAATTAATTAATTTATCTCCCGCCTTTTTTGGCTTATAAGTGAAATTAAATTTGTACGAATGTTATCTGAAGAAGCGTAGCTCAGTACTACGCGAAAGCGCTCATTTTTTCTCAATAAACTGGTATACGTTTTACATTGTGTCTGCCATTGGATTTTGTTTGGTTTAAAAAAGAATTTGCATATTGTGGTTGGTCTTCTTACTACTCTACACTCACCTCTTCAATAAAACGAGACTGGAATTAATGAGTATTATCATTAGGGACAATGAAGCTAAACTCAAAAAGTTAAGTGACTTTGTAGAATTAAATATGAATATTAGTAAAGATATTAATTGATCTGGACATGATTGTCAGGGAAGGTATGGTTATAAAACAACATAAATTACCGAGGGACATTTCTGATTATGCAAACCATAGGGTGTTCCCCTCAAGGTATTTTTTTTTTACCAAAGGCAAGGATAAGGCATACGAGGTAAACACAGTAAGAGACAGCAAAAGTAAGAATAATGAAAGAAGAAATAATGAAAACAGTGAAGGAAATGTTTTACAGAATCTCCTAGAACCGAGACAATCCGAACGTGTCAGCAATCAGAATGGGCAAAAGTACAGGGGGAAAATGGACATTTGGAACTATCAAGAGAAGGGTTGGAAAGGGAGAAACAACAGGAAGTACTAATGAACGATAATTTTGATAACTGTGCTGATGAATGTATATGGAATAATGATACTGATGTGGAAATTATTAAAAATGGTGATTTTTCAATATATAATTTTAGCAATTTAGAGCTTACAGCTGTTCACCTTGATTTATCGAAAAAAGTTTTTTCTTTTGTACCTTAATTCAAAACAGCCCTTCGCTGAAGGTTGGTCATCGGGCTGGCAACACGGCACCATAAAAATCGACTGCCAATCATTAGCGGACCGGAGTTCCGCTGTGGCGACCCCTAACCGGGAAAAGACAAACAACAACAACCTTAATTCAAAACAGATATTATTCATTAATGGTTAACCTCAAATTATTTACTAAGAAGTTAAACTTGAGGTTGTTTTTTTCTGACCAGCCACCTGCAACACAGTTCCCCTTGTTAACAAAACATAAGAAGACATTTATACCATCTTACAACATTAATGTGCTAAATTTTGAACAGAGGTGTGAGACCGAGTTTAGGGACATTTTGGGAGATAAACATCATAAAAAGGATAATTTGCAAAGAGGCGAAAGATTAAATCTTAATGAGTTAAAGAAAGAAAAAAGTACTAGGTTTATGAAACCAGACAAAAGTGGTGGTGTTGTGATCATGCCAGAAATTGATTGTCTTTAGAGTGTTTGAAATTTTAAATGACACATCCACATATGAAGGAGTGTCCCAAAATGAAGTCATCAGGGCGTACACCAAGATAGAATTGGGATTATATGGCGCCTGTACTCAAGGGGCTGTAGGTAGTGAAGAGTTGGATTTCTTAACAGTTGATACACCCACTATACTGGTGATTTTTGGAATACCCAAAATTCACAAAAAACAGACTAACCCTTCATTCAAACCAATAGTAGCTGCGAGAAGGTCAAAAACTCAGCCCTTGGCTGCTTATATGGATAGGCACTCTAAAACAGTATTGAATAGAGCCCCTCACATTTTAAAGGACTCCTGGCATTGTTTGGAAAGGTTAAGGGAAATAAACAACCTGGAAGGATATATCTTTTGTTACAACTGACGTTGTTAATTTATTTTCCGTCATACCCCACAATATTGGCTTAGAATATTTCCATAGTCTGACCTGCCTTAGTGATTTGAGCAGTAGTAAAATTAACTTGTTGGTTGAATTTATGGACCTAGTATTGAACAATAATTTCATTCATTTTGAGGGGGTATACTTCCGTCGGGTAGCAGGAGTGGCAATGGGGGCCAAATGTGCCCCGATATTTGCCAGTTTGGTACTGCTTGAGTGGGAGAAAAGGTTTGTTTTTTCGTCCCCTTTCATGAACAGAATAAGGTTATATCTAAGGTTTTTGGACGACATACCCATTTTATGTTTGGATGAGTTTGAAGAAATAAAAGCATTTATTGACTACTTGAATGGTACCACCACATTTCTGTTATTTTACCTATAGGTATGATGAAAAACAGACAGATTTTTTGGGCATCTTTCTCAGAAAGAGTGGTGAGAATGGAGAGATTTTAATATCTACCATTTATAGAAAATAAACGTATTCCAGTATTACCATAGTTGCAATCCTCCTCACCAGAAAAAGTGTGTCATAAAAGGACAAATGGTCAGAGTAAGTAGATTGGTAAGTGAAGAAGATCATTTTAAAGGAGAAGTGTAGAAGCTAACAAGGATGTTTAAGAATAGGGGTTACCTGGTTATAATGTTGTTGAAAATTAGACGCAAGTGGTAGAGAAAAGGCCTACTATTTTTGCTCCAATACTTAGGAGTAAGGTGAGGTTAATTCAAGATCCATCTGAGGGCCCTTTTGGTAGTGATGTGATGGTTGTGCAATATTATGAGGATGCACCCACCACTTAGTAGACATGATATTAAAAACTTTGGACTGGAGTTTTGACACTGCATTGAAAAACAAACTGGGATTAAAACCTAAAACAGGTTACAGTAGGGGACAGAATTTAAAAGATGTATTTGAGTCCAATGAGAAAAACAATAAATATTATGGGTCCAAAATGTTGAAATCTGGAGCTTGTATTTTTTGTAAATGTATTAACAATGGCCCCTACATGTCAATTGAGGGGTATGACCGAACTCTGTGGTGTCCAGGGCGCTGTAATTGTAACACCATGAATGTGGTTTATGTGGCAACGTGTACAGCATGCACTGGATTTTATGTGGGAAAAACTATTATGAGACTGAGGGACATTTAAAGACATATGTAGTGCCTTATATTTACATAGTACTTTGTGTAAAAGCTTCAAAAGATTTTTATTTTTTATTATTGATCAAGTTGACTAATGAAAGGAGTGGGAATGTTAATTTAGAAATCGCAGCTAGAGAAACAAAGTGGCAACTCAGGCTTAATGCAAAGCATGAGCCTGGTTTAAATAATGAGATCTCAATAGCACCAATACTTAAGCAGAGAGCCATAGTGGTTTAATGATGTATATTTTAATTAAATTGTGCACTTTTATTCATGTTTGCAGTTCAATTTTAATTCTCTTTTTTTGATATATGTAATTTAAACAGAAACATTTTAGGTTTTTAGCAGTTTTTATATCCTGACAGTTAATTAATAATGTGTTGATTGACAGGGTGCTTGATTGTTGGTGTTTAAGATATAAAAAGAAGTGCTTTTATTACATTGTTGACTCTGTAGAAGCCCATGTAAGAACAGGGTGAAAGCACTTAGTCGATTTGTTTTGTATGGTTCAATAAAGTGCAATGCTCGGTTTTACGATTGTTGTGGTCCATTTTTTATTTTGTTTTTTGTTCATATGTTCTTAGCTTTTGCTGGTTTTTGATTCCTTGTATACAGTATTTCCAGCTAATTACAGTACAGTACAGTATTATCAATTTCTTACACCTCTCTTCAACAGTTACAATTAATTACCCAGGAAGCATTCTCTGAAGTTGAAAATGGTTATCTGAATTACAACTCATCCTAAATCCATACAAGACAACTTATGCTGTTCTCCCAAGAAAAGCACCAGACCCTCCACCTCCTTTCTGTATGTCATCTTCTAACCTCACCCTAAAAAAGGGTGACCTCACAAAATTGGAAAGCTGCTACAATGAAATAGCCAAATTTGCCACTCACCTCACCACAGAGAACACCATTGCTTAGCACTCAAACACTTAAGCTGGCTCAAGCTACCTAACTTACTTACCTGTAACCAACTTCTCACTCTTCACACTCTTATCCACCAACCAGAAAAAATCTCCGCCCTTCAGAATCTAGTGCAACCTTATAGTACCACTCACCCTCTACGCTCTAGTAACAAATCTGTTAATAGTTACCAAAGTAAACAACATAGCTGGCCAGTTACTCTTTTCATCAAGTACAGCTAAGCTTTGGAACACCATATCCCCTGTTATGTAATCAATTACTGATAAACACCACTTTAAAAAGGAACTTAAATCATTCTTACTTAACTCTAGACTCTGTAACTGTACAATCTCCCCTTAGCATTTCACACTCTCTCCTTTCTCACTTTAATTCTATTATTTCTTGGGGTGATACTCAACTAACTCCTGATGTAACTGTCTTACCAGATAATTGCACCATGGAGATATAATGCATAAAATTGTGTATAATCATAGAGTTACTGTATAATTTGGTTATGCTATAATTGTTGATGCATGTTGTGTCTTGTAAACCTTTTTTTTTCTCATTGTGTATGATTGATATGCTAAAATCTTGATGTACTATGTGAATGCCTCTAGTAATCTCTGTTGTCTAATGTGGAGGTTTTCTTCCCGGGCCTCTGCTGAAAACGACCTGTGTCCAGTCGGACTTTCCCGGTAAAGAAATGTTAAACCATAGATTCAAACTAGCATCTGCACTAGCTAAAACCACCTCCACCCTACCATCTACTAGACCCCATGTTAAACTTTCTAAACTTCTATTACATCTAGCTGCTCAACTAATCCGCTCTGGATATATACATCCCAATCCAGGCCCCACCCTCCAAAACAACAACCCACATAGTTCCATTTCTTTTACTCCAGATCTACTTCAGAAAAGGCATAAATCATCCCTTTTCCTTCTTAATATTAACACTAGGAGTATCACTAACAAAGTTCATAACCTACATGCCACCCCCTCCCACTATTCCCCAGACATTGTTATATTAACTGAAACCTGGCTAAAACCTAACATTAACAGTAATGAAATCACAGCACCAGGCTTATAACATACTACGTAAAGACAGGCTAACTAAGAAAGGAGGAGGTGTAGCATTCCTATTCAAAAATCACCTATCACTTGATCTAGTAGACCTACAACTCCCTGACTTTGAAAACACAGAAATAATACTTGCAAGACTTAAAATTAACCCCAGTAAAATTATAAATATCCTTGGTGGATACATTCCACCAGGAAACAATATTCCAACACTAGAACACATACTGTACTGGGCATCTAACTCTCTTCCCCAAGTGACAGTCATTGCAGGTGATTTCAACATAGATTGGCTAACATGTTCTTCCTCTAACCCAACATCTCATATTACCCTACACAGGTTTACACAACTAATCACATCTCCCACTAGAACAGACAAAGCCTCTGGTAGACGGTCCATATTGGACTGGACCTTAGTAAACAATCCAACCCTAATGTCCCACTCAGGCTGACTCCCTGACAACCTAAGTGATCATCAGCCATCCTTTTTCATCCATACTAAAACCCATCAGACCACCTTCCATCAAATCAGAGACAAAAGGAATTTCAACTCCAATAACTTTATTTCCTCCCTTAAAATCTGCAACTGGGAAACTCTCAGACAGCTACCTCTCGACGAAGCAGTTAATTCTTTTAACTCCACCTTTTTAAACATCCTCAACCATCTTGCTCCACCATGAACCATTAGAACTAAATCTAACCATGCTCCCTGGCATAGTAAAGAATGTAGATCTCTTCTCAGCACGAGACAAGGCCTGGATACAGTTTCACAAAAATAAATCCCACGTAACAAAGCAAACTTACCTAGAATTGCGTAACAAAGCCAAAAAATAGTGAAAAGGAATAAAACCAATTACTATCAAAATATTCAAAAAAAAAAACCACAAAACAATCCGTACAAATTCTGGGCTGCAGTCAGTGCCATACTACACCCTGGTAAATCAGCTACCCCCATTCCATCAACCCCCAATAACACAGAAAATGTACCAACCCAGTTTAATACCTACTTTACTGAGTTATTCCAAGCCCTTGCAAACTCTCACCCTTACCATAATAACCCTTCTCCTGTCACAAACCAAAACACCATCAAGACCCTAACCTCTAACAACCTGTTTTCATTCCACCCAATTTATATCTACACAACCAAAAAATTACTCAAAAAAACTCAGACCAACTTCCCTAGCAGCTGACAAACCTCCCTGCTGAATTCCTTCAAATTGTAGTAGAAGGAGTTGCCTACCCTGTATCCATTCTCATAAGTAGATCCGTCACTGAGAGCCTGGTCTCCACTATTTGGAAAATCTCCCACGTAATAACCCTACACAAAGGAGGTGACTCCACTGAGTTAACGAATTACATCCCCATTGCTGTCTTATCCCCCCTGTATAAAATTTTAGAAAGAATTATCCATACCCAACTCACAGATTACCTTCAGAGTAAAACTGCTTACAAATACACAACATAGCATGTTCTGTAGTCCTATCTCGGCTTCATTCTTACATGTGGGTTCGAAGCCGATCCTCTACTCCGACTCGGCCGATTACAAAGCTCAATGTCTCTCAGTTGGCTCGTGGCAAGGTAGGCATCCCTTAGTGCACTAGTAAGAATGCCCAGATCTCATTTACCATGTCTACGAGTTCAGAAGTGCTTCTTTCTTGGCCGTGGCTAAGTTGGATATTTTCATTATTATTATTGTTCTTACTGATATTTTTTGCATATAGTATTAGCTTAGAGTACATAGCTTAGTCGTAGTTATTATAGGTAGTTAACAGAAGTGTGTTTTTGGTATTTTTCTGAAGTTATTGTTGAGAACTTGTTGGCCGTTGCTAGGCCCGTTTTCATTCTCCGAGTGGTATCCCTTCCTGTGTGCTAGTTTTTTGAGATAGTTATTTCTATTAGCGCAGGTCCGTATTTGTGTTAGGACCTTTTTTCTAGTATTGTATTCAATAGAATAGTATTCTCTTGTGCAGTGTTCTTTTTTTATTATTAGCTAGTAATTAGCCTGTTGTCTTTCCTGTCTTACAGCTTGGTCCATTTATGTTAGAGGACCTAGTCCTCTATTAACCCTTTTTCTGATGTTTTTTTTCCTCAACAGGGCTAGGCCCGTTTAAGTTAGAGGACCTAGTCCTCTGTTTTTGCTCATCTTGTGTGTTTATCTTTACCAGGGTTAGGCCCGTTTAAGTTAGAGGACCTAGTCCTCGGTTGTGTTTCCTTGTGTGCAGTGATCTTTGCAGGGCTAGGCCCGTTTAAGTTAGAGGACATTGTCCTCTCCTTCTGCTTTTTCTAGTGTCCTGCTTGTGTGAAGCATGTTTAAGGAGTCTAAGGATCATAAACCTTCGGGTTTTAAAAAGTGTCAAGTGCTCCCAAAAAAATGTCTATAACTGACGGACATAGTAACTGTGTTTACTGTCTCAGTACCATTCATCTTCAGGAAACATGTTCTTTCTGTCACTCTTTCAGCTCTCGAGTTCTCCAAGAAAGGAAGAACAAACTAATCCTGAAAGGTCTCCGTAAGCCTTCCTTTGAGGAGGATATAGCCAGCTCTTTATCCTCACACTCTGTCTCCTTCTTCAAAGAAAGAGAAGGTCAAGTCGACCAAGAGACATTCTCCTGCGCCGACTATTTTATCTGGACCTCCTCAAAAAGTATTGATATTGGACAAGCCTTCTACCTCATCAGCTCCACTCCCCTTGGAGCTGGTCGAGGTTATCGATATCAACACTCCAGTGTCTGCCCCAAGTTTTTCAGAGCCGACCACTGAGAATTTACCTCGGAGCCAGTCCAGAGAGTTATTGCCAGTCTCCCCGACTTTACGATCTCCTATATTGCAGAGATCTAGGTCGCCTACCTTATCGTCCAGATCCTCCAAGAGCCTTTCTGAAGAAGATGTAGAGTGAGTAGTGCTTAGACTCTTGAAGTCATTGGCGTTTGTTGCTGGCTCTGACCCAGTTGGTTCCAGAGCCATCTAAGACCATTCTCCCTGTTGCTGTTCCTCCTCCAAGCCATATTGGTCCTTCGGAGCCAGAGCTTTCGGTGCCACTTGTTGTGGAACCCTCGGTTCCAGCACCTCTTGTATCTGTCTCGGAGCCTAGTTCTGCTCTGACACCTTCGGTGTCTAGGAGACTAAGCTCACCAGTCAGCCCAGACAGGGACGCCTGGACCCAAACTTCTTCGGTTCCGAGCCTACCTCTCAGTGCATCGGCTAGGCTAAGCTCGGATCTTACATCCGTCTTTGAGCCGGTCACTTTGGAGCCAAGGGCTACTCCCGTTTCCTCGGAACCGGGACTGTCCTTGGATCCAGAGAGATCTGCATTTGAGTTGATGAGTAGCTAACTGTCTAGGTTATCGGCTTCGCACAAGGGTACCGATGCTCTTCCCCCTCAAGCACCAACCTCTATCTTAACACCATCTCTCTCTCTTGGTAACAGAGACCCGCAGCCTCAGGAGACCCCGTTGGGTGGCCCCCAGTCTTCCGAGACCTCCCCAGAATACTCTCGTGAGGAGCCCCCTTGGAAGAGAACTTGCAAGAAGAAGCATGTAGACTCCCCTGATGGGTCCTTCACTTCTGACACTGACCTCAAGGAGTCAGAAGGGTCCTCTAGGTCATCTTCTGATGATATCTCCTTTGTAAATATCTTAGAGATCCTGAAACAGAGAGGCGGCTGGCCCATTGTCACCCCTTCTGATGAGGAGTCAGTGTACCTGAAGGCTTTCGGGTCTCAACCTTCAGCCTCTTGGGTGTCTCCACCTTTCGATGAGCTCCTGGACCTAGTTAGTCGAAAGGTGTGGGAAACTCGGGATGCCATGGAACCACTCCCCAGAAGACCCAACAAATTTCTTTCAGCCCCCAAAGAGAAGGAATTTTTGACCAAAGGTGTGCCTGTAGATGACATGGTGGTGGTGGCAGCCACAAAGAAGGAACTAGCGGAGACTTCTACATCTGTCCATCCACTGAACAAGGAGTCTCGAATGATGGATAGATACGGGATCTGTATCTTTTCTTCAGCGGCTTTTACACTCAGATCGCTGAATTACCACACTCAAGAGATCTCCTAAAGGAGATAGTAGATACTCTCCAAGGGTCCGTCAACTGAAGGAGTCCCTGAGAAAGTTACTGCTTAGTTGTCCACCTTAAACTACATTGTTAACTCCTCCATGAGGCTAATAATCCTATGCAGCAGATGGAGCGAGTAGGGTAGAGGGTTCAGGAGTTTCCCTTAGGGAGACGCTCCTGGATGCGTTTATGTAACTTTGCTGAGCCCTTCAAATCTACTTTTACCAATGCCCTCTTTGACGGTTCCTCTTTGTTTGGACCAAAGGTAAAAGATACATTCACCAGGTGCGAGCAGGAAGGGAAAGCTCTCTCTGCCATGGGAGTACGTTTTTCCATCCCTTCTAGACCATACCCCAGGGGTCAGAGAGGCGGAAAAATGTGGTTCAAGAAATCCCAGAGATTTTTCCCGGATGCACAGGGTGATTCCTCCTTCAGAGGCAGAGGAGGAGGAACTAATAGTCGACATCGCCCTAGAGGCAGGGGGGCCCGCAAAACCAGGGAGGCCACAATTCCTTTTGTGGATGTCCGTATCAGCACTCCTGATGTGGGGCCTGACTGCACTTCTCTGGAGCCAGTCGGGGGTCGCTTATCTTTGTATCCAGAAGCCTGGCTCAACATCACCCAAGACAAATGGGTACAAAGAATAATCACCAGAGGATACTCCATACCCTTCATTCTCCCACCCCATACCGCCAAGAAAATCCCAGATGTTTCACCCAATCACAGGGATCAAGCAACCATAGAAGTTCAAAAGTTGCTTACAAAGAGAGTCATCCAGCCCTTCCCCACAGACCAGATAAGATTCGGAACTTACTCCAGATTCTTTTTAGTGCCAAACTGAACAGGGGACTGGAGGCCAATTTTGGACCTCAGCAAATTAAACAAAGCAGTGAAGAAGTCCAAGTTCCGAATGGTAACACTGCAGTCTATACTCTCTGTTAGGGAAAGACAATTGTATGTGCTCCATAGACCTCCAAGATGTGTACTACCACATAAAAATGGACAGAGCATCAAGGAGTCATTTACACTTCCGACTGGGAGCCAGTCATTACTAATTTCGTGCTCTGCCCTTTGGTCTCAATACAGCCGCCAGGGTGTTCACCAAATGCATGGCGGTAGTGACAGCTTATTTGAAACTACTTGGATTCCAGTGTTTCCATACCTGGATGACTGGCTCCTGACCTCCACCACCAGGCACCTACTTGTACAAGTCAGGGATTCAACCATCCAGCTCTGCACTCAACTAGGGATTGCGATAAATTGGGAAAAGTCTGCCTTGTCGCCCTCTCAATATGTGACTTTTATAGGTGCAGAAACAGACACAGTCACCATGAGGGCTTGTCTTCCTGCAGACAGAATACAAAATCTCAGACAACAGATATATAGTCTACTTCCTCAACAGAGAGTCAAAGCCAAGACAGTGCTGAAACTTTTAGGGACCATGGCTTCTACCGTAACTCTAGTTCCACTAGCCAGACTACATATGCGAATCCTTCAGTGGCTACTCTTTTCCCAGTGGTCTCTTCAACAACTACCTCTGTCTCATTCTGATAACAGAATCTTGCAAAAAGGACCTTCGTTGGTGGATTCAGCCCGATCAACTAACGACAGGAACACCTTTCCTTCCTCGCCAACCCATTGCTACAGTGACCACAGATGCCTCCCAGATTGGGGGGGGGCATTATCTAGGCAGGGCTGTCCAAGGCACATGGCAAGATCACGAGGCTCAATTGCATATCAGTGCCCTAGAGATGAGAGCAATGCTACTAGCGTTGCAAGCACTTCACGACTTTCTTCCTCTAGGGACGATAGCAATCCAATCAGACAATATGTCACTGGTATGGTATCTAAACAAACAAGGAGGAACCAGATCCTACCCCCTATGTCGAGAGGCTCTTTGTGTTTGGCAGTGAGTGATATCTTCCCAACGCTTTCTGGTGGCAACGCATATCCCAGGGACTACCAATGTGATAGCCGACAAGCTCAGCAGGGCAATCTTGATGCCTCATGACTGGTCTCTGAATCAGAAAGTCGCGGAACAGATTTTCTACAAATGGAGACAGTCTTGCTGTGATTTGCCAGTCCAGTCAGCGCCAAATGCAGCAGCTACTTCTCTCTTACCCCGCCTCCGGGGGAGACACCGAGAGAGACACGTGTTCACAGTTGGCCTCCGGGACTTCTTTATGCATTTCCCCCCTTTCCGCTGATATCGAAGGTGATCCAGAAAGCAAAGACCTTGGGAAGCAGAATGATACTTATCACTCCTTACTGGCCTCATCAGATTTGGTTCCCCTTTCTCGGGCCTCACCTTCTAGACGATCCATGGACTCTGGACCCTGTTCCAGACCGCTTGACACATATGTCAGGCACCCTCCATCCCTGCCTCCACACGGCTGCTCCACTTCCATCCCTAGTCAGGCTTCATGATTTTTCACCTACAGTTACCCATATCTTCACGTCTTCCCACAAGCCTTCCACGAGGAAATTATACGCAAGCAAATGGAAAAGATTTTCTCTCTGGGCAAAAGAGAAAAATATAGAGCCTTACACAGCCTCCATTCCCTTGGTGTTAGAATCCCTAACCAAACTTTTTCTCCAGGGATCAGCTGCTGCTACAATCAAAGTTCAACTGGCAGCGATCTCCAATTTTCATTTGGGACAACATGAGCCTAATCTTATGGCTCACAAATTATGTAAAACTTTCCTTAAAGGCACTACCTTGCTAAGACCTTCTTTTCAGGATCCTGTATATCCTTGGGATCTAAATTTCGTTCTGTCCAAACTTGCTTCCCCTCCTTTTAAACCTGCACATTGATGTGAACTGAAGTTTCTTTCTTGGAAGACCATTTTTCTAGTAGCTGTTAGATCCGCTAGAAGAGTGTCAGAGTTACAAGCACTCCGTCAAACCTCCTTACTTGATTTTTCATAGAGAGAGAGTTTCCCTTCGTGCAAATCCGTCCTTAATCCCCAAGGTTTGCTCTCTGTCTAATTTTAATCAAACTATCGAATTGCCAGTATTTTTTCCTAATCATTCAAACAGTGCAGAATATAAATTTCATCAACTTGATGTTCACAGACAGTTAAGGTTCTATCTGCATAGAACCAAGGAACTTAGAAAATCAGACCAATTGTTCGTATCCTTTTCTGAAACAAGAAAAGGTATGCCAGTCTCTAAGTTAACTCTTTTCAAATTGGATTCCAAACTGTATCTCGTTTATTTACTCTTCCAATGGCAAGGAACTCCCGTTTAAAGTTAAGGCTGATTCTACCAGATCCTTATCCACATCTGCTGCCTTTCAGGCCAGAGTCCCAATTGACAGTATTTATGCTGCAGCAACTTGGGCTACCCCTGATACCTTTATTACTCATTACAAATTGGACTTGACCTCCAGGGGTAGAGCCTCCTTTGGTTCCACTGTTCTTAGGAGTATATTCCCGTGAGTCACCCGAGAAAAAGGTGCTAGGGACGCTGTCCCACATGCAAGAATGTAGGCGAGGTAGGACTACAGAACATAAAGATGTACTCACTGTAACGTTCCATGTTTGTAGTCCATCTTGCCCTTCATTGTTACGAACCCACCCACCTACCCCCGTCCATATATCTTTGGAGGATCTGGAGACAAGATAGTATTTCTCTTCTGTAGGGTGGAGACTTTTCATCTTTGTTGTTCCTTGTGGAGATTTTTTCTATCACTTTTATAGATAGCAGTAAACAAGATCTGGGGATTCTTACTAGTGCACTATAGGATACCTACCTTGCCACGAGCCAACTGAGAGACTTTGAGCTTTGTAATCGGCCGAGTCAGAGCCAAGGATCGGCTCCAAACCCACATGTAAGTATGAAGGACGAGATGGACTATGAACATGGAAGTTATGGTGAGTACATAACTTCTTTTTCCGCTTATCTCACAGCACCACCACAGCCCTGATGTCCTTCACTAACACTGCTTTATTCCTAGACCTGTCCAAAGCCTTCAGTATGGTTAACCACCCAAAACTAATCAACATTCTCTCCTCCCTAAACCTCTCTACCTCTTCCATCTCTTGGTTCCAAAATTACATTACAGGTCATCAACAAGCCACTCTTTGGCAGCAACAACTATCTTCCCTCCTTCCAGTTGGCATAGGAGTTCCCCAAGGTTCCATCCTGGGGCCCCTACTTTTCTCTGTCTTTACCAATCAACTCCATACCTCCACACCCCATGCCACTATAGTCCAATATGCTGATGATTCCATCCTCATATGTTCAGCCTCCTCTCTTCAGACTCTCCACAAATATACCCAGGATTCCTTCCTATCGGCTGAAAATTGGCTCACAAACCCCACCTCATCCTTAACCCAAACAAAACAAAGCTTCTCCTCTTTCATCCAGGCAAAAACCCCCTCCACACCAGCCAATACCCCCTCCCCACCCGTTCAGATAATATCTAAAAACAACATCATCTCCCCCTCTACCCACACAAAACTACTAGGTGTAGAAGTAGACAACTGTCTGAAATTCGATGTACATATTGCCCAAATCATTAAAAGGTCCATAAGAAACTCTGTCTCCTGTATAAGAATAATAAATTCCTTACCAAGAATACCAAATCCATTATTGCTCGAACTCATCTCCTTTCTACTCTTTTATACGCATCCCCAGTACTAACCAACCTCCGTAAAACAGACATTGCCAAACTTGAATCTTGCTACAACAAGATAGCCAGAGTTGTAACTGGTGCCTCATATAGATCTCATCACTGCACAGTACTCACACAACTAAACTGGCTGGAACTTCCACATCTACTGCAGTTTAATCAGCTTACCTTCACTCATAAAATCCTCCGCCACCAAGGTAAAACACCTGCTCTTCATAACATCCTACAACCTTATAACTCCTTTAGACATCTCCACTCTTCCAGCAAAACCCTCCTACAGGTCTCCAAAGCAAACAACGCAGCCAGTGAATCACTATTCTCACACTACATTCCCAAATTATGGAATAAACTCCCAACCTCTCTTACTACCAACTACTACATCCCACAATTTAAAAAAATTCTCAAAACACACCTTTCAAATTCCTGACTCTGACCCTGCAACCCTACATGATGTTCAATACTCCCTTCCTCAGTAGCTATAATCCACTCTTGTATGCCCTCCCTAGGACTTGAAACCCGAACTGGCTACTGTATGATATCCAGTCACTACTGTGTCTCAAGTGTTATGTTTTCTGCTACACTCTCTCATTTAAACCAACAACTAATTATTATCTATGCTATTTAAGACATACTAGTTAAATATATACTACTATCTCTACATGTAACTATAGTATTCACTCTCACTGTAAACCACTGTCTGCCCATATATTATTTGTACCACCTGCTATTGTATCACTGGTTTATTCAAAGCACTGTCTGCTCAAATACTTCTTGTACCACCAGCTATTGTATCACTAGTTTATTCACTTGTATTATTTGTAGTTACTTGGATTTTCTGGATTATTCATTTGTATTAATAGTTTGCTACTTGGACTTTTCATTGTGTACTGCTTTATGATATTTACTATGTATTGATCTAATATTTAAGCAAATGAGGAGCTTTTCTCTCAAGGTCTCCGCTGAAAAAGGACCTGTGTCCAGTCGGACTTTCCCAGTTAACAGATGTAAAGTAAATAAAATAAGTAAGTAAATAAATGTTATATAAGTATGCTTTGCCAGTTATTTCTGTATGTGATAAAGTTTCTAAAGTAAGCAAGTGATTTTTTTCTCTTCTCTTTTAGTTTTAAGAAATGTTAGCATTACAGTGTAAAAAGAGAGTAAAGGCTGAACAAAAAGCATGTTTAACTTAATGTGCTTGTTGAGCCGGGAGATGGTTGTAAAAGTGCACAGATTATAATATATGTATAGCTAGGTTTTCTCTTAGTTTTTCATAGATGAATGTCTACATTAAGGTCCGCGGCTTAATCTAATAACTTTTTTGTGTGTAAACAAGTAAGTAAGAGAACACTGAATGTTTTCCTTTAGCAAAAACAGTGTTCAGTTTGAGAACTTCATTATTTCAAGGTGTATATAGTATTGTGCATCTGTTTTAAGTTACTGTGTTATGAGAGTGTTCTGTGAGTTTTTTTTTTTTTTTTTTTGAGGGTTTACATTAAAACACAAAGGGCCAGATTCAATAAAGCCTACACTAAGTGTACACCAAGTGTAAACTATATGTATTCAGTAAAATTCTTAGCACATGTTTTGTGATTTCTAGCCATTCAGAAAGATTACACTAACTGTACATGTAGTCTATACTTTGTGTTAACCTTTATGAATCCCTGTCAATATTTAAAGCTGCAAGAATATTAGTAGGAAAACTAAAATTAGGAGGAAGAAGGTGTGAGTTATGTCTCTGTTGTCTGTTCACTCAGAGCAGTGTACACTTAGTGGAGGCTTTATTGAATCTGGCCCAAAGTCTTGTGAAACTGACATAGGTTCAGATGCAGATGATAAGAAACAACTGTTTAAAAGATCACTCTGCCAGATATTAATGGGTATGTGTATCACAAAAGCTGGAAATAGAACTTTAAAAAAGTTGTTATATGTAATAGATGGAAATAATAACTTTGTGTTATAATGACTACACTAAACATATTTTGGAATGTGACTAGCCTCACAGGTATAGGCAAAAAAGGAAAGAGTATTGAATTATATTAAGAAATTCAGAGTGCAAATAGTGCTACAGGAGACAACTGGAAGAAATGAGCAGGTGAAGTTGATAACGAAAGTATTTCAGGAGGGTATTCAGCAGATTGTCAGGGCTAAAGGAAAACAGGAGTAATTATATTAATTGACAGCGGAGCTTCAGTAGTGATAGAAGAGGAAAAAAGATAATGGTAGATTTGTGATAGTAAAGGGCTAATGGCATGGAAGGAGGATTACACGGACATGTATTTATATTCCACCTAAAAGTGCTATTATCAAGCTTTAGAAAATTTTGGGAGAAATAATCAGCTTTCAGGAGAGAATATTACTTATAAGTGGGGACTGGAATTTGATTTGCAACAGTGAAGATGTAGCTGGGCTACCTAGAAGGGAATATATAACAAAAGAGTATATTTTTTTCAAAAGAAATTTATGAAAATATTTTGTATGGGAGGCGCAAATTCAGTAGTAGGAGCTCAGAGAGAATTTACATATTGTTCCTATAGCTACAGTAATTGGGCTAGACTATACAGAAATTATATTTCACAACAACATGTGAATTTAATTGAAAGCTTCAACACACATCCCGTAGCTGTTTCAGATCATGTGCCAGTAACAACTAAGATAAAAATGCAGGGAAATGAAGTAAAAATGAGACAGTGGCTCCCTACATATCTTTTAAAAAGGGAGGAATTTAAGAAATTGGTAGTGGAAATTTTTCGAGAGTTATTAGGAAAGATAGAAATTCTTTAGAAGATATAGCTAATGATTGGGATAAAATGAAAGTGGAGTTTTAAGAATAGGATAGAAATAAAAGAAAAAATGATGTGGTTAAGAAGCAACAGTAATTATTTAGTGCAGTTGACAAAGGCTTAAGTATTGCAGAATAACGGAAATCTCGCAGAACAAGAGGAGGTACAACTGCTGAGTGCTAAAGGTAAAATAAGGGAGTATCTGAATAATATGTCTCTTTCCCTTTATTTGCTTTGTATTTAGGGCCTTTTGGCAAAGAAAATAAAGGACTCAGAAATTCAAGGATATAATTGGTATGGTAGTCAAGAAAGTTGGCTTTATTTGCAGACAGTATCATTTTGTACCTGATTAAACTGTTTCAAGATGTTCCACAGCAGAGCGATGTCCTTTTTCTGGTTTAAAGTCTATTTGTGATGTAAAATTAGTGAAGATAAAACAAAGGCCATAGCTGTAAACTGTACCCATTTATTGGAACATCATAAAATGAAGTGTTTAGGAGTATGGAATAAAAAGGATTCTGTTAAGGCTGCTAAAGATATGTGGAAAGAGACTAAACAATCGATAATACAAAAACTGAAGAACTGGAAGCTCTTGTTTATGGATATGGATAGCAAATTACAATCAGTGAAAATGTTTTAGTCCCTTTAGTTTTATATGTAGGTCAGACATATTTTTATCAACCAAAGAAGAAGTTGTGAACAGTAGTAAAGAGTTGAAGGATTTTATCTGGTTGGGGAAAAGGCCGAGGGTCAAGTAGGATAAGTTGATCCTTCCATTAGAACAAGGTGGATTAGGATTTCCTTATATGAAGGCCTGTTTTAGAGCTACACAGTTAAGGCTCAAGTACTTAACACAAGCAGAAAGCTATAATTCATAGTGGAAAGGGATGATGTTGAAGCAGTGGGGAGATTCAAGAAATAAGGAGAGAGTTGAATTTTGTATGTAAATCTATAAAGAAAATAAAAGCCACATAGAATATTATATTCATAACGTAGCAGAAAGGACTCTTAAGAACAAAGCCAACATAAGAATGGAAAAAGGATATTTTGTTGATAGAGATAACTGAAATTAGGGGTTCAGAGAATAAGCAAGAGGAGGCTGGAATTTACTGGAGAAAACTGGCAAATGATCCAGGCGATTGGGAGCAAATATCAAGAGACGGGAAGGTAATAGAATGGAAAGAAGCCAAGGTAATAGCTGCATTTGGACTGCAGGCTAGGAACTGCCTCCCGTATCAGGGATTGATATCCGAGTATAGACAAACAGAAAGGGGTAGGGGATTCCTAAGTGAAAGATGTGTTGTGGTAGAGTTTTTAGTGGAATCTAGAACAGAGGCTGTTATTTAAAAAGTGATCATTAGTAAGGCATATAAAATACTACAGGATTAAATATAGGAATCAATCAGAGGAGCCTAGAAAAGATTGGGAAGAGAGGCTGGATAAGCAATTCACAAGGAAACAATGGTAGCGCATAAGTATGGCTGCAAAATATGCAGCAAAGTCTAGAAGATTAGTTCTTTTTTTTTTTGGCTTGGAAGTGTTTGTATAGGTATATTTATAGCCTAAGCAGACTCCAAAGAACTTTTCCTCTGGTAGATGGCAAATATTGAAGGTGTGATGGGAAAGAGGTAACTGGGAACATGTAATTTGGGAGTGTAATGAGTTGGTAGACTTCAAAATTTCCGTACAGAGTACTGTGCCAGAAATATTGGATGAGCAAATGGATGTAACTAAGGAAATTATTTTTTGAGCTGGGATACAGGATCTGAATTGCCTAGATATAGTAAGACCTTGTTAAGTTTTAATTCTTGTGGGTGCCAAAAAAACAATTATCAGATAACGGAAGTCAAAGTCTAAACAAACTGTATTTGACGTATTGAGTACTGCGGTGGTGGTGCTGCGGTAGCGTTGTCGCCTCACAGTAAGACGTCCTGTTTGATTCTCAGCTAGAGCGTCTTCTGTGTGGAGACATGCGTGAATGGGTGTACCTTCGTTGAAGGTTGTGCGTCAGGGCCGGCAACTCGGCACATAAAAATCTACTGCCAATCATTAGGGGGCCGGAGTTCCGCTGTGGCAACCCCTAACCGGGCCGAAAGACACAACAGAGGTAAAAGTACTGGAAGTGGGATCTTTAGAAAAGGTTAGGAGCAAACTGTATGAAAAATGGAAGTTGTGGAAACAGTACATGCAGATTAATGTTTTGGAGGAGGTGTGAATTTTAAGGGAAGGCAGGAATTGATCAATTTATGTAATTCTGAAATGATAAATGTTATACAAAAGAGTGTCTGTGATGTCTGTTTGCAACTGGAAATATGTTAATATTGTTTGTTTTCTTTGCTATGAATGCGTATTTGCCTGTGTCTTAAGTAATAATTCGATAAAGGTGTTAAAAATAAAAAAAGTGTATACATTTATTTCAAAAGAGACAACTTTGTCATCTGACCTGACCAATAAGGACTTTACACTAGGGGGACTGCATAGTTCCCCCATGTTTGTGAGGACCAGGTCAAGGTTATTTGCTCCCCTGGTGAGCATGCAGACTAGCTGTTCAAGTGTGCTTGTGTTAACAAAGTCCAGGAATCTCTGGCCCTCTATGTTTGAGGTCATGTATGATTCCCAGTTAATGTTGGGGTAGTTAAAGTGACTCATTAATATCAGATTGGGTAAATGGGATGTGTCTCTAGTATGTCCAGGTACATGACATCAGCTTCCTTGGTCAAGTAGGGAGTTCTGTAGCTTGCAGGGATGTGATGTGGGATTTATGATAACTTGGATGTGGAGAAGCTCATCTGAATCATACTGTTTGACCAGCCTTGAGGAATGTTTGTGTTTGATGTAAGTTGAGACCCCACCACCTTTGAACACTAACAGTGCAGTAGCTGGTCTAAAGGTGTGGAAGACATTATATATAGCTTTGCACTGTCAGGGTGCCATCTGCAGCTTTAAACCAAGTCTCAGTAACTGCACAGATTTGAATATTTTCCAGGATGTGGAGAGATTGCAGGGAGATGGAGTTTCTTGTATAGACTCTTGGCATTCAGCAGTAACACCTTTCAAATACTCTGAGTTGGTTTAGCTAGGTTGGTAGGTTGATCAGGTTGACATTGAACAAAAAGGCACTTTAGGGGGTGGACAGTGTTTTAGCCAATGTTTGAAAACCTGGACGGACCAGATGCAGACTGTCCCTGGCCGGGTAGTGTTGTCTGTCTACCATGTCATCACAAGAAGACAAATATTGTAACCCCCCCCCCCCTGAAGTGACATCAAAAACTAAGCTAGCTATTAAAGTCAGTTACATCATCACTGGAAAAGGTAGAATGTTTTTCACTGTTAGACTAATACCAGCCTGGGGTGCATAATCTGAGAACTCTATTAATGTCTTCATGTAGTCCAGGGGGTTATATCTCAGTCATTTACACCCACATGTACTATTATGTCATACTGGCACTTGTGGTGCAACGACTTGAATGCATCCATGAGCTGGTAGATCTGGCCCCTACCAGGCAACTGATCATGACTCTCTCCTTGCTCAGCCTGGTAAGTGGGTATCTTTTTGTCTCACAGTAGTGTCTGCACCCCTCATATGGGGGGCTGCACCCTCACACCCCCACGGAAATTAAATACACGAACTTCAAGATTGCACTACATCAAGTAAAAAGGTAAACTACGAATACACTGTAAATTTGATCTGGGACACTCCTCCCAGTCCCATCTCTTTAGCTTATTCTACCTAATACAGTGATCATTTGGGAAGACCAAACCCCTTAGTCCCTTAACCTTGAATTATTTTCTGTTCCTGTTCTCTCCCTTTTTTACTTTTTTTTTAATTTATTTTATATATATATATATATATATATATATATATATATATATATATATATATATATCAGCTTCCTTGGTCAAGTAGGGAGTTCTGTAGCTTGCAGGGATGTGATGTGGGATCCCTATCACATGGTCGACAGGTCATATGATCGACTTTCATTTGGTCGACAGTTCCCCCTAACTATATATATCAACTCCAGGGTTGCACAACATTGGGGAGGGGGGCAAATCTGCCTGTCGACCATCTCAGGTAGACCCATATATATATATATATATATATATATATATATATATATATATATATATATATATAAACACTTTATTCAGCTGCTTATATTTTTCTAGTTTGTGTTTCTTCCTACTACTCTGTTACTTCATCTTGCTTTGTTTTTTCCCGCTACTTGCTGCCTGTTCTCTGAAATGTTCAACTGCATCTTTTCTGTTGCATTTATTACTGCTTGTTTATAGTTTATCTAAATTGTTGTGTTATTATTAAATGTTATTCTAAGCTCTTAGTTTTCGGATTAAGCACTTGGGGTTTAGGCCCACCCCTTAGCTCTCCCTGGCCTTTCTCCATCAGATTCTAACAAATATGGATGGACAATTTCCTATAGTTTCTCCTGCCAGTCTGGTTGATATGGGCATCCTGAGACAGTGTAGCAACTGCCTCATGTACAAGGACAACCATCTACTACTACCACCACTTAGGAACACAATTTGTGAGAGATGCAATTACATTAGGAGCCTAGAGTCCAAGCTCTCTCCCCCTCAAGCCAGTATGTCTGGCACCAAAAGGATGTCAGCACAATCACTACACCTCAAACACCACCCATACCTACATATGCGGAGGTCCTCTGCATAAACATACCCAAACAAAGGAGACCTCCTAGGCAAAAACACACACGTGATCTCCACAGCCCTCCACACCACACATAGTCCACACACCTGTGCCTCACAGCTACAAAGGCTTCACCGTAAACCCAACATATTAGTCATGTTTGACTCCATTGTGAGACACACAGATGTGCCTCTCACCAGGCTGGATAAGGAGCAAGTCACAGTTAGTTGTCTCTCAGGTGCCAAAATCCGCCATGTCACATATGCACTCAAGTCTCTCAACAACAGGTACTGTTATGACTCTGTCATAGTCCATGTTGGCGTGAATGACTTGAGACATACCTCTCTGGACTATAGCAAGAGAGACATGATTGAGCTCACTGATTATGTGTCTCCGGCAGGTATGTCCCTAGCCTTAAGCAGCATTCTGCCATCACCCAGAATGATGCCTCAATACAAATAGAAAATGATTGACTTTAACAATTGGCTTAGTTTCTGGTGTCATTCCAGGTGAATCCAGTATCTGACAGCCTGGGAAGATATGATCGACTGACCATAATGCTTTGCCAGAGATGGCCTGCATCTGTCTCACACGAGCTTCAGGCTTCTGACAAAGGCTCTTGCCTTCCCTATAGTACCCTTTTTTCGGAAAAGTGATGAGGTTAAAACTACCAACATAAAAATTTCAACAAAACACTAATTAAAGGACATGCTGCTAAACACCAAGAGTCTAAACATGAAACTGCACTCTTTGCAAGCATTCCTAACCCTGAAAATGCTGACATCTGTGCAGTCAGAAAAACCTGGTTCAAAGCTGCGGAGACCACCCCAGCCTTATCTGGTTACTCATCCTATCAGTCATTCAGACACCAAACTGTGGGCATTAAAGCCAAAGGAGTTGGGAGTTTCAATATACATTAAAGACCTACACACCTCCAGGCTGGTCAAACAGTATGACGCACAGGAGACACTCCAGGTGCAGTTAACCATTGACAAGACCCCTATTCAAATCATTGCTAGCTACCGGCCTATTTGGACCTGTTTGAATCTATCAGGATTTACCCCTTTACCCTGATCCTAGGTGACTTTAACTTCCCAAAAATAGATTGGAAAAACTACTCATGCCAGAACACAAATGCCCAGAAATTCCTTGATTTTTTCAATGCAAATGCCTTGGAACATATAGACTATACCCCCACAAGAGGTGATGATGTCTTGGACTTGGTATTAGCCAACATGAGTAACCACTGCAAGCATCCCTATAGTATCATCTTCCCTGTTAAGATCCTACCACAAAGCTGTCACTTTCAAAGTCACCATCTCCCCCAACCCCCCCCCTCTAGCTAGGATCAGACATAAAAACTTCTCCAAAGATGATTACAGCCTCCTGAGGGATGGTATAAACAGCTTTACAGCCCCTGCCCCCTCTGTAGGAACTGGCACCAATAACCAAAACTACACCAAAGCACTATACGAGCATTTATATAGATGCATGGAATCAGGAATACCCAACAGTATTAAATCATCCTCCGCAAGGAAGAGTAAACCTGTGTGGTTGACATCTGCAATAAATAAACTCTATAACAAAAGGAAAAATTGCTGTCCAAGACCAAGAAGGAGCAGGTACCCAATTGGAAGCAATTTCTCCTTAGCCTGAACAAGCAAATAAGAGCACTAGTGAAATCCAACTTTGAAACCAACTTCGCCACATCTATTAGAGACAGTCATAAGGCCTTCTTCACATATGCCCGCAACCTCAAACGAAGCATCCAGCTCTGTTCAGAACTGGTGGTCAAGGAAACCACATATACAGATGCTGTAGATATAGCAAACTTGCTGGCTGACAGATTCAGCGAAAACTTTACCCCTCTGTCCCCCCCATCAGTAAATCAGTACATCCCCAGTACCTGTCCCCTTCCCCTTATATCTGTGAAACAGGTCATCACTGGTCTCTCAGAGGCAAAAAATACAGCCTTCATGGGACCCGATAACATCCCAGGCTGCATCCTACATGAACTCAGGCAGGAACTTCCAGCACCATTAGGCACCCTATTCAACCAAAGCCTGAGTACTGGCTTTGTCCCATCTGAGTGGAGGACAGCCACTGTCATTCCTTTACACAAAGGTGGAGTGTCCACCGATCTGGGAAATTATAAACCCATCAGCCTAACTAGCCTGATCTGCAAGGCCACAAAACAGATTATCATGGACCTCATTAACAAGGATATTGGCAACTTCCAAACACTTGATCCCACACAGTTTGGCTTCATCAAGGGGTGGTCATGTCTGCTAAATTTGGCCGACTTCTTTGATACAGTCTTCAAAGCCATGGATGAGGTGAAGACGGTGCACACAGTCTACTTTGACCTGGCCATAACCTTTGACACTATTCCCCACTAAACTCTCTCAACTATTCATCAATTCATATGTTACCAGATGGGTAGCAAACAGGCTCACTGATTAGAAATTACGTAGTCAAAATAGGGGAAGCCATCTCAAGCAGTAGACCCGTAATAAGCAGCGTACCCCAAGGTTCGGTCTTGAGGCCTCTGTTATGTGGGATATACTTTTCTGAAGTGCAGACCAAAACAAGTGGGCTGTGGCTGACCAGGTTTCAGATGACTGCAAGCTGGGTGCTGTCATCAGTTCCCCTAGTGATGTGGACATTCTCCAAGGTCTCACTCAGACAAATGACTGGTGCCAGAAACATGGCCTCAATCTGAATACTAAAAAATGCATCATCATCCCCTTTGGGGGGAGTGTGACATCCCCACAAATTATCTCATTAATAGCAACATCCTAAGCACACAATCAGTCATGAGGGATTTGGGCACCCAGGTTGATAAGAACCTGACTTTTGACCACCATGTTGCTTCCGTTGTATGGAAAGCCTTCTATGTGGCCCACCTTATAAGTAAGGGTATCTCATCCAGGGACAAGGAGGGCATAGCATTACTGTATTCTTCCATTATAAGGCCCATTATTGAGTACAACGCCCCTTTTGGCATGTACCCCACAAAGCACATGCAGCAGCTGGCGAGACCACAGAGGTTCTTCACCAGGAGAATCCACAGCCTCAAACATCTACCACACACATATAGGCCAAAATCCCTATCTCTGTACTCAGTTTCATACAGACTCCTCAGAGGTGACCTCTGACTGGCATACAAGGCGATCATGGACCCCACCTTGATGGGACTGCTGCATATCCGCAAGTAAAGCTCCACTCAAGGATCCCACACATGTGGCCTCAGCCTGGTCTGTGACATCAGCAAGACTTGTTGGTAGGACAGATTTGTGTTCCAGAGACTTCCCCATCTATGGAATAGACTCCCTCTCCACATCAAGCAGTGTACCTCTTTACCCTTTTTTAAGCACAACCTGGATAACTGGATGGGAAACAGAAAATATACCCCTGGGATTCCACCCATGTCCATGCTGTACAGGGGCATCGGGTGCTTATTTGTCTAAACATGAGCTAAACTCTTGGCTAGGCTTATAAGGGCCTCAGGGCCAATAGCCTAGTAACCTCCTATGATGCTGTGATCCTGTATTCATGTCGTCATTGGTATGAATATTGCTTAACATTTCTAAGACGTCACCGATTGTTGGATTGTGGGCGGGGTTTAGGTGGGACTTGCTATTTGTACTGTTCTAATACAAAGCTAAAACTCCTTGTTGCCCATTTGCTGTCTAATGAACCCTCTACTTCTGGGACAGGTTTCTATTACATTATCAAACTTCCAGAAGGTCGAACACCAGATGGTCAAACTTGGAAGATCGAAATGTGATAACATCAAAACATAAGAACAGCGAATTTTTTCCCAGGGAAAAAATTCGCTGTTCCAAAAAACACACACACAACACAAGCTCACCAAAAACCTTATAAACCTACACTAAACCTTACATACGCAACTATCTATGCACTAACCTTAACCCAAACCCTAACCCTAAGATCCGTCACTATCGCAAACTTGCCTTACCCACACCCTAACCCTAAAGTCCGTCACTATCACACAATTACCCGCACCCTAACCCTAAAGTCCGTCACTATCGCACACTTAGCTTACCCGCACCCTAACCCTAATGTCCGTCACTATCGCACACTTACCCACACCCTAACGTCAGCCACTATCGCACACTTACCTTACCCGCACCCTGACCCTAAAGTCCGTCACTATCGCACATTTACCTTACCCGCACCCTAACCCTAAAGTCCGTCACTGTCGCACACTTACCTTACCCGCACCCTAACGTCCGTCACTATTGCACACTTATCTTACCCGCACCCTAACCCTAAAGTCCATCACTATCGCACACTTACCTTACCCGTACCCTAACCCTAAAGTCCGTCACTATCGCACACTTACCTTACCCTCACCCTAACCCTAAAGTCTGTCACTTTCGCACACTTACCTTATCAGTATCCTAACCCCAACATCCGTCACAATCGCATACTTACCTTAACCCATTCCGTAACGTTCGCAACACAGTGGAGAAAATGTCGAAGCTGCAGAAACGTCCAACCGAATTCTTTCCTTGGGAAAGAATTCGGACTTTTGCGGCTTCGACATTTTCAATTTTTGAACTTCCAGGTTCAAACTTCTGGTGTTCAACCTTCTGGAAGTTCAATTACATAATAGGAACCCTTCTGGGACTGCCTCTTTACCAGAAGGAATGAGCCATTCCTTGCGTATTTCTCTGAATCATACATTGGTGAAGTGGAACATTTGTTTTACCTTACAGAACTTGTGTTACCTTACCAGGATCCGTTGGCCTCTGTTGTGATACTGGTGACAAGAAGTACTTATCCTCACCACCGCAGATGATGTCTCTTTCAGGTAGATATCAGACTTTGAGGCAGAACTGTAAATGGAGGGCCAAAGAATTGGCTGACTTGCATAAGCATTACCTAGATATATCGGTATCAAAAAACTCACACTGACCACAGTTCTTTCAGTCATACAGGCATTTGAGGATTCCTTTGAAAGAGCATTGCTATAGCCTGACTGTCAGGCACCAGTGCCTAAGAAGCCTGACCATTTCTACCAGGTGAAGCAGAAACTGAAATACTCGCACAAAAATCTGTTTGTCAGTCCTGCTGTCATTTCTTTGCACATGGCTACAGGATCAAAACTGAGGCTTTCCAGTAATACTTTAATGAATAGCAAACAAAAGCTATATGTTGGTGTGATGCCTGTGCCCTGACCCAGCAATCAAGGAGCTTCAGTCCTCACCACTAACACCAGAGAGGGCATCTCATATAGGAGGAAAGGATAACAAATACACACAGTAAAGTGCAATTTACCTTAAGAGCACACAGAGAACACAGTCAGTCCGGGGCTGGTCGCTCCCTTGCTCCCCAGGTCCCCAATAAGACTCCCCAATGGCACAGCTGTAGGGTCCAGATCTCAGCCTAGCTGGCAAGCTAAAACCTCCAGTACCCTCTCTGTCCAACCAGTGCTTCATGTCCCTGCCCAAGTAGCTGACACACACACACACACACACACACACACACACACACACACACACACACACTTAGAGATAAGTATTTATACAACTTCACAGACACTCCTGGGAAAGGCTGACACAGATTCTCCAGCTGTGCCTCTATACCCAGACTATACGGTAGTAATTCCTGCCACCACCAGCTAGTAATTATCATCTACCCAAAAGCCATTAAAAGGGTGTCCAGTTATTACTGTACAATATTATTATCCAATAGTAGTGTAACTAAGCAATCAAGACTTATTGGAAGGGCTTATTACAGGATCACTTGTAAGCATGCAATGTACTCTAGAGCTTAAATTATCTCTACATAAACCAGCCACAGTTAAAAAGGGTTTAAAAATATTTAATAATAAATACTAAAACACAGGACAAATACTACTACACCACAGTGCAATTCAGGATTTCAGAGATCACTCAGAAACTTAAAATAATTCAGTTGTACAGTTCTGACATAACAGAAAAACACTTAGTCAAATCTGTATAGTCCTAGCTATTTCCACAAGAAAACGTACTTCTAAAATAACTTACTTAGGACAACAGGCAGTGCTGAGTTAGATATCCAAGATCAAAAATGCTTAACCATCTCTAGATTCTCACTGTTTAAATTGAAACTCCAGTTCTGATAAAAATTACATCATCTTTTTCACCCTTCCTGGAGTTCCCAGGCTACACATTAACTGCATTTATATTCTTTTACACTTAGAGCAATAAAGGACATTCCACATGTAAATTCTGGTCATTAACTTTAGCCTTAAAACAATAGGCAGGAAGCCCCCATCCAGCCGGACCGGAGCCGAATTGTAAAACATCAAAGGCAGTGATGAAATAATCTTAATTTCAAAAGAAAGATTTGAAATGCTTGACTTAGTTTTCCTTACAGCAGATGGCAATTTTGCTACAATCTTGAAGTTCAACATTTTACAGTGTTTTCTTTCATTTAAGAAACAAACCTGTATTTTACATTTATATTTACAAATACCAGAATTATGTATCAAATACTATTTGACTAGGCTGGCAGCCTTCACCCTTCTCTACCAGTCTTCACAGTTCGACATATTAAATCAAGTATTTCTGCCACTGTTGGGCATAAGAGATGCTAACTCCCAAACCTACAGACCTCAGTATTAAAAAGGTCATTAATCAGGTGGAAGATATGCGAGGCAGTCCACAATAAAGTATCTGTCCAGAGTATTGCAGGCAGGTCAGAGAATCAGTAAGGATGCTATTAAGTGCAAGTAGGACACGGTTGATACCTTGACTAGGATGGCTGCCTCAGGCTTTGTCATGAGGGGGCATGCATTGCTAAGGATTTGGCCCTTGCCTGAGCACATCATAGGGTAGCTGTTAAATGTATCCCTGGATGAGGAGTTGCTTTTTGGGGCTGTTTGGACTTCAATCACAGGAAGTATTCATATAATTAGTTGGAGGGTGGGGGTAAATGATGTAGACCATTAAATAGCTCTTTCATTCTGCTGTACCCAAATACAGGTTAAGATTTCTCACTAAACAGTGTCTGTTCTACCACAGGTATTTTCTCACAAGAGGTCATTCAAGATCCTGGCAGGTGCAGTGATACACTTCTCATCCAAGGGGGCACCTCCCAGTTTTCTAACTACACCCCCTTTCACCTCTCTCCATGTCTTTTTTGCACCCTAGCAGACTATTCCTTTCCATAGCTCATTTGTTTAAACTGACCATGGTTTATTAGATGAGAGAGCTTGTTTCACAGCATACAAAATAATGTGCATGATCATTCTGCATTTTAGGAAACTGCCCTTTCAGAACCCATTCTGAAAGACAGTCAGCTGTAGGGAGAGTTCATCCAGTAGAGTAAAGGCAGAGATTCGTCTCTGGACTTTTTCCTTTCTCAGAATGGACTGATCCTGTACACCTAAATTGGACCTCTAAAGTTTGAGCAAGTTTCTGGTAGTAAGGAGATGTGTGATGCTTACCCTTCAGTCCCTTCTCCTCCTCCTGTTTTTCAGGGTCACTAATGGTCACAGTGGCCATTAAGGACATATACTTAAATACCGCAGTATTCAAGAGCACAGAAAATTCCACTGACCGAAAGAATCAATCATTTCAGTTCACGTTTGTCCATTGAGTATACCACTGCTCCCAGGGTATGTACAGAATGTTTAACTTTGTTTTTTTTTGCCTTAGGCTACAGGATTTCTTCCACAGTTATCCTTCCCTGGACAACTGCATAATTCAGGTTGAGTTCCAGAAAGAGTTGACCAAAGCCTTACCTTGCTTGTCCAGTGCTTCACCAGCTGGGGATGTTGCTCAGAAGTCCATTCACACTCCTACAAAAATCAAGTACTTCCAAGGAATATTATCGAAAAGATAGCTGTTGTCTGTACCTCCAGAGTGGAAAAGGTAGCAGTGCTTATTTCCTTCATTTCCCAGTATGCCATCTGACCCTTTTTGACTGCGGGAACCATTCTTAAGCTCTCTGTAACATGCCTTATTCAGTTCTCATGGATTCTGTGATGAGGTTGCACACAAGAAATGTTACACGCAAGAGATTTGTAGTGATAATACACTTCTCCAAAAAAGTTAATTCCCCTCACCCCCCCCATCCAGTGACATAAGTGAGAGAAAGTATGTATGTATGCTTTTGTTTATTTATGTTTGATTTTCAGGGTAGTATACTGATCATTACTGATCACTTTCTTACTCAGTTCGGGTGAAATGCAGTACATTTCACGAGCAAAGGCAAAAATGTAAACCGTAACAAAGGTCGTTCAAATTACATACAAAATGGTATATGTACATTCTGCAGTGTAATGTATAATTTATTCATTGGTTTCTAATGTGGATCAACTCTCAGTAATTCTTTGAGAAGAGAAGTGGGAAGGAGATGGTGATAGTGTGTTAGGTCATTATCTGTTTAAGCAGGAGCGTTTGGCTTGGATGGAGAGGAGCCTTTTGAGTTACATTCTGAGTTTGGAGTAAGTATTGATTTTCTTTAGGTTAATGGGGAAAGCTTTCCAAACAGACTAAATTCCTGAGAGGAGAGAATGCATGTACAGTGCTCTGGAGTTTGGTTCTAGAGGTATTGAGAGCCGGTGTGGCTTGTGAGTAGTGCCTCAAGTTGTATAAGTTTTTTTTTTTGAAGTTAAGCTGAAAGGAATAAATGTTTGGAGTTGACTAGCTTGTAGAGTTAAAAAAAGCGGTTGCCAAAATATGTCAGTGTTTTAGTAAAAATAAGCTGTTTCATTCATCATTAACTACAGAACTTCAGACAAAACGCTTATCAAACTGTTTATATAATCAGTCAAATAACACCATCAAGTGGTCATCAGGTAAATTGCATATAATTCTATGCACAACTAAAAATGGAAAAATGCATTCCACTTCCCTTTTAAACAATAATAAACCGTTCACCAAGATGTCATCATTAATTCCTGGCTTGTTTGTTGCATTTAGTAGTAATTGCCAGTCTAATTCTTTTAGTTCCAATTGCGCTTCCCATTTCCCTTCCCTGTCAAAAGGGGATACCTTCTCTAACACAAAAAAATTATAATTTTTTTAAATTCTGACATTCAAAGGAATGCTTACTCAAGGCATTGAAATTGTACCCCTTAGAGATTACTGTATAGAAATTGACCATGTGTTTTTGGTTTTCTAATAGTGTGTAGAGCTGGGATCCTAACAGTAGGATGTTCATCGTGTTTTACTGTTGCAGTCATTACAATTGGGTTATCATGCTGGCAGGCTACCCGCACTCGGCCTGAATTCCAAAGTCTAGGTCCGGCGTCGGTTCCTGTCACCTCCTCCCTGACGTCAGTGCGCCAGGGGTATAAAAGATGCAGCCAACGCCATTTTCTTCGGTCTTTCTTGCCGCGCTGTGCCCGAAGCAAAAGCAGTTCGCAAGTGCCGGTCGGCCGAATCCTGAGATTATCAAATTCAAATTTGAGATCCGAAGTCTTCATTAAAGCTAAGTACCCCATTGGGGAAACATTTTTCTTGCTCCAGACCGATGTCAGAAAAAGTTAATAATTGTATTTCTTGTGGGAAGCAAATACCTCATAAGGATTTTCATTCTTACTGTATTCCTTCCCTAGGCCCTGACCACAATGTTGCTAGTTGTCAGTTTTGTGCTAGATTTAACCAACGCACTATTAAGCGTCGGTACGATTTTGCACTTCATTACTTTGGCAGAAGATTAAATTATATAATGCCGTCGGAAAAGCCGACTACCGGAGTTTATAAAAAGCGCAAAGAAAAAGAAAAGGACAGGCATCCGAGGTCCAAAACCGACAATGAGGCTTCCGCTAGGCCTGTCGCCGGTTCTCAGTGAGGCGCTTTCGCAGCCCCTGACGCCCGCTACCTCAGAGCCACAGGCCGCTTCCGACTCCCACGTGGAGCCGACTAGGCCGCTGGAAACTCAAGGTATTGGACACTCAGAAACTATTCCCTCAGATGGGTTCGGAGCCACTGAGCAGGCATTGGCTTCTGAGGGTGTCTTCAGGCCTACACAGTTATATGTGAAACCTACTTCAGCTTCAAAGGCAAAGACTAAAGCAGCTCTAAAGACAAAGAAACAAGTACAGCATTCTCCTGGACAGGCCACCATGCCTAAAAAACAGATGCTTAAAATGGCCGAAGACCTAATTACTTTGATCAGGGGTTCCCATCACCCTCCTGATAAGAGGCCTAGGCAAGAGATAGAATACGAATCTTCAGACCAGGTTTCCATTTCCTCTGATTCCTCCTCTAAACAGGAATATTCTATTCCTCCCTATGAGGATTCTGATGCTGAAGAATCTATCCCTTCAGCCTCTCCTCCTGAGGATTATTCTTTTGGGGAGACACTGCATACTGTGAGGGAGCATTTCCACTGGGAGACCCAAGATTACTCAGAATCCAAGAAAAGGCTCAGAGACTTCCTTTCATTACCTCAGCACAGACCCCTTGCTATCCCACCTGTTTTAAACATTGTAGAATATGTGTTTTCAGAGTCCAGTCTATCTCCAGACTCTTTATACCACCAGCCCCTGTTAAGCCAGACAGATACTATAGGGTTCCTGATTTACATAAATGTCTTTATAAAAACCCTGCTGCTGACTCAGAAACCATCCCTCAGGGTCCCAAAGGGGTCAAGGCTTCCACTGTAAAAAACCCTATCCCCTCTGATAGGGATTCTAGGGCCCTGGACAGATGGGGTAAAAAGATTTATACTTCTGCTACCTTGGCTGTAAGAGCTTTAAATTGCCAATTTCATATGCTTAAATATCAGCAATATCTGATGCCACTGCTTAAACAGAAAATGTTAAATTCAGAATGTGCAGAAAACAAAGAAATGCAGGATTTATTGCATGCAGCTGAACAAGTTGGAAAGCATACTTTGCAATGTGGTTTTGATTCTCTAGAGGCCTCCTGCAGGGCCGCTGTTGCAGGTTCTGTCATTAGGAGGCATGCTTGGTTAAAAGAACAGAATCTGCCTGATCATGTTAAAGCAAAACTATTAGATGCTCCGTTACAGCATGATACTTTGTTTGGTGTTAAAGCAGAAGAGGTGTTGAAGAAAATGGAGGACAAAGCTAAATCTATGCAAACAGTCAAGGATTTCTTGCAGTTACAGCCACCCAGATTTAGCAGGAACTGGCCTACAAAGAATTGGTCCTTTCCAGTGTCAGACAGGCCACAAAGAGGCAGATACAGACACCCCAGAGGCAGATCACAGCCCCAAGGCTCATACAGGCCTAAACAATGGGGTGCTTCTACCTCCAAAAGCGGAGAGGAAAAATCACAGCCTTACAGGAAACAGTCTCAATGACTTTCCCCTGCCAGCACCAAGCACTTATCTTCTGGCAGCCCCTTTGGGGGGAAAACCAGCACTTTTTTCACAAAATTTGCACATGATCACCCAGGACAAATGGGTCCTAAATATCATATCACAAGGCTACAGGTTCCACTTTCACACCCTGCCAAGGCCAAATGGTATGCCAGACCTGCCACACAATCAATGGGCAGAGGCACAAAAACAAGTTTCATCCCTCATGGACAAGAGAGCTATTCAGTTAGTACCACAGCAAGAGCAGGGACTAGGATTCTACTCAAGGCTATTCCTGGTGCCCAGAAAGGACAAAGCCTGGAGACCAATACTGGACCTGTCTATCCTAAACACATTCCTGGATATTCCAAAATTCAAAATGTTAACTTTGCAGCAGCTTCTGCCCATGCTGGGCAAGAGGGCTTGGCTTGTGACTTTAGACCTAAAAGAGGCATACCTGCATGTCCCAAACAGACAATCATGCAGAAGATACCTCAGATTTATAGCTGGCTCAATGCATTACCAATTCTCTGCACTGCCCTTTGGCTTATCTACTGTGTCCAGGGTCTTCACAAAATGCCTGGCACCAGTGATTGCATTTTGTAGACAAAGAGGAATACAAATATATCCTTACTTGGACAACTGCCTTATTCAAGCAGAGAACAAGGACATTCTACTACAGCATCTGGCATTTGTAAAAAAGATTACTAACAGGTCTAGGGTACACAGTAAACGAAAATAAATCAAAGCTCATACCCTCTCAAGAGATAATATTCCTGGGTGCAAGCATAAATACAACTGCCCAGATGGCTTATCTCACGCCAGACAAGCACAGACAACTGACTATTTATTTCAAAATGTTGGCAACAAAGACCCAGTTATCTGCAAGAAAAATTCTGCAGGCTTTGGGTTTCATGGCATCCTGCATTCTGCTAATTCTATGTGCAAGACTGCATATGAGGAAACTTCAATGGCATCTAAAAAGTGTTTGGACTCAACATTGCCACAGCCTGGAAACAATAATTACCCTCATTCCCTGCCTGCAACAGGAGTTTTGATGGTGGGCAAAAGCCTGTCACCACAACATGGGACAGCCATTCACCTTACCCACAGCCAAGCAGACATTGACAACAGATGCATCAGATTATGCCTCGGGGGTCCATATGGCAGGAAGATGTATTCAGGGCACATGATCCGCAAGTCAAATGCATCTACATATCAAACAAAAAGAGATGCTAGCTGTTCAGAACGCCCTGACAGCCTTCAAGGATCTACTTCATCCAGGACAACTACTGATAAGGACGGACAATACTACAGTTATGTGGTACATAAACAAGCAGGGAGGCACACATTCCTACCCCCTCTGCAGACTAGCCATGAACTTGTGGGACACAGCATTGACTTACCAAGTACATCTGCAAGCACAATTCCTGCCAGGAAGGACAAATACTCTGGCAGACGAACTAAACAGAAACCTAATGGATCCCCACGAGTGGAAATTGGATCCACAAGTCTTCACTATGATAACAAGGAACTGGGGATTCCCTGACATAGACCTCTTTGCCTCCCCTCACAACTACCAACTACAGAAATTCTGCACAAGGACTTATCACAAGCAAGCATGGAAAGTGGATGCTCTATCGTTCAGCTGGAAAGACCTAACAGTATATGCCTTTCCTCCTCTGCCTCTCCTCCCCAAGGTACTCCTCAAGTCAGACAAGAGAAACCAAAAATGATACTGATTGCCCCAGACTGGCCTCACCAGCACTGGTACCCAATCCTGAAGAGCTTGTCTCAATGCCCATCTTGGACATTACCTCAAATTCCTCACTTATTGACCCAACAAGACAGCCAAATACTGCACAACCAACTTAGGACCTTAAACCTGGCAGCATGGCGGATAATGTAGCCAGTCAAGGCACAACTCTCTCTAAAGCAGTGATGGATGTTATTTTGGAGGCCAGGAGGCCTAGCACCAGAAAATCTTATGCAGAAAAATGGAAGAGATTCTGTGCTTGGAACCAGGCACAAGGTTTTGACACGATTGTTCCAAATATTCCTCAGATTTTGCAATACTTAACTGAGATGCTTGATAAAGGCCTTTCTTTTTCATCAATTAAAATTCATGCCTCTGCCATTTCAGCTCATTACAATACAGAACCACCTATTTTTCTCATCCATTACTAAGGCCTCAGAGGGGCCAAAAACATAAGACCTCCAAGGAGAGCACCAATACCTGCATGGGACCACAACTATGTATTGGAAAGACTCACACTGCCTCCGTTTGAACCAGCTTCTGCAGCTTATATTAAATTCCTATCCTGGAAAACAGCTCTACTCCTAGCAATAACCTCTGCTAGACGAGTCTCAGAGTTACAGGTACTCATGGCTGTGGAACCTTTTATCATTTTCCATCCTGACAGGGTTTCTCTGCAGACAAACCCTACATTTATGCCTAAGGTAGTGTCCAGTGTGGCCCTTAACCAAACAATTAATTTGCCTACCTTTTATCCAAACCCACAGAATAAGGGTGAGAGAATTCTGCATTCTTTGGACATTCACAGGCAGCTACGCTTCTACTTGGACAGAACCAAAGCTTTCAGAAAGACTGAACAACTTCTAGTGGAATATGCTGCAGGATTACAGGGAAAGCCTATCTCAAAGCAGACCATTTCAAAGTGGATAGGTCACTGCATTCGTTTCTGCTATTCACAGTATGGCAAATCAGTGCCAAAGGCATTAGGCCACATTCAACCAGAGCAGCAGCCACTTCAGCAGCCTTCCTCAGAGGAGTACCAACCAAAGACATCTTAGAGGCTGCAACTTGGAGTTCAGTGCATACGTTTACAAAGCACTATCATTTACCTTTCTACTCTAAATCCAGGGCAGGATTTGCCACTGCACTTCTGCAGGGCCTGATAGCCTCTCCTAATCCTATTTAGCACCAGTCTCCCAACCTTAGCTTTGGGATTCAACCCAATTGTAATGACTGCAACAGTGAAACATGATGAACATAGTACAGTTGTGTACCTACCATAAATGTAGATGTTCGAGTGTATTCACTGTTGCAGTCCAGGTTACCCTCCCACCATCCCCCTTTTCTTTTGCTGGGACTTATCTGTATTTCTCTAGTCTAATCAACTTATGTGGTGTATTTGCTTGTAGATGAAGGAAAAGTTGATTTTGTGCATGCATGCTTATTAGCATAATTTAGCCTACCATTTTAGGGGCACCTGACATCTGGGGCAAGAAAAATTGAAGAAAATGGCGTCGGCTGCATCTTTTATACCACTGGCGCACTGACGTCAGGGAGGAGGCAACAGCAAATGATGCCGGACCTAGACTTTGGAATTCAGGCTGACTTGCGGGTAGCCTGCCAGCAGGATAACCCAATTGTAATGACTGCAACAGTGAATACACTCGAACATCTACATTTATGGTAGGTACACAACTGTACTTTATATCCTTGTCTTATGGTTAGTCATTTGGATTTTTCTAGGGTGATAACTGTGATGTGCACTGAGGGCTGAGTTTCTAATTAATCTGCAGATGCTGTTCGAAAATGAGAGTACTCCTTCGTCGATGGCTGCCCTGGTTGGTTGAGAAAGGAAAGGAGAGAGATGTTTTTTGGCCCCAAAGATGAGCAAGTTTATTTTTGTTCTCAGTGTGTCTATGCAGAAATGAAAGCTTAGAGATTGAGGAAGTCATAATCCTAGATACTTGAAGATGGAGGCTGCTTCCGTGGTGTGGTTGTTTAAGTCAAGGATAGTTAGAATCAGGTGAATTTTCTCTGGAGTTCCAGAACGCATGGTTTTGGTCTTGGAAGGGTTGAGAAGTAGTGTATGGTTTATGAGGCACTGGTGGAGCTTATTTAAGTCTGACTGGAGTTAGGATTGAATACTGGTGTGAAAGTGACTTGATCAGTAAATGACTATGTTATCAGTGTAGAGATTGAGGGAGGGGCAGTGGAGGTCACAAGAAAGTACATTAACCAGTGTGGAGAAGAGGAGGGGGGCAGTAATGGATCCTTATGGTACACCTTTGGTAATGGGTGCAGATTCTGATTGGGAGAATCCAACTTTAACTCTGAAGTATTTACAGTGAGGATGCTTTTAAGCCATGGAGTGCTGTCTGGGATGATACCAATTTCAGTTTGATTAGGAAAGGACAGTAGTCAGTGAAGTAAACTGCCTGTGTCAGTTCTATTAATAGGTAACTGTAAGTGGCCTCTGTCTGTGTTTTGCAGGATGTCATCGGTTAGGGACCATAGTGCAGTCATAGTACTTCATCCAAGCTGGAATCCATGCTTTTTGTAGGAGAGCAGGTAAATCTGCTTGATTTACTGTGAGAGTTTGGTGTAGACTATTTTTTTTAGAAGTCTGCCAGAGTTGTGAGGATGGATGTTGGACCAAAGTGACAAGTACCTTTTGGGTTGGTTTGTTTAAGTGTGGTTTAATAAGGACAGTTTTCCAGATTTGTGGCATGATGTTTTGTGTGATACATAAATTATATTCCCAGGTCGATTCTCAGCTGGGGTGCGTTATGTGCAGAGTCTGCATATCCTTCCTGTGTTTGCATGGGTTTTCATGGATTGGACATCCTAAATTGCCCATAGCTGTGAGTGTACATGCAGCTGTGTGGTGTGGAAGAAATACCATGGCAGGGCTAGCCATCTGGCAGTGTAAGCCTTGGTGCTGAATGATTGTCACTGTTGAAGTGACATACCGACCCTGTGTGCAAAAATGGGAAAAGGTGGGTGTGAATGGATGGATATGGGTCTTAGAAAAACATAGGTGATCTCTGTAGTGATAAAAGAACCAGGGACAGGGACATGTTTTGTCATGTCCAGGAGAAGTGTCAGTAGATATATTTTCGAGTAGAGATGACTTTGAGACATATTTCTTTTGAAATGAATGAGGGGATGAAAGGTGGATGGATGGGCAATTCATGATCTATTGGGGGTGTGGAGTTTATTGAAAGGAGTTCACAAATTTTTTAAGGAAGTCTTCCGGATAAATAGTTGTTGTGTGTCACACTGAATGCTGTTATAGAGAGGGTATCATAAGGAAGTTTTCTTCCAGCAAGAAGGTTAACTTTTTTCCAAAACTGTTTGGTGAAATGTAATTGTGATTTGTTTCTTTGTGTAGAGGTTTCTTTTCATGGCTTTGAATGCACTGCCAGTTTTTGCAAGGATGTAGAGAAGGCTCAAGTCTTAGTTATGGGGGGGGGGGGGTTTGTTTTATTTATATTTTTGCACACTTCATCCCTTACATTGAGAAGATGTTTCAGTTCAGTGGTTAGCCTTTCAGTTTTGATGGTCCACCCAGTACATTTTCAGTTCATGGATAGCCATTCATTTTTGATAGTCCACCAGTGCATTTTTTTTGAACCAAAGGAGGACAAGACTGAAACTTCAGATGCTTCTGACTTGGCTTAAAGGAGTGCACATGGGTATCCTGAGAATGCAATGTACTTGGAATAGCAGTGTATTTAGGAGTAAATGAATACATAAAGTATTAATTAAAAGTGCCAGTGCTTTCAGAAATGGTGTGCAAGAGTGTAGTGCCCTTAATTATCATTTTATGCAGACATATTGTAATACTGCTTTGTAAAGTTTATATAAATGTCCTTAACAGTATTCTTGGCCAAAATGTACTTGACTGTTTACATACAGAAAGTATGTTTGATGTTTCGTCTCATTCAAAACTAACTTTGGGCAAAGATTTCTACTTTAATATTTGCTTGTACAGTTACATTATACATGCTTGTGTAATATTCTGTTCAGTTAAATTGTTTGACATGTTTCTTTGACATGGTTTTTGTCTAAAGTGGATGTCAGGTCCAGGGTTTTACAAGATAGAGTGCACACTTATCAACAGTTTCAGCTCAGTAAGTCTGTAAAAAGAAGCTGAGAAATAACTGCTAGTTTTACTATCAGCTTGAGTAGAATTCATGTACTGACCAGTAAGTCACTGCCTTAATGCCAGCAAAGAAGAAATTTAGAGAAAATGAAAGAAAGTCAACTAGAAAAGATGAAGAGAAAACACTGACTGGGGAAAATCCTGCAGCTGTTCATTAAAAAGCAGTTCAAGCTTAAGCTTTGGTACAAGAGATGGCTTCCAATAATTTAGAGGAAGAAATGAATCACCTCCAAGTACATTTGATTTAAGTAAGTGAAACTTTAGAGTATCAAACACAAAACGCTGTGGACTGCAAACACCATACACCCAAACGAGCAATAGAACTCTGTAAAATGAAACTGTTTATTCAAACTGATACTGTGAGAGTTAAGTGCTTTTCGTCCCACCAAGTTGTGGGACTTCTTCAGATGAAAAGCACTTAACTCTCACAGTATCAGTTCGAATAAACAGTTTCTATTGCTCGTTTGGGTGTGTGGTGTTTGCAGTCCACAGCGTTTTGTGTTTGCAATCAGTTTTCCTGCTTGTTGCTGTTTTCAAACTATATCAACTCAGATAACAAAAGGCTGGAAAAGTGGAAGCATTAACTAATAAATCCCATGAACTGATAATACTTCAAAAATCAGAAGTCACATTGAAGAAAAGGATGGTTGAGTATGAGACTTTAAAAAAAAAATGATAGCGTTAGAAGACAGAGCACTCAGAGAAAATCTGCAATTTTCTGCTGTATCAGAGAAACTGGAAGGAACAAACGAAAAAACAACCAGCCAGCGTATTCCACAGATTTATTAGGTACAATAAAACTCTGACGCCTCGGCTCTATCCCAAAGCCTTCAAGGAGTAAAATGCATTCAAAAAGACTTGCCTCTTATACTCTATACAAACAATTATTCAATTAAAATATCAGATCAAGTATTTCCAATTAAGCTCTTCATTGAGACCACATGGATGCAATGTATTAAATTTAAGAATAAATAAAGACTCTTTAGTCAACAATCTATTATTTAAAACATTTTCATTAAACTTTGAAGTTTTAATCTTTTCCAAAACTGTGCCTTGTAGCCCCCCACCATCACTATTATGAAAATGTTCAAAGTGGGTTGCAATAGAGTTCTCTTGTTTCTTATTTTTTATATCCCTAATATGCTCTAACAGTCTGATCTTGAAAGCTCTTTTTGTTTGTCCAATATAATATAAATCACACGGACATTTAAGTGCGTATATCACTGCTTCTGTACTACAAGTAAAAATGCTACTAGTATTAAATGGAATCTTATTAATGAAATCAAATTTGTGTACTATAAACTTACATGCTTTACATCTGTTACAACCCATAGTTCCAACACTAGATATATTTAAATTCATTTTCACCTCTGGAATACTAAATTTACTTTTAACAATAAAGTTCTGTATATTTCTACCTCTTCTATAAGAAAAAGCTAGCTTGGCTTTCAGCCACGAAGTTACATTTTTCAAAGAACATAAATAGTTCCAAAAATATCTCACTACTTCAGAAATTTGGAACTGTGCCATCCATAAGTAGAGACAAAATATATAGTCTCTAAAGATTTATTACCAATGTCCTTACATAAAACTGTATTTGAAAAATATTTAGTATTATTCCCATTTATAAAAGAGCATAATTATTTCCAACTATATTTCATCAAGCCTTTTTCATATCCTCTTTTATTAAACATTTCCACTGTTATTTTCATTTCTTTACGTAGATCTTCCATATTGTTGCACAGCCTAAGTATTCTAAGCATTTCACCATAAGGAAGAGCTTCTCGAGTATGTACAGGATGGCAACTATCCCTATGTACATAATTGGTACCTTGCTCAAATTTTCTATGTACCTTAGTCTGTAAACTCACCCCATCTTTAATATTCAATTCTACATCTAAAAAAGAGATATTTCTACCCATTTGAAATCGATCAAATTGAAGATGAAACCTATTATTATTTAAAGATTGAACAAAATCTTCCACTAGTTCCAAGCCCCCATGTGCAATAAAAATCAAATCATCTATATAGCGAAAGTACTTAATAACATGTTGTGTAAAAAATGAATTATTATAAATATATTCCACTTCAAAGAGTCCCATACTAAGATTGGCATACATAGGGGCAAATGCAGCCCCCATGGCAGTACCCTGTTTCTGTCTGTATAAAACATTATTAAATTCAAAAAAATTATTAATAAGACAGAAATAAATTAATTCTATAACATATTCTGTAGCTGGAGAGACTCCAAGAAAAAATCGTACTGCCTCTAAACCAAAAGAATGACTAATATTTGTGTATAGACTTTTTACATCTATTATAAAAAAATATACATTTTTATTCCAATTAATATCATTAATTTTATGCAAGAAAACACATCTGTAACATAGGACGGGAGTGTAATAACTACCGAACAAAGATAGTGATGTAGAAAAACCCCAAGAGCATGTGTGAAATACTCACATCCTGCCACAATAGGCCTGCCCAGTGGTCGATTTAAATCTTTATGTACCTTCGGAAGGCCCTTTATACCGTACATTTGTTTTTGATGTCCAAATCTGTAAAATATCCTAACCTATTACCCTTAGATAATAGTTCATTATATTCCTTAAGGGCAGAAACATATTGTGGCATATCTGTGACTTCATACGTATTGACGTCATTTAGATGTTCCATACACATACCCAGATACTGAGAAAAATGCATAATAACTAATTTATTCCCTTTATCAGAGGGTTTAAAAATTATCTCATCCATTTTACTCAGAGACAAGAGCTTGCCATTCCATTTTAGTTAGGTTATATACATAAGACTCTTTCATTTTTTTAAATTCCTTAAAATTTTCCTGTAATGCAAAATTCAAAACATTAGTAAAATGTATTACTTCCTTATTAAAATAGGGAGGCATGAATTCACTTTTACCCTTAATATTATCAGTATCAAAATTGTAATAAGCATTCAAAGAAGATTCTGAATTACAAGTTACATAACTATCATCAGAATCAGTAGTATTATCCAAATTGTTATCAGCAATAGTATTATTAAAAGCAGCATTATTAAAAAAATATTTCAAATGTAGCTTTCTAGATAATCTGAATATATCGCATTTAATTTCATAAAGGCGTGGAACTACCGTGGGGACAAATTTCAACCCACGATTTAATACTGCATACTCAAAGTCCGTAAATGCATATCCTGAAAGATTTATAATGTAGTTATTAACTGGAGGTATAATTTGTTCTTTTACCTCGTTTGTAGTCCCTTGATTGATAATGGTTTCTTGAATATTGTCCATGCGTATCTCGGACACGTTTAACACCTTTTCTACCTCCCTCCCCATAGGGAGGTTCATCCTGAAAAGTCTGTGCATGTCGTACAGGCTGTTGTGCTGGAGGCAACTCTGGATATTCATCATTCTCATATTCATCTTCATACGATGTATAGTGCCCATCTGATGCTGAAAAGGAAGAGTCATGAACTTGGGAAACAGTTTCCGGTTTCTGAAATCTTACGCGACCGCGAGATTTGTTCTTATTTATACTGGAAGTAAATGCCTTGTTGTTTTCATAATCACATAAGTCTCGAATCAGCTTACGCTTCTTTCTAGCAACCAGTTCCTCTTCATACTTTTGAAGTTTGGAATTAATATCTTTCAAAAAAGTATCAAGCACCGGTGCAGATGAACCGGAAGTAAGCATATTACAAGTTTGTTTAATCTGTTCCCTCAGTTCTTTTTGTTTGACTCTATCCCGATCCACAAGTATATTGATCCATTCAAGTGTACATTTATGTGCTGCAGATACCCAATGTTTGTGAAATTGTAAATCAGTTGCATTTTGCAAATCAAACGGAAGAGTGGGATCTTTATACACTCTAAGCCCTCTCAGTGTAATATCTAGATCCAAGTACTTTTGTAGTCCCATTATATTAAAAAAGGTAGATGTTTCCTTCCACATAAGTTTATCCAATAGGGACTTACTTTCTTGTGGCAAAGATGTAGGCAGCCTTCTTCCTACAGTTTCAAAGGGTTCAAAACATCGCTGATTTCTCTCCTGCTCCCATTTATCCCAAGTTATGCAAGGATTAGAAACACTGGATGCATTTGTATTTGTATTTGCTGAATGAGAGGGACCATTTTTATCAGTAGAGTTATTTAGAAAACTGTCCAAAGACATCTGGGAGCCATTTCCCAGAGTATCCCGAAACACACGAGGCAAATTATACTGTGGATCACTGGCCATAAAGAGAATCCAAAAACCACAGAAAGACTGGAACAAACGAAAAAACAACCAGCCAGCGTATTCCACAGATGTATTAGGTACAATAAAACTCTGACGTCTCGGCTCTATCCCAAAGCCTTAAAGGAGTAACTGGAAGGAACAAACTGTATTAATTTTATAAAAGCACAAATAAGCTACTAGACTGTTATTCTACAGCATGATTTGCTAATTGAAAAGGGCACATTTGAGTGTATACTCCAAACCTGGTCATGAGAGACAGCAAGATGTATTAGTAAAAATGCATTCATACCAGCAGAAAGAGTTGATCCTTAAAAACTGTGTCAGAAGGGAAAAGTATTAAAACTTGGAGAAAGCAGAGTATTTGTGGAAAGTGATTATTTACTGTACAGCAGGCATAAGAGAAGCAAATGTATCCCTGCTATCAGGGAATGGTGAGAGGCAGGTTTGAGATTCAAGCTGCTGTGTCCAACTGTCCTCAGAATATTTTTTTTCCTGGAGTACCAAAGACAGTGTCTGATGCAGAACAGGCTAAGGAGGAAATAAAAATGTTTATCCAAGAAAATATGAGCCATCAAGCAGTAGTGGACTTGGCTTCTCATTTTTCTGACAGTAAACCTCATGGAGAGAGATTTTACCAATGAAATATTTTCCAGTGTTCCAAAGGAAAAATACTTCTTCTTTCGTCTTTTCTAGGTTAGGGGTTGCCACAGCAGATCACCTGTCCACTCATGATTGGCAGTGGAGTTTTACGGTGTCGAGTTGAGAGACAGAAAAAATACAGGAGTTGACTAGAAGAACCACAAGTATCTTGGACTTGAACCAGAGTCTGGTGTTGGGAGATGGAGATGAACAGGCTGAAAACCAGCAGTACATAATTTAGTGAATAAATGTGAGATTATAAAGCATTAATTACATTTATGAAATACGACTTTGCAAGAAAAAAGTACCTGAGAAACATTGGATTTTTTTGACTTTGTTAAACTTATGGGTGGTCTGTAAACATACACCCCCCCCTTGTCATTAATGTTTAGGACACTTGTAGGAAAAAGTAACTGTAAGTAGAACAGTTTTTGTTCTTAATAGTATGTGTATAAAACAGTTCATGGTATGAACTGCATGTTGTATAATAAAGCAGTTTTATGTAGTATCTAGTGGGAGTATTTAAAATGGGGGGGGGTCTTTTCAGTAACTGTATATGTGTTAAAGATAGAAGATAAAATTTGTTTTTTAAAATAAACAGGGGGGGATTCAATAATGCCTACAAAATAATTTTGACAGTGTGCCTGTCACAGTGCTCACATGGCCCCAAAAAGTTTTAGATTCAGTGAACTTCACATAGCAGCACTCACTCACGAGCAAACAGAAAATTTTGTGTTATGCAGATTACAGCATAAGCAGTTGAATTATATGCTAATGAAGGAAATCAACACAGTGGAGCGATTCAGCAACCTGTAAAGTAACAGCATGCTTGTGTTGGCCATGTATACAAATGTTTTCCGAATACAGAGATGCAAAAGAGTCTGCATGGAAACTAGCATTAGTAATTATCTATACATCTGTACAAAACAGACCCTAGCATGTAACCCGACATACATTATGACATTCTCAGACATATTGGATGCTAGAAAATTGTTAAAAATAGCAACAATTCCTTATTAAGTGCCATGACATAAATGCCACTTTACACCCCCTCCCCCAAATGAACAGTGTAATTGTAACTAATGTAGACAGCTAAAAGTGTAAATCCCATGAAACATAGAATATCAAACATGAATTCCTCTGTGCAGGTATGTACACCTGAGTAAAACCTTCCCTTTACTGTAGAACATTAGTCTCCCCTTCAGTTTCCCTGCCTACACGGTTATCAACCATGTAGATTCAGGGCTGTCAACATGGTGAAGATGCAGATGAGGGCAAACCTGATTAGAATTGCTGAATCCCAAAAGTTTGTAATGTGTAGGGATGTTCACTTTGTGTAGGCACTTCCACAGTGTTCATGTTGAATGCATGGCAACAGTGAATGATGACATCGGGGGGGTGTCAGGTTATACTTACAGAGGTGTACATGTAGGTCTGTGAAGTGTAAAAGTGCCATGTAAGCAGTGCACAATTCACAAGTTCTGTGTCAACCTCTTTATTGTTTGTTAAAATGCATCTTATTTATCTGCATTAGATTAAAATTTATTGTTTTAATTTTTGTCCTTGTTTGTGCAATGCTTCGCTTAGCGCAACCACAGGAAACCAAAGAATGAGTGGCAGGTTTCACGGTGCTTGTCACATAACTATTCCTGTGGTAGCATGTTTATGTGTAGGACTAGAGTATAGAAGGTCCTTGGTTCTACTACAGTGTCTGCAACCTTCTCTCTACTTTTTGAACTGCAGGTTTGCATGATATCATAGGCTTGGACAAAAGTAATAAGTTCCCTTGTGTTCACGTTATTTCAGCTTCAGTGCATGCAGTGGTAGGTAGGTGTGTATCATGCCACCAGTGGGAACTAACAGAGTTCATATATTCAGTAAAGTCATAGATGTTTTTGATAGCTGCTAATTACAGCATAAGCAGGAGATTTCAGTACAGTTGAGCTATTCAACAAGCTATAAAGCATCCCTCTAGCCTACATTCTGTTTTTTCCTTCATACTTCAATCTCATGAGAGTAGACACAAGGAAATTCTAGGTATAAAATAAAATTGGCTCAACTGCTGCATTTGCAAAGTAAGTCCAGAGCCTAGAATGTATTCTGTAATAATGTTATCTATTATTTGCTATTATCTATGAATGTTGGGTCTTTGTATATCTTAAATTGGTGCAGGAATGAAGTAAATAGTGATGGATTTGTACAGAAAGTACCTTAACATGTGACAACAGACATTTATTTTATTCATATGTCCATTACTAAGGTTTTCTTTCTTATTCCTCTCGTTTTTCATTACCCTATTTGCATGATGTGCCACATAGTGCAAATAGTGAAAGCAGTTCATGACTGCATTTATTGAATTTGCGAGAAGAACGGTCAAACACCTATGAAGAAGGCAGCCAAAAGTAGTAACTGGATATATTCATTTAATGCTCTTAGCCATTGTGAGAACCTAGCCTGGAGTACAGATGGTACTGGATTTTAGTACAAAGTGTATGCAGCTTTTTATTTATTTATTTTTTACTGCTGTGACATTGCAGTTTGCAGCAATGAAATGCAACATAGACAACAGTTTCCTCAAAATTCTTGTGGCAACAAGTGTAAGTGTAGGACTGCCATACACATGGTCTTGCGTTCGAATGCACTTTATGCCATATAGTATTATTTTAACCAATGTTAGCAATATGACTCGTGTTTGTGCACCACTTACCAGCCCGCAAAGAAGCGTAACTCACATGCATGTACACTTTATCACAGAAATCCACTCCTCACTATACTATGGAACTGTATATATATATATATATGATGCTTTCTTATTAGTGTTCATTGTCCATTTTCTTTGTATGACATAAAACTACACATGGAAGCATTACAAATTCAGGGCTCATTCTAAGTATACTTCATATATTCACAATACATATGTGTGTTGTTCCACCTCCTCCACAGCCAGTACAACTCCCGGGGCTCAATATTTTATACACACATGTATCAACCACACTGAAAAGTGTAATGTATAATGTTGTGTGCTCCCTCATGGACAGTGCTAGTCGCTGGTGCTGTCAACTGTGCTCTGCTAAACCCAAAGATCCAGCTATGCTCAGTAAGGGTACTTGTGTTTTTACAGCTAGACTTCTACACATCTAGTACACACTCTACACTTAGGCACCTGGCCGTATATGAACCTATGTGCCTATGCAGGCCTCCCAACCTGTTGTCCCCCACATGGCCTACTGATGTCATCTGCCATAAGTTAACCTGCAGCCATGTAAAAGTCAGAGTTGTGGCGTGTTGCTTGTGAAAAGTACTGTGTACTGTAGTCTTTGTACTTAAGTAGGGGTTCTTTTCTCGCTACAGTCCACTGTGTGTGTGTGTGTGTGTGTGTGTGTGTGTGTGTGTGTGTGTGTGTGTGTGTGTGTGTGTCCAGCCAGAAGAGCAGCAAGTGTATATCCTGCAGTTACTGCCCCAATCTCATAAACTGACAGTATTTTGATACTTTCATCTGCCTACACATCCATTCAGGCAGGCCTCCCACCTTCTCTCAAACATGCACTGCAGATATCATTCACTGTAAGTTGACCTGCAGCCATGTAAAAGTCAGACTTATACCAAGGAGGTTGCATAGAGTACTATGTTCTATAATCTGTGTACTCAGGGGTTCTGTTCTCACTACAGGCAGCTGTGTGTGTGTGTGTGTGTGTGTGTGTGTGTGTGTGTGTGTGTGTGTGTGTGTGTGTGTGTGTGTGTGTGTGTGTGTGTCAACACAGTACAGTAGATGTGCTATCCTACAGTTACTTCTCCAGTGGAATGGCTTGCTAGTCTTTTGATAACTTGCACAAGCCTACATATCCATCTCGTGCAGCCCTCCCAAAATCTTGTCCCCCACATGGCTTGCTGGTGTCATCCACTAGAAGTTGACCTGCAGACATGTAAAAGTCAGACTTGTGCCATGGCCCTTGCATTTAGTACTGTTCTCACTGCAGTCAAATGTGTGTTCTTGTGTGTGTGATGTAACTTGACATTACAGAGATCCTTTTACACTAGCATGTGGACACTGTTATCACCATATGCTTAACAGACAGTGCTGATGTACCACCACATGCTCAGCAGACTATGCTGATATAATCAGCTATTTCAGATTATTGAATGTACAACCATCCCTTCAGGACGGGATCAGACACTGGCCTAGAGCCAAGGCAGGCATCACCTTAGGTTCATTGGAGGTTACTAGGCTATTGGCCCTATAAACCTAGCCATGTTATACCATTGTTACTTATTGACCAATTTGTATGGTCTAAGTTTGCAGTGCAAATGTATGGTCATCACTGACTGTCCTTATCCAGGAAGTGCATGGGTGACGTACCCGGTGTAAATTTATGTTCTCCCATACAGTTAGCTAAGTTACGTTTAAACAGGGTCATTAAGGAGCTCTGTTTTATGTGAAGTGGGATTTTTTCCAGAGGGCAGGCAATCTCTGGGAGACATGTCTTGTCATTCCAGCATGTCCTGTTAATGTTGAGGGCTAGGTTAAGATCCCTAGAGTGAGTGAATATTGTCCCATGTGACTTGTGGATGTGCAGCATTTCTATTAGGCCAGTGTCTGAGACTGCTCTTTAGGCCCTGCACAAGTTGCCTCTCAGCAGCCTGTAAGATATGGAGTACAGTGACAGGGCCGTCAGTCTGTCCATGCAAGGTCATGTGTTGCAGGCCCTGTATAGTCTTGGTGAGAAACGTCTGAGGTCTCTCCTGCTGCTGCAGCTGTCTGATGAGGTACATAAACAAGAGAGCATTATACTGTATTAGTGGTCTGAGGAGAGATGAGTACAGAGGAGTTATAACGTCATTAGCTCTGTATGCAATGTCCGTACTTATGAGATGTGCTATGTAGAAGGCCTTCCTTACCACTGTGGACACATGTTGATTGCATTTAAGGGTACAATCAATATGTGTTCACAAATCTCTCGCCACAGGGTTTCAGCTAAGGGAGGTTTAGTGTTTATTTTGAGTCCCGTGGCTTTGGCACCAATCTTTTGTCTGTGTAAGGCCTTTTTGTAGTATGTCAGCATCATTGGGGGACTCGATGATTGCACTCAGTTTGCAGATATCGGTGTACATGGTAAGCCACAGGTCATCTGTTTTTCCCTGGATATCTGAGAAATACATTCCAAATAGCAGGGAGCCCAGCAAATATCCTTGTGGTACACCAGTGGTAACTGGTCTGCTGTTAGAGGTGGAATCTCCAGATTTGACTTTGTGTTCTGCTAGTGATCCAGTTGGCTACCCATTTAGTGACATATGGATTAATTCCCAGCTGTGTGAGTTTACCAGTGATGCCTGAGTGGGGCTAAGCCAAGATAGGCTGTATGTAGTGTTTTGCTTTCATCCAGAGCTTTGCTGACATTCTTGAAGTCGTCTACCAGGTTTTAATAAGCATGATCTACCCTTAACAAAGCCAAATTGTGTTGGGGCAACAGTTTGAATGTCACCTATGTCTTTGTTGATAAGGTCCATGATTATTCTATCCGTGGCCTGGCAGGTACGACTAGTGAGGCTTAGTGGTCTATAGTTCCCAGGGTCGGTTGACGGACCCCTTTTGTGTAAGGGAATTACTGTTGCTGTGTTCCACTCTGCTGGGCCAAACCAGTACTTACACTGTACTTGAAGCGAGTGCCAACTGGGTCCGCCTCCGCTAGGTCCTGTTTCAAACCATTTAGTAGCCAGCCTGGGTTGCTGTCCGGTCCCATAGAGGCTGTTTTTTCCCCATGGAAAGTGCGTTTATGAACTGCTCTTTGCAGATACTAGGTAGAGGACTGGTAATAGGTATGCTTTGGGTATGTCTGGTGGGGACAGGAGGGGTGAAGCTTGCCCCAAACTGTCTAGTAGCAGGTTGGCGATGTCCTCAGGGCCAGTATGAGTGGTACCATCTACTACTAGTTTGGCACAAAGCTGGCCCTTCACTTTTAGATTTCTGACATAGCTAAAGAACGCCTCCTGATATTATCTTTAGCTAATGATGCTAGTTTAGGTTCGTACATGGTTTTAGAGGACTTTACAAGATAGCTAATTTGCTTGTTCAAGCTGTGGAGGGTGTCTTTCCTCTGCTGAGTCAGTTCCGTCTTATTCTTAGACATTACTTTCTTCCACTTGTTATATAACCTATGTATGCTTGATGCCCACCAGGGTGACTTGTTTTCTGTGAGGACCTTGTTTTGATCTGTTCATGTTCAACTGACTCTGTACATTTGTATAGGTGTTTATACAGGCCATTTGTGTACACCTCTGTGTAGCAGTCATTGTTGACAGTGGTAGCATGGGGTTTGTAACTATTTATGGCATCAGTTAAGAAGCTGTAGTTTACTTTGGATAAATGTTTCATCCTTTCTGCTGTTGAGGAGGTGTCTGGTATGATTGTGAATGTGAACGAGACTGAATTGTGATCCGACCTGACCAGGGGGGCCAATGCACAAACGTTAGTGCAAAGGACCACTTTGTTGATGAGTACTAAGTCTAGGACATTCGAGCCTCTTATGGGGGAGCAGACTATCTCTTACACATCACGTGTATTGACGAAGTCCAGGAACCTTAGTTGAGCGTGTTTGTGCATATATATGACTCCAAATCAATGGGAGGATAGTTGAAATTACACATGACAAAGGTGTTTGACTGTATAGTAAGTGACCCAAGTAGGTCCAAGTAAGCAGAGTGGTACTTGTGGTTTATAGCGGGGACCTGTAGCTAACAATGATAAGGAAGAAGATTTTACATATAGTTATTTGGATTTGGGGTAGTGCTACTGAGTCGTACTTTTTGACCAGTCTTGCGATGTATTTCTCTTTAATGAAGATGTATACACCTCCGCCTTTGGTTATTTCGTGCTTGTTTTGATGTCTGAACGTGTGGAAGGCATTGAAGCTTTGCATGGCTAGGGGGCTTTCTGCAGCCTTGAACCATGTCTGTGTGACTGCACAGACATGGGCATCTTCCAAGGTAAGGAGTTCTTCCAGTGAGTGCAGTTTCTGATTTACACTACTTGCATTAAGCAGCATAACCTTCAGTTTGTCTGTCGTGAATTCTTTTATGTTGGAAATTTAATTGTTGTCACATTGCCTAAAAAGGCCACTATGGGAGAGGCAAGCACCTTCATATAGTACAGTGAGGTACATCTCCAGTCATTCTCTGCAAAATGGACTGTGTTGTTGAGAGACTTGAGTGTGTGCATGATCGACGGACCCTGGCACCTGACAGGCAGCTGACTGTGACCTTCTCCTTGTCCAGCCTGGAGAGAGGGACATTTTTATGTCTCACTGTCGAGTTGTTTATGAGCAAGACATTTGGTTTTGAGGTGTTTTGCCCGAGGGGTTGATTGGCTGAGACATTGTTGTGTGTATTATTATGTGTAGTGGATTCTGTTGGGTCTGCACTGTGTGCAGTACGTTTGCGCTTGGGAGGTCTGTAATCTTTAGTTATGTTTCTAGTGGGTACCTCTGTGTATGTGGGTTTGTGTGTTGTGAGCTTGTGTGCAAGAGGTGAGTTGTGTGTGTTGACAACTTATTTGATATCTGGTTTGTAATGTGAGAGAATTGATTCCAAATTCATAGTATAGATACAGCTCTCACATGTTGTATTAGTTTGTTTTAGCAGTAACTGGTTATCAGTATACATGAGGCAATTGCTGTGTTGCATCAGGATGCCCATGGAAGTCAGGCTGCCTGGAGAAATGGTGGGAAACTGTCTGTCCATTATGGAAGGTATATACTGTAGTAACTAGTGGGGAATGGGCTAATGGATCGGGTTTTGGTTTAAAACGAACAAAATGTGCCTTCTGTGGAGGGCTAAGGGTACAAAAATGTGTCAGTGTTTCACAATGCACAACTGAGTTGCTTGCAGGGCAGCAATGCAAGCTCTGAGCAGCTATGGTAAACTGAGTGCAAACCTGGCAAAGCACAAAGCTGGAATACAAGCAAAGTTAAACTATTTAAAAAAGTAAACAAAGGGAAAGGCCAACAGTGAGCCTTATTTCAGCAGTCCCCAACTCATATGGGTTCTTGGGTGCACAGTTCTGCCACAAGGGTGGAGAGGGACCTTCTGAATGTGAGAGGGCTGGTTTTAGTGCTCCATTGATTCCAAGCAGTCTAAAGTCAGCAAGCCTGAATCGAGCCTATGCTATAAAATGCAGAAGTACTTGAAATTCAAAGTGAAGAAAATCGCAGTCACAACAGAAGAACAGTTTAAATAAAGCAGCAATTCGTTAGAATACTCCAAGAGTTTAGACAGCAAACCTTCCTAGTGTGAAATAAGTGGTTTGGAACCCAAGTGCTTAAACCAGAACTCACACACATTCAGAATAACTTTTAATCTACCCATATACATCCACGTCATGGTTGGTAGCCCTGTGTTATCTTGATGAGAAAGCCCTTTGATCTGTCCAGCTGCTGCATGTGTCTGGTCAGGTTCATGCAACTGATGAGTTTGACTACACTGCTGTCATACAATCCTGAGATCTGAATGTGATGGTGTGCCTTGTGATGTGCACCATACGTATGTACTTGAAAACATGAAAGGTTATAAAGTAATGACACACATTGCATTTCCTAACTTCACAACCCTTACAAGAGAATACACTAGAAAGTACTAACATGATGATGCTATCTATTGTATCATTTGGCAAGGCAAATATAACTGATAGGTACAGTTATAAGTTCAACAAAAACAAATACAGATGTAATAGGCACTAATGTAGCTATGCACCCTGTGCATCAGACATAAAGTTTTTCTATCCTTGAATCCAAAAGACAGAAAACAGGGATATAGCACAGTTATCACTTGCACACGGTGCTGGGGAGGGGGGCAGCAGGAGGTCTAGGCTGACACAAAAGATCTGCGAGAGTGTGTGTGAGAAAGAAAGGGAGGCAGGCAAGCTATGTGTGTGTGTCTGTATGGTCCTCTATGTGAAAGTGGTGTGTGAGAGTCTGCATGAACACAGCCAAGGTCAGTGCTAGCTCTGTGTGTTGGTATGTTGGATGGGTGTGAGCCACATATGGTACAGGTGGCAGTTCATCGTTGTTGCCCCGACCACGAGAACTGGCTCTGCCAGGAGTTGCACTGGCACCTCCAAGCCCAACGTCAGATGGAGTGCTGCTACCTGAGTGTAACTGATGTCTGCTGGACGTGCTCCTTTCACGAGAATGCCGAGGGCCATGACCCCATGGCCTGGTGCATCTTGGTGTTGATAGCACACTCAACAATGGACCAGCGAAACTACTGCCACTACAGGAGCATGATCGGGCATGGCCACATTGACTATCAGCAAATGTTGCGTCTGACCTACTCCCACGAGAATGCCGTTCCCATCCCAGCAGATGTTCCATCACAGACGCTGCTCTTTCCATGACAGACACCCCTTGGTCCGTCCCAGACACCTCTCGTTCCAGTGTGTCATTCATCCGATCCAAGGAATCGATGAAATGGTTGAGGCAGTCACACATGTCAGACTGTACCACATCCCCAACCCTGAGCATTTCTCTAGAGCGCCTTTCTGAATGTGCCTAATGAATGTCCCTAAACATATCTTGTGTGACACAGGAAGAGACACCTGCACCAGGTGGAGGAAGGACAGCAGGCCCCCTCTGGGCACCCCTATCAACCTTCCTTTGTGGCACCTCGCCAACACTTTGACTATGGCCAGACTCAACTGGCACTGAAGCCGCAGTAACCACACTTCCCTGCTCAGTGTAATCATCCTCTACATGTCTTATATCTGTGGCCTCAGTAGACTGGGTAGGCGTAGGCCTACTGGTACTGTCTGGTGGAAAAAGAAGAGGGTGGCTGGATGTCCACCTCTGTGTCAGATTCAACCTCTGCAACCCCGACTGTGCCTCAGTTTTGTCACCATCATCATCAGTGTCTGATGAGACACTGACATCAGGTGGCAGAAGGCCCACAGTCCCACTGTCATGATCACCTGTGATAAAAAGGGAGAAACACAGGTATACATTAATACCTGCACTACTATTGTGCTGTATATACTAAACGAGTAACGGTGCTGCCACTATTACAGGAAGTACAGAGTACACACAACAGGCCTAAAATGACACATTATATTTCTAGAAATTGATCTGCAGTAATGAAATAGCTTTATTTGGCTTACCATCTGCGGGAGGGATCTGTCACTGGATTCCTGAAGGTCCTGCAATAAGTTAAGCAAGAGGTAAGGCCAACATCATCACATTTAACAGTAAGACAGGGAGTACTACATGTACTCCTTTCAATCTGCATGAAGTGTTCAAGAATGTGGCTGACAACTCCAAATTGAGCTTATCACTGTACCAATCTTCAACCCCCACCCCCCCCCCCCAAAAAAAAGACGTGGCACAGAAATAAATTGTATTTCAATTATTTTAGTATACAGCAATATTTAACTGGTCATATAACAAAGCCTACCTAGAAGCTGTTTTTGGGACTGAGAAGGAGGGGTGCCGTCATCAGTCACATATTGTTGGCCACTGTGCTGTGAGTTGTCCTGTTGTAGAAGATTTGCCAGGAATTCCTCATTGGGAATGAGAGGTGATTCTGCAGCAGGCCCATCCCCGGTTACCCTCTGGTCTCGGGCAACAGCGGCTGCACGCTTTCGTTCAGATGTTGTCAAGTCAGTGGCCCTGTGGTGCACCTGCTAATTAGTCCGGCCATGGCCGGCCACAGCATTTATGTTTGCAACGATCTGCTGCCATAATCTCAGCCCCTCTGGCATATTGGGACAACCCCTTCCGAAAAGAAAAGCATCATGTTGATGGAACGCATCAACAATTATTATATTCTCTGCCTCACTGAAGGAGGGGTCTGTGCTTCATTGACATTTTCAGTCCTAAAAGACAACAGAATGATAATACACACAAGTTTCACATAACTACAAAGTAACTGCTACCAGATAACATAGTTAAGGTAGGCAGTCAGTAGTACCCACTGGAATAACATAACACATACAACATATGTGAAATACTAACAACAGGAAGGATGCAAAACAAGGAGAGTAGCAAGAGCAACATATCCTTGTATGTGCCATAGCAGTAACTGAATGGTGCTCCCCCCAAAAGAACAGTCCATTCTAGTTTGTGACATAACAATAACTTCTCTTTGCTCCCCCTCACTCACTAAAGAACGGGATGTTCATCTTGTTTCACTGTTGCAGTCATTACTCTTGGGTTATCCTGCTGGCAGCCTACCCGCAGTCGGCCTGAATTCCAAAGTCTTGGTCCGGCGTCGGTTGCTGTCACCTCTTCTCTGACGTCAGTGCGCCAGGGGTATAAAAGATGCAGCCAACACCATTTTCTTCAGTCCTTCTTGCCGCGCGGTGCCCGAAGCAAAAGCAGTTTGCAAGTGCCGGTCGGCCGACTCCTGAGATTTTCAAAAATGAATTTCAGATCCGAAGTCTTCATTAAAGCTAAGTACCCCGTTGAGGAAACTTTTTTCTTGCTCCAGACCGATGTCAGAAAAAGTTAACAATTGTATTTCTTGTGGGAAGCAAATACCTCATATGGATTTTCATTCTTACTGTATTTCTTGCCTAGGCCCTGATCACGACGTTGCTAGCTGTCGGTTTTGTGCTAGATTTAACCAACGCACTATTAAGCGTCGGTACGATTTTGCCTTTCATTACTTTGGCCGAAGGTTTAATTATATAATGCCGTCGGAACAGCCGACGACCGGAGTTTATAAAAAGCGCAAAGAAAAAGAAAAGGACAGGCATCCGAGGTCCAAAACCGACGACGTGGCCCCCGCTAGGCCAGTCGCTGGTTCTCAGTGAGGCGCTTTCGCAGCCCCTGACACCCCCTACCTCAGAGCCACAGGCCGCTTCCAACTCCCACGTGGAGCCGACAAGGCCTCTGGATACTCAAGGTATTGGACTCTCGGAAACTATTCCCTCAGATGGGTCCGGAGCTGCTGAGCAGGCATCGGCTTCTGAGGGTGTTTTCAGACCTACACAGTTATATGTCAAGCCAACCTCAGCTTCACAGACAAACACTAAAACAGCTCTAAAGACAAAGAAACATGTACAGCATTCTCCTGGGCAGACTTCCATGCCTAAGAAACAGATGCTTAAAATGGCCGAAGACCTAATTACATTGATCAGGGGTTCCCATCCCCCTCCTGATAAGAGGCCTAGGCAAGAGACAGAATATGACTGTTCTGATCAGGTTTCAATTTCCTCTGACTCCTCTTCTGAACAGGGATACTCTTTTCCTCCCTATGAGGATTCTGATGCTGAAGAATCTATTCCTTCAGCCTCTCCTCCTTAGGATTATTCTTTTGGAGAACCTCTGCATACTATGAGGGAGCATTTTCACTGGGAGAGCCAAGATTACTCAGAATCTAAGAAAAGGCTCAGAGACTTTCTTTTACTATCTCAGCACAGACCCCTTGCTATTCCACCTGTTCTAGACATTGTAGATGATATATTTTCAGAGTCCGGCCTGTCTCCTGACTCTTTACCCCCTGCACCTGCTAAGCCAGACAGATACTACAGGGTTCCAGACTCTCATAAATTTCTATATAAAAACCCTGCTGCTGACCCAGAAACTATATCTCAGGGTCCCAAAGGGGTCAAGGCTTCCACTGCAAAAAACCCTGTCCCCTCTGATAGGGATTCTAGGGCACTGGACAGATGGGGGAAAAAGTTTACACTTCTGCTACCTTGGCTGTAAGAGCTTTAAATTGTCAGTTTCATATGCTTAAACATCAGCAATACTTAATGTCACTGCTTAAACAGAAAATGTTGACAAATTCTGAATGTTCTGATAACAAGGAAATGCAGGATTTATTGCATGCAGCTGAACAAGTGGGAAAGCATACTTTGCAATGTGGTTTTGATTCACTGGAGGCCTCTTGCAGGGCCGCTGTTACGGGTCCTGTCATTAGAAGGCATGCTTGGTTAAAGGAACAGAATATGCCTGATCATGTTAAAGCAAAATTATCGGATGCTCCATTACCGCATGATCCTTTGTTTGGTGTTAAGGCAGAAGAGGTTTTGAAGAAAATGGAGGATAAAGTGAAATCCATGCAGACAGTTAAGGATTTCCTACAGGTACAGCCACCCAGATTTAGCAGGAACTGGCCTACAAAGAATTGGTCCTTTCCCATGTCAGACAGGCCACAAATAGGCAGATACAGACGCCCCAGAGGCAGATCCCAGCCCCAAGGCTCATACAGGCCCTAACCAATGGGGTGCTTCTACCTCCAAAAGCAGAGAAGACAAATCACAACCATACAGGAAACAGTCCCAATGACTTTCCACTGCCAGAACCAAGCACTTATTTTTTGGCAGCCCCCTTAGGGGGAAAACTAGCATTTTTTTCACCAAATTGGCACATGATTACCCAGGACAAATGGGTCTTGAACATAGTGAACAGGGATACTCTTTTCCTCCCTATGAGGATTCTGATGCTGAATAATCTATTCCTTCAGCCTCTCCTCCTTAGGATTATTCTTTTGGAGAACCTCTGCATACTATGAGGGAGCATTTTCACTGGGAGAGCCAAGATTACTCAGAATCTAAGAAAAGGCTCAGAGACTTTCTTTTACTATCTCAGCACAGACCTCTTACTATTCCACCTGTTCTAGACATTGTAGATGATATATTTTCAGAGTCCGGCCTGTCTCCTGACTCTTTACCCCCTGCACCTGCTAAGCCAGACAGATACTACAGGGTTCCAGACTCTCATAAATTTCTATATAAAAACCCTGCTGCTGACCCAGAAACTATATCTCAGGGTCCCAAAGGGGTCAAGGCTTCCACTGCAAAAAACCCTGTCCCCTCTGATAGGGATTCTAGGGCACTGGACAGATGGGGGAAAAAGTTTACACTTCTGCTACCTTGGCTGTAAGAGCTTTAAATTGTCAGTTTCATATGCTTAAACATCAGCAATACTTAATGTCACTGCTTAAACAGAAAATGTTGACAAATTCTGAATGTTCTGATAACAAGGAAATGCAGGATTTATTGCATGCAGCTGAACAAGTGGGAAAGCATACTTTGCAATGTGGTTTTGATTCACTGGAGGCCTCTTGCAGGGCCGCTGTTACGGGTCCTGTCATTAGAAGGCATGCTTGGTTAAAGGAACAGAATATGCCTGATCATGTTAAAGCAAAATTATCGGATGCTCCATTACCGCATGATCCTTTGTTTGGTGTTAAGGCAGAAGAGGTTTTGAAGAAAATGGAGGATAAAGCGAAATCCATGCAGACAGTTAAGGATTTCCTACAGGTACAGCCACCCAGATTTAGCAGGAACTGGCCTACAAAGAATTGGTCCTTTCCCATGTCAGACAGGCCACAAATAGGCAGATACAGACGCCCCAGAGGCAGATCCCAGCCCCATGGCTCATACAGGCCCTAACCAATGGGGTGCTTCTACCTCCAAAAGCAGAGAAGACAAATCACAACCATACAGGAAACAGTCCCAATGACTTTCCACTGCCAGAACCAAGCACTTATTTTTTGGCAGCCCCCTTAGGGGGAAAACTAGCACTTTTTTCACCAAATTGGCACATGATTACCCAGGACAAATGGGTCTTGAACATAGTGTCTCAGGGCTACAGGTTCCACTTTCACACCCTGCCAAGGGCTAAAGGTATGCCAGACCTGCCACACAATCAGTGGGCAGAGGCACAAAAGCAAGTTTCCTCCCTCATGGACATGAGGGCCATTCAGCAAGTACCACAACAAGAGCAGGGACAAGGATTTTACTCAAGACTTTTCTTGGTGCCCAGAAAGGACAAAGCCTGGAGACCAATACTGGACCTGTCTATTCTAAACACATTTCTGGACGTTCCAAAATTCAAAATGTTGACACTGCAGCAGCTACTGCCCATGCTGGGCAAGAAGGCTTGGCTCGTAACTTTGGACCTAAAAAAGGCATACCTGCATGTCCCAATCAGACAATCTTGCAGAAGATACCTCAGATTCATAGCTGGCTCAATGCACTACCAATTCTCTGCACTGCCCTTTGGCTTATCTGCTGCGCCCTGGGTCTTCACAAAATGTCTGGCACCAGTAATTGCATTTTGCAGACAAAGAGGAATTCAAATATATCCTTACTTGGACGACTGCCTTATTCAAGCAGAGAACAAAGACATTATACTAAAGCATCTGGCGTTTGTAAAAAGATTACTAATTTGCCTAGGGTACACAGTAAATGAAAAAAAATCAAAACTAGTACCCACTCAAGAGATAATATTCCTGGATGCAAGCTTAAATACAACTGCCCAGATGGCTTATCTCATGCCAGACAAACAAAGGCAACTGACTTCTTACTTCAAAATGTTGGCAACAAAGACCCAGTTATCTGCAAGAAAAAGTCTGCAGGCTTTGGGCTTCATGGCATTCTGCTAATTCCATATGCCAGACTGCATATGAGGAAACTACAATGGTATCTAAAAAGTGTTTGGACTCAACATTGCCACAGCCTGGAAACATTAATTACCCTCATTCCCTGCCTGCAACAGGAGTTTCGATGGTGGGCACAGGCCTATCACCACAACAAGGGACAGCCATTCACTTTACCCACAGCCAGGCAGACACTAACAACGGATGTATCAGATTATGCCTGGGGGCCCCACATGGCAGGAAAATGTATTCGGCACATGGCCCGCAAGCCAGATGCATCTTCATATCAATCAAAAAGAGATGCTAGCTGTTCAGAGTGCCCTGACAGCTTTCAGGGATCTACTTCATCCAGGACAGCTACTGATAAAGATGGACAATACTACGGTCATGTGGTACATAAACAAGCAGGGAGGCACACCTTCCTACCCCTTCTGCAGACTAGCCATGACTTTGTGGGACACAGCATTGACTTATCAAGTTCACCTGCAAGCACAGTTCCTGCCAGGAAAAATAAATACTCTGGCAGACGAACTAAGCAGAAACCTCATGGATCCCCACGAGTGGAAATTGGATCCACAAGTCTTCAGCATGATAACAAGGAAATGGGGATGCCCAGACATAGATCTATTTGCCTCCCCTCACAACTGCCAACTGCAGAGATTCTGCACAAGGATTTATCACAAGCAAGCATGGAAAGTGGATGCCCTATCCTTCAGCTGGAAAAACATAATAATATATGCCTTTCCTCCACTGCCTCTCCTCCCCAAGGTACTCCTAAAGGTCAGACAAGAGAAGCCAAAAATTATACTGATTGCCCCAGACTGGCCACGCCAGCACTGGTACCCAATCCTAAAGAACTTGTCTCAAGGTCCAGCCTGGACATTGCCTCAAACTACTCACTTACTGACCCAACAAAACAATCAGATCCTGCACAGCCAACTCAGAACCTTAAATCTGGCAGCATGGCAGATAATGTAGCCATTCAGAACACACCTCTGTCCAAAGCTGTAATGGATGTTATCTTGGAGGCCAGGAGGCCCAGTACCAGAAAATCTTATGCATTAAAATGGAAGAGATTCTGTGCTTGGAACCAGGAACAAGGAATTGACACGTTTGTACCAAATATTCCTCAGATTTTACAATACGTAAATGAGATGCTGGACAAAGGCCTATCCTTTTCATCAATTAAGATTCATGCCTCTGCCATTTCAGCCCATTACAATACGGAACCAACTATCTTTTCTCATCCTTTAATAAGGCAGTACCTCAGAGGGGCCAAAAACATAAGACCTCCAAGGAGAGCATCAGTACCTGCATGGGACCTCAGTTATGTCTTGGAAAAACTCACACTGCCTCCTTTTAAGCCAGCCTCAACAGCTGATATAAAATTCTTATCCTGGAAAACAGCTCTGCTCCTAGCAATAACCTCTGCAAGACGAGTCTCGGAGTTACAGGCACTCATGGCTGTGGAACCTTTTATCATTTTCCATCCAGACAGGCTTTCTCTGAGGATGAACCCTACATTTATGCCTAAGGTGGTGTCCAGTGTGGCCCTTAACCAAACCATTCACTTTGCCTACCTTTTATCCAAACCCACAGAACAAGGGTGAGAGACTTCTGCATTCTTTGGACATACACAGACAGCTACGCTTCTACTTGGACAGAACTAAAGCTTTCAGAAAGACTGAGCAACCTTTAGTGGCATATGCTGCAGGATCACAAGGAAAGGCTATCTCAAAAGAGACCATTTCAAAATGGATAGGCCATTGCATTCGTTTCTGCTACTCACAACATGGCAAATCAGTGCCTAAGGGCATTAGGCCACATTCTACCAGAGCAGCAGCCACTTCAGCAGCCTTCCTCAGAGGAGTACCAACCAAAGATATCTTAGAGGCTGCAACTTTGAGTTCAGTGCACACTTTTACAAAGCACTACCACTTACCTCTCTACTCTAAATCCAGAGCAGGCTTTGCCACTGCAGTTCTGCAGGGCCTCATAGCCTCTCCTAATCCTATTTAGCCCAGCCACCCATCCTCAGCTTTGGGATTCAACCCAAGAGTAATGACTGCAACAGTGAAACACGATGAACATAGTACAGTTGTGTACCTACCATAAATGTAGATGTTCGAGTGTATTCACTGTTGCAGTCCAGGTTACCCTCCCAACATCCCCCTTTCATTTGTTGGGTCTTATCTGTACTTCTCTATTCTATACAACCTGTGTGGTGTATTTGCTTGTAGATGAAAGAAATGTTTACTTTAGTGCATGCATGTTTATTCACATAATCTATTTAGCCTACCCTTTTGTTGTCAGCTGACATCTGGGGCAAGAAAAACTGAAGAAAATGGCGTCGGCTGCATCTTTTATACTCCTGGCACACTGACGTCAAGGAAGAGGCGACAGCAACCGACGCCGGACCAAGACTTTGGAATTCAGGCTGACTGCGGGTAGCCTGCCAGCAGTATAACCCAAGAGTAATGACTGCAACAGTGAATACACTCGAACATCTACATTTATGGTAGGTACACAACTGTACTTTCCTATTAGAACCTCGAACACTTGAAATGTCGAGCGTCATATGGTCGACACCATATGATCGACATTTCAAATGTTCGAAGGTTAAGCATAACGGTGCCGTTCAGTGCAGAATGGGAGAATTTCCCTTTTCTGCACTGAAGTGCGATCTCGGAGTTGGTATATTTAAGTAGGGGGGTGTGGGGGGTGCAGGGGGGCTTGCCCCACTACCTGCACCATTAAGGTAAGTATTTTTTTGTTTGTTTTTTATTATTTATTCAAACTTTCGAATTTCGATCCTATGTTGTCGAACATATGGGATTCAAAGTTTTGAAAGTTCGATTATATAATATAGACCCTAAAGAACAGGCACATGAACTATTTTGCTAATAAAATACATTTGAAATGCTAAACATGCATTCAAAGGACCTGTCCCTGAAACATTTGTACATATGTATCACACAGCTTACTATTTTCATGTGTTGTCAGTCATTTGTACTTCTGAAATGGCATGACAAGCATGGCCATGCCATCAGCACTGTTGTAAGCTTTGCTTAACATTATTCATTAATATAATTCAGCATATGCATTATGTAGGTAACAAAATGACGGCATACCTGTTGGAGTGCAGTACTCCTCTTTAAAGATAGCTTAGGAAATATTTTGCTTTTATGAACATGTAGCAAGTATCCTCACCATCAGTTTGGCTAGGTACATATTTACCTTTTTATAATGGAGTAGATTATTAATGGATTGCATCTGTCTAGGCTGTGTTTCAGAGATGCTAATTACAGTGTAAGCACCTGAACTGCATGCTAATCAACCAATTTGATGGAGCTATTCAGAAGTTATAAAGCAACCATGTAGGCTCCATGCTGTTTTTTTTCCTGTGGATTTCAAAAGTAGTGGAGTATAGATACAGAAAGTCTGCACAGACAGACTGTTACGAGCTGCTGCTTAACTCCATTTGTATGTACTATAGGCTGCAGACAGTACTGCTGCTGCTGCCGCCAGTAAGCCTAGGCTGAGATGGAGAAGAGTTTTCAGGCCACATTTAACTTATCACAACATGCACAGCATGTACATTATAGATTGCTGTAGAGTGGCCAGAGACACAGTACAGGAACCCTGCGACCTATGGCGGCCTCAACTCAGTCACAGTCTTTACTTCCCCTTGTCTTGGCTGTGTACTACTTTCATCATAGTCAGCCCTGAACTAACACTGCAGCAGCTACTGCATACACAAAGTAAGTCCTGTACATGTGCTGTATTATATAATCATATGACATGTCCTTGTATTTTATCACTTGGTACAGTAAGCAACTGCAAGGTGGGAGATTTGTAGAGACGTTTGTCACATGTGACACAGACAGTTATTTGACTTGTATGTGTCCATTGACAAGTAGTAGGCCTCAGGCCTCACACATTGATACCGCCCCAAAGTAATGATGATCGCTGCATACCCTCACTTTAGCACCACACGTTTGTAATGGAAAAGCATAACAGAGAGTGAGAAGTTTGAAAGTAACGAGACACATAGCAGTTTCTAGCTTCACCACCCTCACAAAATCAAACTGGCAGGATGCAAAACAAGGAGAGTAACAAGAGCAGCATATCCTTGTTTGTGCCATAACAACAGCTCAGCCTGGGGCCAACCCCCTTCGAAAGAACATTATACCCTTGCATGTGCCATAACAGGAATCCAGCTTTGCTCCCCAACCCCAAAGCAGCCATCTATGCTTGTTTGTGCCATCCAGCCTTCCATTAATTTGATGGCAACTGCATATCATAGTCTGCCCAGTTACTATCCTCACACATTTTAAGGTAAATGATATAGACTTGCTTACACATTGCATGTGTTTGAGTGCTGGTCAGATAAATGGTGAATGACCAAGAAATGCAGAAAGGTAGGACACAGTTGTATATTTGCAAGGCATAATCATAGCAAGTTGTGTGATCACTAAGTGCATTCCATCCAGATTTATGAAATGGGATACATTTACAAATAACACATCATACCTTGATATCACAGTACCTTTGGTTGCACTTGGTTGTGTGAGAAATGATGTCATGTATTTGCTGTAAAGCTGTTTGTGGAGCAAAGATGGATAAGTACCCCCTCCTGTTTTCTGATGGTGCATTGCAATGAGATTTGGGATCCAGACCTGTGTAGTCATATGTCATGGGTACTAACATTTTTACTGTATATGACATAGATTGATTTCCCGCATTTCAAATATTTCTTAATTTTTTTATATTTTTTTGGGGAGGGGGCACTGTTTGCACAATGCGGTGCTTAGCACAAACAGCTTTAGCTATATGGATCTGATTTGCATTTAGAGTGGCAGTGCATAAACTGGACTTATGGGCCATCCAGGTAGCAGACAGGACCTGGACAACCACAAACATACGCCAGATGCATTCAGTTAATACTATTGGCCATCGTGCAAACACATTTCCTGGCAGCGTGCACTCTCGAACAATGTGTTTGCGTAATGGTAAGCGTGAGCAGCATTTTCAAATGTTGCAAATCCAGAAAGTGCGCACTCCTAGTAAGCATCGTACCAGCAAATGGCAGGAAACATCATTCTGCATTAGTCTTTATCTGTGATAGGCATGGCAGTTGTTCCTGGGGAGTTTTTGAGATTCTGTGCTCAAAAATGTGGTGTCCAAGAGTCCTAAGTGTTTGTTGGACTTCTAGTGAATGAACACGAGCCCAGACCTTTGCAGAGGGAGTATTGTGGCTCAGATAAAAGGCACAGGCATGGAATAGTCTGGCTCAAGCTCTCACCAGTGCTACCGGAATCACTACAGACACCTCAGGATGAGGAAGAGGGATACCCTTGACCGCTGGATTGAGGAATGTGGGACTAGGAGCACCCCACAGATGTGTAAGTATCATTTACAGAGACTACTTGTTAGAGTTAAAAGCTATGTATAGTCAGGATTGGTATGCTTAATTGTATTTTGTTCTGTTCTGTTTTTTTCTGCAGCCATCACAGACCGAGAACTGAATGTGCAAACCCATGCTGCTAAATTGGCACAGATGCAAGATGCATGTGGTAAGTATGCACCCCAACAGTAGGGTTATTTTAGCATTAAAAGTTATTGCATTTATTGGTTAATTACACAGTTGTACCAGACTGAGCATTCATTTCTCAACTGTAATTGGAAAGTATGCATGCATTACTCTGGAGGGCCAAACAGCAGTTCAGTATTACAGAATAGTCATAGGTTGTGCCTTCAAAGTCCACACTTCACAAATGTACAATACTGTTAAGTTTTCATCAATATTTATTTATTTTATTTTATTTTACATTTGTTTACCGGGGTAGTCCGACTAGATACATGTCCATTTTCAGCAGAGGTCCAGGGAGAAAAGCTCCAAAAAGACATTCAACAAACTGTTAAATTTTTACAGTTTTAAACACAAAATAAAACACAAATAAAAGGATTTTTACAAAGACGTAAACAAACACAAAAACAGATAAACAAATTATTACATTTTTACTCAGATGGAAAATTCTAGACAATGTTTTTAAGAATGATAGGGTATTGAATGCCTAGTAGGCTAACCTGGTAGTAGATTCAAGGAGATCATAGGTTTTATAAGTTAAGAAACAAAGTGTAGGCAGAAGTCCTCCATGTACACACAAGTGATGGTTAGAGTTAGTCTGGATTAGGACAAGGACATAGCCATCATTTTTTAAAGTACTGAATCAGATATTGCAATGTAAAGTCAGAGCTCTAAAGCAGTGTCATCACTGGTTTGCTGTAAACTGTAGTCAGTTTACTTGGAACACGCATACGTGCAGTGTATGTACACATTAATGATTGCTTACTGCAATCTGTAGTATATTGTGCATCTGTTAGAAGCTGGGTAGTCTAAACAGTAAACAAAGATATTTGTTAGGAGTTTGTACTGTTAAACCTAAAGGGAACAGAATAGAGTCAAATAATTGTATCAATGCTTTGTATGTCATATATGAAGTTACTGATGGTCTCCCTTTTTTTTTTCTCACCCCAACCCTTTTCTCTCTCTTAATTTTTATTTTTTTTTCCCACAGCACAGCAGGGTAGGCCTGTCCCATGGGATAATCCTGCCCCCATTCCACTGGCTACAGCACCACTGCCCAGCACATCTGCTGTACAACATGGTAGCACCCCCTTTGCTGCCCCTGCACTACCTGGCCCCTCAGGTCATTCTGCCCCATAGGATAGGCCAGTAACTCCCTCCAGGTGCAGTGGCAGAGGTGGTGAGTTTATCACCCACAGTGAACTGCCAGGATTGGTGTGTATGATTGTGCACCACACAGTTGGTGCACTCCTACGCCAGATGGAGACACTGCTTTCCATCATTGTATTAAATAACACAAGGCGATGAGACTTCAGACACTGCAGTCATCTGTGGAGTGAGATGACAATGATGACAGTCTACTGGGTGATGACTCGATTCTCACTGTCACCCTACCTGACGTCCATGGGTTCATGATGTCTTCCACCCTCACCCCTACCATCTTGTTCACTCACCTCATATGTCCTTCACCTTCCCTATCTCTTGTCATTGTCATATCTGTCTGCAGTTGCTTCCTCACTTTCCCAACTTAACCTACCCAGACATTCCTACATCCCTTCCCCAACATTCCTCTTTCAAGAAAATGGGTACTTGTCCCACAAAAAAAAATGCCTCATACAAAGCTCTCCATTTTGCACACGTCTTCATGATGCACATGATTCAGTCCAATTCCCTATTTAGCAGATTGTGTTGTGCTTACCAGGGGGGTGTTAAGGTCTGGAGGTGACTGCCTAAAGTCAGCAAATTTTGTGCATATATGTTCATGTTTTATTTTTGAAGAAATGGATAGCTCTGGTTCTTTCCTACATCCTTCTTGTGCACATTCCTGCCTTCCTTTCATTTTATTTTCCCCCCTGCTTGCTCCCCATTTCACCACTTTCCTATCTTCCCCAGTTCTTTTCTTTTAAGCATAATTGCGAGATGGTACACATTGCGCACTAACCCGCAGCTAGGACAAAACCAGTTATAAGTATTATGTAGTTGTATTGGGAACCAGTACTACATAGCCATATTTTAGTGTGTCAAATACCAACTATTAAACTTCAGAATTTGGATTTACACATACAATTGTTTGAAACTGTTACATCCACCGGGATTCAAACCAAGTACCGCCTAAACAAAAAATACACATATCACTGCATTAACAGGTGGTGTTACAGACTCATTTGATTAGAGGTGTATTTTAGAGACTGTATATCAAATGTCAGACTTGACTGCTGTTGTATACACCTGCTACTTAACTGAATCTCTGGCTACAGGAATTAATGCACTTAATGCAGTGATAAGTGCCTTTTTGGGACAGATGGTATAGCTGTAGGTAATACATCAAAGTATTTTGGTAGTAGCATTGCTTATTGTGCACTACTGCTGTGCAAAACTAAATGAGTATCACGCAACAATGCTTTATGAAACATAACAGGGAATTGTGCAGTGCTGCTTCATACAAATTTAATGAACAAGATACGACATTAGTGATATGGGGAGCAAGCATGGGAAGTATAAAGGGAAATCTTTCCTAACCTGTGTCACTTACTATTGAATGTATTAAATACATGTGCTAGCTAACTGACTCTGTGGCAGCAAGTGTTCATGCATTGTTGCTGGAGGCAAATGATACTGGGTTCAAATATGGGTGGAAGTAGTAATTTTTACAATTGTGTATGATACTTTAAAAATGTCCACTTGTATTGCTGCCATTAACTGTTGCTTCATGGTGGTGCGCAGTGAGCACCATCACTCAGTAATTCTTTAAAGAAAAGAAATGGGGGAGAAAGGAAAGTGGTGAAATGGGGAGCAAGCGGGGGGGGGGACAAAGTGAAAGGAGGAAAAGAATGTGCAGTAAGGATGTAGGAAAGAACCACAGCCATCCATTTCTTCCAGAATAAAACATGAACATATATGCACAAATTTTGCTACATTTGGACTGTCACCTCCATAGAGAGGGGTGACAACAACACAATCTGTTGTTTAGGGAATTGGACAGAATTATGTGTCATGAAAACACATGTGCAAAATGGAGAGCAATGTATGGGACGATTTTGTGGGGGGGAGGGCAGCTTCCCTTTTTTGAGAGAGGAATGTTGAGGAAGGGCTATAGGAATGTATGGGTAAGGTAAGTTGGGCAGGTGAGGAAGCAATTGCAGACAGGTAAGACAAAGATGGTGAAGGACACATGAAGTGGGTGGGAAATCCAGGTTCCCATGCACATTGAGGCAGTTGACAGTGAAAATCTAGTCCTCACCCAGAGGACTGTCATCACTGTCACTTCACTCCTCTTCTGGCTGTAGTGCCCAATGTCTGCGTCTGCTATGAGTGCTCTGCCTGAGGATGGAGAGCAGGCGCTCCATCTGGCATAGGTGTGCACCCACAGTGCGGCGCACAATCCTATTCAGCATCCCTGGCAGTTCCTGTTGGGTGATAAACTCACCACCTCCACCATTGCTCCTGGAGGGAGCCACAGGCCTAAGCTGTGGGGCAGAACTACCTGAGGGGCCTGATAGTGCAGGGGCTGCAGAGGGGGTGCTACCAGTTTATGCACCAGACATGCTGGGCAGTGGTGATGTAGCCGGTGGAATGGGGGCAGGTGGATCCCATAGGACAGGCCTACCCAGCTGTGTAGTGGGGAAAAACAAAAACTAAAAAATTAAAAAAGAGAGAGAGAGAGAAAATGGTTGGGGTGAGAGAAAAAGAGGGAGTACATCAGTAATTTCATATGTGACGTACAAAGCATTGATACAGTTAGTTGACTCTATTCTGTTACCTTTACTTTTAACACTACAAACTCCTAACAAGTTTCTTCCTTACTTTTTAGACTACCCACCTCATAACAGAGGCACACTATAATACAGATTGAAACGACCTATCCTTGATGTGTGCATATATTGCACATATGCGTGTTCCAGTTACACTGATTACAGTTTACAGAAGGCCATTTATTACATTTCAATTATGATGAAAACCTAACATTATTGTATATTTGGGAAGTGTGTTTTTTGAACCCACAACCGATGACTACTCTCAAGTACTGTACTGTTCTTTTGTCCTACAGACTACTGCATGCATAGATTCATAGGTATTTACTAGGCTAACGACCACAAGGGCCTTTTAAGCCTAGCCATGCATCCCAAATCTCTGACGAGTTCTGATACTCTTGATAACTCTAAGCATGGGCCTGGGAGATGAACTATTTACAGGTTACCTGTTTGCATCAGAGACATAGGTGTCAAACCAGGGATGAATATTCTGGTTTCCCGTCCAATTGTCCAAGTTGCACTTGAATTGGATTAGGGAAGAACTCTGCTTCACATGGATGGGAAGCCTGTTCCATAGATGGGGTAGTCTCTGGGATAAATACCTATCTCTCCAGCAGGTCCTATTTATATCACAGGCAAGGTTTTAAGTCCTTAGAACAGGCAATTCTGGTACTATTTCCCTTCACAATTTAGAGATGATTACTCACAGTTGTTTGAGACTATGGTACCATTGTTTTGTGCTACAGACTAAGGCATGCATAGTTTCTTTTACAGTTGGGATGTGCATGCTCAGTTTGATACAACTGTATTAAATACCAGCTAAGTAGTCCTTAACTTTTAATGCTACAAAATTACTATAAAAATTAGTAGTAGTAGTAGTAGTGAAATACTGTTTAGACAGTACTGTTCTGGTGCATACATACCACATGCTTTACCCATCCTTACTAAATGTGCAGGGTGGGACCTGACATTCGAGGGTCACTCTGCAGCAGCTGTGGAAAAAAACAGAACAGAACACCATTATGAGTACTAGTCTTAAGTATACTCAGCTTTTAACTCTTACAGTTACTCACTGAAATTGATACATACACTTCTGTGGGGTGTCCCTTGTATGAAATTCCCCAATTCAGTGGTTGAGGGTATCCTGATGTTCTTCATCCCACATTGCTGCAGTCCTAACACTTGGGTAGTCCGCTGTCCCAGTCGGCCCGAATACCAAAGTATAAGGCTGACGTCGGTCAAGGCGCATTAGTCTGACGTCAGGACGTCAGGGTACAAATGAGCATGACCGACGTCATATCCTCAGTCTTTTTTGCCGCATGGTCCGATGCAGAAGCAGTATTGCGAGTGCAGGTTGGCGTTCTGAAATTTTCTGAAGTCGGAGTTTCAGACCGAATCAAAGTTGGCTAAGTACCCGTTGGGAATATTTTGGTTTTTCTTGCCTCAGTATTTAACCGGATGTCAGAAAAAGTGAATAACTGTATTTCTTGTGGGAAACCGATACCTCATAGGGATTACCATACCTTGCTTAGGGCCTGAGCATGACGTTGTTGGATGTCGCTCTTGTGCTAGATTTAACAAACGCACTATAAAGAGAAGATTAGACTGTGCCAGGTTAGTTTTTGGGAAGCGTTGTAATTATAAAATGCCGTCGGATGCTCCGACGCCCGCTTCGTCTAAAAAGCGCAAGGACAAAGCAGCAAAGCCTAGGTTGGAAGAACCGTCTGTCCCGGACGTCGGTTCTTTAGTGGGCTCGGTGGAGCCGGAGGTTCTGCCAGAAGTTACTTTGGAGTCTCAGGGAGAGACTTTACTGTTACAAGATGTGTCCTCTCAGGAGGTAGGCCAGGCTGAGGGGGCTTCTCAGGTAGCTGTTCTCCCCTCTCTTCCTAAGGTGGTTAGGCCCTCCCCTTCTGTTTCCAAGGCTTCTTCGAGAGGCAGGCCAGGTTTAACTTCAGTGGGTGTTTCTCCTAGATGTTCTTCATTCCACATTGCTGCAGTCCTAACTATTGGGTAGTCCGCTGTCCAGTCGGCCCGAATACCAAAGTATATGGCTGACGTCGGTCACGGCGCATTAGACTGACGTCAGTACGTCAGGGTATTAATGCGCATGACCGACGTCATATCCTCAGTCTTTTTTGCCGCATGGTCCGATGCAGAAGCAATTTTGCGAGTGCAGGTTGGCGTTCTGAAAGTTTCTGAAGTCAGAGTTTCAGACCCAATCAAAGTTGGCTAAGTACCCCGTTGGGCAATATTTTGGTTTTTTCTTGCCTCAGTATTTAACCGGATGTCAGAAAAAGTGAATAACTGTATTTCTTGTAAACAGATACCTCATAGGGATTACCATACTTTGTGTATACCTTGTTTAGGGCCTGAGCACGGCGTTGTTGGATGCGCTCTTGTGCTAGATTTAACAAACGCACTATTAAGAGAAGGTTAGACTGTGCCAGGTTAGTGTTTGGGAAGCGTTGTAATTATAAAATGCCGTCGGATGCTCCGGCTTCGACTAAAAACGCAAAGATAAAGCAGCAAAGCCTAGAATGGAGGAACCGACAGTCCCAGACGCCGGTTCTTTAGAAGGCTCAGTGGAGCCAGAGGTTTTACCAGGTGTTTCTTTGGAGTCTCAGGGTGAGACTTTACTGTTACAGGATGTAGCCTCTCAGGAAGTAGGCCAGGCTGAGGGGCTTCTCAGGTGGCTGTTCTTCCCTCTCTTCCTAAGGTGGTTAGAGCCTCCCTCTGTTTCCAAGGCTTCTTTGAGAGGCAGGCCTAGTATAGCTTCAGTGGGGGTTTCTCCTAGTGTTTCAGGGTCTTTGCCTAGAAACATATGCTTAAAATGGCAGAGGATTTGATTACTATGATTAGAGGTTCTATGCCCTCCTGATAAGAGGCCTAGGGTGGAACCTGAGTTTGAGAGTTTTGAGCACTGTTCGAGGCTTCTGAGTCTTCGGCTGAAGACTTGCAGGAGTATCCTCCTTATTCTGATTCTGATGTGGATGATTCTACTCCTTCAGCTTCTCCTCCTGAGGATTTTTCTTTTCAGAGACTCTGCATTCCATGAGGGAGCATTTTAAATGGGAAGGTCAAGATTTCTCTGATTCCAGGAAGAGGCTTAGGAATTCTTGTTTTACCCCAGCATAGGCCTTTAGCTATACCTCGGTTCTGAATGTGGTGGAAGATGTTTTGCAGAGGCTTCCCTGAATCCTGATTCTTTGCCTCCTGCACCAGTTAAACCGGATAGGTACTATAGGGTGCCTGAAGCTCATAAGTATCTTTTAAGAGTCCTAGGGCAGACCCGAAACTGTCTCTCAGGGGCCTAAAGGTGTGAAGGCTTCTGTGGTTAAAAATCCTATTCCTCCTGATAAAGAGGCAAGGGCTTTGGATAGATGGGGAAAGAAAGTGTATACTTCTTCCACTTTAGCCATGAGGGCATTGAATTGTCAGTTTCACATGTTAAAATATCAGAATTACCTCCTTTCACAATTGAAATCTAAGGTGGATGCTCTGGCAGAAGGTATTGAGTGTAAAGAGTTGCAGGATTTAGTTCATGTGTCTGAACAAGTGGGTAAACATTCCTTGCAGTGTGGTTTTGATGCGGTGCAGGCCTCCTCGAAGGTGGCTGCCACTGGTTCTGTTCTTCGTAGGCACGCCTGGTTGAGAGATCAGAACTTAGCTGAGCATGTTAAGACAAGGATTTTGGATGCTCCTTTACAGTCTGATGTGTTGTTTGGTTCGCCTGTTGAAGCAGTTTTAAAGAAAATGGAGGATAAGGCTAAGTCTATGCAAACTGTTAAAGATTTTTTGCAGGTGCAGCCTCCAAGTTTAGTAGAAATTGGCCTACTAAGGGGTGGACTTATCCTGCTTATGATTCCCAGTCTAGGGGTAGGTCTAGACGTGGTAGGGGCAGAGCTCAAGGTTCTTTTAGGCCTAGGACAGGGAGTTCACCTGCTCAGACTTCTGGTGAAGGCGGGGGTCAGTCCTTTCGTAAGCAGACCCAATGACCTGCCTTTTCAGCTGCCAGTACATTCTCGCCTGGCAGCACCTCTGGGAGGAAGGCTGTCTCTTTTCAAAGACAATTGGGATTTAATTACCCAAGACAGATGGGTACTGGATATCATTCACCACGGTTACAGATTTTATTTCCATACCTTGCCTCCTTTCAAAGGCATGCCAGGCATTCCTCCTCTACAAAGAACAGAGGCTCACAAGCAAATTTCTCTGCTACTCCAAATAGGAGCCATTCAGTCAGTTCCTGTGCCAGAAAGGGGCCTAGGATTTTATTCTCGCCTGTTCCTAGTACCAAAGAAGGGGAACACGTGGAGACCAATTCTGGATTTATCTATCCTCAACACTTATCTGGACATTCCCAAGTTCAAAATGTTGACGTTACAACAGCTTTTACCTCTGCTGGGCAAGGATCACTGGATGGTAACTTTAGATCTCAAGGAAGCTTACCTTCATGTGCCTATAAGGCTAAGTTGCAGGAAGTATCTGCGTTTTCGAGCTGGAAATTCTCATTATCAGTTCTCTGCATTGCCCTTTGGCTTATCCACTGCCCAGAGTATTCACAAAGGTTCTGGCTCCAGTGATAGCTTACTTCAGGCTAAAAGGAATTCAAATCTATCCTTACTTGGACGACTGCCTGATTCTGGCTCAAGAAAAGGAAGACCTTCTACAGCATTTGGAATATGTTATAGCAGTGCTAAGATGCCTAGGGTATTCTGTGAGCGAAATAAAGTCCAGTCTAGTACCCTCTCAAGACATGTGCTTTCTGGGTGTGAGACTGAATACAGCAGCCCAGATGGCCTTTTAACCCCGGACAAACAAAAGAATCTATCCAGTTACTTCCATCAACTTTCTCTTCAGTCCGGGCTGACTGCAAGGACAGTCCTTCAAGCCTTAGGGTTCATGGCATCTTGTATTCTGGTGCTTCCCAATGCCAAACTGCATATGAGGAAGCTACAATGGTATCTCAAAAATCTATGGACACAGCACTGCCAGGATTTGGACACTGTCATTCAAATAATACCTTGCATTCAAAAGGAATTCTTGTGGTGGGCTCAGGAATGTCACCTAAACAAGGGACTCTCTGTGACCCAGCCAGAGGCGAGTCAGATTCTAACGACAGATGCCTCAGCCATTGCTTGGGAGCTCATCTAGATGGAAAATGGATACAAGACAAGTGGCCTGCCAGACTACAGCATCTACATATCAACATGAAAGAGATGTTAGCAGTCCAGTTTGCATTAATGGCTTTCAAGGAGTTACTTCTTCCAGGGCAGGTGTTGATTCTAACAGACAACACAACTGTCATGTGGTACATCAACAAACAAGGGGGAACACATTCTTACCCATTGTGCAGGCAAGCAATGATTTTATGGGAGATTGCGCTCAGCTTGCAACTAACTCTTCAGGCAAGGTTTCTGCCGGGAGCACAGAACTCCTTAGCAGATGTGTTAAGCAGGCAAATCATGGATCCCCACGAGTGGAAACTGGATCTTCATGTATTTCAAAAATTGACAGTGTCATGGGGAACTCCAGACATAGATCTGTTCGCTTCTCCACTAAACCACCAGCTGCCACAGTTTTGCACGAAGATTTCATCACACAGCTTGGAAAGTGGATGCTCTTTCTTTCAGTTGGAAAAATCTTCATGTGTATGCTTTTCCACCTCTTCCTCTTCTCCCAAAGGTGCTTCTAAAGGTCAGACAAGACAAGCCAAGGATGATTTTAATAGCTCCAGATTGGCCTCGGCAGCACTGGTACCCATTACTGAGGAGTCTGGTAAGGAAGCCTCCATGGCCTTTACCCTTGATTCCACATCTGTTGTCTCAGAAGGACGGTCGTCTGCTCAATGTCAAGCTTCACTCTCTTCATCTAACAGCCTGGCATATTCTGTTTTGAAAGACAGCAGGTCTCAACTTCCTCAACAAGTTTTAAATGTGATTATGGAAGCCAGAAGACCTAGTACAAGGAAAGTGTATGCAGAAAAATGGAAGAGATTTTTATTTTGGACTGCAGCAAAGAATTTGGAGATTTGAGCCTAATTTGAGTGTGGCTCTTCAATATCTTACTGAGTTATTGGACAAAGGTTTGTCTTTCTCTTCCATTAAGATTCATGCTGCAGCAATTTCAGCTCACTATGATTGTGACCCACCATTGTTTTCACATCCTTTGTTCAAGCAATTTCTTAGAGGGCAAAGAATATAAGACCCCACGTAGAGCTCCTACTCCTGCTTGGGATCTCAATTTTGTGTTGGAGAAACTTACTCTACAACCTTTTGAGCCCGCGGCTACTGCTGAACTAAAATACTTGTCATGGAAGACTGCTTTTTTGTTGGCCATTACTTCTGCAAGAAGGATTTCTGAGTTACAGGCCCTTATGGCGGTTGAGCCTTTTTGATTTTTCATAAGGATAGGGTATCATTACGCATTACTAATCCTTCCTTTATGCCTAAGGTGGTTTCTAGTGTGGCTTTGAACCAAACTATTCATTTGCCTACTTTCTATGCAGATCCCCAAAATAAAGGGGAAAAGATTTTTGCACACTTTAGATGTACACAGGCAATTGCGTTATTATTTAAGCAGGACTAAGGATTTTAGGCAGTCTCAGCAGTTGTTTGTTTCTTTTGCTTTGAGTTCGCAGGGCAAGCCTGTGTCAAAACAAACTATTTCTAGGTGGATTGGGTTCTGCATTGCATTTTGTTATTCCCATCATGGCAAGGAGATTCCAGCTGGGATTAGGCCTCATTCCACTAGGGCTACTGCCACTTCAACAGCATTCCTAAGGGGTGGCAACTAAGGATATTTTGGAGGCAGCTACTTGGAGTTCAGTGCATACTTTCTCTAAGCATTACCACCTTCCTCTCTACTCTAAGTCTAGGGCTGGTTTTGCCACAGCTATTTTGCAAGGCATGTTATCAGCTCCTGCTTCCTTATGATTTGCCAGCCTCCCTTACCTCTGCTTTGGGATTCTACCCAATAGTTAGGACTGCAGCAATGTGGAATGAAGAACATAGTACAGTTTTGTACCTACCATAAATGTAGATGTTCGAGGATCCACATTGCTGCAGTCCAATTTACCCTCCTCCTTCCCTCTGTGTTTAGGGGTGGTTGTGTAGGTGAGATTATATTCTGGTACCTTTGTATATATTTTTGGTGCAGGTATGTTTGGTGTGTTTTGGTTTTGGCCTTGTTTTTTTAGGGTCTTCTGACATCTGGGGCAAGAAAAGACTGAGGATATGACGTCGGTCATGCGCATTAGTACCCTGACGTACTGACGTCAGTCTAATGCGCCGTGACCGACGTCCAGCCATACTTTGGTATTCGGGCCGACTGGACAGCGGACTACCCAATAGTTAGGACTGCAGCAATGTGGATCCTCGAACATCTACATTTATGGTAGGTACAAAACTGTACTTTCTTCAGGGTCTCTGCCTAAGAAACATATGCTTAAAATGGCAGAAGATTTGATTACTATGATTAGAGGTTCTATGCCCCCTCCTGATAAGAGGCCTAGGGTGGAACCTGAGCTTGAGAGTTTTGAGCAGTGTTCGGAGGCTTCTGAGTCTTCGGCTGAAGACTTACAGGAATATCCTCCTTATTCTGATTCTGATGTAGATGATTCTACTCCTTCGGCTTCTCCTCCTGAGGATTTTTCTTTTCAGAGACTCTTCATTCCATGAGGAGCATTTTAAATGGGAAGGTCAAGATTTCTCTGATTCCAGGAAAAGGCTTAGGGAATTTTTGTTTTTACCCCAGCATAGGCCTTTGGCTATACCTCCTGTTCTGGATGTGGTGGAAGATGTTTTTGCAGAGGCTTCCTGAACCCTGATTCTTTGCCTCCTGCCCCAGTTAAACCGGATAGGTATTATAGGGTGCCTGAAGCTCATAAGTACCTTTTTAAGAGTCCTAGGGCAGACCCAGAAACTGTTTCTCAGGGGCCTAAAGGTGTTAAGGCTTCTGTTGTTAAAAATCCTGTTCCTCCTGATAAAGAGGCAAGGGCTTTGGATAGATGGGGAAAGAAGGTGTATACTTCTTCCACTTTAGCCATGAGGGCTTTGAATTGCCAGTTCCACATGTTAAAATACCAAAATTATCTCCTTTCACAATTGAAGTCTAAGGTGGATGCTCTGGCGGAAGGTCTTGAGTGTAAAGAGTTGCAGGATTTAGTTCATGTTTCTGAACAGGTGGGTAAGCATTCTTTGCAATGTGGTTTTGATGCTGTACAGGCCTCTTCGAGAGTGGCTGCCTCTGGTTCTGTTCTTCGCTGGCACGCCTGGCTGAGGGATCAGAATTTGGCTGAGCATGTTAAGACAAGGATTTTGGATGCTCCGTTACAATCTGATGTGTTGTTTGGTTCGCCTGTGGAAGCAGTTTTAAAGAAAATGGAGGACAAGGCTAAGTCTATGCAGACTGTTAAAGATTTTTGCAGGTTCAGCCTCCAGTTTAGTAGAAATTGGCCTACTAAGGGGTGGACATATCCTTCTTATGATTCCCAGTCTAGGGGTAGGTCTAGACGTGGTAGGGGCAGAGCTCAAGGTTCTTTTAGGCCTAGAACAGGGAGTTCACCTGCTCAGTCTTCTGGTGAGGGCAGGGGTCAGTCCTTTCGTAAACAGACCCAATGACCTGCCTTTTCAGCTGCCAGAGCCTTCTCGTCTGGCAGCACCTTTGGGAGGAAGGTTGGCACTTTTCAAAGAAAATTGGAGTTTAATTACCCAAGACAGATGGGTATTGGATATCATTCACCACGGTTACAGGTTTTATTTCCATACCTTGCCTCCTTTCAAAGGCATGCCAGACATTCCTCCTCTACAAAGAAAAGAAGCTCACAAGCAAATTTCTCTGTTACTCCAAATAGGGGCCATTCAGCCGGTTCCTGTACCAGAAAGGGGCCTAGGATTTTATTCTCGCCTGTTCCTAGTACCAAAAAAGGGGAACACGTGGAGACCAATTTTGGATTTATCTATCCTCAACACTTCTCTGGACATTCCCAAGTTCAAAATGTTGACGTTACAACAGCTTTTACCTCTGCTGGGAAAAGATCATTGGATGGTAACTTTAGATCTCAAGGAGGCTTACCTTCATGTGCCTATCAGACTAAGTTGCAGGAAGTATCTGCGTTTTCGAACTGGGAATTCTCATTATCAGTTCTCTGCATTGCCCTTTGGCTTATCTACTGCGCCCAGAGTATTCACAAAAGTTCTGGCTCCAGTGATAGCTTACTTCAGGCTAAAAGGAATACAAATCTATCCTTACTTGGACGACTGCCTGATTCTGGCTCAAGAAAAGGAAGTCCTTTTTCAGCATTTGGAATATGTGATAGCAGTGCTAAGATGCCTGGGGTATTCTGTGAAGGAAATAAAGTCCAGTCTAGTACCCTCTCAAGACATGTGCTTTCTGGGTGTGAGACTGAATACAGCAACCCAGATGGCCTTTTAACCCCGGACAAACAAAAGAATCTTTCCCTTTACTTCCATCAACTATCTCTTCAGTCCGGGCTGACTGCAAGGACAGTCCTTCAAGCCTTAGGGTTCATGGCATCTTGTATTCTGGTGCTTCCCAATGCCAAACTGCATATGAGGAAGCTGCAATGGTATCTCAAAAATGTATGGACACAGCACTGCCAGGATTTGGACACTGTCATTCAAATAATACCTTGCATTCAAAAGGAATTTTTGTGGTGGGCTCAGGAATGTCACCTAAACAAGGGACTCTCTGTGACCCGGCCAGAGGTAGTCAGATTCTAACGACAGATGCCTCAGACATAGCTTGGGGAGCTCATCTGAATGGAAAGTGGATACAAGACAAGTGGCCTGCCAGACTACAGCATCTACATATCAACATGAAGGAGATGTTAGCAGTCAGTTTGCATTAATGGCTTTCAAGGAGTTACTTCTTCCAGGGCAGGTGTTGATTCTAACAGACAACACAACTGTCATGTGGTACATCAACAAACAAGGGGAACACATTCTTATCCTCTATGCAGGCAAGGAATGATTTTGTGGGAGACTGCGCTCAGCTCGCAACTAAATCTTCAGGCAAGGTTTCTGCCGGAGCACAGAACTCCTTAGCAGATGTGTTAAGCAGGCAAATCATGGATCCCCACAGTGGAAACTGGATCTTCATGTATTTCGAAATTGACAGTGTCATGGGGAACTCCAGACATAGATCTGTTTGCTTCTCCACTAAACCACCAGCTGCCAAAGTTTTGCACGAAAAGGTTTCATCACACAGCTTGGAAAGTGGATGCTCTTTCTTTCAGTTGGAAAAATCTTCATGTGTATGCCTTTCCACCTCTGCCTCTCCTCCCAAAGGTACTCCTAAAGGTCAGACAAGACAAGCCAAGGATGATTTTAATAGCTCCAGATTGGCCTCGGCAGCACTGGTACCCATTACTGAGGAGTCTGGTAAGGAAGCCTCCATGGCCTTTACCTTTGATTCCACACCTATTGTCTCAGAGGGACGGTCATCTACTCAATGTCAAGCTTCACTCTCTTCATCTAACAGCCTGGCATATTCTGTTTTGAACCACAGCAGGTCTCAACTTCCTCAACAAGTTTTGAATGTGATTATGGAAGCCAGAAGACCTAGTACAAGAAAAGTGTAAGCAGAAAAATGGAAGAGATTTTTATTTTGGAGTGCAGCAAAGGATTTGGAGGTTTCTGAGCCTAATTTGAGTGTGGCTCTTCAATATCTTACTGAGTTATTGGATAAAGGTTTGTCTTTCTCTTCCATTAAGATTCATGCTGCAGCAATTTCAGCTCACTATGATTGTGACCCACCATTGTTTTCTCATCCTTTGTTCAAGCAATTTCTTAGAGGGGCAAAGAATATAAGACCCCACGTAGAGCTCCTACTCCTGCTTGGGACCTCAATTTTGTGTTGGAGAAACTTACTCTACAACCTTTTGAGCCTCGGCTACTGCTGAATTGAAATACTTGTCATGGAAGACTGCTTTTGTTGGCCATTACTTCTGCAAGAAGGGTTTCTGAATTGCAGGCCCTTATGGCGGTTGAGCCTTTTTGATTTTCCATAAGGATAGGGTATCATTACGTACTAATCCTTCCTTTATGCCTAAGGTGGTCTCTAGTGTGGCTTTAAACCAAACTATTCATTTGCCTACTTTTTATGCAGATCCCCAAAATAAGGGGAAAAGATTTTGCACACTTTAGATGTACACAGGCAGTTGCGTTATTATTTAAGCAGGACTAAGGATTTTAGGCAGTCTCAGCAGTTGTTTGTTTCTTTTGCTTTGAGTTCTCAGGGCAAGCCTGTGTCAAAACAAACTATTTCTAAGTGGATTGGGTTTTGCATTGCATTTTGTTATTCCCATCATGGCAAGGAGATTCCAGCTGGGATTAGGCCTCATTCCACTAGGGCTACTGCCACTTCAACAGCATTTCTAAGGGGGTGGCAACTAAGGATATTTTGGAGGCAGCTACTTGGAGTTCAGTGCATACTTTCTCTAAGCATTACCACCTTCCTCTCTACTCTAAATCTAGGGCTGGTTTTGCCACGGCTATTTTGCAGGGCATGTTGACAGCTCCAGCTTCTTTATGATTTGCCAGCCTCCCTTACCTCTGCTTTGGGATTCTGCAAGTGTTAGGACTGCAGCAATGTGGGATGAAGAACATAGTACAGTTTTGTACCTACCATAAATGTAGATGTTCAAGATCCACATTGCTGCAGTCCAATACCTCCCTCCTTCCCTCTGTGTTTAGGGGTGGTTGTGTGGGTGGGGTTGTACTTTTGTAAATTGTATATTTTGTATATATATATATTTGGTACAGGAGTGTTGGGTGTTTTTTGGTTTTGGCCTTATCTTTTTAGGGTCTTCTGACATCTGGGGCAAGAAAAGACTGAGGATATGACGTCGGTCATGCGCATTTGTACCCTGACGTCCTGACGTCAGACTAATGCGCCTTGACCGACGTCAGCCTTATACTTTGGTATTCGGGCCGACTGGGACAGCGGACTACCCAAGTGTTAGGACTGCAGCAATGTGGATCTTCGAACATCTACATTTATGGTAGGTACAAAACTGTACTTTTCCTCCTCCAGAGGTCATTGAAGTGATGTCTGCATTGCTCACCAGTGCGGGGGATACCTGTAGCACTGCTTAAACCCCTTGCAATAATATTCCAGACTTGACTTGTATTCTGAGCCTGAATAGTCCCACTGTACCAACCAGGGCCAATGCTCCTTAACTAGGAGTCCAACAAAAATTTGGACTCCTGGGCACCCTACCTTTGCACCCAAAAGCACACACACCCTCTCCAGCAACTCCTGACATGCACCTGCCATAGCTCAAGCTCAGTGTATAATGAGCATTTCCCACCAATTGCATTTTATATGCTGATGTTTTCCTGCCTATTGCATGTCTCGCTCTTAGTAAGTGTGTGCATATTTTGTTTTTTCAACATTTGAGATCATTGTGCATCGCTTAACATCATGCAAACAGTAGGTGAGGGTATGGGAACCAAAAGACTACAAAACAAAACTCCGCTCACCACTCCAATCCACCACACCGAAAGTCAGGATCCAATAACACAATTTTATTGAAGGATAAGCGCTTTCTTCCCCTAAGAGGGACTTCATCAGAACAAAATCACAATTCAGACCCAACCTTTTTATATGGATCCCATATTAACTCAGTTAAACAATTAAACCATTAAGCCCTACTTACATCTTAAACTCCAATTTAAAAACAATTGTCTACATCCTTTGTTAAAAGCTATGCCAAAATGCACTAAAAATAGAGTAGTCAACTTAATGAAAACTACAATAAAAACATTTCTAACGCAGAATGTGTTTTAGTTTTAATAAGCAGGCAATATTTATACTTTCATTGATTCCCGGGTATTGTGTGGCATTTAAACTTAACTGCCACTTGAGCTGACAGACATCTAAATGAACATCCAAAGCCCTACACTGGAAATCTTTAATCAGCTGCTGCAAAACCATGAAATGTTAAGTTGTTTATCTCACCTTCGTTCTTGCTGTTTGGGTTCGGAGCCGATCCTCTACTCCGACTCTGCCACCTTCTATAGCTCGAAAGCTGTTTACTGGCTCGAGGCAACCCCTTATCCCAGAATGCCCAGCGTCAGCTACCCAGATCTCGTTTGCCGCTTCAGCTGCAAGGTTGCTTCCTTACTGGCTCAGGCTTAGTATAATCTTTTTGATATTATATATTGTCTTTTTAGTATATAGATAATATTCCTTTATCCCTTTTTCGCATTCTTGTGTATTTTAGCTTTGTTGGCCGTCGCTCCATAACTTACAGGCCTTCTGTTCCCTTGAACTCATTTAAATTAGAGAGTTCTCCCTCCCCCCTCCTAGGATAGCCGTTTAAATTAGAGGCTTTCCTTCTATTCTTTAACTGTAAAAAAAAAAAAAAAAAAAAAACTCTATTTGTTCTTATTTTTATAGTATAGTTTTTCATTATTTGTTGTGTGGTTGTTGTTACTATAATGTCTAAAGATACTAAGGTATCTGGCTTCAAAAAGTGTGACTCATGCTGTCAGAAAATGTCTCTGACAGATGGGCACACTAGTTGTGTTTATTGTTTGGGCGCTGTTCACCTGCAGGGCTCCTGTTCTGTATGTCATGCTTTTAGTCCAAGGGTCCTGCAGGAGTGCAAAAACAAATTAATCCTTAGGGTATTATTGAAGCCTCAGGATTCTCCGGCTAAAAGTACTCAGCCAGCGAAATCCCCTAAGTCTGTCAAGCCGTCGGCTCCACTTTCGGAGCCGACTCCTTTACTTGACCAATCAAGTATGTTGGTACCAGCTGGCACCGACAAGACAACTCTTCCGTCGGCTCCATCTGCTATTTCGGAGCCGTCTCAAGACCCATAAGAGACTGAGGTCGCCATCCTTGGAGTCCATCTACTCGGCACCACAGTCACCTTTATTACAAAGTGAACGTAGCCATCATTCTTCCCACTCCTCTCCATCCTCTAGATTATCGGATCATGATGTGGAGAGAGTAGTAAGTAGATTGCTTAAGTCACAGGCACTGGCAAAAATTATCTCCAGCCCACCTCAACAGGTATCGGCTCCAACCGCCACTATTTCTGTTCCTCCTCCGATTAGTTTTAGCTCTGAGCTGGAGACAGTGGATCCGCAGACAGTAGAGCCGTCGGCGCCGATCATCGTTTCTCCTTCGGTTCTGACGTTGGCTCCGATTACCTCGATTGTACCTTCTGTCGAGGGATCTTGTACCTTCTGTCGACGGATCTGGGCGCCAAGGCTCTCTCGTCGGCTCTGAGGGGTGGAGTGGCATCGGACCCTTGTCCGACCCCGTTCTCCCCCACGGAGCTTATGCGTAGGTGAGCTCGGCTCCAACATCGGCCTCGGAGCCGTCACCCTCGACGTGGAGAAAAACTCCCGTTTCTTCGGAGCCGGAGCTTTCTCTGCCTAGAGGTCGGGACGCCTTTGGTGTCATGCGGAGTGTGCTGTCCCCTGAGACAGCTTTACTGCCAGCTCCATCGGCTCCTCCCCCCCGTGGTGTCTGTGCCAACCTCTACTCCTCCTCCAGACCCCAAGAGTAGGGAACCTATGCCCCAGGACACTCCATTGGGTGATCTCTCTTCTTCCGAAGCCTCCCCTGATCACTCGGAGGAGCCTCCCCAGAAGAAGAAGTGCAAGAGGAAGCACATAGACTCCCCTGAGTCTGTCACTTCAGATACAGACATGGATGAATCGGAAGGGTCCCCAAGGTCTCCCTCTGAAGATGTTTCCTTTTCGGACATCCTTGAAATGCTTAGGCACAGGAGGGACTGGACTTCCCTAGCCCCTACCGAGGACGATTCTGTATACGTGGACGCATTTGGTTCCCGACCTTCCACCTCCTGGGTATCTCCTCCTTTTGATCCACTCATGTCTGTAGTGGCTCGAAAGGCTTGGTCAGCTCCAGATTCTGTGGAACCTACTCAGAGGAGACCAAATAAATTTATTACAGCCTCCCAGGACAAGCAACTCCTCTCCAAAGGTGTGCCCGTTGATGCCATGGTGGTAGCAGCAGCCACCAAGAAAGAGTTAGCAGAGACCTCTTCATCTGTTCATCCTCCGAACAAAGAGTCTCGGACGATGGACAGATGTGGAAAGCGAATGTTTGTTTCAGCGGCCTTTTCAAAGAGGTCCCTGAATTATCTATGCCATTTTACACATCTTTAAAGGGATCTCTTGAAAGAGCTTGGAGATACCCTTCAAAATCCTACAGCTGAGGGAGCACCTGCCAAAGTAGCTTCTCAACTTGTGACTCTTAATTCCATAGTTAACTCCTCCATGAGGCTGATTTCCTATGCAGCCGATGGAGCCAGCAGAGCCTCAGGGACAGGTATGGCTCTCAGGAGACATGCTTGGATGAGACTGTGTCAATTTGTGGAACCCTTTTGAGCGTCCTTCACCAGTACTCCCTTTGATGGCTCTTTTCTCTTTGGGCCTCAGGTAAGAGACACGTTGACCAGGTGTGAGCAGGAAGGCAAGACTCTATCTGCCGTAGGAGTCCATTTTTTCACTCCTTCCAGACCTTATCCCAAGGGTCAGAAGAGTAGAAAGATGTTCTGAAAATCCCAGGGACCCTTGCCTGACACACGTGGTGATTTTTCCCCCGGAGGCAGAGGGGGAAATAACAATAACAGACGCCACCCTTGTGGCAGATGGGGACCGCAAAACCAGCGTGACAGAGAAACTTTCTCTGCCAAACCCTTCCAGCATCCCTGAAGGGTTGCCCCACTGCTCACCTTTGGAGGCAGTCGGGGGAAGACTTTCGCTGTACCCAAAAGCCTGGCAAAATATAACAAGAGACAGACTGGTACTATCCATTATATCCGGAGGTTACAAAATTCCCTTCCATCAATCCCCCATAGAATCCAAAAAGCCCATCAAAGATGTCCCACCCAATCTAAGGGATCAAGCAGTCACAGAAGTTTGAAGACTGCTAGAAAAAAGAGCCATTCAAGAAGTCCGTGCAGACCAACTAGGATTCGGAACTTACTCTAAATTCTTTTTAGTACCAAAAAAAGACAGGGGACTGGAGACCTATACTGGATCACAGCAGATTGAACAAATCTGTACAAAAAGAAAAGTTCCTGATGGTGACACTGCAGTCCATTTTCCCCTTTCTGGGTCAGGACAATTGGATGTGCTCCATAGATCTTCAGGGCACGTACTACCATATAAAGATGGACAGACGCTCCAGGAGATTTCTTCGCTTCCGGGTAGGGGCCAGTCATTACCAGTTCAGAGCTCTGCCCTTTCGTCTCAACTCAGCCCCCAGGGTGTTCACCAAGTGTATGGAAGTAGTCACAGCTCACCTGAGGCGTCAAGGATTCCAGGTGTTTCCCTATCTAGACGACTGGCTCCTGACTGCTACTACCAGGCATCAACTCTTAGAGGCACGGGATTATACAGTCACATCATGCACTCAACTAGGCATTACAGTAAACTTCGAAGAATCTGCCTTGTTGCCCTGTCAGTCTATTACATACATAGGAACAGAATTAAACACAAAAAAATGTTTGCAAGATTACCACAGGAAAGAGTTTCCACTATTCATCAACAAGTGTTAATTCTAATGCAGAGCAAAAGGGTTCAAGTCAGACATCTTCTCCAAGCTCTAGGCTCCATGGCAGTTGCAATTCTTCTTGTCCCATTAGCGCGTTTCCACATGAGAATCCTTCAGTGGCTTCTTTTCACGCAGTGGTCTTTCCAGAAACTACCCATGTCTCACATGATCCTGATCACAGAAACATGCAAAAGGCACCTTTCTTGGTGGATGGTCTCCCCACTAGTAATTCAGGGCAGACCCTTCATACAACCCCCACCGGTAGCCACAGTGACCACGGATGCCTCCCTGTTAGGGTGGGGGGGCATTATCTAGGCAGGACAGTTCAAGGCACTTGGCAACCTCAAGAGTACCATCTGCATATCAGTGTCCTAGAAATGAGAGCGGTTCTCCTAGCGTTGCAAGCCCATCAGGACTCTCTTCCTTCCGGGACCATTGCATTCCAAACGGACAACTTGTCAATGGTGTGGTACATCAACAAACAGGTCTTACCCCTTATTTCGAGAAGCACTCAGACTGTGGCAATGGGCGATTTCCTCCCAATGTTTTCTGATAGCAATGGACATCCCTGGGAAATACAACGTTATAGCGTACAGGCTCAGCAGAGCTGTCGTCATACCTCACGAGTGGTCTCTGAATCAGGAAGTTGCGGATCTTGTCTTCTGCAAATGGGGACAGCCTTGCTGTGACCTATTTGCCACTCCTCTCAACAACAAATGCAGCAGCTACTTCTCCCTACTTCCTCTTCCAGGTCATATACCCAGAGATGCTCTAGTCCACGATTGGCCTCAGGGACTTCTTTATGCTTTTCCCCAATTACAAGACTCATACAGAAAGCAAAGTTGTTGGGTTGCAAAATGATCCTCATTGCCCCATATTGGCCTCGACAAATATGGTTCCCGTTCCTACATCTCCACCTTCTGGATCAGCCATGGATTCTGGACCCAGTTCCAGATCTGCTGATTCACCAGTCAGGCGGGTTGCACCAATCCCTTCAAACTCTCCAGCTCACAGCTTAGTTACTCCACTTCCAACCTTAGCCAGGCTTTCCAATATCTCCCCAGCAGTCCATGATATTATTCATGTTCTTCGTGTTTCACCGTTGCAGTCATTACATTTGGGTAATCCTGCTGGCAGGTTGCCCTCAGCCGGCCTGAATTCCAAAGTCTTGGCTCTCGCCCCCTCCCTGACGTCAGGTCATCAGGGGTATAAAAGAAGTAGCCAACGCCATTTTCTTAATCTTTCTTGCCATGCGGTGCCTGAAGCAGAAGCAGTTCACAAGTGCCGGTCGGCCGACTCCTGAGATTTTCGTGTTTTGAGTTTCAGATCCGAAGTCTTCAATAAAGCTAAGTACCCCATTAGGGAAACTTTTTTCTTGCTCCAGACCGATGTCAGAAAAAGTTAATAATTGTATTTCTTGTGGTAAGCAAATACCTCATAAGGATTTTCATTCTTACTGTATTCCTTGCCTAGGCCCTGATCACAACAATTACTGGTTGTCTGTTTTGTGCTAGATTTAACCAACGCACTATTAAGCGTCGGTATGATTTTGCTTTAAAGCTTTTTGGACGCCAGTTTAATTATCCTGAAATGTCGTCGGATAGCCATCCGACTACCAGAGTTTACAAAAAACGCAAAGAAAAGGATAGAGAAAAGCAACCAAGGCCCAAAACCGATGACGAAGCTTCTTCTAAGCCAGTCGCCGGTTCGCCCGTTCTCAGTGAGGCGCTTTCGCAGCCCCTGACGCCCGCTACTTTAGAGTCGCAGGCCGCTACCGACTCCCACGTGGAGTCGGCCATGCCGCTGGATACTCAAGGTATTGGAGCCTCGGACATTAATCCCTCAGATGGGTCTGGAGCCGCTGAGCAGGTACCGACTTCTGAGGGTGTATTCAGACTTAAACATCTTTACATTAAAACAACTTCAGCTTCAAAGACAAAGACTAAAGCACCTTCTAAAGCAAGGAAACAAACTCAAGAGCCCCGTGGACAGGCCTCTATGCCCAAAATGGCAGAAGACTTGATTACCTTGATCAGGGGTTCCCATCCCCCTCCTGATAAGAGGCCTAGGCAAGACACTGACTATGAATCTTCAGATCAGGTTTTTCTTCTGATTCCTCTTATGATCAGGGATATTCTCTTCCCCCCTATGAGGATTCTGATGCTGAAGAATCTATTCATTCAGTATCTCCTCCTGAGGACTATTCCTTTGGGGAAACCTTGCATACCACGAGGGAGCATTTCCACTGGGAGAGCCAAGATTTTTCAGAATCTAAAAAGAGGCTGAGGGATTTTCTTTTACTACCTCAGCACAGGGCTCTAGCCATTCCCCCTGTGTTAGACATTGTAGATGATGTGTTTTCGGAGTCTAGTCTGACACCTGACTCCTTACCCCCAGCCCCTGTTAAGCCTGACAGATATTACAGGGTTCCTGACTCACACTAATTTATTTTTAAAAACCCTGCTGCTGACCCAGAAACTATTTCACAGGGTCCAAATGGAGTTAAGGCTTCCATGGCAAAAAACCCAACCCCCTCTGACAGAGATTCAAGGGCACTGGATAAATGGGGAAAAAGGTTTACACATCTGCAACTTTGGCTGTAAGGGCCTTAAACTGTCAAGTTCATATGCTTAAGTATCAGCAACATGTCATGGGATTGCTTAAACAGAAAATGTTGTTAAATTCTGAATGTGCAGAAAATAAGGGAATGCAGGATTTATTGTATGCAGCAGAACAAGTTGAAAAGCATACTTTGCAATGTGGTTTTGATTCTTTGGAGGCCTCCTGCAGGGCTGCAGCTACGGGTTCTGTAATTAGGAGGCATGCTTGGTTAAAGGAACAAAATCTGCCTGATCATGTTAAAGTTAAATTACTAGATGCATCTTTACAGCATGATACTTTGTTTGGTGTTAAGGCAGAAGAGGTGTTAAAGAAAATAGAGGACAAAGTTAAATTTATGCAAACTGTCAAAGATGTTTTACAAGTACAGCCACCTAGGTTTAGTAGACACTGGCCTACAAAAAATTGGTCCTTTCCTCTGTCAGACAGACCTCAAAGGGGAAGATCCAGATGCCGTAGGGGCAGATCCCGGGTGCAAGGTTCTTACAGACCCAAGCAGTGGGGTGCTTCTACCTCCAAAGCTGGAGAAGATAGATCACAAACATACAGAAAACATCCCCAATGACTTCCCCCTACCTGCACCAAGCACTTATCTTCTGGCAGCACTCTTAGGGGGAAAATTAGCACTTTTTGCTCAAAATTGGCACATCATAACCCAGGACAAGTGGGTTCTAAACATAGTGTCTCAAGACTACAAGTTCCATTTCCATACTCTGCCAAAGGCAAACGGCTGGCCATATATGCCAAAAAATCAATGGGCAGAGGCACAAAAACAAGTCTCATCCATCATGGACATGGGGGCCATTCAACAAGTACCAGAGCAAGAGCAGTGACAAGGTTTTTACACAAGACTGTTCTTGTTACCCAGAAAGGACAAGGCCTGGAGACCGATACTGGACCTATCTATTCTGAACACTTTCCTGGATAGTCCAAAATTCAAAATGTTGACTTTGCAACAGCTTCTGCCCATGCTGGGCAAGAATGCTTGGCTTGTGACTTTGGACCTAAAAGAGACATACCTGCATGTTCCAATCAGACAACCATGCAGAAGATACCTAAGATTCAAGGCAGGTTCAATGCATTACCAATTCTCTGCACTGCCCTTTGGCTTATCTACTGCGCCTAGGGTCTTTACAAAGTGCCTGGCACCAGTAATTGCATTCTGCAGACAAAGAGGAATACAAGTATACCCTTACTTGGACGACTGTCTCATTCAAGCAGAGAACAAGGACATTCTTCTTCAACATCTGGCATTCGTGAAAAGACTTCTAACATGCCTAGGGTACACAGTCAACAAAAAGAAATCAACACTAGTACCCTCACAAGAGATTACATTCCTGGGTGCAAGCTTGAATACAACCGCCCAGATGGCTTATCTCACGCCAAACAAAGGCAACTGACTACCTATTTCAAAATGTTGGCAACAAAGACCCAGTTATCTGCAAGAAAAATTCTGCAGGCTTTGGGCTTCATGGCATCCTGCATCCTATTAATTCCATATGCAAGACTGCATATGAGGAAATTTCAGTGGTACGTAAAAAGTGTTTGGACTCAACATTGCCACAGCCTGGAAACAGTCATTACTCTCATCCCCTGCCTGCAACAGGAGTTTCGATGGTGGGCAAAGGCTTGTCACCAGAACAAGGGACAGCCATTCACATTACCTCCAGCCAAGCAGACTCTAACAACGGATGCATCAGACTATGCCTGGGGAGCTCACATGACAGGAAGAGACATTCAGGGCACATGGTCCTCAAACCAAATGCATCTACATATCAATCAAAAAGAGATGTTAGCTGTGCAAAATGCCCTGACAGACTTCAAGGACCTACTTCATCCGGGACAACTACTGATAAAGACAGACAACACCACGGTCATGTGGTATATAAACAAGCAGGGTTTGACTTACCAAGTACATCTGCAGGCACAATTCCTGCCAGGACAGGAAAATACTTTGGCAGACGAACTAAGCAGAAACCTCATGGATCTCCACGAGTGGAAACTGGATCCACAAGTCTTCATCAAGATAACAAGGAAATTGGGATGCCCGGATATAGATCTATTTGCCTCCCCTCTCAATTACCAACTAAAAAGATTCTGCACAAGGACTTATCACAGGCAAGCATAGAAAGTGGACGCCCTATGTTTCAGCTGGAAAAACCTATCAGTATATGCCTTTCCTCCACTGCCTCTCCTCCCCAAGGTGCTCCTAAAGGTCAGACAGGAGAAGCCAAAGATGATACTGATTGCCCCAGACTGGCCACACCAGTACTGGTATCCAATACTGAGGAACTTATCTCTATACCCAGCTTGGGCCTTACCTCAAATACCTCGACTACTGTCCCAGCAAAACAAGCAAATCATGCACAGCCAACTCAGGACATTAAACTTGGCAGCATGGTGGATAATGTAGTCATACAAAAAAACACCTCTCTGTAAAGCTGAGATGGATGTCATTCTGGAAGCCAGAAGGCATATTACTAGAAAGTCTTATGCTGGAAAATGGAAGAGATTCTGTGCCTGGAACCAGACACAAGGAACGGATACAGCAGTACCAAATATTCCTCAGATTTTGCAATACTTAACTGAGATGCTGGACAAAGGCCTCTCTTTTTCATCAATTAAAATTCATGCCTCTGCCATTTCGGCTCATTTACAATACAGAGCCACCACTTTTTTCTCATCCTTTATTAAGGCAGTACCTCAGAGGAGCCAAAAAATTAAGGCCCCCAAGGAGACTATCAATACCTGCATGGGACCTCAACTATGTCTTGGAAAAACTCACCCTACCTCCTTTTGAGCCAGCAGCTACTGCTGACATGAAGTTTTTATCTTGGAAAACAGCGCTGCTCTTAGCAATTACTTCTGCAAGACAAGTTTCAGAACTACAGGCGCTCATGGCTGTGGAACCTTTCATCATTTTTCATCCAGACAGGGTCTCCCTGAGGACAAACCCAACATTTATGCCTAAAGTAGTGTCCAGTGTGGCGCTTAACCAAGCCATCCATCTGCCTACCTTTTACCCAAATCCACAGAACAAGGGGGAGAGAATTCTGCATTCTTTAGACATACACAGACAGCTTAGATTCTACTTGGACAGAACCAAAGCTTTCAGGAAGACAGAGTAATTACTAGTGACATGCTGCAGGATCACAAGGAAAGCCTATCTCAAAGCAGACTATTTCTAAGTGGTTAGGACACTGCATTCGTTTCTGCTACTTACACCATGGCAAGCCAGTGCCTAAGGGAATTAGGTCTCATTCCACCAGAGCTGCAGCCACCTCAGCAGCCTTTCTCAGGGGAGTACCAATCAGAGACATTTTAGAGGCGGCTACTTGGAGTTCAGTGCACACCTTTATAAAGCACTATCATCTGCCACTCTACTCTAAATCCAGGGCAGGCTTTGCCACTGCAGTTCTGCAGGGCCTCTTAGCCGCTCCTACTGCTGTCTAGTTCCAGCCTCCCAACCATAGCTTTGGGACTCTACCCAAATGTAATGACTGCAACAGTGAAACACGAAGAACATAGTACAGTTGTGTACACTTACCATAAATGTAGATATTCAACTGTATTCACTGTTGCAGTCCAGGTTACCCACCCCCCTTCCCCTTTTTTCTTTTGGATCTTATCTTTCCTTCTCTGATTTATACTACCCATGTGGTGTATTTGCTTATAGATAAAGGTAACATTTATATTGGTGTATTTATATAAAGTTTTGCTACCCTTTTTGGGGGCACCTGACATCTGAGGCAAGAAAAACTAAAGAAAATGGTGTTGGCTACTTCTTTTATACCCCTGATGACCTGACATCAGGGAGAGGGCGACAGCAGCCGACGCAGGACCCAAGACTTTGGAATTCAGGCCGGCTGAGGACAACCTGCCAGCAGGATTACCCAAATGTAATGACAGCAACCAGGCAGAATACAAGCTCCACCAATTGGATGTACACAGACAATTGCGTTTTTACCTCCATAGAACTAAGGAACTAAGAAAGTCAGACCAGTTATTTCTTTCTTATGCTTTCAACAAACAAGGCCTTCCAATTTCTAAAGTGACCTTATCCAGATGGTTATCTGATACTATTGCCTTTATTTATTAATTATGAAATAAAGAGCTACCAGCTAAACCAAAAGGTCATTCCACTAGAGCATTAGCCACCTCTGTAGCGTTTCAGTCTAGGTTGCCCATAGACTCAATCTGTGCAGCTGCCACTTGGGCAAACCCCCACACTTTTATCCCTCATTACAAGGTAGATATGGTCTCCCAGAGCAGAGCTTCCTTTGGTTCTACTGTTCTAAAGAGTTTGTCCAATGAGCCACCCGGGATTTTAGGTGCTAGGGACGCTGTCCCAAACAGCAAGAATGAAGGCGAGATGGACAACTTAACATAAAGAAGTTATGTACTTACCATAACATTCCATGTTAGTTGTCTTCATCTCGCCTTCCTTTTTGCATCCCTCCCTCCTTCCCCCTTCCTAGAGGATTGTGAGGAGTTCCCTTTTGTTTTCACTGGCTGAGCATCTTTTATTACTTCATATGCCAGGTAAATCTATAACTCTTTCCTTGTTTAGATGTATTGGACAACCAGTTTTAGTAACTGGTTACTCTACTAATGTCTAGTGTGCACTGTCACAAACGAGATCTGTGTAGCTGACGCTGGGCATTCTGGGATAAGGGGTAGCCTCGAGCCAGTAAACAGCAATCGAGCTATAGAAGATGGCCGAGTCAGAGCCGAAGATCGGCTCTGAACCCAAACAGCAAGAAGGAAGGCGAAATGAAGACAACTAACATGGAACGTTATGGTAGGTACATAACTTCTTTTGTAACAACATGATCCTTAAACTCATAAACATGTCTAAATAGTGCATTGGTCATTTTATTATTTCTTATATCAAGTAAGTGCTCACTGATCCTTTCTTTAAGAAGTTTTTCCCACATAATATGTGGGACAATTTAAGCACTTAGCCAGATAAACAACATTCTTGCTGTTACAATTAAAATGCTCAGTTAAATTAATGATTTTGCCATTCATATTAAATTGATCCTTGATTTCGAAAATGTTTTTACAGCAGGTCCCCATCCCACATTTAAAATTGCCACTAATCCTGGAATGAACCGGGGCATTGTGGAATGCACTCGTTTCCAAAATGTTCTTGAAGGACCTGTCTTTTCGATATACTATTACCAGGGCCCTACCCACCTTTTGAGCTATTTGATGATCCAATTGTGCCTAATGATATCAACAACTACTTTGGAATCCATATTAAATGTAGTGATGAAGCTAAGCTTCATGTTGGTCCTATCCTTCTCATTAAAGTCTAAATTATCAGGCCCTAAGCCTGTTCCATCTTTTACACCTAATATAGGTTTATAAATGCCATCAATTTGCTTTTTTAGTACTTCATTGGAGACCTCCTTCAACATCTGAGGGGAGTAACCTCTCTGCTTAAACATTGGATTATAAAGCTCACTTCATCCTTAAACCTCTCCACGTCACTGACCATTCTGGCAGCCCTAACCAATTGTCCTTTTATAATAGACTTTTTTTGGTGGTAGGGATGCCAGCTGTCAAAATCTAAATAAGAATTAGAAAATGTGGATTTTCCGGAAATTTACCAAATCAATCGCCAAATGTACATCTAAATAAGTAATAGATTCTTTACTGTAACTGAATGTAAATTTTAGAAAATGTACTGTCTCATTAATATACTGCAAAAATTCTTTTAACAATTCCTCAGCACCTTTCCACATAAAAAAATATCGTCCAAAAATCTGGTATAATGGGAAATCCTAGACTGAAAATTACTTTTGAAAACAAATTCTTGCTCCTAGAAGGACATCACATAGTTTGCAAAAACATGGGGCGAAAGCCGCCCCCATTGCTACCCCCGTGGCCTGTTTAAAATATTGCCCTTTAAAAAATACATAATTGTTATTAAGAACTAATTCCATTAATACCAGAAATTTATTAATTTGGTCTTGGTCGTATAATTTGTTTTACTCAATTTAGCCTCCAACCATGTTAACCCCATTTCATGGGGAATCACTGAAAACAAGTTACAGACGTCACATGTAACCACATAAATGTCCTACTTACCTCTTTTGTATTTAGTTTTTCCAAGAAATTCCATGAATCCTTGCATATATATGGAAAGGAACCCAAACTTTTTTGTAATTGAACATCCAAAAATTTGCTAATAAAGGATGTGTTAACCTGCTTCCCATCAACTATTTGCCTAAAACTGTTTTTTTTTAACCCTTTATGGATTTTGGGAATGCCAAAGACATTAGACGCCATCGGGTGATCATTTTTCATATATTTATATTTCTCTTCACTGATTTGGCCTTGAAAGACCATATCCTCTAGTGCCAAATCAATCGTCCTATTCATGATGTTAACCTCATTTAACGAACTTTCCACATAAGCCCCTTCCATTAACAATGCATTCTTATCTATCACTACGATTCCACTACCCTTATTGGGTTTCATAACACGAATATTTTTGTCCTTGGCTATTTCCAACAACAATTCCTGCTCATTTTTACTTGTTATGCTTCAATTTGAGCTTAGACTGATTGTACCATTTCCTAATGTCAGTTTCACATATTCTTTCAAAAACCCCAATAAGATTATTATTGGGTGGGTTGAATGTACTGGGCTTTTAATAATACCTCAGAACCACTATAAGATTTATTCCCAAACAGAATTTTACAATTCAGTTTGCGTGCAAACAACTTCACATCTATGAGGGTCTCAGCAACATTAGCGCTTCTACTAAGGACAAATGTTAAACCCTTTGCCAGCAGATTTTCATGTTCAGTAGTTAACTGCTTGCTTGAATAGTTACAAATTTTAAAATCACCAGCTGCATTTTTAATAATATGCGGTAAACCAACACCCTCATCCATTAAAGCTATTAGTATTTCCAAATTTATTGCCTCGTGATTCTTCAAATTTAACCAAGTCCGATATAACTGAATTACTTTGGCAAAGACCTTCCTCAGATGTCTGTTGACAAATAGAATGTCCACTAATATTTAAAGCATAACCGCTTTCAGTACTTACAGCAGGACAGTCCTGTAAGGCTAATTCCATTAGTTCTTCTGCCGAAAATTGCGGTTTCTCTGCTTTTTTGGTCTGGCCCCTTGCTGATTATAATCCATCTCCCCATTCACCAAAAAATGGGACTGCTGCTGTTCCTTACCCCACAACCCCTCAGAACACCTTACATCTCCTTTGTTATGTGTATACTGGTTTGAACGCTGTTGCTGATGTATCCTCAGGGGTGGCGTCACTTCCTCCTCACTACACGACTCATGATTGGACTCCTGGATGTTCATCGTGTTTCACTGTTGCAGTCATTACACTTGGGTTATCCTGCTGGCAGGCTACCCGCAGTCGGCCTGAATTCCAAAGTCTTGGTCCAGCGTCAGTTGCTGTCGCCTCTTCCCTGACGTCAGTGCGCCAGGGGCATAAAAGATGCAGCCGACGCCATTTTCTTCAGTCTTTCTTACCGCGTGGTGCCCGAAGCAAAAGCAGTTCACAAGTGCCAGTCGGCAGACTCCTGAGATTTTCGAAATTAAATTTCAGATCCGAAGTCTTCTATAAAGCTAAGTACCCCGTTGGGGAAACTTTTTTCTTGCTCCAGACAGATGTCAGGAAAAAGTTAACAATTGTATTTCTTGTGGGAAGCAGATACCTCATAAGGATTTTCACTCTTAATGTATTCCTTGCCTAGGCCCTGACCACAACATTGCTAGTTGTCGGTTTTGTGCTAGATTTAACCAACGCTCTATTAAACGTCGGAACGATTTTGCTTTTCATTACGTTGGCCGAAGGTTTAACTACATAATGCCGTCGGAACAGCCGACGACCGGAGTTCATAAAAAGTGCAAGGAAAAAGAAAAGGACAGGCATCCGAGGTCCAAAACCGACGATGAAGCCTCTTCTAGGCCAGTCGCCAGTTTGCCGGTTCTCAGTGAGGCCCTTTCGCAGCCCCTGACACCCGCTACCTCAGAGCCACAGGCCGCCTCCGACTCCCATGTGGAGACAGCTAGGCCTCTGGATACTCAAGGTATTGGGCCTTCGGAAAATAATCCCTCAGATGGGTCCGGAGCCGCTGAGCAGGCATCGGCTTCTGAGGGTGTTTTCAGACCTACACAGCTTTATATCAAACCAACTTCAGCATCAAAGACAAAGACTAAAACAGTTTTAAAGACAAGTAAACAAGTACAGCACTCTCCAAGACAGACTTCCATGCCTAAGAAACAGATACTCAAAATGGCCGAAGACCTAATTACTTTGATCAGGGGTTCCCATACCCCTCCTGATAAGAGGCCTAGGCAAGACACTGAATGTGATTCCTCTGATCAGGTTTCCATTTCCTCTGACTCCTCTTCAGAACAGGGATACTCTATTCCTCCCTATGAGGATTCTGATGCTGAATAATCTATTCCTTCAGCTTCTCCTCCTGAGGATTACTCATTTGGGGAAACCTTGCATACCTGAGGGAGCATTTCCACTGGGAGAGCCAAGATTATTCAGATTCTAAGAAAAGGCTCAGAGACTTTTTTTTACTGCCTCAGCACAGACCTCTTGCTATTCCTCCTGTTCTAGACATTGTAGATGATGTATTTTCAGAGTCCGGCCTGTCTCCCGACTCTTTAACTCCTGCACCTGTTAAGCCAGACAGATACTACAGGGTTCCAGATTCTCATAAATTTTTATATAAAAACCCTGCTGCTGACCCAGAAACTATTTCTCTGGGTCCCAAAGGGGTCAAGGCTGCTACTGCAAAAAACCCTGTCCCCTCAGATAGAGATTCTAGGGCACTGGACAGATGGGGGGGGGGTTTACACTTCTGCTACCTTAGCTGTAAGGGCTTTATATTGTCAGTTTCATATGCTTAAATATCAGCAATATTTAATGTTGACAAATTCTGAATGTGCTGAGAACAAGGAATTGCAGGATTTATTGTATGCAGCTGAACAAGTGGGAAAACATACTTTGCAATGTGGTTATGATTCACTGGAGGCCTCTTGCAGGGTTGCTGTAACAGGCTCTGTCATTAGAAGGCATGCTTGGTTTAAGGAGCAGACTCTGCCTGATCATGTTAAAGCAAAATTATTGGATGATCTATTACAGCATGATACTTTGTTTGGTGTTAAGGCAGAAGAGGTGTTGAAGAAAATGGAGGATAAAGCTAAATCTATGCAGAGAGTGCAGGATTTCTTACAGGTGCAGCCACCCAGATTTAGCAGGAACTGGCCTTATAAGAAATGGTCCTTTCCCGTGTCAGACAGGCCACAAAGAGGCAGATACAGACGCCCTAGAGGCAGACAACAGCCCCAGGGCTCATATAGGCCCAAACAGTGGGGCGTTTCTACTTCCAAAAGCGGAGAAGACAAATCACAGCCATATAGGAAACAGTCCCAATGACTTCCCTCTGCCAATGCCAAGCATTTATCTTTTGGCAGCACCCTTCGGGGGAAAGCTAGCACTTTTTTCACAAAATTGGCACATGATTACCCAGGACAAATGGGTCTTAAATATAGTCTCTCAGGGCTACAGGTTCCACTTTCACACCATTCCAAAGGCAAAAGGTATGCCAGACCTGCCACACAATCAATGGGCAGAGGCACAAAACCAAGTTTCATCTCTCATGGACATGAGGGCTATTCAGCCAGTGCCACAACAAGAGCAGGGACAAAGATTTTACTCAAGACTTTTCTTAGTACCAAGAAAGGACAAAGCATGGAGACCGATTCTGGACCTGTCTATTCTAAATACTTTTCTGAACGTTCCAAAATTCAAAATGTTGACTTTGCAGCAGCTTCTGCCCATGCTGGGCAAAAAGGCTTGGCTTGTAACTTTGGACCTCAAAGAGGCATACCTGTATGTCCCAATCATACAACCTTGCAGAAGATACCTCAGATTCATAGCTGGCTCAATGCACTACCAATTCTCTGCATTGCCCTTTGGCTTATCTACTGCACCCGGGGTCTTCACAAAATACCTGGCACCAGTAATTGCATTTTGCAGACAAAGAGGAATTCAAATATATCCCTACTTGGCCGACTGCCTTATTCAAGCAGATGCCAAAGACATTATACTAAAGCATCTGGCGTTTGTAAAAAGATTACTAATTTGCCTAGGGTACACAGTAAACGAAAAGAAATCAAAACTAGTACCCTCTCAAGAGATAATATTCCTGGGTGCAAGCTTAAATACAACTGCCCAGATGGCTTATCTCACTCCAGACAAACAAAGGCAACTGACTTCGAAAGCCTAGCAACAAAGACCCAGTTATCTGCAAGGAAAAATTCTGCAGGCTCTGGGCTACATGGCCTCCTGCATTCTGCTAATTCCATATGCAAGACTGCATATGAGGAAACTACAATGGTACCTAAAAAGTGTTTGGACTCAACATTGCCACAGCCTGGAATCATTAATTTCACTCATTCCCTGCTGCAACAGGAGTTTCAATGGTGGGCACAGGCCTGTCACCACAACAAGGCACAGCCATTCACTTTACCCACAGCCAGGCAAACACTAACAACAGATGCATCAGATTATGCCTGGGGGACCCACATGGCAGAAAAATGTATTCAGGGCACATGGCCCCCAAGCCAAAGGCATCTACACATCAATCAAAAAGAGATACTAGCTGTACAAAATACCCTGACAGCCTTCAAGGACCTACTTCATCCAGGACAGCTGCTGATAAAGACGGACAACACCACAGTCATGTGGTACATAAACATGCAGAGGGACACACGTTCCTACCCCCTCTGCAGACAAGCCAGGATTTTGTGGAACACAGCATTGACTTACCAAGTACACCTGCAAGCACAATTCCTGCCAGGAAAAACAAATGCTCTGGCAGACGAACTAAGCAGAAACCTCATGGACCCTCACAAGTGGAAACTAGATCCACAAATCTTCAGCATGATAACAAGGAAATGGGGACGTCCAGACATAGATCTTTTTGCCTCCCCTCACAACTGCCAACTTCAGAGATTCTGCACAAGGACTTATCACAAACAAGCATGGAAAGTGGATGCTCTGTCATTCAGCTGGAACAACCTTACAGTATATGCCTTTCCTCCACTGCCTCTCCTCCCCAAGGTACTCCTAAAGGTCAGACAGGAGAAGCCACAAATGATACTGATTGCCCTGGATTGGCCACGCCAACACTGGTACCCAATCCTAAGGAGCTTGTCCCAAGGCCCAGGCTGGACATTGCCTCAAATTCCTCATTTACTGACCCAACAAACAATCAGATCCTGCACAGCCAACTCAGAACTCTAAATCTAGCTACATGGCGGATATTGTAACCATTCAGAATACACCTCTCTCTAAAGCGGTTATGGATGTTATTTTGGAGGCCAGGAGGCCCAGCACCAGAACATCTTACACAGAAAAATGGAAGAGATTCTGTGATTGGAACCAGGCACAAGGAATTGACACGCTTGTTCCAAATATTCCTCAGATTTTATAATATCTAACTGAGATGCTGGACATAGGCCTATTCTTCTTATCAATTAAGATCCACGCCTCTGCCATTTCAGCTCATTACAATACAGACCCACCTATTTTTTTCATATCCATTGCTTAGGCAGTTCCTCAGGGAGAACATAAGACCTCCAAGGAGAGCACCAGTACCTGCATGGAACCTCAATTTTGTCTTGGAAAAACTCACACTGCCTCCTTTTGAGCCAGCCAATATAGCTGAGATAAAATTCTTATCATGGAAAAACAGCTCTGCCCCTAGCAATAAATTCAGCAAGAAGAATCTCAGAGTTACAGGCATTAATGGCTGTGGAACCTTTTATTATCTTCCATCCGGACAGGGTTTCTCTAAGGACAAACCCAACATTTATGCCTAAGGTAGTGTCCAATGTGGCTCTTAACCAAACCATTCATTTGCCTACTTTTTACCCAAACCCGCAGAATAAAGGGGAGAGACGTCTGCATTCTTTGGACATACACAGACAGCTAAGCTTCTACTTGGACAAAACTAAAGCTTTCAGAAAGACTGAGCAACTTTTAGTGGCATATGCTGCAGGATCACAAGGAAAGGCTATCTCAAAGCAGACTATTTAAAAATGGATAGGACACTGCATTCGTTTCTGCTATTCACAACATGGTAAATAAGTGCCTAAGGGCATTAGACCACATTCTACCAGGGCAGCAGCCACCTCAGCAGCCTTCCTCAGAGGAGTACCAACCAAGGATATTTTGGAGGCTGCAACTTGGACTTCAGTGCACACTTTTACTAAGCACTACCACTTGCCTCTTTACTCTACTCTAAATCCAAAGCAGGCTTTGCCACTGCAGTCTTGCAGGGCCTTATAGCCACTCCTAATTCTATTTAGACCAAGCTGCCCAAACTCAGCTTTGGGATTCAACCCAAGTGTAATGACTGCAACAGTGAAACACGATGAACATAGTACAGTTGTGTACCTACCATAAATGTAGATGTTCGAGTGTATTCACTGTTGCAGTCCAGGTTACCCACCCACCATCCCCCTTTCTTTGCTGGGACTCATCTGTACTTGCCTATCCTGTACAACGTATGTGGTGTATTTGCTTGTAGATGAAGGTATTGTTTATTTTAGTGCATTCTTTTATAAGCAACATTTTTTTTTAGCCTACCCTTTTGGGGGCACCTGACATCTGGAGCAGGAAAAACTGAAGAAAAGGGTGTCGGCTGCATCTTTTATACCCATGGCGCACTGACGTCAGGGAAGAGGCGACAGCAACCGACGCAGGACCAAGACTTAGGAATTCAGGCCGACTGCGGGTAGCCTGCTAGCAGGATAACCCAAGTGTAATGACTGCAACAGTGAATACACTTGAACATCTACATTTATGGTAGGTACACAACTGTACTTTATTGTTGTCATGACAACCCGAGGAAAAAAGGATACACCCTCTCTTTTTGATATTCATTTAAGTCTCTCTCAAGCTTTTTACATTTCTGTAAAAAAGCTTCCACAAACACTGTCCACTTTGCTGAAGATATTAGCATAATTAGTCTGATAGTGATCAAAAACCAGATCGCTTCTGTGACAACTGTACCCTGGCCCAGCAATCAAGGAGCCTCAATCCTCACCACTGACACCAAGGAGGTTGTCTCATAGAAGAGAAAAGGATAACTAATACACACAGTGAAGTACAATTTCCCTTAAGTGCACACAGAGATCACAGTCAGTCTGGGGCTGGTTGCTCCCTTGCTCTCCAGGTCCCCAAGACTCCCCACTGGCACAGCTATAATGTCCAGATCTCAGCCTAGCTGGCAAGCTAACCATCAGTACCCAGTCTGTCCAACCAGTGCTTCGTGTTCCTGCCCAGGTAGCTGACACACCACACACACACACTTTGAGAAGAGGTTATACAACCACACAGACCTTTCTGGGACAAAGGCTGGCACAGGTTCTCCAGCTGTGCCCCTTTACACAGGCTATACGGTAGTAATGAAAGTCAACGGGCACAAAGGTTCCAAACACAGCGATCCTTTATTGAGAGTAAACAAACAAGATGAGCGCTTTCATGGATTTTTCTCCACTTCATCAGACCATCATATATTACGTACAACCACTGACAAACTATGTAAATGTTAAACAACCAATCAAAGAGGAGTACAAAAGAAAAAAAATAAAATAAACACATTCAAGTATGCACTAAAAAGTACATAGAACTACAATTTACTAAAACATTGCCCACCTGGATACAGTGAATAATGATAAAAAATAATAAAAATAAAAGAATATATATATATATATATATATATATGTATATATATATATATATATATATATATATATATATATATGTTGAACAATAAAAACCTAGACTGTAAATTAAATATCAAAGGTCACAGGTATGCTAAAATATGCACTGTAAGATTGAAACATGGATATAACAACATATACAAATGATTAAAAATCAATGATGGTTAAGGGCTCTGGCTTTTAAGAAATGTTTAAGAGCAACCTTACTATTAAGACCTGGGGGTTTATTTGCTTGAAGCTGTAAGATCCGTTTTTGTTCTGATGCTTCAGTCTTATTCTTGAGATCACCACCTCTGATGTTAACATGTAGAAGTTCTAAAACAAAAACTTATGATTAGGACCTTCATTGGCCACATGCATGGCCAAAGCACTGGTTTCTTTGACATTTCTGATGTCTCTAAGGTGCTCGAGGATCCTGTCTTTAAGTGCTCTTAGTTTTGCCTACATAATATGAGAAGCATAATGTACAGAAACAGAAGTAGACCAAATTCTTTGTGTGACAATCTGCATAGAAACTGGTATCAATCTTGAAGCCAAGTTGCGGATGTAGAAAATGACCCCCAGCATGTATACACACACATGCCATGCACCTATTGCAGGTATATGTACCCATTTGCTCAGAGTGAACATGGCTTGAAGGGTTCAGAGGTCTATAACACAACTGAGTTTTAAGGGATTTGTTATTCCTAAAAGTAAAATCTGGTTTATTGCCATTTACCGTAGTAGTACGTATCTGATTACCAGAACCATGTAAAATCTGTGGAGGAGTGCGATCCAAAGTATTATCAAAATAAGGTTTGCATCTGCCCCTCTTCTCCTTTCAAGCTTCAGATATTCGAACGTCAATAACATCACTTTTATAGCCTCTGCATACAAATTCTTCTTTTAATGAAGCGAGAGCTAATGTTAACTTGGCATCTTCACTATATAAACGCATCATACGAAAAATTTCTCAGCAAAGCATATTAAGCTTGGTATGATTGGGATGGATACTATTATGTAAAATATTATTCCTTCTAACACTTTTCCTGTATACACTAGTGAACACAGTGTAAAGCATCTCTAGTGTTTCAACATCTAAAAATTCAATCAACGTGGAAAAGTATGGGTAAATTTTAGAAATCCATTCACACCATTCATGTACTGTAAAAATTCCAGCAAAGATTCCTCAGTACCCTGCTAGAGCAGAAAAATATCATCTACAAAACGCGTGTACCATCCAGTTGAGGTGCCATAACGATTATTGGAGAGAACATACTGAGTCTCCCAATTAACCAAGGATAAATTGGCATAGCTTTTGGCACAGGCTGTGCCCATAGCCACGCCAACCTTTTGTATGTAAAAAAAAAATATCCTTAAAGACAAACACATTGTTCTCAAGGATAATTTCAAGGAGAGTGCATAGAAGTCTAATTTTATCAGCAGGGATATTATGAGCATGTAATGTCTGCCTAACATTGTCAATCCCTCAATCATTGGGAATGACTGTAAATAGAGAGGCAATATCCAATGTGACAAAATAACATGGTCCTGAAATTACATCCAAATGATTACTGAGCTGAAAAAGAAACTCCTTTGTGTCTTTCAGTACAGTATCACACTTGTCTAAAACAGTATGTAAATTCTTCTCTACAAAAATGGACATTGGTTCGATTAGCCAACCTCTACTCGATAAGATAGGTCACATCGGGGGATTGTGTACATTTTTATGCACCTTAGGGAGACCATAAAGTATAGGAATCACAGGATTGTCAACTTTAAAATATTCAAACAAAGACTCCGATATTAATCCAGTTATTAAAAGGTTAAAGGTCAAAAACTGTACCTTTTATATGATTCCCTCCTGTTGTTGCACCGAGCACATCAAGCTCAGCGTTTGAGCTGGAGAGGAGTATTACTTCTAATAATGGCCAAGATATCTCTGCAAGTAATAATTTGGTTGCCGTTGCTAACAGCGATGTAGCTGTTAGGCAGAAATTAAATGTATTGCTACTTAAAAGTCCACCAAAGGCTGGAAAAGACTTGGTTGTACCCAGTACTTCAGAGACATTTTTTTTATTGAAGGATCCCCTGCCAATGCGAGGCAGATCCAGGAATCTTTATACCAGTCCCAGGATTCGACGTCTACACAGCGAGGAAGATGTAACGAGAACTGGAAAGAGAATGAAGCAGGTTTAGTGTATAATATTTCCTCAGCTGAATTAACTGAAATACAATCGTCTGTTTTAATAGAGGATTAGCATTTATTCCGGCTCAAAAAGCCGTCTTGACTGACATTTTACAAGATCTAAAGATGTTTGGCAGGACTCTCACTCTTAAGACTATGTTTAATAACACTGTGAGTAATGAATGCATTTTTAAAAAACCTAGTACGTTTGTTCCTCCAATTAATCCCACTATTGAGTTATTTGTAGAAATATGTGATAAGCAGTTGAGGCAAAAGTTTACTGAAAAACGAAATGATTGCTTTGTTAATATGTCCTACTCAGAAAGACAGGCTCTATTGGAACTGAAAAATATGAACAGCATTGAAATAAGACCAGCTGACAAGGGGGGAAGTATTGTGATTGATAAGAATACGTATGTATCTAGCATGTTGGAATTATTAGAAGACAGAGAAACGTACACCTGTTTATCACAGGTTACACTTAAGGGAATCATAGAAAAGGTACTGATATAATGCGATCCTATCTCGCCTACATTCATAACTGATGGGCTCAACTCGGCCGATACACTAGCACGAAGTCTCTCATTGGCTGGGCCTCCCCTTATCCCAGGATGCACCACGCCCAAACCCCCAGATCGCGTTTGCCGTTCCTAGAGTAACTACGTGGTCTCGACTTGGCTGTGGCTAAGTACCCTTCTATTTTGGCCTTTTGGTCATTTTTTGGCAGTTAGCTTTAGAATTTATACTCAAACAGCTATTTTAATAGCTATCTTGTTGTTAGTTCCATTGTGATTGACTGTGTTTCTCTTTTTGAATTGTTGTGGTAATCCCTTCTGTTTGGCGGGCTAGGCCCGTTTGAGTTAGAGGGCCTTTGCCCTATCTCTTGTAGAGCGTTTAAGTTAGAGCTCTTCTCCCCCTTCCCTCCTTGTGTGTTTTGAGTGTGTTACAGTTAGTATGTCTGGCAAAGAAAAGGAACATAAGCCATCGGGCTTTAAAAAATGTTCAAAATGCAATTACAAGATGTTGACAGATGGCCACGCCATCTGTGTTTATTGTCTAGGGGCTAAAGACTTGCAAGAATCTAGCAGTGTTTGCCATGCTTTCTCCTCTCATGTCCTACATGAGAGAAAAAATAAGCTTATCCTGAAGGGTCTGATCAAGCCAGCCTTCGAGGAAGCTTCGGCTTCTTCTCCCTCCTCAAAATCGAAGCAAAAGAAGTCTTCGGCTCCGACAAGTCCGTCGGAGCCACCTGCAAAAAGAGCTAAATCTGTGTCCCCTTCCTCTGCTCCACTGGCCTCGGAGCTGAAGGATAGAGGATCTAAATCTGGGTCTCCTTCTTCGGCTCCATTGGTCTCGGAGCCGCAGGAGAGTGTTTCTGCTCTGGGGTCGGTTTCGTCGGCTCCTGAACCGTCGGCACCGAAAGGGGTCTCTGTTCTGGTCGAGTCTGCTTCGGCTCCGATCCTTTTGGAGCCGATTCGGAGCCGGCCTCCTAGCTTTGTCTCGGAGCCGATAGAAAAAGTTTCTCGGCTCCCTTCTGTTTCCTCCAGGCCCTCCAGGCTTTCAGATTCGGATGTCGATAGGGTGGTCCAGAGGCTCCTCCAGTTACCTGTCTTATCCAAATTATTTACAGCTCTGGCCCAGTCGGCCCCGGAGCCAGCCCTTTTGATACCGTTTCTTCCTCCTCCGACAACCTTGGTGTCGTCGGAGTTCGTAGAGTCGGGTGAAGTCCTTGAGTCGGTCCCGAGACCCACTGCTAGTCTGTCGGCACCGTCTGCAGCTCCAACCCTTTCTGTGCCTTCCAGAAGTTTTGGTTCTCGGGTGTCCTCAGCCAGGCCCGAGGGGGATTCGTCAGGGCTTCTGGTTGCGGCCTCCGAGTCTCCCTCTTGGCGCCTCGGCTAGGGGAACCCCGACACCGGTCATGGTCTTGGGGATGGGCCTCTCCTCGGATTCTGGTGGGCCCGCCTTCGAGGCTATGAGGAGCGCGCTGGCCAAGTCTCTGGTGACTTCACCTGAATCTGTGACTTCTTCCCTAGACAAGGCGACTAGAGCTTCTGGCGCCCCCCCTGTCTTCGGACAGCGCAGCTCCTAGGCCTGAAGATTCCTCCTTGTGTGGTCCCCTGTTTTCCGAGGAGCCTTCAGAGTTCGTGCCTGAAGAGCCCCCCAGGAAAAAAATTGTGCAAGAGGAAGCACATAGACTCCCCAGATGAGTCTGTCACCTCGGACACCGACCTCGATGATGCGGAAGGGTCCCCTAAGTCGTCCTCTGACGATGACTCATTCTCCGATATCCTGGAGATCTTGAGACAGAGGGGCAACTGGCCATCCAAAACCCCTTCTGCGGAGGAGTCGGTCTTCCTCTAGGCCTTCGGAGCCCAACCCTCTGCCTCCTGGGTGTCTCCACCCTTCGATGAGTTACTGGACCTTATTTGTCGAAGGGTGTGGGAACACCCTGATTCTGTGGAGCCAGTTCCTTCTCGCCCCAACAAGTTTTTATCTGCACCCCCTGGCAAGGAGTTTCTAACCAAGGGAGTTCGGGTTGATGCTATGGTGGTGGCGTCTGCCACCCAGCAAGATGTGGCAGAGGCATCTACTTCTATCCATCCTCCTAACAAGGAGTCCAGGAGCATGGATAGGTACAGGAAGCGTACCCTGACATCAGTGACCTTTACCCTGCGGTCGCTGAATTATTTATGTCACTTTACGAGGCTCCAAAGGGATCTCATAAAGGAGTTGGGGGATACCCTGTCGGGTAACGTGCCTGAGGCGTTGACACAGTCTGTCAACGCCCAGCTGTCTACCCTCTCGTCCATTGTTAACTCGTCCATGAGGCTCATATCGTATGCAGCCGAAGGGGCGGGTAGGGCAGCGAGTTCGGGCATAGCCCTTAGGAGGCAAGCCTGGATGCGCTTGTGTCACTTTGTGGAGGCGTTCAAGTTTTCCTTCACCGAAGCTCCATTCGATGGGTCCTCTCTCTTTGGACCCAAGGTGAAAGACACACTCACTAGATGTGAGCAGGAGGGTAAGACTTTGTCTGCTGTTGGGGCCCGTTTTTCGCTTCCCTCGAGACCTTATCCCAAGGCTCAGAGGGGAAGAAAGATGTGGTTCAGAAAGTCCCAAAAGTCTTTCCCTACCCATCAGAGTGACCCCCCTTCCAGAGGCAGAGGGGGGGGGAATTATTCTGGAAGACTTCGCCCTAGAGGCGGCGGAGGCCCCCGCAACTCAGGAGGCCGCGAATCCTTTCGTGGTTCCTCCTTCCAGCATCCCTGAGGGACTGCCGACTGTGCATCTCCGGAGCCAGTCGGGGGTCGATTCTCGACACATCCAAGGGCCTGGGGATCCATCACTCAGGATCAGTGGGTGCTTCGTATCATCGTCGGAGGTTACACCATCCCCTTTATCCGTCCCCTCCACCGTCAAGGAAAATCCCGGACGTGCCACCCAGTCAACGGGATCAAGCAGCCATAGAGGTCGCAAAGCTGCACGGAAAGGGAGTCATCCAGCCAGTCCCCGCAGGCCAGACCGGATTAGGAACTTACTCAAAGTTATTTTTGGTGCCGAAAAGAACAGGGGACTTGAGACCCATTCTGGATCTCAGCCACCTAAACCGCTTCGTAAAGAAGTCCAAGTTCCGGATGGTCACGTTGCAATCCATTTTCCCATTGCTGGAAAAAGGAGTATGGATGTGCTCCATCGATCTCAAGGATGCGTATTATCACATCAAGATAAACAGGTCGTCCAGGATACATTTACGCTTCTGCCTAGGAGCCAGTCACTTCCAGTTCCGGGCCCTGCCCTTTGGTCTCACCACAGCCCCCAGGGTGTTTACCAAATGTCTGGCAGTGGTGACGGCTCACCTGAGATGTCTGGGATTCCAGGTGTTTCCGTATCTAGACGACTGGCTCCTCACCGCCCCCACCAGGCATCTTCTTATTTAAGCCGTGAGTGCTACCATCGAATTGGGACATCTATTAGGAATTACATTCAACTGGGAAAAGTCTGTATTGCTGCCATCACAGCGTGTTGTCTTTATAGGCGCAGAGCTAGACTCTGTAGAGATGCGAGCATTCCTTCCAACAGAGAGGATCAAGATACTACAGGACCAAGTCCTAGCCTTACTACCCCGAAGGAAAGCCCCAGCCAGGATGGTCCTTCAGCTTTTGGGGTCGATGGCGGCCGCCATTCTTCTGGTCCCTCTGGCAAGATTGCACATGCAAATTCTCCAATGGCTCCTGTCGACCCAGTGGTCATACCAAGATCTGCCATTGTCCTACCCGATTCTCATCACAGAAACGTGCTGGCAAGATCTTCGTTGGTGGCTCCTCTCCTCCAACCTGAACCAGGGGAGACTCTTCTGCCCCCTCCCCCATTGCCACAGTGACCACGGACGCCTCCCAGATAGGTTGGGGGGGGCATTATCTGGGCAGGACGGTTCAAGGCACGTGGCAGAATCACGAAACCCACTTACATATCAATGTTCTGGAAATGAGGGCAGTGCTTCTAGCATTGCAGGCACTTCACAGCTCTCTTCCCAAGGGTACCATCACAATCTTCTCAGACAATATGGCGGTAGTATGGTACCTGAACAAGCAGGGAGGAACCAGGTCTTATCCTCTTTGCAGAGAAGCCATGAGAGTTTGGAACTGGGCGATCGCTTCCCAGAGATTTCTAGTGGCAATGCACATTCCGGGGAAGTCCAGTGTGATAGCAGACAGGCTGAGCAGAGTTATTCTGATGCCTCATGAGTGGTCCCTGAACGACCAAGTAGCGGCTCGGATCTTCTCCAGGAGGGGGGTTCCCTGTTGCGACCTTTTCGCCAGCCCCTGGAACGCGAAGTGCAGCAATTTCTTCTCCCTGATTCCCCTCCAGGGGGAGTCACCCAGGGACGCTCTAGTCCACATTTGGCCTTCCGGTCTGCCCTACGCCTTCCCTCCGGTCCCACTACTGCCAGAGGTGATTCAGAAGGCGATCTGCTTGGGAAGTAGCATGATTTTGATCGCACCACACTGGCCCCGCCAAGTTTGGTTTCCCTTCCTTCGGAAGTATGCAGTGAAGGATCCTTGGATTCTGGACCCAGTTCCAGACCTCCTGACTCTTCAGTCAGGTCAGGCCCATCCATTACTGCGAACTCTCAAGCTAACGGCTTGGCTGCTCCACTTCCGACATTAGTCAGACAGCATATCCTTTCGCCTGAGGTGGTCCGGATTCTGTCTTCTCACAGAGCTTCCACTAAGGAGATATATTCTAATAAATGGAAAAGGTTTGCCATTTGGGCCCAGCGGCACAACCTTGACCTTCTGACAGCCCCGGTGTCGTCAGTATTAGATTTTTTGGCAACTCTTTTTAGACAGGGTTCTGCTGTCTCCACGCTTAAAGTTCAATTGGCAGTGATTTCTAATTATCATGTTGCCTTTGAGCCCTCACTCATGAGTCATAAGTTGTGTAAGGCTTTTCTTAAGGGAGCTTGGTTGCTTCGCCCCCCGGTGTCGCAACCTGTTTTGCCATGGGATTTGAATGCAGTTTTAGGAGCCTTGACGTCTCATCCCTTCAAGCTGGCGGCCACTTGTGAGCAAAAGTTATTATCTTGGAAGACTGCCTTCTTGGTAGCTATTACTTCAGCCAGAAGGGTTTCAGAGCTTCAAGCCCTTTCTGTTAAGCCCCCTTATCTGATCTTTCACAAGGATAGAGTATCTCTAAGACTAAACCCGTCATTTCTTCCGAAGGTTTCTTCTGCTCTTTGTCTGCAGCAATCTATAGAGCTACCAGTTTTCCTTCTAAAATTTTCCAACAAGGCAGAATACAGACTTCATCAGTTGGATGTGCATAGACAACTGAGGTTTTACTTGGATAGGATACAGCAGCAGAGGAAGTCAGACCAGTTGTTTCTGGCCTTTGCGGATAACAGGATTGGCAAAACAGTTACTAAGACCACTATCGCTAGGTGGATTGGGGATTGTGTTTCATTTATTTATGCATCAACAGGAAGGGACCTTCCATTTCCAGTTAGAGCACATTCTTCTACGGCTATGGCAACTTCAGTGGCCTTCCACGCCAGACTGTCGGTGGATGAGATATGTGCAGCGGCCACTTGGGCTTCTCCACATACTTTTATTTCTCATTACAAGCTGGACATGGCCTCTAGAGGTTGGGCGTCCTTTGGTTGCACAGTGCTCAGGAGTGTTTTCCAGTCAGCCTCCCAGGATTTAGGTGCTAGGGACGCTGTCCCATCAGTTATGAATGTAGGCGAGATAGGATCGCATTACATCTTTTAGTTATGTACTTACCATAACGATAGATGTATGTGATCCATCTCGCCTACATTCTTACGTACCCGCCCTCCTTTCCCCTACCTGTTGGATCTGGAGGAAACACTGTTGTGCAGTCGGATTGGTACATGTGGATGAGTTGTTGTGGGGCAAACAAGATCTGGGGGTTTGGGCGTGGTGCATCCTGGAATAAGGGGTTGGCCCAGCCAATGAGAGACTTCGTGCTAGTGTATCGGCCGAGTCAGAGATGATTCTCAGCTCCGAGCCCATCAGTTATGAATGTAGGCGAGATGGATCACATGCATCTATCATTATGGTAAGTACATAACTAAACGTTTTTGACTTTTGACCTTTTAATAACTGGATTAATATCGGAGTCCTTGTTTGAATATTTTAAAGTTGACAATCCTGTGATTCCTATACTTTATGGTCTCCCTAAGGTGTATAAAAATTTACACAATCCCCCGATGAGACCTATTGTAATGAGCAGAGGTTGGCTAACCGAACCATTGTCCATTTTTGTAGAGACAAATTTACATACTGTTTTAGACAAGTGTGATACTGTATTGAAAGACACAAAGGAGTTTCTTTTTCAGCTCAGTAATCATTTGGATGTTATTTCAGGGCCATGTTTTTTTGTCACCTTGGATATTGCCTCTCTATTTACAGTCATTCCCAATGATTAGGTGATTGACAATGTTAGGCAGACATTACATGCTCATAATATCCCTGCTGATAAAATTAGAATTCTTTGCACTCTCCTTGAAATTATCATTGAGAACAATGTGTTTGTCTTTAAGGATATTTTTTACATACAAAATGTTGGCGTGGCTATGGGCACAGCCTGTGCCAATAGCTACATCAGTTTATCCTTGGTTAATTGGGAGACTCAGTATGCTTTGTCCAATGATAGTTATGGCACCTCAACTGGATGCTACACGCATTTTGTAGATGATATTTTTCTGCTCTGGCAAGGTACTGAGGAATCTTTACTGGAATTTTTACAGTACATGAATGGTGTGAATGGATTTCTTAAATTTACACATAAATACTCTTCCACGTTGATTGAATTTTTAGATGTTGAAATCAATAGAGATGCTCTACACTCTGTGTCCACTAGTGTATACAGGAAAAGTGTTAGAAGGAATAATATTTTACATAACAACAGTATGCATCCCAATCATACCAAGCTTAATGTGCTTCGTGGACAAATTTTTTGTATGATGCGTTTATATAGTGAAGATGCCAAGTTAACATTAGCTCTCACTTCATTAAAAGAAGAATTTATATGCAGAGGCTGTAAAAGTGATGTTATTGATGTTCAAATATCTGAAGCTTGGAAGGAGAGGAGGGACAGATGCAAACCTTATTTTGATAATACTTTGGTTTGCACTCCTCCACAGATTTTACATGCTTCTGGTAATCAGATACGTACTAATACGATTATTGATACAAAGGTTAGAATGCCTCTTACTTTTGCAAATAACATTGGTATGGTATGTGACACTATCAGTAATAACTGGGACATTTTATTAACAGTACCAGATCTGCAAGGGGTAATAGGCAATAAACCAGATTTTACTTTTAGGAATAACAAATCCCTTAAAACTTAGTTGTGTTATAGACCTCTGAACCCTTCAAGCCATGTTCACTCTGAGCAAATGGGTACATATACCTGCAAGAGGTGCATGGCATGTGTGTGTATACATGCTGGGTGTCATTTTCTACATCCGCAACTTGGCTTCTTAATTGATACCAGTTTCTATGCAGATTGTTACACAAAGAATTTGGTCTATTTTTTGTTTCATTACATTATGCTTCTCATTTTACATAGGCAAAACTAATAGAGCACTTAAAGATAGGATCCTCGAGCACCTTAGAGACATCAGAAATGTCAAAAGACCAGTGCTTTGGCCATGCATGTGGCCAATGAAGGTCCTAATCATAAGTTTAAGTTTTTTGTTTTAGAACTTCTACATGTTAACATCAAATGTGGTGATCTCAAGAATAAGACTGAAGCATTAGAACAAAAATGGATCTTACAGCTTCAAGCAGATAAACCCCCAGGTCTTAATATTAAGGTTTCTCTTAAACCTTTCTTAAAAGCCAGAGCCCTTAAACATCATTGATTTTTAATCATTCGTGTATGTTGTTATATCCATGGTTCAATCTTACAGTGCATATTTTAGCCTATCTGTGACCTTTGATATTTAATTTACAGTCTAGGTTTTTATTGTTCAACATATATATATTCTTTTATTTTTATTTTTATTATTTTTTGTTTATCATTATTCATTGTATCCAGGTGTGCAATGTTTTAGTAAATTGTACTTCTATGTACTTGTTCGTGCATACTTGAATGTGTTTATTATTTTATTGTTTTCTTTCGTACTCCTCTTTGATTGGTTGTTTAACATTTAAATAGTTTGTCAGTGGTTGTACGTAATATATGATGGTCTGATGAAGCGGAGAAAGATCCGTGAAAGTGCTTACCTTATTTGTTTACTCTCAATAAAGGATTGCTGTGTTTGGAACCTTTGTGCCCGTTGACTTTCATACTAATTTTTTCCTCCTTTGGGTTCCTTCATTGATTGTGAGGTATTTTTATCTCTGTACGGTAGT